>NW_028277054.1:9920092-10555185 GCF_059951505.1 Python bivittatus | reverse complement strand
GTTTTTGTGCATCAGTATTTATAGATATGTGTAAGGCAAAGAGGGAGCATGTTTGGTATCAAAACACAGATCATTTTCCCCTGAGCTTCAAAGGGCAAGATCATGGCATCTTATTTACCTAAAGGAAAATGTGCACTCCTGGATTCTTCCCATGTCCATTTATAACAAAATGTATGAACTTTGAAGAGCGCATTAAGAAAGAACAGCCCCACCATTTGGTATAATTTACAGCAACCGCCTGTGTCTCTTGAGTTGACTTAGCACCTGCATTAATTGGTGTTTGCTGTTCTGCCAGTGAACTGAAGTTTGCTTCAGAGGCCTGGTTCCTTCTATTCTTGACTTCTGAGCCTAACCAACTGGCTTATTAGACAGAAGGCCTTTTCTGCAATGACATCAAACTGTGAAGCTACAAAAATGATGTGGTTGTCCACAGGAAAGAAGCTATTGCCCTAGCAGTTGTTCATAGATACTTCCTTTTCTACTACCAGCACATGGCAGTGATCAGATCTTCCTACTGCATGGAAAGCTACACATCAGCTCTTGCTCTGTCGAAAACAGGGAACAAGCAAAAAATGTAGTCCAGTAAGTAAAGATCAGGAAGCAAGAGACACTCAAAACAGAGGGAAGGCAACAAGGTTAGTTAAAGTCTAATACAGCATTCAGAATAGCAGAGGCAGAACCATAAACCTAGAGGAGCAGGCACAGAACATAGTCAAGTTTGATGAGATCTAGGAGTCCAAATGAGCAGGCATGAGCCATTCTGGATGCACAAGTACTAGAAAGGTTATCATCAACATTACTTTAAGAAGTTGATTGTCTTCTGCTCAAGATCTTTATACAGAAACAGTTGAGGTCTCCACCTGAACCCAGCTGGTACTTCTTAAGAGAGCATGATCTCAAGAAACTTAGCCTTGAAACTTAGTACTTCTGCACCATTCTATTTGTTGCTCTATGATCCAGCAATAAGACTGTTCTCATAGGCTGCAGGATTGTGAGGTATCTCCTAAACTGCAGATTCAAAAGAGGCTGAAGGAGCTACTTTGGGGACCCAAGTCCCTGCTCAGATCTCCCTTGGTTCGTTCTCCAACCTTTCTATCCCTTCCATCTTTAATACGAATTCATCCAAACTGGTTTATGACACATATTGTGCATGTGAACACTTTTCCCTCCCAGAAGCTGATAAGACAGGACAGCTGTAGGCAGATGTGAACACCACTTTCCAGGCTGATAAGGATTCAGGAGATAATTTTATAAGCACCCTCTGAAGAATGAAGAGGACTGCCAGTTCTTCACATGCCATTCATTTACCAGAATTCTTGTAACCCTATACTGTTTCTTCTGAGTAAATCTAGGTAAAGAATCTCTGTGAGAAATATGCTTGGAAAAAGAATTACTTTCATTCTGAGGCAGATGCCAAGTGCTATTTGCTAGAGGTAAGTCCAAGAGTTCCTCTCCCAATTTCCCTGTTATTCCCCACGATGTGTCAGAGGGCATTTCTAGAAGGATCTTCATCTAGAAGGATCTTCTAGAAGGATTATTTTTAGGACAATGGTGCCCAACCTCTTTGACATCAAGGGCTGTACTTGGTTTCTGAGTGGCTACAACCTGTTCTCTGTTATCATAGAGGGTAGGATACAAACGAATGCATTTACAGCACAGGAAGGCAGATTTCAGCTGAATGTCAGGAAAAACTTTTGAAAAGTCAGAGCAGTGGAACCAGCTGTCTAGGTAAATAATGGCTCCTGGACAGCAAATATATTTAAGGAGAGGTTTCCTGGAAAGATGAATACATGGGATGTTTTAAACTGGATTCCTGCATAGGTGTGGGTTTGGATCTTCTGGCCTAAAGACGCTTCCAATTCGTGGATTCTACAACATTCCTTTTGCACAAGTAACTTGCAAAAACTCTGATGTGAATACAGATGGATGGTTAGGATATTAATTTCACTTGTTGAATCAGGCATGCAGGAACAGCTTCAGAAGAAACAGGTCTGAACCATACTTGCGTTTATTTGGTCCTGCTAAACACACCTCTGAGTAATTGGAGTTCTAAGTTCAGACTGTCCATTCTTCATGTTCCACTTCAATGGATATTTAATTATCCATCATGGACCTCCTGAGTTTTCAATCCTAAGCACTTAAAGCCTGTGTTCACAGAATACATTTAACTAGATCAATACAAACTTACACAACATGCTACACTTTAATGCTAACTCTGGTTAATTCACTTTTCAACTGGAAAAATGAAAAACAGAGAGACACCAAAATTATAAAGTTGCAAAAAACCAACCAACCACCACCGTTGAAATGGAGATGAATCAAAAGTGACAGATTAATTGATCCTTGGTATTTCTGTGAATGGCCTCTCTCACAAATGATTTATTGGGGAGCTATCTTCCCCCCTTCCTATAACATCTCTTCTGCCTCTGTCTGGGAGTTTTTATAACAGCATCAAGTCATTGGTTAGATTCACATAACATGACCCATATCTTGTTTTTCAGCAGGAGCAACTGTGTGTGAGAGAGAGTGAGTGTCATTTTGGGCATAATTTAAAAAAAAAACTGGAAAAAAATGCACATTTGAAATGCCCATGAAATATCACCATCACCCCATTTGGGCCCAAAGAAAAGCTTATTTATTCAGTGATTAATATCACTAACAAGCCTTTCCCACTTTTGAGAATAGCTGTGTAGCAACTTTGCCAAAAAGATTGCTTGTTTATGTGTACATGTCTTATGTACATATGTGGTATTTATTTGAAGTATTTATAGACCCCATCCTGTTCCAAATAGCTCCAGGTGGTTCACAACAACAATAATATAAAAAAGCTAAGTGTTATCCCCACTTGCTTTTCTTAGAAATCCAGAGCTGAACAGCTTTGTCTGATTTTTTGAAGGAATAAGTGAACTGATAACCATTATTAGCAGAGCCTTCACAAATCAGACTGAGTATTCAGAGCAGCCATTTCAGTAAATCTGGCCCCAAAGTAAAACAGTATAGCTAAAGCCACTCCCAAAAAAGACCTTTTTAATCAGGTTCAAATAGAGCATTGATACCTCGTTGCTTGACTTATTATTAGCCAATTTGTGTCAGCTGTCACTTAGTTTGGATTGGCTAAAGCATCTAACCTTTCTTGAAACCAAATTCTTTTCCTGTCTAGCACCCAGCTTCTGGCCTGACTGAAAAACTCACAATAAATCCATACATTTCTTTAAAAAGAGTTTATTTTTTTAAAAAGGGCCCTTTTGAGACAGCTTTATTTTCAGTCCTGAATCTCAAATAATACTGAAAATGAAGCAGATCGAATGGTTTTGCAAGCCTGCAGAACTCATGTTCATTTATAAGTCCAAGTACCCTTGCTTCATCGTAGGCTCAAAAAAACAAAATGCATCTTCGTGCATCATGTGCTGCACGGAACATCCATTTTGTAAAGTATTTGAAATGGGCAGTCAAGAGATTAGATTTCAAACCAGGAAGTGAAATTCAGCCAATGCACCACAACAGGTTTTTGTTCTTATTTCCTACTTAAAGATTTCAAGGTCACAGTGTTTTTAACTGTGTAACATTTCTCTAGTATACCTTCTCTCATTAGTTCTTTCCATGGAATTTAAGTGCAGCATGGGAAGTCAGAGAGGGGGATGACTGCTGGGAGAGAAGATTGCCTGATTGAAAGACAGAACAATTACTCACATACCCCTTATCCACATCATCTTTCAATAAATGGAAGAACACCTTACTCCACCTATGAGAAGGTCCCTAAAATTTCCTTCTCCTTTGAAAGAAATTTCAAAACCAAACCAATATTAATCAGATTAAATGAGAACTGGTAGAAAATAATGATGTTAATCACATATCTTACATATCATGTGATGCATGTAAATAAGGGGTAGGGCCCTACTTGCATGGTTGTGTCATCTTGACTTTTCTGATCCCCCCCTGAGATGCTGCTGATATCCACTACTAACCTTTCTGAAATTTTGTGAGATCACAGTTCATTCTATAATCTCACTCAAATGTTTGCTCACCTTGCAGTTTCATCATGATTTCAAGAAGTGTCTTGAAGTTTCCTATAAACTGGATCCATAAAGCTAATTTAATCCTAATACACTCCAACAATTTTCCAGTGTCACTGTTGGTAACACTGACATATACCTGTTTGTCAGGATCCACCTATGTCTCAACTATGGATTGGAAGTAACCTGCTCTACAAAAGACCAATAGGATCACACTATAGCCCCAAACTCAGACTGGGAGCACAAGAGGCTGAAGGACTAAGCACATCTTGCTGGTTGCTCCCTCCCAACTCTTTGTCCTCATAGCCCAGAACAACAAGAGCAAAGTCAATATGAAATTATGCCAAAGTCAAGTAAATGAGCTTTGAATTGCTGTTTTCATCCCACATGTTTAATCAGGTTATATAAATAATCCATATTCTGAATTTGCACAATACACTGAACCATAAATTAACCCAACCCATAAATTAACCCCATTTCATAGCACCCTAAGCAACAACAGCAAAGATATCAAGTTAAACATCTACCAATACATCAACACTTGGGTTTGTTAAGTGTTAAGAGCCAAAATGTAGCAACTATGGGAAATGCTTGCTTGGTATACAGTATTTATATTCCAGAATGTCAAGTACATATTATAACATACAAATCGATATCGTAATGCACCAGTTGTTGAGGCTTAATAGAGGACTGCAGCTATCTGGCCTTGGAGTCCTGCTTAGTGAAGCAGAATGGCACTACCATCTTAGATGGCAGAATCCAAGGAGTGAGAAATGGTGGCAAGATATGGCAGGCCTGAGCTATGTGTGCCATGCAGCACTGAGTCACCAAAATTGTCTTGCAGACGGTGCTGTCTACAGAAGAGTTCTGAGCTTCCATTTCATACGCCAGGAAACTGCAATTGGCGGGAGCCTCCCTTGTCCTCATCTCAACTGGGCACGCAATCACAGGGGTATGCAAATGAACACTGAGCCTTGCAGAGAAGAGCTGAAGCTTTCATAGCTTTGCGCCAGACCAAACATTCTTCGCCATATTTAACTGGATTTGATGTGTCTTGCCCTCCTTCCAACCACAGAAAAATAGTCCTGAGTAAATACGAACACATCCCAAATGGTGCTGAAGTAAGAGGAGGTTATGTCACACCAACAAACAAGGATGAAAATAAACAGGGATGAAAGAAAGAACTTGCCCAAGAATTCATCATATGAATGAGCTGTCAATTCCCTCTCTCTTGTGTTTCCTCTTAGGAGCAGGACCCTGCCATATTCCAGGTTAGTGTGTTTGTTTCTCCAGCCCAGTCATGTCTGCTCTGACTGACCATAGCTATCCAGGATTTTAGGCAAAGCAATGATTTTGTCAGGTACCTTCTATTTGATCCTTCTAATGAAATGTTCTGAGTTGAAGCTGGCATCTTCTAAAAGGCTCTGCCATAGAGCTATGCTCTTTCACTTTATACTGGACAATAAATAATGAACCTAGTGATTCTGTTTTAGGTTAACATCATCATTTATTCAAGGGGGAGGGTACTTTCCCCATAGGAAAACTAGTGAAACAAGAATGGATTTTTATATCTTGGTTCTCCAAGTGTCTGAACTGACATGAGAATAAAACCCATCCTAAGGACATTGCTGAGCTTGGCAGAAGACAAACCCAACTTCACAGCAATTTGGTAACACCCCAGACTTTGAAATAAGGGGTGCACCTGTAATACCTTAGAAATTATTTCAGATGGGAAAATGCTCATTTCTCATTGCCAAAAGACTTGTCTCCACCTGCAGGAACAATTTCACGCCACTCTGGGAATGAGTCCTCTGATCATGCTGATTAAGAATGCTTTCAACAAGGGAACTCAGCCTTCCACTGTATGTCTCCAAGTCAGTGTCAATAAACAAAAACTCCATGGCAGTTTTTCCTTATTTGTGGCTAGTCCCATAATAAACACTGAGGTTCCATTTTGGTTGGTCTAGTGGGTGAAACAAGCACACTTTATTTTTTTCAGCTGTAAACATCCATAAACACTTATAGGCTAATCGGGTGCCTGAAGAATTATCCTATACTTATCTATCAGAATTTGTCATGGTATGTAGGAAAGACCTTGGGAGATGAGGTGAAAAGATCCTGTTAGGGGATGGTCAGATAAGAGAGGACATAGCCCACAGCTGGATAGTGGGTGGGGCAAGAGGCTCAGAAGAGACCCTCCCGAGGCAGCATCTCTTTGCCCCATCTCCCAAGGTCTTTCCCACATACCATTACAGAATTGTTATCCAAACAATTCCCAAATATATCAAGATGATTTGTGCCAAAATCTGGCAATGACATGTGATCATAACGAATGATCCATTAGCTAGCCATTCATCACATCCAGGATCTGCCACCTAAGGTGACCTCCTCACTCTGCCCATTGTTCCAGGACCTGTTGAAGATGGAAGCATTCAGTGTGTGCATGTGAACATTTCTGAAAGCAGGAATCTAAGTCATGATTATTGAAGCAGGTTTTATAATTATAGCTGAAAGGAGGTTTTGTTTTTGTTTTTTACAGGAAATGCATTTTTTGTTGTTTAGTCGTTAAGTCGTGTCCGACTCTTCGTGACCCCATGAACCATATTGCGCCAGGCCTTCCGGTCCTTCACTGCCTCCCTGAGTTTGCTCAGTTTCATGCTCATTGCTTCAGTGATGCTATCTAACCATCTCATCCTCTGCCGTCCTCTTCTCCTTTTGCCTTCAATCTTTCCCAGCATCAGGGTCTTCTCCAAAGAGATCTCTCTTCGCATTAGGTGACCAAAGTATCTGAGCTTGAGCTTCATTATCAATCCTTCCAATGAGCAGTCAGGGTTGATTTCCTTTAAGATTGACTGGTTTGACCTCCTAGCAGTCAAAACATCCCACCAGAATGAAAGTCCAAGGACATGTTCTAGGTGCATGCTTGGCAAGAAAGAAAAAAGTAGATTAGTAATCTTATTGACAAAGAGCAGCTAGAGTAATAGACAAAGAGGAAACACAGTGTAATCCTCTATCTCCAACCTATTGGGTCCCTTGTGGTCAGTAGATAATGAACTGAAGAACAATCAGTGCCATTGGATTTGCACCCCAGCAGATGCAACAACAGAACTGCCCATCTGGAAAGGCACAGTTCTAATAGATGTTCACCAGTTTTCATTCTATGGAGATGAATGGATCTTCACTACATCATGCTCTCAGAGCATTCTTCACCTGTTGACTTTTAGCAAGCAATTGTTCAAGTTCCAAAAGCATCAGTCCATAAATGTGTCATCCTAGCTTTATGGATCTGGAATACAGCACAAGAAAAGAGATTCAGTTCCGTTCCCTATAATATAGCCTTTGGCTGAGTTTGGACTTTTCTGAAATCAGATTTTTTTTTCAGGAACTAAGTCACGGTGCAAATGAATCATTCTCATGATATACCTAAATCTTTATCAGAAACACCTTCTTCTCCCAAATATAATCAGATCATTGTGGTGGTTTCATGAATTAGACAAGCAATTACTTGGGGCTATGCCAAACCACAAGGCCAATTTTCATGCCAGAGTGTCAATGAAGTTTAACACCTGGCCTCAGGGGGTATAAAACCTACAATCCTGCCCTCTTTGAGGATCTCAACCACAGCTATGTGGAAATATTTAAAATATATCATTCCTCCCTCCCATCTCCCCCTCTACAAGACAAGTTTCTATAGACAGTGCTTCTACCACTGAATTAGGGCTTATTTTACAGGAAACCTTAAATAAAAATGAGGCAGCGGGTATAAATGGAATAATTTTTTTTTTTTATAAAACCAACAGTGTTTGGGTGGGCCCAAATTACTCACGTTGAGTTGCGTTGGTCCCAAAACTGAGGATGGGAGAGTTATATGAAATACTCCAAAAATTGTTCAGGGTGGGATTTTAAATGTGTTTAAGGAAAAAATTGCTTCCTTACTTTCTGTTGCCATTTCTGCTCCCCCAAACCAATGGGTGGGGGCCCATATCTTGCATCAAGGTGCAATATCAATGGCATCAAATTGGGGACATAAAATGGCAAACAGAAGAGTTCCTATAGAAGACTTTTTTCCTTTCTTTAGAGGCAATGAGAGAAACATTGTGAAACTTAAATTTGGAAGAGTAAGGAATGACCCCGACAAAAAGAAAACAAATCAAATTATTCTTCTCCCCATAATATACCAGTGTATAAAATTATCTGAATTTAAAGAATAGTGCTGTCACATGATGCCAATATGAAATTATGCTTATTTACATATTCAGCCATTACAAATTCAGCATCATGAATTTCTGGGGGTTTCATCTGGCACATCCAAGAGACCATTTCTTAAAGTGCTTGCTTGAATTGTCTCCAAAAGCTTTCAGGGACAATTGAGTCACTTGGATAAAGTGGGGATCACCCCATAGGATAAAACACTGAGGACCACCCCGTAGGCAGGAATTTCAGAGGAATATTCAAGCCTGTGAATAGTCATCAGTGCCCCCCTCCCCAAACTTTTACCCTAGCAATTCTCCAAAATCTGAAGGTAACAGAACTTCCCACTGGAACTGACTCCTTGTGGTATCTTATGGAGCATGGGTGAACTGAACAAGAGACCACAAAAATGGTTCATGCAAATGTAAAAGGCTGTCTTTATGTGAAAGAGATTTGATGGGAAGGGAATCATGGATGAGAAAGAAATTAGTTGGAAGTTTGCTGTCAATTCCCAGAATGCTATATATAGTTGATCCCCTATTGACTATCTTATTGACCTGTGGAATGGACTGCTGTCAGACATGATGTCGCAGAGAAATAATTCTGTTTTAAAGAAAATGTCCTTTTTAAATGTATGGTCTGCAGAAGTAGGTGCTCAGCCTGAAACAGACCTTTGTTAAAACAGTTTTTGGTTTAACTGGAAGACTACAGAAGAGAAAGAGAAGAAATTAAAATATATCCCATTCTCAGATATTTCTTGATTGAACATTCCTCATATTGTGAATATGTATGAAGAGTTACAATTAGAAAACAATGAAAATGTGTGGGGTTTTTTTTAATGATAAATATCTCAAGGCATCAGAAGAGACGGCAGTAGACTCCTGTGGCAATTCATAGCACCATGTTGACTGACTGATTGATCATATTTGTATAGCTGCCCATCTCACAAGAGTGTGACTCTGGGCAGTGTACAACACTCACAAAACTCATGTTTGCAGTACAAAATGCTCCCACTAATCTAGTTTCAAAAAAGACCCAGTTTGTATGTTAAAAGAGGTGGAGAAAAACGCACTTTTTCCATTTTAAAAGGAAAATGGGAATAATCTTCCTTTCTTCCTTCCTTCCTTCTCCAACATCTCCAATTTCCTTGCATAAGCAGAACAGTGGGTCACTTATTTCAAGAACTTACATTTGTTCTCCCAAAGTGAGCAAGCAGGAATCAGAAGAAAACATAGGTTCCCTGTCTCATTTTCAGCCTGTCTGGAAATACTGAGGACTGAACCTGTAGCCTTGAATCTATTTTCTGACAGAGAGGAATGGGTCCACAGCTGGTGGTATCTCATGAAGCAAATTAACAAGGATAGAGTCCCAGATTTTGCTCCCTTCCCACATCAGGCACTTTCCTATTATTCCCTATATCAGAATCCTATTTCACCAAAACAGCTTCATAGATTAGGTCTATTTTGGCAAATTCCATCAGAGGGAATCATTTGCACTGTATATTACATGAATTTCCTTTCCTCATCCAACATACTTACTTATTCCAGTTTCTGAGTTTGGAAAAGCAGAATTAAACAGCTGTATATAAAGTTAATGAAACAATTGTTGTTAGAAATCTTATGTGAAAGGAAATCTTTAAAAAATGATTATGGGATTGGAGAAGATAATAACTGGAAAATGAGATAAGTGAGAAAGATTGCCTGATTTGCCAGTAACTGCTGGAGGGAGGTTTGAAGAACATTAATGAAAAAGCTGTGCCATGGAAGAGCTACAGAATAAGTAGAGTTGTAATTAGATGTCCTGCTAGGAATGGAAGAACCTATGAATACACACACTCACAAAAGCATGTATAAATTAAGCCTGGATATAGTTTAATTAGATTATTGCAAATATTGTCCAAGCCATTCAAATATCTTTCTTACCCTAGGAGTAGCAAGATGAAAAGAGGTCTGGTTACCAAGCCCTCTGAGGAACACTTTTAAAGGATCTGGGTATGGTTAACCTAACAAAAGGCAAATGAGGGGAGATATGATAGCAGTCTTCAAATATCTGTCATAGAAGAGGTAGTGGATTTTATTGCTCCAGATGACAGAACCAAAACCAGTCGATTAAAAACACAAGGTTCAACCTAGACATCAACTTTGGACTGAATGACCCATGAACTGGTAAATTCTTCACTAGAGATTTTCATACAGAGATTGGATGCTTATCATTCGGAGATGCTCCAGGGGATCCTGCACTGATCAGGGAATTGGACAAGATGTCCAAGTGTATGATTCTATGATAAAAAATTCAGATTTCCTCAGGAATGAGCGCTGTATGTTGCATCCCATCCCATGATGAGTCATAGAAGTCTTAAATCTATAAAACAAGGATAGGGAATGTGGGCCATTGGATGTTGCTGATCTATAACTCCCAGCATCTTTTGCCATAAGCCATGTCCCCTGGGGCTTCTGCAGGTACCCAGTGGCCCTGGTTCCCCTCTCCTAAAATAAACAATGAGAAAAAAACTATCAATGCAATTATAAGGGTAAAAAGCAGAGGCAGATGCTTCATGGAAGATAGGAATGATGATGTAAAGGACAGGTCTGTGAAAGGGCAGCAAGGAATGCACCTTTGTGAATAGCCAAGTTTTTTCAAGCATGATCAACCTGGAGATACCTGTGTTTTAGCCACTGATTCACTATGCGCTCCTGTCTTCCCACAAGAACACTTCCATGGTAAGCAATAAACCAGGATCTCTGATTGGCAGTTCCTGCGTATATCACGCTATCTGGATCACAGTGTTCCAGTATGTTGTTAACCTTATCCTCTTATCATCACTGGCAATACCAGCCTATTGAAAAACAAGGGTGTGTATCGTGCCTTTACAATAATTTATCACTTCTGGTTTGGAAGTCTGCAACTGAATGAGAGAACAAGGGGGTAACCTGTAAACAAGTTTTTATACATGGATAAATATTTGAAAGATCAGCCAGGCACTTACACACTATGTTCTGCCAAGTGTTTTGGAGAAGGTCTCCACATATTTTTTTCTCTCCCTCTTCAGCATCTCCTAATAAATTTGGGAGATGTCTGAGCACATCTGCTGCCAGATCTCCCTTACCTCCCCTGCCCCCACCCTGTAGCTAAATTAAAATATTGCACCGAATCAACATAGAAATGCTATATCCTTGGTACAAGATCAGTCTGTGCCTTAATTTTTGGAAGGTTGACAGTAATCTACCACTGATACCTAACAAATCCTGTGCAAAAGCCTACCTAAACATGCTCCTCCTTTGACAAAATGCTTTGCAGGAACCATTTTGATAGAGTACCCAATCTGAAACCCTTCAGTGCCTTCCCACCAGGAAATTAGAAGAAGGGCATCTTTGCAATCAGATTATTTCCAAAACTTTGGATTCTCAAGGGGAAAAAAACCTTGAAACCCAGGATTCAGACTGTATTTTGCAGGTAATCCATCCCAGAAATTGTTTTGAAAGCTTTATAGAGCCTCTCAGAAGCCACCACCAGTGGTCTATGTCTGAGATGAAGGAGGCTCTATAGTTGTCCAGTCTATAGTTCTCTATTGCTTTTTTAACTTCAACTCAACATGTGTGGAAATATGAAAACTAGTGCCCCAGAGATCCACATTTATTCAGTGCTTGAATTATTTTGGAGGGAGGGAGAGGCAAGATGAAGTAGGCCAGGCCTCCCTCTTTTTCTTCTTAGCTACCTTTTCAACAAGCTACGTGGAAGCATGATTTGGCTAACTTCAGGAAAAGACAAGGGTGAGGTTTGTGAAATGAATAAAGAGTCTCCCAGATCTTATCCCAACAAGCCATAAGAATGGAGACCCTGATTAAGACTCAAAGAAGCCTGGGAGAAGAATGTTGCTTTGAACTCCCCCTTCTCTTATTGTATCCTACAGCAATGTATTCCTCCCCTCTTATTCTTGTCCCCTTTGAGGTCCATCAATCAGTAAAAAATTGTGAAAAATCTCAAACACTGAAAGTTCTCTTGGATTCTATGATGCTTTATTGCTTTCAATGAAAAGTATTCATCCTTCAGAATAATTTCAGAGACTGATCAACTTCCAATGAGGACATGGAGAGCTAGACATCCCTGAAGGAGCAGGGGCAGCATTACAGCTGAAATTGGTGGCCAGAGGGTGGATCCTGGCCAATGAAATCTCTCCAGAGAAAGGAGAGATTGTGAGATCATCAACATGTACTCTGGACAGCTGCTCCTCATGAGTAGACTGTGGGAACCAAGGTTTTTGTATTCAGCTGGTGACTCAAGTGGCTGAGAATCGAGGGATTCCATCTAACCTCACAGTCATAATGTAGCCTATATGGACATAAAGCTTGGCCATGTGTCATTTCTTAATCACCTTTGGAATTACTTTTTTTTTTTTTTACTGCTTTTCCAATATTAAGAAGCTTCAGAACAGCAAGTTTTATGGCATTCACTGGGTGAGTTTCCTTCAGTCCTTAATGAAAGAAGTTTTAAGTACAAGTTTAAAGAAAAAAATCTTTTTGGGGGGAATAAATGGCAAAAGTGTGATTAGAGTATTGTTTTTTTAAAGTTGCAATGGACTAAGGGTCCAGATGGATTTGAAGTAAGATTTTGAAATTAATTATAAGAATCCTTCCCATGGGAAACAGCTGTTGTTTTGAATTCTGAAAAAAAAAAATGATAGGATGGCACTTTGAAGGTTGGACACTAGAGGGAACCAGAAGGAATTAAAGATTATAATTAAAGGAGAAGAACACTTAAATTTGACTAACACAGAAAAGAGCAAAATATTTTAACACTGGGCATATTGATGGATATTTGTGAGCAATGGACTCAGAAGTTAATGTTAAGAATCTCTGCCATCATAGATAGACTGTGTGTAAATGATGTTATGGAACATGTTCTACTGGACAAGACTGAAACTGATTTGAACACAGAATTAAAAATGACAAGCTACAGGAATGATCTGGAAAAAGACAATATACTGGACATACAAATGAAACCAGCTGATGTCTTAATAGTTAAAAGGGATATACAAATAACAAACCAGAAGAATAACTTGGATAACTTTCCTATATTGGATTTACAAAAGAGACCTATTAAAGTTTTGAAGCATTTGGTGAGAAGGGACAAAGTAAAAAGGAAAAGAAATCAAGTGCTAGGACATTATTTGAAGGGATTAACTACCAAGATTGTTAAAAGTAAAGGGAAGGAATATAAAGTTGGTTTATTTGATCAAGGTTAAAATAGATGTTGTTGTTTCTGGCAACCCTTAATGGACTTTTGCTGACCAGGACTGAATGATGAGGTTTTAAGGATTTGTTTATAAAGAGATGAGATATGGGATAAAGAGACTGTTTGTTGTAACAGAAGGTGATAAATTGTTAAAATTGTTTATACTTGTGAAGAAGGGGGAAGTTACTTCTTTATATATTTTTTCTTTGCTATACTTTTTCTTTTTCTATTTTTCTTTTTTTTTCTGCACTATTTTTTCGTTTTATTCCTTTAGTTTTTGTATTAATTTTTCTCTGTATAACTGTAATGCTTAATAAAATTATTATATAAAAATAATAATTTCAGAGAAATTGGGCAATTACACTCTCCACAGAGGGCATCTTGCACAGGGCTCTCTCAATATTGGCAGTATTTTGAAGGCTGGGAGGCTATAGGGATGGTCCCTGCTTGAAGGGGAAGGCCTGGAGAAAAGTTGTGCATCGTTCTGAATGAACATAATCCGGGGGGGGGCGGGGGGAGAAGTATTCTGTTAGATAACCTATGAATTAACTGGTAGGAACAAGATGAGACAATACAGAAAAAAGTAACGGACTATTCAGTGATTAAGAATGAATGAAAATTGATGAGTATCTAATAAGAAAAAGGTCCGCTTCAAACATGTGCTGCTAATTCTGTATGGAAATCAAAATAGGAGGCAGCTTCCTGTGCTGGAAAACTCATCCAAAGAAACACCAATTGGAAAGGACCCATCAATTGTTTTATTAGTTCTAAAACTAGCAGGTTACACTGAGTCACAGGTCTGTTGAACTCAAATAAGCCAACAGCAGCAGCCTCATGGGTATGTAGCACTTCTATGGAATGTGGATCACAGATGATGTGAGCATGAATATATACTAGTAGAGTCCCCAAATACAGAAATCATCAAGAGTCTCATAGCATTTTTTCAGACTACCACAGCTTTTCTCCCACCATGTCCAAAATACAAAGATAATTGCTTTACAGAAGATAAAAATGCAAGATAAGGGACAAGGGGAGACAGGTGTCATTCAAAGTGTGAAGACACAACTGACACATTCTTTGAAAGGTACCATTACAGCTTATATGATAATATAATTATATTATATATATTATATGAGAGGCGCCAAGTCTTTATGTAATGCTCTCAGAATGCTATATATATAGCCCACCTTTCCTTGACCCCTCAGAGCAGAGAAATACAGATGTTATAAATCATGTCCCATGTACGGGGTTTACATGATTTCCACATGCCCCCTTGGAGAGAATGTCTTTATTTTTCTCCAGAGTTTATCTTGTGTGATGTTTTCAGCCTCCTGATTGCCACTGTAACTCAAGTGTCTAAGTGTTATCCTAACTAACCAACTCTGTGTTGTACTGCCAATGTGTAGAGAATAAGGAAGATCACCCTGCTGGAGATATGCAGAAACTGTTGCCTAGACAAAAGGGGCTAAAACATTTTTTAAGTCCAGGATGTCCAGATAACATTCGGAAAACTCAGATAGATGCCTCCCTAATGCACTGAACTATGAGAAGGAGGTGGTGGTGCAGGGCAATCAGATTTGTCAGCCTCACTCAGTAGATCGGGCCATGAAATCAACTCCACATGAAGGCTAAATTTACTTTTATTAAAATTGGCTATACAAGTGAAACTCGAAAAATTAGAATATCGTGCAAATGTTCATTTATGTCAGTAAGGCAACTCAAAAGGTGAAACCAATATATGAGATAGACGCATTACATGCAAAGCGAGGTATGTCAAGCCTTACTTTGCTATAATTGTGATGATTATGGCGTACAGCTTATGAAAACCCCAAATTCACAGAAAATTAGAATAGTGTGAAAAGGTTCAATATTCTAGGCTCAGAGTGTCCCACTCTAATCAGCTAATGACTCCATAACACCTGCAAAGGGTTCCTGAGCCTTTAAATGGTCTCTCAGGCTGGTTCAGTAGGAATCACAAGCATGGGAAAGACTGCTGACCTGACAGTTGTGCAGAAAACCATCATTGACACCCTCCATAAGGAGGGAAAGCCCCAGAAGGTAATTGCAAAAGAAGTTGGATGTTCCCAAAGTGCTGTATCAAAGCACATCAATAGAAGGTTATGTGGAAGGGAAAAGTGTGGTAGAAAAAGGTGCACAAGCGGCAGGGATGACCGCAGCCTGGAGAGGATTGTCAGGAAAAGGCCATTCAAAAGTGTTGGGGACTTTCACAAGGAGTGGACTGAGGCTGGAGTTAGTGCATCAAGAGCCACCACACACAGACGGATCCTGGACATGGGCTTCAAATGTCGTATTCCTCTTGCAAAGCCGCTCCTGAACAACAAACAACGTCAGAAGCGTCTTACCTGGGCTACAGAAAAAAAGAACTGGTCTGTTGCCCAGTGGTCCAAAGTCCTCTTTTCTGATGGGAGCAACTTTTGCATCTCATTTGGGAACCAAGGACCCAGAGTCTGGAGGAAGAATGGAGAGGCACACAATGCACGATGCTTGAAGTCCAGTGTGAAGTTTCCACAGTCTGTGTTGATTTGGGGAGCCATGTCATCTGCTGGTGTTGGTCCACTGTGCTTCATTAAGTCCAAGGTCAACGCAGCCGTCTACCAGGAGATTTTGGAGCACTTCATGCTTCCTTCCACAGACAAGCTTTATGGGGATGCTGACTTCATTTTCCAGCAGGACTTGGCACTTGCCCACACTGCCAAAAGTACCAAAACCTGGTTCAATGACCATGGGATTACTGTGCTTGATTGGCCAGCAAACTCGCCTGACCTGAACCCCATAGAGAATCTATGGGGCATTGCCAAGAGAAAGATGAGGGACATGAGACCGAACAATGCAGCGGAGCTGAAGGCCGCTATTGAAGCATCCTGGTCTTTCATAATACCTCAGCAGTGCCACAGGCTGATAGCATCCATGCCACGCTGCATTGCGGCAGTCATTGCTGCAAAAGGGGCCCAAACCAAGTACTGAGTACATATGCATGCTTATACTTTGCAGAGGTCCGATATTGTTCTATTTCCAATCCTTGTGTTATTGATGTCATGTAATATTCTAATTTTCTGAGATTGTGAATTTGGGGTTTTCATAAGCTGTACGCCATAATCATCACAATTATACCAAAGTAAGGCTTGACATATCTCGCTTTGCATGTAATGCGTCTATCTCATATATTGGTTTCACCTTTTGAGTTGCCTTACTGACATAATGAACATTTGCACAATATTCTAATTTTTCGAGTTTCACCTGTAATAACAGGATCTTGCAAGTCTGATTGCTTCAGATATTCAGTTTCTGCATATCTCCATCAAGGTGATCTTCCTTACTCTCTACAAAATGCAGAAAAGAGAGAAGTCAACCCTACGTAGCCTTGAATCTGCGGCTTAACTAAAACATAAATGCTAACAGTATTTGAATTATTGAGAACGCAGCAGCCGTAAAACTTCAATCTTAAATGAGCATATGTAAGTAGATACACAGTCACACGAATAAGAGTGTATGTGTTCAGTGCAACTATTAAAGGCACATAAGCAAATCTGGCTGAATTTCAGATCTTGGCAACAGCTTCCTCCTTCAGATAGTCCTGGAAGAATTTAACGTTTGGCACTCTTAGGTCTAGTAAGGTCTTTGCCACTCAGGGTATAGGTCATGCCAGTTAGTGGGACTGTGTCAGTGGGACATTTGTTATAGCACTACCCACTTTATAAGGCTTTGTGCTCTGTTTATTACATTTCCTTCAGAGCATACTTGGGGGAAGAAACTCATATCAACCCATCTCTTATCAGCTAAATGTGCTGAAATTACAATGTTGCCAAGTGTAGCTTAATAGCCGTCTGTAGACATCGTGGATTGCTCAAAGTAGTTTAAGTGTATTAACATTATGTTTGTCGCTAATTGATAGGTTGTGGGCTGCCTTTTGTAAATTTTTAATATGCTTGCCAATCTTGGATTGTGGATTGGACTTTCACTTACTCTGCAGAAGTCTTCTTTTCTTTCTTCAAAGGATGTTACAAACTCCTCCTTTTGAGGAATTAACTCTTCTGAGAAATTTTTGAGAGTCACTTGCACTGCAGCACCCACCCCCCTTTCTTCCTCTTTTCTTTCTTTTGTACAAACACAGCACGCAATGCCAGACTTCAGTGCGACAACATTGACTTCTTAATTGGAAACAGAACTAGGAATTCACTAACCTGTCTGCTTCTATCAAATTTGGACACCTTTATAGCATTTACATGTATCCTGCATAGATATCCCCATAATTCAGGAAGGAAGGATCGCTTAAGAGTAATACAGAGAAAGGGAGAATGTGCTCACAGCCTTCCCGCTTCGTTTCTTTGCAACTATGAGGACTCTTCTTAAACTTTCAGTTAAATTGGCTATTCTCACTATTTTACATTTAGATTGCAAGAAAGAGACAATACAAGAAATCAGCAGTTTACAGGGAGCAAATAATATCCCAGCTGTGTATGCTATTTGGGAAGGCATTATAACCTTTCATTTCATGCTTATAATATGGTGGCAGTTGTTTAAAACATACATTTCCATATGATTGATTAATCGATTGAATGATGGAGCAGACAACTTACAGGGAGAAATCTACCAGCAATTTCTGGTTTGTAATCAAAACATTTGCAGCCTATGATTGATACCAACTGCTCTTTTTCCTTTTCTCGAGGATTTTGCAACAATCCTAAAGGCACTTCTCTCACATATTTGAACTGCCAATTATTTCTACATAGCCTGTCACTTCTCAGAGGACAACTCTCCACTTTTCCTTCAGAGATAGTACTCCAAGCATTTACATTTCAAAGAATCAACTGAATTAATTTCAGACAATATGTAAATAAGGCACCTGGATTCTAATCAAGAGAATAAACAGTCATCTTTTTCTTTTTTGCATGAATAAAAGAACATGTAAATGCAGGGACATCATGGTGGCACTTCTGTGGGTATGGGCTACCCCACAAACTTCTTTCATTAACATAGTGGGAATGAGCCAAGAGAGAGAGAAATAAAGGAGAAAGAATATTCTGTTGGGGAGGAGCAACATATAATCCTTGTTTTCTGTGCAGCCTTCCAATTATTTTCTGAAATTAGTAGAAAAGCCAATAAGCAGCAAGCCTTCCTTTAGAATTAGCACATGTTCCAAATATGAAAACATTCCTCAGCCCCCTTCAAAAGCCAGTCGAAATGCTGATCTCACCTATTTCAAGGCTGTCACGAGCTCAGTGGCCCCCCATTACAGTCCTTGGCTATCCCTCCATTCCCGCTTTAAAAATTGGCTCTTAAAACATGACCCACTTCTTTCTTCACAAGTCCCTGTCTCTGAGGGCAAAAGTGAGTGCAGAATTACACATTGCACATCTTTTGTGAGTTGAATGAGAAAGACACATCTGAGGAGATTGCTTGAAAGCTACTGGGGCCTAATTTTAACTACAGGAACTGACCCCACCAGAGCAAATTTTGACTAATCAAGAAAACTACAGTTGGGTTCACAGAACAGGCTTTGTCAAACCTGGTAGCTGCATTCATACAGCATGCTAACCTTTGTTGAGTTTAATTTTGATTACTTTTTTTGTGGCTTACTGGATTGTCTTCTGTCTTCTTGGTGTTTCTGATAAAGCTCTTCTAGTGCAGGAGAGCAAGCTTTCGGAATATAGGAAATGGTTTGATGTATGTCCTTTTCAGCCATACTGTTCACTAACACTAGCGGTTCAAGGTTTCAGCCAGATATTTTCCCCACCTACCTGGAAATGCTGGAGATCAAACTCAAGACCTTTTCCATACAAAGTACTCTGCTACTGAGCTATCCCAGTGTCTCAGAATTGTCTAGTATAATCGTACTATGCTGGTCTATGACCAAAATAAAGATTTATTGTTGCATAATTGTACAAAGCATAAGTGGACAGGAGCTTCTTTTCAGTAACTTGCATCATCAAAGCTTGATTCTGGAATCCAGATGGAATTAAATGAAATTGGCATTTTCATTGGTGGGGTAGGATGCATATGGCAAAATTTCTTGAGAGCAGGCTGTCCTGGACTTAGCCCATTCCAATCCTCAATGCACTTACCACTAAGGTTTGTCGACCCTGTTGAACTGTCCCCCAACCCCATAAGATGAAATGTAGGCATTTGGGCTCAACAGCAGAGAAACTTCTCAAAGTAAGCCTGAGTTCACACAATATGGTAACCACAAACCATGTTTAAAACCACAGTGGCTAAACCAAACCAATCACAATAGGACTTAAGTTGTATAAAGCAGTGTTTCTCAACCTCAGCAACTTTAAGAGGTATGGACTGGGGAATTCTAGGAACTGAAGTCCACACCTCTTAAAGTTCTTGAGGTTGAGAAACATTGGGAGAAAGCAATCATCACATGGTTTGCTTGTTTGGCTTAGGGTGTCAAGTCAACATAGCCACTATGGTTGGGGACCATGGCTGATGTATGAAATACAATTACTGTAAACTGCAAGTCATTGATGGTTTGGGACTTGGAATGTGCTACTTCTGTCATAGTCATCTTTCTCAGGGCAAATGTGTTGAAAAGTCCAACCCGCAGAATGATTTGAAGGGTCAAGCACAGCAGTGCTAGCTTACCCCATTTAGTTACAATGTGCTAATATACTCTCTAAAAATAGGATAGGATATCCTAACCATTACATCCAGACTGATACGAGATAACCAATTAGTTATGTGCAAGAGGCCCACACTTCTAAAAGCGAGCAGGGACAAAAACTGCATTTGATTTAACGTATCTCAACAAAATCGAATGCAACTAATAGGTTCTATCCCTCTCACCCACATGTAGCACTACAAGTGGTAATTCATTGGCCATTATTAGAGGACTTCTGGGGATCATATACAAGGCTTTGAAAGAAAGAAAACGTGCATCTCTGGTCTAAAATTATTACCTAGTGCATCAGAGCTACTGAGCAATAGCCATTTTAAAGTATGGAAGAATTTTTAAGAATATGTAGCTTCTGGGATTCAAAAGGAAATCTAAATATGTAGTGGCTATATGTTTCCCAGTCTTGGGTTTTTCCTCCTTCGCCGTTTCCTTCACCCACTCTCTTAACCCTCCTTTAGGACTACCTGTCAGTTGCTATCACTGGCCCACCTGCTCCCTCTACTGAGCAAACCTGATATTCTGAGTACAGTTGAGGTTAATTTTGCAGGCTCAAGATAGATTGTTTCATAAAAGTCTGTCCCAGGAGTTCTTGCTTTTTAAGACCTTGAATGGCAGAACCAAATGTTCACATTTGCATTTGATACAAGGCAAGCTTGATTAATTACACAAAAGCAAATAAGTGTATTATTCCATATTCCCTTTCTTGAGCATCTCCAGATCTTTACTCTGGGGTTAAACCACAAATCATGTTTATTTCATGACATTCATGAAGGGTTCTGAGAAATCAGTTTCTGATGTGATGCAGAATGAAGGGTACACGTAACTGGCTCTTTCAATATTCATCAGAGGACTTGGTCTTATATCTTCCCCCAGTGCTGATTCACATTCTCTGGACATAACCCATTTGCCAAGGTCTTAATTAAAATTTGACATTCAGATTTTGGCATAGGAGTCTGCAACCTGAACATCACAGAGCAGAACCAAAGGCTGTTTTCTGTGATCTGGGCCTTATACAGCTCTAAGGGCAGCCTGAGGTGGCATTAGGGACTGCAGCAGAATCAAACTCAAAATCAAACATGGGTACTGCTCTTGGATCAGATCTCCCCCCTCCTAAATATACTCCCTTTGATATTTAATTTGAACTGATCCACTGAATTTTATATTAATATTTTGGGCTGAGTATTTTAGCGTTTCAATGTTCTTTTTTATCATCTTGATTGTGAATGGGTTCACACATTTGTTTAACCATGTGTTATTGAATAAACCACAATTAGATGGGCTCATATAAGTGACAAACCATGGCTTATAAGCCATCAATGGCTGGACTGATACAACATGCTAAACCCCAAACCAAATAAACATAGAGGCTCTGTGTGAGCACAGCCTGTCTTCCGGGTAACAGCTATGTCTCCTTGCTTTGTGACATCTGTAAGTTGTATAACATCCCTTCTATACTTTCACCCAAACCATTTATGTGAACGTAGGATAGGTTCTCCAAGTAGATGGAAAGGTTTTATAAACACATGGTGTTGCTTTAAGCAGCTGTAGTTTCACCAAGAGTCCATCTACATGTTTCCAACCACTGTCAAAAACAACGTGCAACCTTAACACATACTTCGCTTAAATTACATTGTATTGCTTTGACACAATTCATGCTTATGTTGGCTCTACTGATCAATGTATCCATTTCTACATGATCACAATCCTTACCTCTCAATAATCTAGAATTGTGCCTGGTATGGAAATCAAATGGTTTGATTTGTGGCTTGTTCCTCTTTTTGAAGATGGCAATATTTCTCTCTGCTCTCCTGGAGCTCATATGTTCTCTAAGAGTAAAGGCTACAGTCAGCTGCTCCAAAATCATGTCCTCAACACCCTGAGGTATAAATTATCTGCCCCTGGAGCCTTACAATCTAAACAACTCATTCAACCTGGACTTAAATTCTTATCATTGGTTCCATTTGTCCCCAGCTGGAAACAACTGCTCTTGTAAGAGATGATTATGGCAAATTACACGTTGAGTTGTTCTTATTCCCCTCCATGACTAGTTAATGTGTTGCATTTTCACATTTGAGTATTTGAACTCTGAAACATTAATCTTCACGGCACAGTGGCTCTATTAACCATGAGAAATCCTCCTGGTGAGTTACTATGCAAGTTTATATGTGTCTACCTGGAACTAAGCCCCAAATCATAGGTCTGCAGTGGGTTTTTTTTTTCCTTCAAGCTAAGGCCTGCCAAACTGGTTAGGCTGCCAGACCCAGAATTCCTAGCCAGCCTGAGCATTATTGCTGGAACAAACTCATCTCAGAAAGATGATGCTCCAAAGGGTGGTTAAAAACAAACTGCTTTGCTCCTCCCCACAGCATTAAAAAGAAGTACAACCAAAGACTCCAAGTCAGCATTTGTGTTTTATTTTGGCTCCTTTTTATAAATGGGCACAACACAGGAGTAATAAAAAAAAATAGACATTACCATTACAGTGTTACATTGGCAAAAAAAAAAAATATTTTTAATAATTTTTAAAAGTTTTGGCCATTGTCTCTGGTCAAAAACAATTAAACGTGTGGTTCTTTTTAAAAGAAATCTGTCATCCGCCCTCCATTTTTTTTAAACAGACACTAAATAGCCATCTCAGTACTAATCTCTAGAAGTTATATACATTCTCGTTTTAAGACATTTTACCCTTAAAAATATTTACATGCTTTGCTCCCCAGTGTTAATAGCACAGAATATCATTTGAGCCATTTTACCTAAATTGTGTCGAAGTTTTCCACTGCCATTTCGATCCTTCCTGGGAGTTAATTGGGAGATAGATGTCTCCATGCTTTTTTTTATTTTTTTATTTTTATACATGTTTTGCTTCATATTTACAAAACTGGTAGGTTGGATTTTTGTCTTGAGAGACACAAACAACGGTGAAGTCATTGCAGCAAGCAAGCTATTTTGCTGATAAAAAGGGTTTTTTTTAAGAAAAAAAGCAGTTGTATAAAACAGTGTATGAATATGGTATTATTTTTTGCTCTTATTCTGATTGTCAGTTATAAAGAAGCTATTTCTGATTTCTCGCTCACACAAACACACATTTAGATGGATCATAGAAGATTCTCTGCATCTAAACACACCTTAGTGGAGTACAAGAATGCTGACTTCCACAGCTTTCTATCTCAGGGCTTCCATTCGGATTGGCAGCAAATGTCCAAGCAGATGTTTTCCCAGCCCTACCTGGAGATATTAATCATTAAACTTGAGACTTTCTCCATGCAAGGCAGGGGTTCTGCTATGGAGCTGTGATTCTTCCCAAGCACAGTGCTCAGACCGGACTAGAATGTTGAACATAATTAGAAAAGAATTAAGCTCACACATACATCATTGAAGTTGAGGACACTACCAAATAAGAGAAGTGGCATTTGTTCAGAGGTCAGACTTCATAAGGCTTTCTCTTCAGGTTAAATCTTTTACCAGAGCGATTGGCTGTTCCTTGTGCTGGTCCTGTCATGAGTAAAATTTAAGGCAGTTCTGGAAGATTTCTCAGAGCATGTTCAGAGCAAGAGATGAGGGCAGAGTCCCAAGGTCTCACTCTGCAAAACGAGCAAGAGAGCTCCTTTTGCAGAGCTCTGGGAAGGAAGGCAGGAGGAAGGAACTTTTTTATTACTACAGTTTTTCTGCAGAAGGGTATCATTCCTTTCTTTGTTAGTCTCAGGTTCCAAAATAGCTTAGCCCTCAAGGCACAAATTAAGCCTCAACACAGTTTGAATGTTTGGTTGCTCAAGCCCAGAAGCAAAGAAGTGGTGCTTTCTAGATGTTGTCCCCAGCATCTCACATCATTGGCCATGCTAGATGAGGCTGTTGAGATGTAGTAACATCTGAAGGACCATAAGCTTCCCATCTCTTGTCTGGTTCATCATCACCTCTTGGAATTCCCAGCCACTGGCTATCTTGGCTGGAAATTCTAGGAGCTGCATTCTGCTCTACATCTAGAAGGTACCAAACTAGACAAGGTGTTCTAGCTGGCAGAACTTCTAAGAATCTTAAGTCAACACATTCTTTTACCTGGTGTTAGTTCAGTGTTTCTCAATCTCAACAACTTTAAGATGTGTGGACTTCAAAACCCATACTGGCTGGGGAATTCTGGGAATTGAAGTCCAAACATCTTAAAGTTGCTGAGATTGAGAGACACTGCCATAGATAAATCCTCAAGGAAAATACAGGAACCTTTTCAGGTTGAGAAGCAAGGGCAGCCAGGGACACTCCTGTGTGATAGAAGTTCCATACAAGAAAAGCAATGAAAGCAATGACTTTTGCAATCTCCTCCCCAAAAAGGTCAAAAAGACTACCAGAAAACATCTGAATGCATCCAGAGTTGGAGGAGAAGAAGGAGGAAGCTTTTATAAGGAAGAAAAAAATATTATGAGGAGACATGAAGGAGCATCTCCCATGATGTCTGTCACCCCCAAGCTTGGAAAATGTGGACAACCAGAACAAATGTAGCAATGGAAAGGTATGGATCAGTGTTTCTCAGTCTTAGCTATTTCAAGATGTGTGGACTTCAACTCCCAGAATTCCCCAGCCAGTACCCTAACCCAACTATCATGAAATGGCCAAGGTTGAGAAACAGTGGTATGGATAGATAACACTCTCTGACAACTCCAACTCTGACTTTAGCTCAAAAGCACTATCAAGAGAAATTCAACAGGAAGGCACTCTGAAACTAAAGTAGAAAAGCAGAAACTGTTTCACAAGGGAAGAAATCATTTGAGAAATTGCAGATTTGAGCACATCAGACTTAACAATAGTTCTTATTAATGTATAATCTGTTGATTTCAAAGGATTAGACATATTACATCTGGATCCAATCCAAATGGACTGTTTGTTTGTTTTGTTCACCAGAGTTTGCTTGCTTGCTTTTAAAAAGTCACTATGATATGCAATCAAAGCTTGGTGATCCTTTCCTAGAAACAAAAATCCTTTTACAATCTCAAAGAAAAGCCCATTGTTCTTTAAATAGAACACATTTTCCCATTCATTTTTGGTAAGAGAAAAAGAAGTCATACTTGGATACAGAAGTCAGATTTGGATAAAATAGTGAGAATCCAAGAGTGTCCATAGGCTGGGTCAGAAAAATCAAGATAGCACCCATGCTGGTGCATCACACATAAAAACCAGCTAAAGCTTCAACCGCACTGTCTCAGCTGCCATCTTGACTCTTTTAACCATACCTCATGGATCTCCCTGTGAGATTCCATTGGTTCAAAATTCTTTTTTAAAATTTATTTATATTTATTAAGAATCCTTTCATAGAATAAAAGACAAATTTAAAGAAAAAGAAAAAACTGCAAAAAACTGCAAAGAAAGAAGGGAGGGAGGGAGGGAGGGAGGGAGGGAGGGAGGGCAAAAAATGGAAAAGGCAGGAAAAAAACTAAAGTTAAGAAATATATGAACGACTTCTGACCTTCTCTTCAACAGATAATTACAATCTTATTGTTCCTCCATTGGATCAAAATTCTTGCAGAACGGGAAATTCAAAAGTGCATGAGCAACATCAAAGCCAAACCATATCCAATAACAAACAATTTAGGGAGTCAATTGCTAGGAAATGCCACTGCTTTATCTGGTTTGAGAAACAGCACATTGATTGTAGCAAGTAATGTAGTAAGTATAACGTAATTTGGAAATGTCTTTCCTATAACTCAGGAGATGTGCAAGTTCAATCAGTTTAAAACTACCTTAGGGTTTGCTCAGGACATCAAAGGTCATTCTTCAGAAGCACGTGGGATCAGGACCCAGAATGAGTGGGGGAGGAGCTTAAAGGATTAAATGTCTCTTTAAGTCTCCCCATCCCTCCAAAAATACAAGAAGGGGCAACATTGATTCTCTGGTGGACTTTTTTTTTTCTTTTGCACCCTGGCTATACCCTCTTAGCTGGAAGTACACCCAACTGAATTCAATGAGACTTGTGCATAAGACTGTCAACCCAGTTTCCAGATAGAGTTTATTTAGATGCTTAAATAAGATACTGGAGTCTCTCATTTTCCTTAATCACTGAACATCTGTAGTGTAAAGGCAGTGTTTCTCAACCTTGGCAACTCTTAGATGTGTAGACTTCTAACTTCATGCTGGCTGGGGAATTCTGGGAGTTGAAGTCCACACATCTTAGAGTTGCCAAGGTTGAGAAACACTGCTCTAAAGTCTTTCCAGAATTTTATATTTGGTTCACATTTCAAAGCCATGGTATGAGATATTTTTGAGATTGGCTTTGCATCATTTCCTAAGGATCTACTCTAATGCACGTCCCTCCAGGAATAAGCCCCACTGAATATAGTAAGACTTCTCTTATAGTAAGAATGCACAGGATTGCACCAGAAGTTACTTTTCTTGGACAATTAACAATCTGATGCATGCTTATTGGGCCATCTGTGAGAGAGTAGTAAAATGAAAAGTGAAGATGGTGGCTATGACCACACAACTTAAGCCCCACCACTTTTTAATGTGTCACATGCACCATGCACATAAAAAGGGGTGGGGCTTCAATCACATGGTTGTGGCTGCTGCTTCTGCAGGTTTTAGAACTAAGCTGTTCAGCTAATTTCCATCATAAAGTTCAAGGACTCTGCTTTAATTTCTTTTAGCAGTATTAAAATTTGGCTGCAAATCAAATCCAAATCAAATCAATGTCAACTGCAATTGTTCACTACCCAAATCATAATATTTAGAGATTATTTCTAAGATCAATGAACACTAGCCTTCCCAATTCTTGCACCTTCTACATGTTATCAATTGGAACTGAGTGGCTTAAAGTCCCAATATAAGTGGGAGACTCCAGATTAGGAGAGGCTGAGCTAGACAGACCATGGTGTTTACTCACTGCAGAGCTTGAAAATCTAGCACAGTCACCCCCAACTCGGTGATTAGATATATTGGAATGTGAACACCATAATTCACAGTCATGTGATGTCACTGCCTGGGGATGATGGGAATTGTTATCCAACACATCTACAGAGTGCTGGTTGAGGAATGCTCATGCAGTGTAGTGCAACACTAAACTCAACAACTCATGAGCAGCATATTCCAAGTTGTCAAAGGGGGAGGTTTGCTCTCCTTTTACCATCAAAGGGAACCTATTTAAGCTCTTGCTTAGTAAAACAGATCATTCAACTCCTCCAGATCCATTCTTTTGGTTACGAATTATTTAAGAGGCAAAATGCCAACTAATTCCATCTCCCACCACTGAGTCAGGCAATAACAAGAACCCAATAGGTTTCTGTTTTCTTTTGGATAACTACATTTATCTTCATCACTGGAGGGGAATAAAAGCATAATATTTTGTTCTGTTTTTCCTTGCCTTTCTCCCTGTTGATTTACCTTCCTTCCTGGTGAGAATAAAACCATTAAATCAAACCTGTTCATTCTTCCTCTCAACTGTTACGACTCAATTGTGTGACTTTTCTGTTCACCACTGTTAAGAGAGGCTCATAAAATCTCCTTCAAAACCTCTAGAGACAATTTTCCACGTCCTGACATCAAACGGTTTTTAAAATGCAGCCTATTTCTTCTTGGTATCTACAGCTGCAATTCTTTGCATATTTTCTGTGGAATAAATCTCAGTCAACCCATTGGAACACAAAAACAAAAAACAAAAAACCCTCTTGAACCAAATGAAACATTTATAGAATGCCACAAATGGATTCATGCACATTGCTAAGTCGTTTAAACTATAGTTTGCCGAACAATCCAAATGATTGCTAAGCACAGCAACCAACCTTTTCAGGCAGCAAGCACTACCACTCTGTAACTTCACACAATATCAGGTGTATAGAGAAAGGAGTGGGGATGGAATGAGAGAGCAAGAGCAAGCCAACCAGTATTGTGTAGGGTGGCTGAGGTGCTGGACTAGGAGCAGGGAGACCCAGGTTCTAGTCCTTCCTTAGGCACACAGCCAGCTGGGTCACTTTGGGCCAGCGACTTTCAGTCCTAGAGAGGTCAAAAAACATCTCTCTACCAACCTGCACTGGACTGACAGATGATGGTCCACAAACTTCAATGGAATAATCCTTTGTCCTACAGTGGATTAATATGGGCTGAGAATAAACATATGCATATACCGTCACATATTTTAAGTATGAGCATACACAGACACATACAAATCGTATTTAAATACTTTCCTTTTGGCCAGTTCTAATTTTTTTTTTTTTAATTCAACAAATAAAGTGTTTCTCAAGTCGGGCTCTCCTCCTGGTGACTATCTGAATTTAGCAAGAATTCAGAAGTTGTTTTCCCATGGTCTTTTTCCCAGGTGTTTTTTGACTGGATTCCATCCAGATACTAACCAGGCCCAACTCTCCTTAGCTTGTTCAAGCTCAAAGTTGGCAAACGATGAATTAAAAAAAAAAAAGGGGGATCGCTGGGTGCCATCTTACACAATGGTCCCATCAGACCAATAAAATTTGGTTCAGATTTTAAATCAAATTTCAAATTTGTTCAGATTTGCCCACTCAGACATGCCCATAGAGAATTGCATGAAGGAGAGAGGGAGGATGAATTTATTGCTCCCACCCCATCTGTTCTTCCTTGCCCTCTGTACATTAGAGGGTACCTTGGTAGCAAATTAGTTTTCACTTTACTCACTTGGGCTGTCCAATCAACTGAGAGTCTTGATTTGTCAGATTTTTCGAAGCCACAAGTTGGACAACTGCAGGGCAAATCAATATGTAGATATTGAATGGGTGGGATGAATTTATTTTTCTCCATTTCCCTATTCAAATGATTGTAATATTATGTGATGGATAGGGTTTTAACTAACCATTGTTGTTTTGACGAGCTAATTTTTTTCCCTTCACGCTTAGGAATGTTAATATGCTGTTAAGTTACATTCCAAAAGTTTGGAAATTGTCTATCTATAAAAAGCTTTGGATATATCAAGTCTGGACTGTTGTCCTTTTTTTTTTTTTTTGCGTGATTCTGATATATTCCTGGAAGGAGACATCTATAAGATTCTAAACAGTGGCTCAGTGAAATATGTGAGTTCTCAACCTTTGAACTAACTTTCGTAGCAATGAAGAGGCAATATTGGACAATATGATCCTGGGTGGTCCAGGTTTAACACAAAGTTTAAAAACTGATCTGTAACCATTTGAATAAACATCATACAATACTACTACTTTGACTTAATAGAAAAGTACTGATTTTTTCACAATGTTTAGTGTTTTTTATTTTATATTTTTTCATTCCTTTTTTTTTTTTAGTTTGTGCTGTTTAATTTTTTAGGTATATAACTTACTCAAAATGGTTGAAATGAAATGAAGTGTATCAGTTTCGTTCTTAACTATTATTACTTGTATTATTACTAATGCTACTACTATCATTAACTGTATTGGTTCAAAAATTCAATAAAAATTACTATCTTTCAAAAAACAACACTCTTCTTTTTTTTTTCATTTAGTGGCTTTGACAGACTTTTAGATGCTGGAAGTTACTTCTCTGCACCTTTGATATTACTTATTTTCTCTACTTTTTAAAAGTGAAACATAGTTCCCAGCTTTTCTCCATATTATGTACTTGTCAGGATTGTATTACTGTACTACTCTAAATCCTCTCCACTTTCTTTACAACCCCAAACAATATGATCACAGCTTCTGGTCATTGCACTCTACTCAAGGTGCGTGTGTACAACATTCAGTTAATGCAACAGGAATTATCAATTACCGAGAGCAACAAGCATCTTGCGACAACATTCTATCACTGACATCATAATTACAGCACATTTATCATTCATATGTCTTTTTTCAAACAATTACTATATATTTGTTACTCTGACTTTACCTTCCAATAGGTTAAACACTGATCTTTCCTTTACTTGATTTTATTGCATGATATCCAACATTCCAATTATCTGGATCAATTACAATTTTTACCCTTGATCTTCGTTCATATTGGGGTTTATATCATCAACTCTTTGGGGTCAGCACAGTCACCTCTCCTAAGTTGTTATGAAAATATGAACTTGCTTAATAAACTTGAATGAAACATTTCTCTTGTATGCTTGCTGTTACTCTACAACTTACTGCTTCAGAAGAATCAGGGTTCCCCCCACTCAAGTTGTGTATATGCTTTTTTCCATCTTTTTTTCCACCTATTTACAGAGTCCCATGGAACCAAAGATCTGGGCTCGCATCATTTCACTCTTGGCTTTCCCAATAATCCCCCTGCAAGTCCCTCACCAATGAAGAAATGACCACACCATTCATCAAGATGTGTGAAATATGATCTATTTCCTACAGGATTTTAGAAGATAGCTTGACTTATTAAAAAATGGGTATTGCCATCTCCTCCCCATGAACAATATCTTAGAAAAATGTCCCTCAGCCACTTGCCTAGGCTTGCAATACTGTGCTAGTCAAGATTTAATGTCACAGTGAATCCCAATAAATTTGGGCACAAGCTTCAGTTGGAAACCAAGGCAAGCTTAGGATGAGCTTGCAACAGGAAGGTAGCATCTGATGTCTCTTGGCTGTGAACAGTAATGAGATGAAGGGAGAAAGGAAGCAAGACACGAATGTAAGAAGTGCCCCTGCAGACCCGGTGATATCTTCAAGGAAGCAGTCCCAAGGGTCAACTCCAGCACAGTTGCTCAGTCGGAAGAGGTGATGGCTTCTGAGCAGCCTGGTCTATCAAATATTGCATCTCCTAGCACATGAAGTCAAACCCTTGTCTTGAAGAGTATCACAAAGTACGGTATTGACAACCAAAAGTGTCCACTTAATTAAAAAAAAAAAATCAGTGCTCTAGTCCTGAGTTAGGTATGAATCCAGGACTTCCTGCTAATTCCAGAAGATCCTCCAAAGGAGACAGCCAAAAGAACTACCTCTTGGGTCCCCCACATCAGCGTTCCTTTCAGGACTTCCTATGCTACAATATGAGTCAGCTCTGTTTCCTTCTAAAAATGTGCAACTCTTTTTAAAATTGTTGGTTTCTTCGATCTTTCTGGTTAAACTTGACAAACTTGATTAGAAAGAGACGGGGTGAATCAGAGATGGGTTTGTGTTTTTTTTTAAAAAAAGGACAGCATTGAGACAGAAAGAGATGGCGAGGCACTCGAGGTTCCAGTCTATGCATAAAATTCCTCCTGCTTGTCAGGTTTTTGGTATGTGACACTTGCCTGCTTGGGCTCTTCCAGAGTGTAGCTCCCTTCATCTTTCTTTTTCATCCGGTAGATCAAGAGCATCACCAGGAAAGCTGCGAAGAGGGCCCCAACAACCCCTCCCACAATCACAGCTGCAAAGGGACAACAGAAGAAAGTTAGCAAGATCTGTATCTGCTTACCTTTTGTATAAAAAGAAAACTAAAAAATAATTGAATGTTGAAACTCTGAGGATGGATGGATGGATGGATGGATGGATGGATGGATGGATGGATGGATGGATATCAGGAGTGTCTATAGAGGTGGAGATCAAAGAAGTCAACAGTGTGACTGCAACTGCACAGTTGAAGCCCCACCCCCTTTTTAACATGTCACACATATAAAAGGGGGGTGGGTCTTTGATTGCATGGTTGTGCCCACCATCTTGAATTTTTTTATCATCCCACCCCCCACCACAGACACCGCTGACGTATTTTATATTTCATTTGTTATAAAGAAGGAGGTTGATGCTCCCAACCCTATTAGCCTTCCATAAAGTCTGAAAAAAATGATTCTTCCCCCAGGCACTGGACCAGGGCATTAGGTGAGCCTGTTCTGTAAGGGTTATGAGAATGATTGTGGTTGGCCTTGGATGTACACAAGAACATAAGCAGTGCCCTACTGGATTGGACTCCTGGCTCATTTTAGTCCAGCAGCCTTTTGAAAGTGGAATATTGAAATGCATTTGTATTTATGATCAGCAATCACAGAAGTAGCTACAACAACAAAAACAGCACATAAAGCAGGCTAAAACACAGTAAAAGCAAGGTGATACAGAATAAATCAAGCATGGTGGTAGTGGGGAACTTTAGGGAAAATGTGTTTTAAAAACCAACATGAAGAAAACAAAAGTAAAAAGAAAGAAGGACATAAGAAACAAGGGTTGTGGAAAGTTTGATTTATACGTCTGTTTTGTGCTTGCTTAAACTGTGCTTGCTAGGTCTGTTTTGAGAGCAAAACTCTGAGTCAAATCTAGCCTTTGAATCAGATCAGATCAAATCATTGAACTGAATGTCTCTGAATCGATTCTGAATCAGATTGGATTAAAGGTGATCTTCACCCGCAATAAAAATGGTATAGCAATGGGATATTTAGGCTGAACATTATGTACATATGGGAAAATTGCACAGAAAAGCTTTGAGTTAGGGAAAACTGAGAATGGCAGGTGAATGTGGAGTTCTACAGAATCATTTTTTAAAGGAATCTCTAGAAAGTTACCCAATGATGGCTCAAAATATTGCAAGTTTAAGTATGTGAACGTTTTTTTAGCAGTGCATTTCTCCTTCCTCTGCCTTCTTTCCCCCGTGCTATATTCTAGTTTGCAGTGTCAGATAGTCTGGCAGCTGCCTCAGTTACAAGTAATGTGTTTCAAGCAAGATTCTCAGGGTCTTCTTTAATATTTATTGAGGTTAAAGAGATGGGAGGTGGTTACCAAAATTCTAGCCATGGAACTATTTTCTGTTAAGAATCATTGTATCCCCACGTGCGTTAGAGTGGAGACTTTCTGAACTTCTTTCTAACAACCTTCCAGTGATTCAGCGAGGCAGTGGGTCTTTTCATGGATAATGGAGAAGTTTGCAGCTAGCTGTTTACATAATGTCTCTTGAATCTTGATCAGTCAGGGAACTAACCAATACAGTACATGTAAATTCCTCAAGGCAACATTTTGCTTTTAGCGCTCTGGAAAGCCACATCATACACTCTGATGAAAAGAAACCAATCCCTTGGTTCTCAGTGCATTTGAAGTTGCTTTCCACAGTGGCAATTTCATCAAACATGGGTATGGACCCAGACTGGCAATCTGTATACATCTTACCTATGAGTACTTCTTTCCTTTCCAGTATGTTTTTCTGGGGGAGTTGTGCTGCTGAATTTCCAGACTCTATTGTATTGTCTAGGAGCCCTGGTTCCACTTTCTTTTTCAGCCCTGGCCCAGCTGCAGGGGTGACCAGAGGCACAACTTCGTTGCCAAGCTTGGTCTGAGCTGCCTCTTCCTCCTCATGGATTTCAAAATCTCCACTGACAGGAACTTCAAGTTCATTATTCGTAGCTGTGGAAAGGGTCATTTCCTGCAAGAGAGAGGGGAAAAAAAGCACAGAGAAGTCAGGAAGATGAAATAACGCCCCACTTCCTTCAATGCATTTCTTTCCAGCACTTGGTCAGGCTTAGGAGGGAGATGTCACTTGTCCATGGCCAGGGTTGGCCTGAGATAAAGGACAAGACAGACAACTACAGCTTACAAGCTACAGGTGGGGCAAAGGTTTCAACCCACGTTGTTTCACCTCTTTAGGGGATGAAAGAGAAGCCTTGAAGGATGCCCACTGCCCCTTAAAATCTCAAAATGAGGAGGCGGCATTGGGTGTTCAGAAGCAAAATGGATGCCTTCACCCTGTTCATGGGAAGCTACAGGAAGAGGAAAAGGAGGTGAAATGAAAAAATGGTTGTATCCAAGAAAAAGGTATTCCTCCTCCTGCCATGAGTCTAAACAGCCTGTAACTTGGCCATTCTTCTGCTACAAATTTTCCCTTCCCCACCTCACACACACACACACACCTGCCACCCAAAGACTGCACCGCCCGTGGCTACCTAACGTGAGAAGAAAATTTCACCAAGACTTTTTTTTTTCCTGGATCAAGCTTTGCACTTTTGAGAAAACAGACTGACTTCCTTGTATATGGCCTCTTTTCCAATTTATCTTCCCTGGGTTGGTAATGAGGTACATAGCAGGTAGATGACAATTTTCACTAGGGACCGTTTGCTGCCTTTAGGGACAATGGCCAGGAGGGGGAGCTAGAGCCTCATCCCTTTTGAGCTCGCCCCCCCCCCCCCCCGCCCCGCCTGTATTTAGTCATGCCTGCCACAAATTGAGTCTTCCAGATGTAAGAAAGGAAGTTGTCCTGTGAGTTTGTTTGGGAAAACAGGGGGAGGGTGCCTAGATCAGCAGACTGAGATGTCCAGCGGAGGTTCATCTTAAATGCCTAGGAGAGAGAATTTAAGATGAAGGGATCTGGTTGGATGGCAGCTTCAGGATAAAAGATATTATACATAAAAGAGCAAATGTGGGCAAATACCATCTTGAAACACTGGTGGCCCGGGGGGGGGGGAATGGGAGGACCTGAGTTCAGACATTTTACTTCAAGCTGGATGTGGACTTCATCTCCCAAAATTCTCAACAGTAATGGCCAGGAAATGTTGGGAGTTCAAGTTTACACATCTGGAATATGCCCTATTTAAAGATGGCTGATGTAAAGGGATGAGAGAAATGGAAACATAAATAGGTAATGTAACAATGTATTTTCATAATACTGCAAAATGTCTTATTCTCCCTCTGTTTTCTTTCTGGTATCAACCTGGACAGCCCTTGTACTGTCCAGAGTGAAAGAGAGAAACAGACAAGAAAAAGCTTTTAAAAGATGGCTCCAAACGAACATTTAAATGCATACATTTCCCAGGTATATTCATGAAAAGGAGGAAAACCCCTCTGGAGTCACAATCTGGCATATCTGAAAGCCAGGATGGTAGAAACAACAACAACAATTAAGGCATAATAAGGCGGCTTCACTTGGAACAGCTTACATCCTGCAACGATACCTTCACCATCAAACAGCTTCTGCCTATGGTCCTTGGGAAGGACTCGACAGGTGGATAAAAATGCCAAATCCAGTCTTAACATCTAGCTGACTGTGCAACCAACAATAATAATTTATTACATTTATATGCCACCCAACTCCCAGCAACTCTGGGCAGTTTCACTGATTGCCACGTTCCCCAACCTGGTGACCTTTACATGGGTTACAATTCATCTTCAATCATTCCCATCTAACACTGGGAAGTAGCAGACTGGGGAAAGCTGGTGATGAAACTAGAATACTGGGCAAGGGTTGGAGAAACCCAGACCTGAATTCTCACCTCAGCTACAAGGCTCAGGGAGTGACGTCAGCTTACTGCTGTAGGGCTGTGGTGAGGATAAAATGGAAGAGAGAAAGCTTAGATAAACAATCCAGAAGAGTAAATCCAGACCCTATTTATTCTTGGCTTGGCACTGCCCTGTTCTTGTACTTAATCGTTCACCTCAGTCGATTCCCACCTACACACAGCTGGTCACTGCTTTTTCATATGTAACAAGAGTGAAAAAATGCTACCATTCCCTTTTCTTCTTTTCTTTTTTCCAAACAGGGGATAGAGCAAGATCAGATTTCCCAGGAACACCTGTCATATCTCCAACCACCAGACTGTTAAAAAGGATGCTATACATGGCTGTGATTCAAACAATTCATTCAGGGACCGTGCCGTATCTATGGGCTTATGTGACCTTTTCTTCTTTGTCTTCTTAGAAAATGCCATAGCCACAAAGCATAGTTGATTCAGGAAAAACCACCTTCTCCCACAGGCAAGCCAAGGATAGTCTCTGGGAGGAACTTTGGAGCTGATATCTGGGCTCCTGAAGTGCTGCAGGATTGGCTAACCAAAGTTTCAGGCAATACACATTCAGCTAAAAGTTCAGCACCCCTTTTCTATTGATGCAAAGACCACAGAGATGTTCCAACCCAATGGCTGGGTCTGGAAGCCATCACCCTGAGGAGATGGTACATTTTATTTTTCTCATTGCTTTTGTTGCTTCAAGTAGAGCCACCTGGATTGGATTGGAGGGTCCAAAGATAAGAAGGTTGATACCACTGTCTGAAATAACAGCTGAAGTGAACTTGATCCTGGGTCTTCCCAGTTCTGAGCGAGTACCTTCAACCACCCCTTCACCAACATTCCCCATTGTCTCACAAAGGTCTAACAGATCTTGATAAATATATAACACAGCACCAGTTTTAATTTCATTTAGGCACCATTTGGTTTCCCAAACTTTAGCGGTATGATCTGTTCATTTCTTGATTTTTTTTCTTGATTTGTGTCGTTCCTTTTTAGCAATACAGTCCATTCAATTGTTTTATATTTAAATTCTCTTTCTAAGTTGCCATGGAGACCATACACAAAGGAATGAGACATTAAAGTATTACCTGCTCATGTAAATAACTAAATTATTAGTCAGGTTAATTACAGATTTCACTGATGGTGCTCCTGGTTACTCAGTGGAGATCTTATATATATTATATATAAATTGGTGCCTTTGAGTCAGTGTTGATTCCTGGCAACTGCCGAGATTAGTCCCTGCAGATTCTTGGCAAGATTTCAGAAGTGGTTTGCCATTGCCTTCTTCCTAGAGCTGAGAGACTGATTGGCCCAAAGTCATCCAGCTGACTTTGTGCTTAAGATGGGACTAGAACTCACAGTCTCCTGGTTCCTAGCCTGGTGCCTTATCCACTATGCCAAACTGGTGCTCAGTGGAGATCTTACATTTCTTTAAAAAAACGTTGTAACTACTTAGCTCTGTATTTTCCCATGGTGATCTCATTTTTCCCTCATCAGCTCCCTGTTTTCCAAAACTGGCATTCAAGAACGTGAGGAGGACTTGATGAAGAGAAGTTGTAGACCACAAGTAAAGAAGTGGGATTTCTACAATTAGTTTGATCATTTTTAAGAGTCTGCATTCTAGCAAGACGATAACTTTGATATCTTTATATCTGTTGTTCAGGCATTAAGTCATGTCCGACTCTTCGTGACCCCATGAACCACATTGCGCCAGGCCTTCCTGTCCTTCACTGCCTCCCTGAGTTTGCTCAGTTTCATGCTCATTGCTTCAGTGATGCTATCTAACCATCTCATCCTCTGCCGTCCCCTTCTCCTTTTGCCTTCAATCTTTCCCAGCATCAGGGTCTTTTCCAAAGAGTCCTCTCTCTGCATTAGGTGACCAAAGTATCTGAGCTTGAACTTCTTTATATATATCATGTATTCTATACTGTGTTTCCTCTCCATGCTAATGAGTGGTGTGTTTTACAGACTCACCGAGGGAACACAAGTCATTAGATACCAGGGATCTAATTCAAAGCATTCTCAAAGATGTCTGTTTGAACATATCTAGTGAGGGTGAGCTAATTACCCTCTTATGATATTGGTTCCTCTGTTGAACTGATTTTTATGATTAGAGATTTCCTAACATTCAAATGGAATCTGCCTTCCTGTTACTTGTTCTGTATTTGGCATTCTGGCTCAGTAAAAAACAAGTCTTCACCTTCTTCTTCATAAAATCTTTTGTAAATCACTATCATATTCTCCCTACTGCTATATTCTTTTTTTAGAACAAAACCAACCCCTTGTGTTTCTCCTTGCAAGCCTCAGTATCCCGGCTTTTGGGTATTCTTGTTGCCCTTCTTTGTATTTGTTCCATTTTTCCTGAATGTTTCTTAACATGGTGCTTAGATCTAGACATAATACTCGAGGCAGAATTTGACCAATGCAGAACAGAATGGAACAACGACACACACACCCTGATTTGGAAACTATACTTCTGCATTTGACTTTTTAGCAAACATGTCACACTGTTGACTCACATTTAGCTTGTGATTACAGTTTCCTATTTCTTTCCACAAACACTATTACCAAGCCTGGTATCCCTTGTCCTATATCATTGCAACTGATGCCTTTTTCCTAAGTGAAGAACTTTACATCTATCTCTGCTAAATGTCAAGCTGTTACTTTCAGTCCACCTCTGATCATCAATCTGAATTTTATTTCTGACTTCTAGGGTAGTACTAACAATCCTACCCAGTGGGATGTCATCTGGACATTTGATAACCATTCCCTTGACCTCTTTATTCAAATCATAAAGGAAAATGCTGAAACTACTGGAAATTAGGAGCAAGTGCTATGGTACTCCTTTATTACTCTTCCAGCTTAATTATTTATTTATTTTCCTTCTTTGCATATGCAAACTCTACCCGAAATCCTTAGCAGCAGGTGAAGGACTAAACACAGAGGAAACAAAGAAGTGATGGAGATTTGTACTGAAATGGCACTACTAGGGTTAAAGCTATTGCTTCAAAAACAATTGGCCCCGATATTATTGAACTGCTTCTAAACTAAGAAAGACAGAAAAATAGGCAGAAAGGGTGGGAGGAAGCTAATGATTGACTGACTGACTGACTGACTGACTGACTGACTGACTGACTGACAGACAGACAGACAGATAGACCAGAAGGACGGTTATCATGATCTTATACGATATCTTTAGTTAGCCCTGAAAGACTATGGTTTAGATCATGGAGAAGCCAGCATATTGACAGAGAACAGCCAAGTAAACTGTCTTTCCTAGCTTCATGCCTACCTGAGCAGATTCTGTTGGTGCTGCTGTAGGAGGTTGGGACACTGTTGTAACATCTGGCTCCTGTGAAGTGCTCAGCTTAGCCATATCTCTGACCTTTGTCCCACTGGTTGTCCCCAGGGGAGAGGCTGTCATTTCTGTTCTGGCTACAGTGGCAGTTGTTGGGGTTTCAATCATCATTGACTGTGTCATGGCAACAATTGTGATCACAGGCGGCAGGTCCCTCAGGACAGTTGTTGGTTTAGAGGTAACCGTTGTTGTCATGGAGGCTGTAGTAGCCATGGTAGACGCAGCAGTAGTAGCAATATCGCGGGCTGCAGTAGCAGCAGTAATCCCTACTGCCTTCCAGATGGTGGCCGCTGGTGCCTCTGAAATTCTGGGAATGTAGAGACCATTGGTAGCTGAGTCAGAGATAACTTCCTCTGTAGGGAGTGGTGCCAAAGGGGTGGCAACTGGTTGCACAGACATGGCAGGCAACACAGCTGAAGTGGTAGCAAGGAGGATGGGTGAATCTGTGGTGAGCCGCACAACTGTCTTGGATCCAGGGTCCTGCTTAAAATCTGCAAGAGAGAACAGGAGCACCATCTAGAAAATGACAATACTCTAGGTTACCCAAATGGAGGAAATGACCAGGAATTGTGGATTATTCAAGCTCGTTAATATTACCAGTTATAACAACTGCAATGGTACAACTGAAACAAACTGCGACAAAGATCTACAGTGGTACCTCGGGTCACAAACTTAATTCGTTCCGCGACTCTGGTTGCGACCCAAATTGGTCGCGACCCGAATCAAATTTTCCCATAAGGTTCAATGTAAATACGGTTAATCCGTTCTGAACCATATGTTTTTTTTTTTAAAACCACAAAAATATGACACAAAGTACAGTACAGTACAGTATGAAGAGAGAGCACTAACCTTGCTTGAGGCGTGGAGGACAAGAAGGCGGGTGGGGAGGCGGTTATTGTTTGGAGGGAGAGTCCCCCTCCCTACAGGAAGCCACGACCACGTGTGTCAGCAGGGAAAATGGCCGCGGATCCTGTTCGTCACCTGATGTGGAGTTCACGAAGGGAAGCAAAATTTTGCTAACGGTGCTGTTCGTGACCCGAATTGGTCATGAACAGAAGCGTTCGTGACCCGAGGTACCACTGTATCTTATAATATGGATGGGAAAAACTGTAGTCCTCCAGATCTTATTAATCCACAGTTCCCCCATAGCCCACAGAGAGTGCCCAAGGGTGAGGGGTGCTGGGAATTGTAGTTCACAGGATCTGGAAGCCATGCCAGTCTTCCATTAGATATACTAGAGGGTATGCCCCCAACCTACCAGCGATCTGCCTTTCATTCCTATCTGATGGCATCCAGATTTGCCATTTGATTTGCTTCTACAGAAAACTCCATCTCTTTGAAATAATTAAAGTCAATGAATGAATCAAAACAATGCACCGTGAACTGAATGTAAACTAAACTATGGATATTAGATGGCAAATTGGAGCATGGTAACTGCTCCAATTTGGTTTTTAATGGGCATTCCTGCTATTTTAGTTAGAATTAAAAACCTGCTTTGATTTCCATGTTATTGCAACCAGAGCTGAACAATAGCACTGTGATTATCTACATGTTTCCTCAGAAGTCATTCTTTTGGGTTCAGTGGAATTTACCCCTGGTTAATCTTTAGAGATTTATACTCTCACAACATTCTTCTTCTTTCTCCTCTAAGAGATGCAAATCTCCATGAATCCTAAGGCATTATTCAATATTCTTTTAATCTGTAGAATTCTGTCTGCAGCAACAGCACTGACTTTCAGTGAGAGTTGCAAAGGACTTTGTGGGTGATTGGAACTCCACTGTGCAATATTTGGATCCAAAGGATGCAAGGATGTATCAGATCCTGTGTCAGCACCCTCTCAGGGTCTTTGTGGGAGAATATGGCAACATGGCACACATAAAATGGGGACAAGACTTCCATCCCACGGGCACCGCCATCTTAACTTTTCTGACTTCCCCCCTTGTGGACACACCTCTGTTCTCTTTACTTGGCATCTATTCCTCAAAGATGAGCATGAACGTGAGCAAACTCAGGGAGGCAGTGAAGGACAGGAAGGCCTGGCGCAATATGGTTCACGGGGTCACAAAGAGTCGGACACAACTTAACAACTGAACAACAACAAAATTCCTCAAAGATGTGCTTTTTCCTGGACTCACATGGTAGTTGTTCTATTGCTAGGCTACACAATTAGGGGTAAGCAACATTTTTGTAACTGGGGAGAGAGGTTTTTATTGTTAGGGGCCTGCAAAGACAATAGATGACATGACCAGGCATGAAGTGAGCTCACCAATTTGGGATTCAAGTAGTAAAAGAGGTGACTTAAGCCTCAAAGAGATTTTACATACTCTGCCCCTTATTTTGTCAATAAAAACAAGATTGTTGGCCATATCTCAGTGTGCTCTCGGGGAGTACAAAAATTGGGGAGGGGGCTTTCTACAAGTTGCCTCTACCTGCTCCCTACTCATATTGCATCAAAATCCACTCTCAAATTTCTCAAAAGCTTGGTTTCTCTGAAAAAGGCATCTTATTTTTTAAAATACTTTTGAAAGTGTTTTAGCATTTCTTTAGAACTTTTTCCAGTGAGTTTATGGGGGTGAAGAGAGACTTGATTGTTGTGAGGGAAGAGATGGTGCTCCAGTGTGTGTGTGTATATGTTTTATCTCTCCATCATTCTACTGATCTCTGAAAAAATGAGCATACCATGAAAGACAAGGTGCTGGCCAGGTTTGCAGACTGTGTTAAACCATGGTTTATTGTATAAAGCAGAATTAGTTGAGTTCACGCCACATCCTAAGGGAAAACCATACAAATCCCATGGTTGGCTTAGCATAGTATGTGAATCACACACACTTCTCATCCACCTCATATCCAGAGAAAGTGCCAGGAAGCCCACCATCTTTAGAACTTTCCTGAAACTTTCTTCTCCTATGAAAACAAAAAAGCAATTGGTTTCCCCTCAGATGGAAGCTGACTATCCAAATATACATGCAAACATCTACAGAGAATAAAAATTCAACCCAAAGACTTCTTCCGCCTTTTCATCTATTCTATTAATCAGAATAGCAGCACCACAAGTTTGACAATCAGCCACAAGTGGCATGACATCTTCCTTCCATTTTAGTTACATACTCACATCCTGAGCCAGACCCCGAATAGAAGTCCTCCATTTCCTCTATTTCTTCATCTTCAAAGGAGTCGTCATCCCCAGAGCCTTCCATGTCAATGGGCCGTTCAAAGTTTTCATTCCGCCACTGCTGAGCCTAGAAGATCAAAGGTGCCGAGAAATAAATGTATTATTCACATGAACCTGATATCAGCAACTTTCTGCAGAGCAGCCTAAATGGTTTGAAGCCTAGATGAAGAGCCACCACGGGATGGATTAGGGCCATGGGCTACAGATCCCTTATCCAGGACCGGGCTACTTTTTCTCAAGGGAACTCAATATCCTTTCACTTGCCATCTTCTGTACTTACTAGACTGCATTCCCATAAATCCGAAGCAGCACAATTCTTTGGCAATGAAGCATTCTTATCTTCAGCATGAATTTCATAAAATCAACTAATACTGATTGTCAAAGTCAAGCAGCTTGCAACAGGCCACTCGTCTCTGTGTCATTTATTATATATTTTCCCCTTGAGAAAAAGTGATAAAAATAGATGGAAAAGACACTGGGAACTGATAGTTGCTCATTCTAGGTGTGGTGGCTATTTTCCTGTTTTTAGAACTCTGCTGAAAACATTTTTATAAAAAAACGGTTTAAAAAAACCTGGAAAGCATGTTATAATTAATTTTTGCCAGGATAAAGCGTTGCTGGTTTAATGGTGCAGAACTATTTATAAACTGCTTTAATGGGGTTTCAAGCCCTTGCAGATTTGCATTAGCAGAATGTTCTTCTGCCCTTACAAGGGACCATATTTTTGTTAATCCCCACTTCATCTAGTGCCACAGATTTTTATATCAGTAGCATATTTTTTTCTCAGAACTCAGTCCAAGGACCTAGGAAGGGAAGCAGCACGATGTGTGCATTTAGAAGTAAAGATATGCAGTTCTTCACTGGAAAAGTTCAACAACAGCAGAAATACTAGAAGCAATTCTTGCATGCTTAGCAGGAAAAAAAGTCTGAAATCTGCACCAGGGAATCTTGCCCTATCAGAATTCAAATGAATTCTGCAAGCATCACCATCTGAATATGCTTACACAAGCAACTGCCTTGCATAAACCAGAGTGCCGTAATAGTTAAGGTGTTACTGGAACTGGGAAGACCCTCCTTCTCCATCTACCATCAGCCACAAAAGCTCACTAGGTGACTTTGGGCCAGTCATACCTCTCTTTTATATAATTGTTATTAAAGATTTTTTAAAAGGAAGATAAGAATTAATGGAAACTAATATAAAGTAAGAAAATGAAAAGAAAAAGAAAGAAATCAAAGAGGTAGCTAAAAGTGCAAGAAAGGAATAAAGGAAAAGAAAAATAGAAAAGAAAGAAAAAAGATACAACGAAGTAGCTTCCAATCTTCTTTACAGCAGTTATAAGTACAATTATAAATTTACCACTTACTCCATAACTCTCTTCTTTCTATAATCTATCCTGTCTATTCATCAAAACCATAAATCATAAATTCATTTCTTCTGTTTCACACAAGAAGTCCATAAGGAGTTTCCAGTAATAAAACTAGAATAAGTAAACAGAGATACTGTCTTTTCTTTGATCAATAAACATAGATATTGTCTTTTCTCTGATCAAAGAAGTCAGTTTAGCCATCTCAGCAAGTTCCATCACCTTCACCAACCATTCCTCCATTGTAGGTAGTGCAGAATCTTTCCATTCTTGTGCCTACAAGAATCTCACTGCAGTTATCATGTACAAAAACAAAGTTCCATGACTTTTTTCCAACTGTTATCAATCCCAAAAGAAAAACCTCTGGTCCCAAAGGTATATTAATCTTTAAAATCCTCTGAATCAGTGGCCAGTCATATATCTCAATCATCTACCCCACAGGATTACGGTTACTGTTGTGTATGTTGTTTTGAGTTCCTGCAGGGTGTAAATCTAACAAATAAATAAGCAAACACAGGTTGCTGGTGCACCTAACCTAATACAGCCTGCTCTGACTGGCAGCATTTATTAAGGGCAACCTTCCAAAATTTTTCAAAAACTAGGTCCCATCCAATCCTGGCTATTTGCTATGCTTGTTGGAGTAGGCAGAAACCAGAGTCACAAATGTCTGGAGGACATCACATTGTTGAAGGTTACTCAGGCCACATAGAAAAGTTAGGCATAAGTGACGCAGTAGCTGGGTCAATGAATGAATGAAACACTGGAGAAAGGTTGGAAGTACCCAAACAGGAAATGCATTCCTAAGCTGTCAAAATTCAGGGAATCACCAAGCACTGTAATCACCAAGCACTGTTTGACTGCAGATGTACTGTATCGCTCATATTTCACATTTCAAAGCTGGGACTCATCTAACAGCAAGAGCATCAGTAATTTTACTAAGCCACAATAGCCAACAAGCACTGGAATTGGGTATCTGAATTATCCCTATTTAAACTTAAATGGCACTGGGATTTTGCCAGTAAATAATTCAAAGGGAAAATGAAAAGCTGCAGTCCATCAGTGCCAAGAAGTCAGTCCAATGTCTGGTCATCCTTCCAACAATCTCACCTGGCCATCAACCAGGAAAACTGGTTGTGCTGGCAGACACTGAAGCACCATCAAACTAAAATATTTATGGCTTGGGAGCATGTAAACAGGAAGATGCCGACATTGCACTGTTCAAAGCAAAGGAAAGGCAAGGGGACAAAGAAAGGTTTGCTCTTAGAGAATCTCAAGAGCAGTGTTTTCCAAACTTGGCAACTTTAAGATGTGTGAACTTTAACTCCCAGAATTCCCCAGCCAATTCTGGGGAGTTCTGGGAGTTGAAGTCCACACATCATAAAGTAGCCAAGTTTGAAAAACACTGCTCTAGAGCCTATGAGAAACCAGTTCCTATCCTAAACATCTCCACTGGGATACCATGTAAGAGATTATAAATTCACCTAATGAAAACCACCAAGCATTCTTCCTGTTTATTCATTTGAGCAATGCATGTTTCTATAAATTGCACAGCTTCAACATGAGGCAAGTTCAGAAGCCATCCTTCATATCAAATGATGTGTTTAGTCTTCAGATACTCAATAAATAATCACATAATGAGACATTACACAAGTCTCTCTCTTTTCCCCCTGACATCACTCTGTATTTATAATGCATTTTCCTGGCAAGAGTCTTCCAAGATTTCAAGCTGAACTTTTTGGAGCCCTTGTTGGAGGTCCCAGAATGTGGGATATTCTGCACACAAAACAATGGGCTACCCTTAAACTATAGTCCTTCCTCATTTCTCAGAGCAGTAATGGCAATTTTCCAAAGGTCATTTCCCAAAGCTACTGTAGACAATTTTCTGGACTGTGCCCAATTTTTTTTGTTAGGAGTATTTTCAGTTCTAAGGCAGGAGTGAGGAGCAAAGTCTGGAATGAGTTTTGAGAGTTGGCAAAACCCACAGGTCTAACCATCTATCAAAAATATCCACCAACACTGTGATTGGTGGGTGGTTTCTCCCTGGCTGGTAACTTCTGGCAAGTGGAAGTATATTTGTTGTCTCTGGACTATCTGTGGAAGCTAGTGATGTGCAGTACATTTATCCATTATTTTACCTCTCAGGCCTTTTAAGATAGAAACCCTTTTGTTAGATGGTATGACAAAAGCTAGAGATAATCAATCTATCGGTAGTGCTGATAAAAATAAGCCTAAGTCAATACAGTATGACACAAGTTACATAAAATGATAGAGTTATATCTTGTTCCACATTAACCTCAATGAAATTGTTGGGTTTTTTTCTCAAGGGAGATCACACAAACCCATTTATCATTTTGGGGGGCTGTGTAACGTTGGCACAAACGTTATAAACTCCTGCTCTAAGTGGGCACAGCAAAATCACCAGCATGGTGTTTAGCCAACATTTTCAACATTTTTGATTCCAGAAAGTTGAGGTTGTCTGGTTAATTATTTAATTGATTTATACAGCTACCCATCTCACAATTGTGACTCTGGGTGGTAAGCACAGGACTAAAACCAACAAAAGCAAAAACAAGTAATAGTAATAACAACACAATAATAATATAATGGCACCCAAGGACAATCTGACCCAGTCCATACAAACATAAATCATATAAAAGAAATCACATCAATGGGTTTACCCAACCTCAAGACTCCTTGCCCAAGGGAATATTCAGGTTTCCAAAGATTTACAAATTGCCAGCAGGGCTGGGGCTAAGTGCATCTTAGGAGATATGGTGTTCCAAAGAGCAGGCACTGCAACAGAGGTATTTTTAATACCAAAGAAATGTATTTGGCTACCCAGAGGCTTATTAATACAATCAAAAATAGCTATCAACTCTACATGGGATAAGATACTGTAGATATGCCCCATTTCAGTATATTTTTGGATCAGAATGAGCAACTCCTAACATTTCTCCAGCACCCAGGCATTCAATAATTACCAGTTCCCAGCCTTCTGCAATCTGGTTCCCTAAAGGTTTGTTGAATGACAGCTCCTATTACTCTTAATTGACCATGTTGACTGGGAATAATGAGGCTTATAGCCAAACTCATTTGGAATGAACCAATTTGAGAAAGAATGTGATTAGGATGTGCTGTACTTTCCCAAGAACTGCTCCTGGGTGGATCCATCTTGACCCAGGTTTGGTGCAGACCTGTTGAAATCAATGGCAAATCCCATAGTTTTTTCCCCCTAAGAACAACTAAGCTACATCCAGCCCACTGTAGTTTTGCAAAGAAAAGAATGTCATAATCCCTATCAAACTTGATAACAAACCAAACTAGTCTTAGCAGATTTTATTTTATTTTATTTTATTTTATTTTATTTGCCAATGTAGCGAAACTCAGAAAAGCCCAATCAAGGTATATTGATAGAAGTAGACTGTAAGACCCAGTTAGAAGAACTGAGGAATCCTGCTGGGATACTATTCTAATAGTCACTGACATGACAACAGTAACCATAGTAACCGTTTCCTCCATCCTAATGCCTGTGCTCTCCTCTCTCTTTCTGGGCTGCAGAGGAAGGCAAGGAGATTGATATGAAGGAACATCATTTGGAAGTCAGAGATATTCTCCAATTCTTTGATGTCAACTGTGTGACCTTGGCCATCCAACTTAGTTCTTCCAGGTAGTCAGCTCTGGCTGGTTTCACTTTGATGTAATACAAACCTGTAAATACCTCCAAGGGAGGGCAGACTGTATTTTAAATAGCAACCATGCAATCAAATGAATATTAAAAAAACAAAATGAAACGGTAGCCCACATAGCCGAACAACTTGACAGCAATCAGATCCAGGTGTGTGTGGATATTTTGACAGCACAAATTGTATATTCTATCTCTTCAACACCTTCCTAGCTTTTGGCTATTTTAAGAAATTATGGTACCCCAACATCCTATGCATTAGAGTGCTTCACAGATCCAGAATATCCTACATAAGAATGACTAGTGTTCTGGTTTGTGAGCTGGGTCTATTGACTGTCTAATTTGCTAGACATTTTTTATGTTGTCCTCAAAGTCTTCTCTGCCCTTCTGTCATTGTTTTCCAGTTATAAAATTTGCCTTCCAATAGGGCACACATGGTTTTCCCCTACAAAAGAACCATTTCTATTTAAAGGAAAGAAAATACAAATAGCCCTTGCAAAAATTATGCAAATTCAATTGCATAAATAGAAAAAACACACAAAATTCTCCCCATCCAAAATTCTCCCAGATTTAGGGGTTCAGAAAAACCAGATCTTATTCCCAAGGTTGCTCCGTTATTGGCATAACCTTGTTTTGTTAGTGTTGGAATTGAGAAACACACACCTGAAATTAAACAAATTAAGTCCATGGTATAAGCATATATGCAAGATTAATTGAAAAGTAAATTAATTTTCTTAATTATCTTTCGCCAATAATCAAATTTGTAAAGATCAGACCAATAAAAATTGTTTGCTTTTTGTCTGTGTGTATGTGAGTGCGACTGCAAACCCAACTATATGCTTAGTTTATGTTTCTATATATTGTATGCACTCAGAAGCCACAAATATTAAGAACTTCACAGAGGACAAAAATAATTGATTTGGAAGTTAGACTTCCCTTCAAGAGCATCCATGGGGAGAGGGGGTGTTAAAAAAAAAAAGACAACGTTGTGACTACCACCACACAGTCACAACCCCACCCAGTTTATATGTGTGTCACCAAGTGGCAATCTTGGTGTGTTGATCCCAAACAAGCCAGGATTTGTAAACCAACATCAAATCCAAGCTTGTGTTCCTAGCTCATAAATAGAGCAACAAGCCAGAATCTTCACATCAGTTTGCACACTAACCAAACAAACCTTGATTTGTTTGGCTATGCTGCTGGGAAAGGAACAAAATGAGTTTCCACTAACAAAATCAAAGCAGAAATTCAACAGCAAGAGTTGTATTCAGGGGTATGAGTATTTTGTTTTGTTTTTTGACGAAATATACTAAAACTGGTATGTTAAACCTCTGTTAAGCTTAACACACTAATTTCCCTCAACTCCCTAAGCCCACTCCAATACAAAATGCTTCTGTGACATCCCTGCTTTGAGGCGAAAAAACCTTAAGTGTGACCTTGGACCAAGAAAAAGTATCAGCCCTTGTCATATGACGAAAGCAACTGGTCTAAAAAGAGCATCTCCTTTTTAAAAAATGCTGGGAAAAAACAAGTATTAGAAAAGCAACTTTTAAACCAGGATATAAATAAAATGGACATAAATAGATAAAATGTGTTCATACGCTCTTAAATTTCTCAGGATTTATTCAGGCGTAATATAAAATGCTCATCACATGCCTGTTAGCAACACGCTATTTCCAAACTGGCTCAGCTCTGCCTTCAGGGAAGAGATGTAAAAACACCCCTCCCCTCCCCACCTCTCCAGCCCCAGCTTTAAAGCTGGATGGGGCATTCCAAGCAAGGCACTCGTCTCTTGGCATAAATTGCATCAGTCTGATCTGAGATTTATCCCCAGCTCTGAGATTGGAATGTTGGATTACCATGAGCAATTCATTTCCCCAAGGATCTCATTTTGTGTCTGCGTTTCTAAAAAAACAATAATAGTAATAATAAAATGCCCTTCACCCTGCCTATCTTCACACTTAGGATTCCACTTTCAAAAACACAACCCTGCTAGTTGGCAGAAGATGTTTGCATGGAAACACCGAGCTATTTATTTTAACAAGGTATGCCCACCTTTTGATTGAAGCCATTACTGTGGCAAATTGCAATCAATTAAAAGAAAATGAGAATCAAACGGTTTTCATTTGAATAAGCAACAGAGCTTCAGCAGATAAACTGATGAACTTTCATCTTCCCCTACTTCCATTCATTCTATTGTCTTCTGTCTGGCTTACAATACCTGCATTCGTTTCAGGACTTCTCAAGCGAGGAGAATCGAGCATGGCACAATCTCACGCTGCTGATTGCTCTTGAAATTAGCCTGTGCCATGACTGTTAACCAACTTGCAAGGGCAAGCACACAACTGTGCGAGCAGCGATTTTGGAGATGGTGCGTTTGCTCATGGACAGCAATGGGGGCTCTTGGCAGAGAAATGTTCATGCCAGACAATCAATGTCCTTGTCTAAGAAAAAAGGTTACTTCTGTCACCATACCCTGCTAACATTGTATACAAAGGGTTTCTTTGAACTGATACAGAACATGCCATAGATTTCATCACCACTTCAATGAGATACATCAAAGCCATTAGACAAAGAAAATACCACCAGTCTGTTTCATTTAATGTATGTATGAGTAATCCTCAGTGTGTTAGAACAACACTCATCTTCTTAGAAGCCAAAAAAAAATCACTTTCCCATTATGATATTTTTACAAAGCAGGAATAACATGGCCTCATTATTTAATGTTCATGGCACTGGCACGATTTAATTCATCTAACAAAGGGCCCCAAAATATATGCACCCGCTTGTCATCAGAGCACATTTTCTTCATGGGCATATTCAGCTACAGGCAGACTTCTGAGCCTTAAGAAAGTTGGGGATTGTTCTCACCGGGGGGAGGGGGGTGACTTGCAGACAATTAGAAAGCCGCAAAATGTCCCACTGAATCCTGCATGTTTCTGAGACTCGGTATCAAAAGCTTTATACTGATTCTTCTCAGTGCAAAGGATCCCAGAATTGGAACAGACTGTAGGATTTTGCAAGTATGGGGTATGAGAGATGGGCACCAGGGTCTTCTTAAATGTTTCCTCTGAAGTAGAATCTAAAGTAGCAACTTCCACTGCTCACAGCTTTTATTGTTAGGAACCTTCTCCCTATATTTTGCTGAAATCTTACATCTTTATCCACTGATTTCTTGACCCGTCCTCAACCAACAGAGAACAGCATCCTTCCTCTGCAAACATGGCAAGAATTCTGGCTAACCACCAAGGCCAAGCCAAATGTTGGGGTTGTCACATTTAACTATAGTTAGACTCTGCCTTCCTTCCACCACCAATCAAGGGAGTATATAAAGGGGTCCCAGCATTTCAGTCATCCAGGTACTGATGATTGCTAAAGATTTGATTAGTTTCAAGAAGTCTCCTAAATCCATGACTTCAAATAAAGGCCTTGTATGAATATCTATCATTTATCAGTGCAATTTATCAGTGCAGAAGAGGGATGACTAATCTGCAACCCTAGTATCATTTATGATCTTTGCCTTGATTTTATGAGACCTTGACCTAATGTTATGCAGACTTTGGCCTAATATCATAAGTCTTCTGCAAACAAACAGTTCAAACTTCTGATAAGAGCTACTTGTCCAAGAGGAAGGCCCTTTGTTGTGCAAATGGTGTGTTCTATCACTGAACAAAGGTTCTTTCTGAGGAATCAGGTATATTTGACTTACTGTCTGTGTTCACACAACTCACTCCTTCTGGTCCTTACAGTTAGTCATTTGCTAGGATTGCACAGCACACTGGCTCATAAATTAACCCAGCCCAGCATGTTGTGCAAATGCAGCCATTAAGTTTGAAACCAAGAACTGACCTAGTGAAGTGGGTTGTATGCACATAAGCACGGACTCAAGGTTTCATTTATTATTTTATTTCTAATTAAAACAAGCTTCTTTCTCCAAAAACCTTGGGTTACCTTACATCATTCACTCTCCTCTTCATTTATTGGATCTTCATAAAAAAACTTGGAGGTAGCTTCATCTCAGAAAGAATGACCCAGTAGTGTCCATCATAAATAAATGACAATCTCATCCCAGAAAGGTTTATGCCAATACGCTAAGCATTACACTGTCTGAACCTTATCAATGCACAAAGCAGATTGATTTTCATCAGAAGCAACTTTCAGAAATTGACACTTTTATTTCAGTTGCTGGATTCAGTTATTTTTTAAACTTTGCTGTTCAGTAACACTTGTAACTGCTTAGGCTTTTTTCCGAGAAGTTCCATAGGCAGCTAAAAGGAAGTATTTGGACTCCTGAGTGCTGCTAATACATTTCTTATTTGCGTTTCAGTGTTAGATGCAATGCCATTCACTACGACTAACTGCAGTAGTGTTAGATTTAATTTTGCAGTGCTTCAACCAAAAAGGGAAAGTGCTAATACTGCATTTAACATTATCTGCTTCTTTGTTCTTAAATGCTGCTGAGTGGGGGAGGAGAGATTATCAGAATCAAGCCCATGATGTACATGATGTGGACAGTAACTGCTTCCTTGCATCCTACCAGCAGAAAGTCAACCAGAATGTGGGAAATTTTAGTCAAGACAATGACATTTGCATGTTGGAGATAGAGGTGGCTGCAGAATGTAACCATGTTGTCAAAAGATGTATTGAGCATCACAATGGGTTTGCCACAAGCTCCGTCCCTTTTGAACATGCAAGCAATATCACAACATATATACAAAAGGAGTGGGGCTTGTGTCGTGCTGTCATGGTATTCGCTTCATCATTTGTCCCACTTCTTCCCCATGGACTCCTCTGCTTGGGGGCAGAATTAAACATTCATGCCTTGTGTGACTTGATCCAGATTTCTCCCTGCCCCACAGTAGCTCTACTTTTTAAAAGGTATGATACAATAGAAAGGCTAAAGGCAGCCTTTTTATTGCAAGGTGTGCAATTTGGTCTTAACACTGAGAGTTTGCAAAGATTTTTTTTCTTTAGCTCTGTTCAACTGCAGCATGATCCTATGTATGTCTAGATCAGGGTAGACAATCTTTTACAGACTAGTAGGCACTCTGGGGATTTTGAAAGCACAGTGTGTGAACACCCTCACAAAATGACTGTGGAAGAACCTGCCTGTTTCCAGAATGGCTGCTGTAGTACATGAAGCATCTCACCAAAGGCCCAGAAGACTAGCTGTAGCTCACTTAAGCCAGGTTGATTAGAGAGAGATTAGGGAGTGCACAGGCATGTACATTATTCATGGCACAATGTTGCCCACTCCTAGATTAGATACAGGAGACAAGGCTTAGGCTAAACATTATGGCAAACATCTTGAAGTCTGAGAATAGGAACCATTTTTGTTTATTATAACCGTGTTTAGTTGTATAAAGTTACAGGAAGGATGGATTTGCTACTGCTGGACCTCTTCAAGCAGAGACTGGCCAGCCCTATCTGGGGTGCATCTGCTCCAAATCTTGCATATCAAACATCAACAGGAAAGTAGATTCCATACAAGACTGCTAATTCTCAGGTTCCGAAACTATAATAAGCAAACTCTTTAGAAAAAATATCCACCACAGCTGTGGGAAATCATTCATGTAAGCCGGAAGCTGAGGGTAGATGTCTTGGGTGGCAAGAAGGCCTACAGCGCATTCCAGTTTTGGCATGTCAGATATATGGACTTAGAAAAAAAACAGCCTTAGATTCACCTCAAACCTAGATCTGTGTCTGCATGCAAGCCAATAAATGCAGCAGGGGAAGAAGATGGGGGACCATTTGAAACTCCCTTTGAGCATGGCTATTTAAAAAAAAAAATACTCAAGCAAAATTCAATCTGCCTACCACCATCCAAGAAAACTGGCATTAAAGAAAGCTCTCTTAGCCAGTGAGAATGGCTTCTTCAAGAACAGAGGGTGGGTGGCGGGGTGGTGTTCATGCACGCGCATGTTTTAGACAGGAACATTTTCCATTTGACAACAAAGTTGCCATTCTTTTAAACATACGCTGTTCCCTTCCAAGTGCAGTCCATTAACATTCTCCCAGGCAAACACAAACTTTTCCAGTGAGACAAAACATAGCCAAGAGGAAATCCAAAGCCCTTTCCCCCTTTTTTTCTTTTTACTCCCTTCTTTACTGCACAGCAAAAAAAAAAAAGCATTTTCACCCCACCCCCTGAAAAAAAAGGTCCTGGAATTGGGAAAGCATTCTCTGCCAATTTAATCTATGGAGGATCTCTGCAAAAAGGAAACCCAGCCTGAACGCAACCCATTGCGTTGATGTATCTCTGTAAGCCATTATCTACTTGATTTGCTTTTATCTTAGTGTGATGTGCCAATAGGTGGATGTGTTAGGGAATGGCCAATGGTTAGTTTGGAAGCAGTACACCATTGTCCGAAGCCATGATTCACTGTTGGCAGCCACTGTGATTTACTGCGAATGGGAACTTAGGGTTCATCTGTGGTTCTTGGCTTATTTCTGGTTTGTTTCAGTACCCCAACCAGGCCCCTAATTAGTCCAGAAAAAAGCTAAACATCAGCAACGGCAAAAAATGGAGAAAAAAAACAAAACAAGGATTGACCACACAAGCTATGAGGAGGTTGATCAGCCATAAGACTCAGATTTGTAATAGATAATCATTATCCAAATAAATAACAGCTACTGGATCCACACCACATGTGAAGCCAAAAACCATGGATTACAAGCCACAACGGTAGCTTCATACAATTTCTTCAGCCAAATACAACCTTGGTTCGCATAAGATATGAATCAGCACAACCCCTGCCTGATTCAGTAGCTATGGTTGATGGGTGAATGCTATTAATGTTAGAGTAGCAATTTGCCTTGTTTCGAGCATTCTGTCAGGAAGAAACTGAATAAAATCAGCAAGAGGACAGGCAGATCCAAAGACATGAGCTGAAATCCTAAGGGCTGAACCTGTAATTTATTCAGGGTTGGTTCACTGGCCAGCCAGCTCCATCCTGCACTCAAGGTCTGAGGGCAAAATTACAAGGCCCTGAATTATTGGTCCCTTTGGTGTTCAGAACGCCCTTCAAACTCTTCAATTCTGATGTAGTTTTCCGTTTCTGAGTATACAAACCCTTTCCCTCAACCTTCCTTCATGGCTATAAATAGAGAAGTAAACAGAGTTTGCTACCCTGCCATGCAATTACAGGGGAAAGCTTAGCAACAGCCAAGAATATGCAGTCCCACTACAGTTTAAGAACATAAGATCACTGCTCCTTGTAGTCCAGCTTCCTGTTCCCTACAGATGGTCAATCAGAATTGTTTGGGGAGTATTTAAGCAAAGTAGAATGTAGGCACTTTTAGGGGCCACAACTTGTCACTGAAGAGAAGGGCAGAATGTAGAATTAGCACCATGCCAACCCCCCCACCACCACCACCAAACCTCACCCCACCACCTTCTGGCATTTTGTCCTACTCAATCTCATTCAATCTAAGAAAAAAGAATTTGCCTCTGAAAGTTTTTTCAAAGGATAAGCAAATGTTGGTGAAATTCTCACAAAAACAATAGTGTTCTTGCACTGAGCAAGTGACAAGTGGAGATGTTGTGTGTGAATGCTCCTTCATGGGGCAGTTGTCTCCTTCCAATAGACGGGGACATCCCTGGCTTCCCACCCTGCTATTTGATCCCACAAAACAGGATCATGAGCATCTCCTCTCATTGGGCATTTTGAGCATGGCAAGAGAATGATGGGAAGATGTGCAACAGAAATACAGAATACAGAAAAAAACAAAAGCTTCTTTTTCAGAAGAAAAAACCCTCTGAGAAGTTGAGTCTGAGAAGATTTCAGTCCAGAATACACAGAGCAAAGGAACAGATAGTGTGCACCAAATACTTTGTTTCTAAATTAACCCATGCACAAGATATTGATCCATGTACTAACCATCTGGGTCTGCCCTCCACACTGTCACAAAGAAACTCAGTAAATGTAAAAAGGGGTATGCCTTTGATCATCAAGTTGTGGCCACAATTTTGGGCTTTTTACACAAACACACGTAGATGTTTATGCATGTTGCACAAACACAGCTAAGACATTTAACTGACTTGGTGAAACATGTTGTATAAAAGCTGCCAATGAGTGAACAAAGCACATAAAGTGGACAAAGGCTGAAATAATGCCAATAATAATAATAATAATAATAATAATAATAAGAAGAAGAAGAAGAAGAAGAAGAAGAAGAAGAAGAAGAAGAAGAAGAAGAAGAAGAAGAAGAAGAAGAAGAAGCAGCAGCAGCAGCAGCAGCAGCAGCAGCAGCAGCAGCAGCAGCAGCAGCCACCCGACTCCCAATGATTCCCAGTTACCATCATGGATAATTATGGTATATTGCCCCTGAACATGGAAATTCAACTTAGGTATGATACCTACTATGATCTCCACTATGGCACTGAACTCAGCCAATGAATGATGCCCACACAATCATGTTGCCTTTCCCATCCCACCTCCCAGAGAATTACTGGGCACAGATACTGTATTGATATTGGCCATACCATGCATGCCTCTTTCTTAGTTAGCGCTTCTCCAAACTAAAAAATCCAAATTCTTTTAATCTATCCCAACCAGGAAGATACCTTGGAAGGAAGGAAAGAAGGAAAGAAAATCAGAACTATACAAAATAAAGCTCAGTGAGCTACACAAATGGGTTAAACCCCAACAGAATTGACTGGTAGGTTCTCTCCAGAAAAACTTTGGGCAACTGCATGCCAGCAAATGCCCAGTGGCCCAGAGCAAAGGCCCCTTCACCTCCACTGCACAACGCTCTCAAACATTTCTCCCAGAGTACATAATATTAAGATAAAGCCAAGAAAAGAAGGCCAAAGCGGCCTGAGAAATAGCCACATCACCCTTGAGACAAGGCTGGAGCATCAATGAGGAAACTGTCCCCGTTGTGGGGCAAGAATCACAGGGCAGCACTTACATGGGAAAGGAAAGGAACATTGGCAATGCTCTCTTGATTTATTTGCACTGAAACATTGGCAGCATTGTAATCAGTTGGGAAGTGATGCAAGCAAGGAACACTAAGCCATCTATTACTCCCTTTCTTCTCTCCTGGCATCCATCTTTCTTTCTTTCTTTCTTTCTTTCTTTCTTTCTTTCTTTCTTTCTTTCTTTCTTTCTTTCTCTTTCTTTCTCTCTCTCTCTCTCTCTTTTTTTCATGTTAAGGCACCAGAAAAAGCTTCTGGCACAACTCCAGACACAACTTTTCAGCCTATGTGCCTCAATGAGCACAAGCTTTGAAATATACACATCTTTCTGGCTGGAGAAGTTTTTACATACATTGGGAAGCAGTTGGATTTCAGAAATGAGAGTGCCATTTGCTTGGAAAACAGGTGTGAAAATAATGCCCCATTTTAAAACGCATCCATTTAGAGAAAACTAAAGCCTCTTCGTGTGTAACCAGCATGAAGAGGAAACATGGGGAGAAGAGAATTGCAAGGATATACCCCAGGACCCCTCACTGATAAACCACAGTTTCCCCTGCCTTGTGGCACCCCTAACTCACAAGAAGGAGGTATGAGTGAGCCAGAGAAAACCCCAAGATTTGCATTTATAGAAAAGCATAGAAACAAGCTGTAAATGGGGAAGACCAAAACTGTTTAATGAGGTTGAAACATTCTCAGGGACTACAGGAATGGTGCATCTGGGAAGACAGCACAGTTGGCTGGTTGGGAAACTGAGCAACATCACATCACAATACTAACTTTTGACACAAGATGCAGTGAAACAAAAAAATATGAGTGCTTTGCATGTATTTCAAAATAAAAGGATGCTATTAGACACTTCTTTCTCCTCTCCTTGGGCCATTGGGAGCTGGGACACTCCACAATATTCTACTGCAGATCACCATGAGTTGTGATTTACTTGTAATCTATATCTTCAGTAATTAAGCAAGTATCTATTGATAACTACAGAACAACCACTGGCTGTTCTCCCAGAACACTTCTATCTGTCAAAACTAGAAGTAATAGATGATCTAGTGCAATTACATCGTTGCCTACTTGCAATTTTCCCCAAGTGAGGAACTACCTTGACATGGTTGTGGGGCCTGCATGCTTTCATGTTGTTGTCGTCGTCATTACTACTACTACTATTACTACTACTACATGGTAGTAGTAGTAGATGCATAGCAAAATAATACACAACTGTCCCTATATGAATTATCAGTGCAGCAGTTCATGTATCCTTTCTTTCCTAAGTCTATTCACATGGGATATTTTGGAAAGGATGGAAGGCTAGAGCTGGATTGGTTGTTACGCAGGGCACCCATAGGGGTGAGTCAAGAAGGCAGCTGCACCCATCCCTTTCTTACATGTGCCATGCCTCTGACCCAGGTAAAAAGCCGCCCTCTTGACTTTTTTGGCCCCTCCCTGCAAACAACCCTGTTGTGTCCAGTCCCATGTGTAAATGTGGGACAAGCTCAGAGTAATTATGATTGGATCAGTATCTGAGTTGGCATAATCACATCAAGAAATAATGCTTCCCTGCTCTGTAGCCCATCTAGTTTGCTTTCTGTGCATCAAAACTAATCAGCTCCTCCACATGGTAATGCTCAAACCATAGTTACTGATGAGGAAGCCAAAGGAACTTATGATGAGTGTTGATCTTCCTTATGGATTCTGGTCCACATGGCAGGGAGGAAGCACCCTAGTACTGTGTTAAATGAAGCTGACAACTGCAATCCAATTAAGGCGGTGCCCACAGCTTAATTATATTGTTGTAAATAAAGACTTTAGTGTTACTGGCTCAGTAACAAACCATGCTGGTACAAAGCCCAGGATATAAAGAGCTACTATAGGGAAGCTGAAGAGTTTGAATCAAAGTAGTGGGATCTTGGCATACTGATTCTTTGAACTGCAGACCCCCGTGCGATAGTAGGACAGTTCTGAAACCCTTGGCTTTAGAAAGTCTATGCCATTTGGCACCAGAGAGCAGTTTGTCCCCACATCCAAACCCACAGCTTCCTTGGGGGCACAGCTTTGAACTGAATGGTCACTTTATTGATCTCTTTGTGACCTCTACAGCTTGTCCAAGTTGGCCAGCAATAGTAAAATTCACAATGAAAAGTCATGTAACCAGCACTATGAACCCATTCTAAAGTCACAGGCTGAATCATCTTAAGGTGGGCAGCCCACCTCTGTGGCTGACAGTGCGTGTTTGCTTCACTTAGAACTAGTTTTAGCAGCCAGGATAATGGCAAAGTCTCTGGGAGTTGGGTGGTATATAAATTTAATAATAAAATAAAATAAAATGCCAAGTGTTATGCAAAGGGTGCCAGGGCATCCACTGGAGGTGCAGGGGTCAAAAAGTCATGATGGCAACCACAACTGTGCAAGTGAAGCCCTGCTCTTCTTTTATGTGAGTCACAATGCGTTTCACAATGCGTGCAAAAAAGTAGCAGGCTTCAATCATCAGGTCGCAGCCAGTATTTTGGCTTCTTTAACCACATTCTTTAAAACATCCGAAGAATAAAATAACTACATTAAAGAAAAAAGAAGAAAATAAGGACAGACATAGTGGCTGGAAAACAAAATATCAGTAAATCAGCAGGGAATTTACAATTGTCATGAAATTTAGAATTCATTATTTCATTATTCCTTTAATTAAATAATCAATTGAATATATATAAACCTCAAATCATTGTATCTTCTTAAGAGATAATCGTAAATCACTACCAAACTGTCATATTTATACTGAAGTCACCACTATCGTTATCTAAAATAAACGCACATGATCTTTTTAACATGCAGCCCTCCATGAATGTGTCAGGATGCCAGCTGTTCAAGAGGCTGGTAGTTTCAGGGGTGGGGTAGGGTGCTGTTTTTCCAGAATCTTAGAGTTGGAAAGTACCACTGAATGCTAAAGATGTTTCCTCCTCATTCATTAGCTCACAAACTTTTTCACAGGAAAAAAAAATCCTGTCTTTTCCTATGTTTTATTTTTGTAAATCTATAAATATTTGTACCACTCACCCTGAATGTAGTTTGGGGTAGAAACAGGAATAAATAAGGTTTCACTTCCCCTCCATGTCAATCATCACCTCCAAGAAAAAGTCCACCAGAAAACACATAGATAATAGAAGAGACTGACATTTGGCCAAAACACACATGTTTGCACAACAATCTTTGCAGGCTGAGAACTGCCACAGCACATTTTTCCTCTTTCTTTCCTTGGCAAACTTTTTTCAGAATTTTAGGAGACAGTGGGATTTGCTGAGGGACAGGTCTCCAAGTACTATAGTCTCCATTGTTGAGTTATAGTTTTAAGTTGGATGAGTCTCTGCTCCCCTTTTTTTTTTTGGAGGCTAAAAAATCTTTCAAAGTCTGGGGATCTATAGGAGACCCTACTGAAAGATGCTGAAAGAACATTGGGGAGGTCAGAAGAATCCATGGGGGAAAGCCACCTCTTCTTTCTCATACATGTGCTTTGAACTCATATCTGAGGGGCTCCAAGATGGATGGATGGATGGATGGATGGATGGAAGGAAGGAAGGAAGGAAGGAAGGAAGGAAGGAAGGAAGGAAGGAAGGAAGGAAGGAAGGAAGGAAGATGAACCAATGATCTGACATAAACCAGCCTTCTTTATTTCTATACTAGTTGAAATAAAATTGCATGCAGATAAAGCCTGCAAGGAGAAAAAAACATCATTATAATATGAGTTTAGAAGGTCAAACAATGCCAATGCTATGGCATGTCTCCTTGCTTGCAAAATCAAAGAACTGCGGACTGATTCTGTCCCTTATCCTGCCTCCCCAAGCAGCTTCGCAATTGAGATGTTCAGCAATGGCCTCTCCCAACATCATCATCTCATGGGGTTTCAGTTCAGCGACACCTTTGGCTGGTCAGCCAGCAAACCAAAGGCAGAGGGCTTCCATGTACTCTTATAAACGCCTGGCATTCACAGCCCATTTCAAGACACTGGCTTCCTGCAGCTCATGCATGAGCATCGATGGAACACTGCCTGTTATCCAGGAAACCGTTCCCATGGCAACTCATCTCTCGCATTTGAAGAAAGCGGGGATCAGAAGGGAAGGAGACAAGGGGGACAAAAGAAGATGCAGTTCCAATAAGAAATGGACACCAGGAAGCCTGAAGGATAAGAAGAAGGTATGATGTTTTATTGGTGCTTGAAACAATGCTTTAAGGTAGGGAGAGTCAACCTTTTTGCAACCCATAGCCCTACTTTGCTCTTCTTCTTTTTTTAGCTATCAAAGGTCACAGGGGTGTGGCAGCAATGTGACAACACCTCCAGGAGCTGCAGGGCTGGATGGGGCACTGATTTTTATAATTTCTGTTATGGTTTTTTTGGTCTTAATCTTTCTATGCTGCCTAGGGTCACCTCGGTGAGATAGACATCTATATAAATTGTTTAAATAACCTAATAAACAAATGGCAGCCTTTTTCTTTCAGGGAGGGTGGACATGTTAGCGTACCTGTTTCTCTTCTTATTTTAAAAATAGAGAAGGGGGCCTTAAAAATATAACATCTCCCTCGAGTGCAGTTCACAGATACCTCCTTATTTATTTGTTTGTTTGTTTACTTATTTATTTATTTAACATGTTTATACAGCTGCCCATCTTATGTGATATGACTCTGGGGGCATACAAACAGGCCATAAAAAAACTATTTTAAAAACATACCAAAAGTATGAAAAATAATATATTATGACAAGGCTAAGAGAAAGCATCAAATTATGAACAATGGAGCCACCTCATCAGATCACTGTTCCCTTGCGACCCCCAGACCTGTTGACACAACCAGGTTTTAAGGGACTTCCAGAAGGTTGGCAGAAATAGGGCCAATCTCACCTCAGGTGGGATAATGTTCCGCAGGGCAGGTGCCATGGCAGAAAAGGCTTGTCTCCTAGGTCCCATCAGATGTAACTCCTTAGCAGATGGGACCTGCAATGTACCTCTTCTGCCAGATGTAATTGGGAAGAGGCAACCCCTCAAATAACCTGGCCCCATGCATGAATGGCTTTAAAGAACCATCACTTTGAATATAGTTTCCTGGGCAACAATATGGAAGTGATGTGCCATTACCCATCTTCTGAGATGTTTCTTTGAGTTCCCAGTCTTACCTAAAGACTTAGGATTTCTTCATGGTCCTCCCATCCAAATACTCTCCTGGTATTTAGGAAGATAATAAAAACAAAACAAAATCCTATCTTTTTCACCAAGTTTTTAATTGTTAATTATTTAATGACTTACTTTTTATTTTAGCTGTATTAAATTTCTTCTGTTTTGCACTAAATTATTTGCAATAAATAATTTTATTATTATACTGTAAGCCAGCTTGAATGTTGACATAATGAGAAAGGTAGGCTATGCATCAATAATAAATAAAATAAAAATTCCAGCAGGGTTCAATCCTGATTAGCTTTTAGCATCAGCCGTGAGCAGTACAATCTTTGGTTCCCAGATAAACATTCAGGAGACCATACAAACAGCCAGCTGCAAACTTCTCCATTATAAGTGAAAAGAGCCACCTATTTGTGAGATCATAGAAAGATTTTTAGAAAGAGAATAAGAAGTCTCCACCCTAATTTATATGAAAATATATTGGTTAGAATTTTGCAACCCCATCCCTTCTCCACAAATCTTGCTAAAGAGAACTCTCTGCATCATGGTTTGAAGAATCCCTGTCAAGCCCACAGTCAGCTATGAAAATTACACCACTGTATTCAGTATTCTTCTACCATATTGTGATCTTATGGGGTTTCAGGGTCTTCAAGAAGGGGCCTGCCCAGCTCTTTAAGGGCTTCATCTATCACTGACCTATGCTCACTTTTTCTTCCTCCTCAAGTTGTCTTCATGCTCTTTTGTCCTCCAAGAACAATCATGTCCTTCCTTTGGTAGGCACCAAGCCACATTACTGCCAGAGATCACTAGATCCTACTCCCTGTTACCAGGGACTAGAACTATGCAATACTTTGGATTTAATTCAGAAGACATGCTTTGGAACATGCAGGACCATGAATGCGATACCCATCTGTGACTTATTAAAGCAGCAGTATTTGTTTCCAGAATTCTGTGACTGTTCCGGGGAGGCTTCAGCTTATTCTACTGTTGAACAGCTAGGAAGATTTTCCCTCCTCACATTCATCAGGAATCCACCTTCCTGTAACTTAAATCTATTATTTTATGTGCTCACTCTAGAACAACATACTTCAGATCTTGACCTTCAGTGTGACATCATTTCAGGTACTTGAGGAGTGCTATACTCCCTCCCTCCTCTCTTCTCAAGGTTGAGCTTCTTCAAGATGCATCCTTGAAGATGTCAGGTTTGATTAATTCCACCACCACTCCATGCCATCCTGAACACTGAATGTTTTACTTAGTGACACAAAAACCTGTTATTCTCACTGGGCTCAGTAGCACAGCATGCAAATTACCAACCCAATTCCAGGACACTCCTTTATAATGGAAAAAATGGAGGGGTTGGGTGGGAAAGGCAAAATAAAAAAGGGGAGGGAAGGAGGGAAGGGGAAGGGAGAAGATGGAAGGGGAAGAGGTTATGAAATCCTTACTTTTCTGATCCTGAATCCTGCATCTATCCAAATTTCTTCCGTGTCCACACAGCTCTTATCCGACTTGTTTTGTCCAGATTTACTAGCCCAGGCACAGCAGCACTGCTGCCAACAAATGCTGGTAAATTTCCGTGGGCAGCGGAGAGGAGCATTGGCCTGCTGCCAGTCTGAGAGGAGATGCTAGCCAGCCAGCAAGACTGATAATAACTGCATCGCCAGCCTCCATGCAGGCTTCTCCCAGCCTCCTAATTGCTGCTTAGCAAACAACTGAATTACTACTCTGAACCCAAAACAATTATCTTTGGATAAATGGAAAACAGGAGCTCCTTTCAGTTCTACACCAAAAACAAAAACAACCAATTAAAGAGGCCGGGGCAATGGCACAGCTTGATATCAAGAAGGCAATGAGACTGGGAGTATCAGTTGACATAATTTCTGTTGGAGGCTGGGACAGGGTAGATGGAAGTCAAGGAAGGGAGAAGACTGTTACAATTCTCTATACATGGAGCTGCCCTTGAAGACCATCTGGAAACACCAGCTGGGTCAGCATACAGCAGTACAGGTAGTTATGGACACACCAAGGTTTGCTCATGTATTACCACTATTCCAGGAGATGCACTTTATGTTAGTTAGCTTCCAGGTACAATTCAAGGCACTAGTTGTCACCTTTAAAACCTTACTTGGTTCAGGGGCTGGATATCTCCAAGACCACCTGGAGATTTAATCTGCCAGTCCATAAAATCTGGGAGAGAAAATTTGCCGAGGCTCTACCACCAAGGGAATGCCACCTACAGGGACCTCACAGTGGAGATTTCTCAGCAATGCCCCTCTCCTTTGCAACAGCCTACCTCTAGGCATTCTGACTATGCCCTTCCTACGTACATTTTAGAAAAGTTAAGAACTTGGCTTTTCAGAAAAGCACTTGAGAACAATTGAAATTATGCCACACCAAATTGTGGCACATTAGCTGATCCTTTGTTACAGCTCTTTTATTTTTTAATCCTATTGTATACACTGTGTAAGCAGCTCAGAGTCTCTGGAAATGGAACAACATATAGGAGGGAGGGAGGGAGCATATCTTCATCACAGGCCAAATTGATCCTTATACAACCACATCCACCAATGGGCATCCAGTAATGAATGAAAGAACTAACTCGGAAGGGTGAAACCTGAGCTCCTGGGAACACACAGCTCCTAACACCTTGGGTGCAGGAGTCATCACTGAATTCTAATTTTGAATGTGGCTGAAGGAAGAAAATATTAAACATATGACTACAGAATCATCTAACTATATTTAGCCAGTGGAGTATAATGGTTAAGGTGCTGAACTGGGAGTGAGGGGACCCAGTTCTAGTCCCCCTTAACCAAAGAAGATCAGTGCAGAATTTTGCGGCCATCATGCTCTTCTAGCTCAACATACGTCACAAATTTGATGTTGTGGAGGAAAAAATCTGAAAAAGAAAGTGTTTGGTGTGCTACCTTGCATTTCTGAAAGAAAGGAGTGGTATAAATCTAACAAATAAATACATTTAATTTTAATTTAGTTTAACTTAGCCTAGTGTAAATGAAAAAAAAAATCCAACTTAGTGTTTGTCATGGTCCCTACCTACTTTTGTAGAGTGTGGCTCCTGACAAGACTATACAAAAGCCTAGTATACTCCTTCAGCTGGAAGAGGATGCATACTCTGAATCTCTACAAAATAAATCCCAACTTCGAAAATCAAAGCCACTGGCCACCAAGTCACCATACTCATCTGATACAAATCATCACTTGCCACTTTGCAGAGAAGCATCTGCATCTCCTGATGGGGAGTTGTACTTGCTGGACACCTTTCTTGCTATCTGACCACATCCTCTTGCTGGTATCCAGACTGGTCCATTTTTTACCTGCTGATGATGTCAAAAGCAGGAGATGCCCAGTTACAGCAGGAAAAGTACATGAAAAGAGGTAAGAAGAAGAATCAGGAACACTCAAGCTCAGGGTTAATTCCAAATGATCCAATCTATAGTCTAGAGAAACTGTGTTAGGTCCACTGAGAAACTGTGGCTTAGGAGAAGTTGTTATATTCAGATTTGGAGCCATAATTTAAAGCTGCTCTGTAATAGGTTACTGTGGGAAAATGGTGATGTGCTACTGCAATATCTGAACTGACAAACTAAGACTTGGAAACTGGCTTTGTTCTTAGAGAACTTTCACTGAGGTGGTATCTACATATGTTCAAGGACAGCAGGGTTGCTGCCCCTTCCCTACCAAACAGTCTTCTCTCTCTTTTAAAAATATTCTGGCTTCTATGCCTTCTGGCTCATTCTCCTATTTCCTAACCTCTCCTTCTACCTCACTGCGCTGCTTTGCCAAGTCAGCTCTGTCAACCTGCCACCACCCTGTCTCTTTTGCTCACCCCCTTTTCTCAATCTTCTCCCACATTCCTCTACTCACCTTATCTTGCCCTTGATTTTCTGCCCAGATGGGGAGTTGTACTTGCTGGACACCTTTCTTGCTATCTGACCACATCCTCTTGCTGGTATCCAGACTGGTCCATTTTTTACCTGCTGATGATGTCAAAGGCAGGAGATGCAACCCATTCCATAATAGCTCTACACTAGGCTGAAGATAGCTGCCTCCTATTCTAGCTGTCCCCAACTTGGTCACCCTCCAAAAGGTCACCCTATTAAACTTCAAGTCCAAGAATTCCCCATCCAGCTAGCCATTGTTGAATTCTGGAAGTTGAAATCCATGTATCTGGAAGGTGTCCAGGTTTAAGAAGGCTACTGAATTCTTCAATACTCAACTGTATTCTAATAGCTATTCCTCACAAATATAGGCCAACTGCAAAGGGAGACAATTCTCCCAACCATTCCTCAGAAAAAAGTAATGAATGAAAGAAAAAGATCACAACAGCTGCTCTTCCACATGTGATCCAGTGATGTAGCACTGGAGTAGCAATCAGAAAAAAAACCATTCAGTAGTGCTCATTATGACAGACCCTCCATAACTGGGCCTCTATCCCAGCTGGCACTTACTGCTGTGAGTTAACATGAATCCTTTGGACAGATTCTCCAGAGAGTTGACGTTCAGATGCTCAACTAACCCAATTTCTGTAATCTTAATGTAAACAGTAGGAAACAAGAGTCGACTCTCCCAACCACTGGTGTTCCAATCTCTTCAGTTTCACTAGTTAAAACTCAAGAGGGTCAAGAAAGACTGGAACACTGCACAAAAGACCCAAGATGGTAAGGTAGGGAAACAAACAGCAGAGGTGAAAAAGGAAAGGAAGGGAAGATCAGTTCACCTATGTTCCATTGTAGTGAGTATATTCCTTTATCTACGCCAATTTCTGAAAACAGAGACAGGCCATCAAAAAAACTGTAGAAAAATCTGGCAATGCTGGTTCAGGAGGTGGGAGTTTCAATCCAGCACATCTCAAAGTTAAGGATGGCTGTTGTAAGGGTTAGAAAGATCACAGCACATTCTCTACAGAGCGGGTAAGGAAAAGGCCTAAGGAATCAACTACATGCTAGAACCATCTGTGCCCACCCTCCAAGAGAGGGGCAGGTGGAGAACAAGAGCACAGCTCACTTAGATGACTAGAATTTGTACCAGGTAGCCAAGAAGTCTCTCTACCAGCTAGATAGGGTGGTTTTAGCTTTATAACAGAGAATGGCAACCTTGCTACAGCTGGGGAGGGAGGCAACCTTTTTGAAATAAATACTTTTAGAGCAGCCAAGAGCCACAGAAGGGTAGCACGGTGATAATACAGTAACATCTTTCGAGGGAGCAGACCCAGAATTTTCAACACCATTTTTCCCCCACTGGGAGGGGTTGCTTTTAAAAAGAAGAATACAGTTGGTCTCTTGAGCACATGGGAGGCTTTACACACCTATATTACTTCTTGTTTTGCAAAAGGGAAAGAAAAATGCAAAAATAGCCCTACCAAATGCTAGCAGAACAATAGGAGGAGGTCCTGGAAATAAAGGAAAACAGGCTGGAGAGCCGCAGACATTCACTGAATTGCCCACACAATCCATAGGAAAGAAATGAGTTGCATTCCAATGGCCCTGTTTCTCATTTTTTTCCCCAACTGAACTGAATTCAGCAATGCACAGGATCAGTTGCAATAAATTATGGCCCTTCTTGTTTTGTTTATGTAAATCATCACGCTCATTATCATCATGGCAGCTTTGGAAGAGAAAGAAATATGTTTAGTATTTAAAAACATAAGCATGAATGAAAACGTTCATGCAGTGGCAGGAATACACACTTCGGGTTCTGAATGGGGTAGGTGGCTTTTAAAATAAAATGAGTTCGGAGATATGCATGTAAAGAATGCCTGCATTTTAAATATCTGACAGCCGATGATGAGAGATGACAAGCTCTGCTAATTTTAATTTTTTTTAAAGGCAATCCATTTGCAAATGCAAAGGACTAGCCAAGATATTCTCTTCCCACCCCCCTTCTTCTCCCACATTCCATCACAAGCACATGCTAAGTTACTGCATGATATTCATTACTCTTAATTGTTTCTTCTTTGGTTATGGACTGGGTTTTTGAAACCTGAGCCAAGCCAAGTGCTTCTTTATTGCCAAAGCCACCACCAATCTCATCCTCCCTATTCAGGTTTGTTCAATTTAATCTTTAATGAATGGAACTGGAGCTGGTCTCCTGTTGCGAACTCATAATAATCGCGGGACGGGAGGGAAGACTATCCCATTGCAACATTGCTGGAAAGGCTGTGCACATTCCTTCAATTACCTGCACCCTGTTAAGCAGTTACTGGTACCATCCAAAGTGCCAAACTGATTGTCTCCAAGTGCCAAACTGTTTTTCCCTGAGCTGCAACTTGGTAGGAGAATAAGAGAAGCAAAAGTTACTTCTTAATTGCCAGTGTTGGCCTGGCACATGGAAGCATTCAGCTGAGGTCACCAGGTCCAACCTTTTTTCCAAAGGTAGCAGAAGTGTCTACCCATCATTCCTGCCACCTCCCCCCCAAAAACACGCTCCCCTATAACTCTATACAGGAACAATGGGCTTGCAAACAATGCAGTTTCTATTTATATTCCTTGGATTATTCTTAGCTCCTTCCCAACTCAAAATGGCTTTCAGAAATGTTTATCTTGGAACGGAGAGGACACAGACCAAGTGAACGCAGGAAACCAGACCAACCCCTTAAGGGGAGAATGGATTGGGGGGGACATATTAAAAATGTTCAGGATTCAATAGGAATTGGGGAGGGGGATGCAACGGGAAAGAGCAACGGTAAGGAGGAGAGAGCCATTTGCCCCAAAAGCCATCCACGATCAAGAGGGAAGTTAATTCTTGGAGCGGGGTGGGGCGGAGAGAAAAAGGAAAGCTAACCTTAACATCACAGTAAACACTTGTATCCAGAATGAGTGTAGGAAGGTGTCCAGAGTTGACAGAGTTGACAACGACTATTCTGCCAGGCAACTGCATCTTGGCTGAAGAAGCATTTAAGTGGAAGCTGTTCTTGGATCAGAAGAGGATGCTCATAAGCTTTGGAGTAAGTCAAGATATTAATTCATGATTTAAGTTTGTCTAATATCCTGGCTTCCTCTTTCCAGGTTGGGTGGAATGGAGAATGCAGGTTCCGTAGAAATTGCCTCGTATAATCACAGCTAAGGGAGGTAAGTTAGAGGCCAAGTAAAATATTTCTTGTTTGTGCCACATGGCCTGCACAGGAGACCCAGCTGGATGGGACACACACACATTTTGCATTCCATCTCATTCTGCTAGATGGGCAGGTGCCACAGCTACTGGTGTGCTCAACATGAAAGACTGGAGGCAACAGCACAGTCTGCTGCAGGGGCATCTGCCAAAGGGGGTCAAAAAAGTCAAGGCGGGAGCCACGAGAGCAAAATCAAAGCCCTAACCTTTGCAAGCTCTGTGCACCCTATTTGTCTAGTATAGGCACAAACATGTGAATAGGACATTGCATCTGGCTCATCCCTACAAAATATGACCTTTAAGATCTTGTCTACATACTAGACACATACCCTGTTTTTCCTCCAGGAATATAATGTGACATTCATAGCACTCCTTCTTCCTGTTTTTCCCCACAAGAACAACCCTGTGAGGTAGGCTGGGCTGAGCGAGAGGGACTGGCCCAAAGTCTTCCCGCGAGCTTCCATGGCTGAGAGTGCATTTGAACCTGGAACTTCCTGGCCCTAGTTGAAAAGAAACCCGGGTCTGAAAAACAAAAATTACTTGCAATCCACATTGCAAACAGACATGAACGCGAGATGATATTCATGCAAAGGGATTGTTTTGAAAAAGGAGCTCCCAAACGGCTTCACCAACTCTGGCTAATTCTGCTGCTAAGGTCACTGGTTCTTTCAATTATTGCTGTCATCAGAGCGTAAGGGCAGACAACCGGGGATTGGAATTTGATCCTCTTCTACAGCTGAGTTCACACATTGCTCCAAGCTGTAATGTAGCTTGTTTGCTTTTGGCTTAGTATGTTGAACAACCCCAGTCATTATGTTTTGTAAGCCATTATGACACTGCGATACGCATGCCTAGCCAACTGTAGCTTAGTCAATAAACCAGGATTAAGAAAACTATGGATTAACAAGAAGCCTGAATCGACCCAGGCTACCTGAACAACTTGGCTCAACTGGCCCTGGAATAAGGAAGCTCCAAGAAATGTATCCTTTCAGGTCTTCAACACTGAGTTACATGCCAGGATCTAACATTTTCCTCTTTAAAATGGAAACCTAGCAAAGAATGCCACTGTGAACAACCCCAAATTGACAGGCAGCAGGCCTGAGCTACAAACATAGGGGTCCATTCCTAACCATGATGATGCCATCAGGATGAAAGTAAGTTGTGATATCACATGCTCCATCCTTTCGTACTTGCATCGGGAAGGCAGACACAAGTACATAAAGGGCGAGGTCTGCACTGCAATGTTGTGATGCACTTTCTGTCCCATAACTCTTCTTCCCTCCCAGTGCAAATGGGTAAGAAAAGTCTCTGTGATACACTGGCTTAGAGCTAAAACTGCCTTTGAGTTTAGGGATGTGTCTTCAACCCCTAGAAAAAGATTTCAGCTTCACCAAAACATCATGTAGGACAGCGGGCATTCACAGGGGGTCAAAAAAGACAAGAAGTAAAGTCCATGTGCTAGGGCGTGCACCATCCCTACTGCCATTGCATCCCCTTCTCTGGTGCCCAACTGTTTCTTCTATCATTAAAAAAAATGGTACAGTAGTCACATCCTGACCAAATCCTGTAGATCATGTGTTAATGTGGCTAGGAGAAACTGTGCTCCTAAACTTTATCCAGGAATTAAATATTTTGACATTTAGGAAATACCAATTCCTGTTTCTGGGTGCTCTGCTTACGGATGTGGGGAACAGGGCTACCCTCCAACATAAAGCCACCATGGGAAAAAGTCTCAAGCCCATAGCTTTCATTATCAAACTACAGCAGTGTTTCTCAACCTTGGCAACTTTAAGATGCTGGCTGGGGAATTCTGGGAGTGGAAGTCCACACATCTTAAAGTTGCCAAGGTTGAGAAATAGTGACTTACAGGATGCAAGTGGGATCACGAGGTCTTCAACAAAATGATACTGATGGGAGAAAACCATTTAGAGGACAAATACTCTGCATTTGGCTCAGGATTTTGAGATCTTTAATGGAACTGAAGATCTGGCTGATGTCTTCTCTTTTGTTTTCTGTAAGGGATAACACCCCGTGCCTGTAAGTCTTCAGTAACAGTGAATCTCAGATTTGCTTCCCAAGATTCAGCACATGCTGGCATATGAAGACAGACACGCACACACACTTCCAGGCCTGCTGAACCACATGTGGCAACACTTCAAGCTGTTCTCCAGAGTGATCCCTCCTCCAGGCATCTGGACTAGGTCCAAGATGAACTGTAATGAATGTAATAGAGAAGTGACTGGAAAACTCTTGTCTGTTTCCTTTCTCCCCTAAATGCCATGGCATTGGTCCAAGGAATCTGCCTCTTGGCTCTAGCAAGCTTGTCTTTCACCACATCCTTTCACCTGTGTTTTACAGCCTGCATCTCTCTAGCCAGAATAAAGGGTTTGAAGTTCTCTTCTTCTTCTTGTGATTGCAAGAGGAAATTAACTGCCACTGATACCTGGGTCCAACATTCTCATATGAGAAGGTGTAATGAGGAGTGGATAAGGTAGTTCCTTGGTTCTTTCAACTCTCAAAATCACATCTTTCCAGCACTGGACAGAAAGAGAAAAACCTTCCTGAGGAAATTCTATGGAAGCAAAGCTGGCCATCCACTATTGTCATAATTGAATTTCAACTGCAAGGGGTAAGGAATGGTATTTGTGGACTCTTCTGTCTCCCTTGCCCAAATAACTCAGCCAACTTTAGATGTTAATGAGTGGGAGAAGGTGGTTTCTTTGCTGCTCCACCTCATGCAGAAAACTACCTTGGACTAGTCTTGGGACAAAGTCATCAGAAGCAAGAGTTCCTCCCAGCTCAAGTATTTCTGAAAAGCCAAATATTCATGGCAGCCAGCTTCAAGGCTCCAGAGAGGGCTGGCTTAAATAGAGACCAGGAACCACTGCAAAAGCCCTGTGTCTCCCACTTTACTGGGTAAAACGAGCTGGCAGCAGTCTCAGGAATCAGTGCTTCAAGCAGCCCCATCCATCAATGCTGGACTGGAGTCAGATTGGGTAAGACTATGCAGAAGGAAATCAATCACAATGGTGATTGTGGAAACCGAGTGCACACACACAATCCTTCATTTTTGCTCCTGATCCAACAGTAATGGTATCTCTAACCAAATTATAACCAAAGGGTATAATGTACTTGAATGTCCTCTGCAGAACAGTCAAAAGGGCACGTGTAAGCAAATTTCAAAGCCCTGCAGAAAGTAACAGTTAATCTGTCTTAATAGCTCCAGTGACAAGCTGAACCTTAAGCTCCTAAATGAACCAGTCCTAGGGCAAGAAGTAAGATGGGAAGAACCACAAGAAGTGGTTTTGTGCCACTGCAAGCCAAGTCCACAGAGGAGTGAATCCCCAAAGTCCCAAACAGAGGGGCAAGAATCATTCCCAGGCTAGGATCATACCTCCAACCACTATATCAGTGTTTCTCAACCTCAGCAACTTTAAGCATGCTGGCTGGGGAATTCTGGGAGTTGAAATCCACACATATTAAAGTTGCTGAGGTTGAGAAACACTGTTGTAGTTAGTCAATCACTCTCATAGAATAAGCAGTTAGAATTGGTGGCACAATCTTCACATCTCAGAAAATGCACCCTGTTAGATCTTTGGCATCACCCATCAACCCATCCACTATGTTCTCTTTTGGTTCTGTCCTTCTGCCAGTCCTCAAGTAGCCAAAACAGCTATTTTGCCACAGGCAGTGAAATGCCAACCACTATGTTGGGTGTTGGTGTCACTGCTGTTCCCTAAATTGGTTGGGATTTTTTAAGCTGCTAGGAAATTTCCCCCTAAAGGTCCTGTCCTCCTTTGGCCCATAATTAAGAACTAGAGGCCCATAATTCTGTTCCAGGGGAGTATATGAGATGGGCAATCTTTTTAAGCTGATGGGCATGTCTGGAATATTAAGAAAGAGCTCCCTCACAAAACGACTGCGGAGGGAGCAGGAGTGTCTGCAGCAAAGTAGGACAAGGTATGATGGGCTACTTCACTGCTCAAGCCCTCCCTTTACGCACCTGCATCATGACACCGCTGCAGGGCGGGGCTTGCATAGTGCCATCACTGGGCTGCAAAAAGACGTTCTTTGCTTGTGGGCAAAAAGCAGGTCATCCAGCCCACCCCGCTTGTTTTCTGCTGATTGCCAATCACTGACCAAGAGCAGACAGGTTATAGCCTGAACTGAGGCTGAGAGCCTGTTTTTTTGCTAGCAAGGAATAATTAAAGCGCCTTTTTTTTTATTTCCTGCCTTTAGTTTGGATTAAAAAAAAAATTGGGGACCAAGTTATTTCAATTAACTTCACTGGCAATAGAGTAGACCTCCCCCTGTGAGGCAGGTTTGAATATTCACAAAACAGCTGCCGTTGTGAGTTTGGCCAATCGCGAAAGACCCATTTACCAGTTGCTCCTTGCTAAACCCCTCATTCTAAAAGAAATGCTGCAAACTAACACAACTTACTTTTGTTTTTTGAGGTATACACAATGCCCTAGGCTTCTATCTTCCACCCTCCTTTTTTTCCAATAAAAGGGTTTCTAGAGACTTATGGGGCCAGAAGATGTCCCTCGAAATGCCAGCAGCCTGTGCTCTGCATGATAGAATGCCACTTTGCCCTTTTTTTTTCTTTTTAACAGCAAAATGTTTTTTAAAATTACACCTAGGCAGGACAAGGAGTTCAGTGGTACCTCAGAACAGTCTGCATTGTTGTTCACACTGCCCACCCCCGTAATATTACGACCATCTGGCATTTACTTCTCTGCTGAACAAGAGATTATTTGCCCCCTCCCCCAGAAACAAACAAATCTTTGATGAAAACCAAATTTGACACCCTCCCACTTGATTTACAAATACAACGAACTGTTTGAGACGCTCAGCAAAACCTTGGAGATCACAGTTGCCAATTCACTCCTATTCCTATTCCTCTAACTCTAGGAAGACCGAGGAGGAGCAGGAGGAGGAGGAGTGGTGGTGGTGGTGGTGGTGATCGTGTCGTCCCCGGAAAGCAAAGATGATTCAGCAAGGAATAACAAGAGTGCAAGTTCCACCCATTGCTGCCAATGCCAATGTCTTGCCAAAGACCCTGGTCCTTCCAATCACTAACTCAAGGTATTTTCTGAGCTACAGTTTTCAAGAACACACGGATAAGAAGGATGCAGGAAGAAAAGAAGAAGTAGCACTTTATGCTGCAAAAATTGGGCAGACCAGGCAGGCAGGCAGGCAGGCAGGCAGGCAGGCAGGCAGGAAAAGGAAGGAAGGAAGGAAGGAAGGAAGGAAGGAAGGAAGGAAGGAAGGAAGGAAGGAAGGAAGGAAGGAAGGAAGGAAGGAAGGAAGGAAGGAAGGAAGGAAGGGAGGAAAATTGGTGGTTGTTTCCCAAATAAGATATTCCCTTTAGCTTCCTGACTCAGGGGCATATAATCAATGACTCCATTAACAAACAATTTACTGAGATGGAAAAAAGAAACACATTAGATCCGGAAGACAAACTGGTGATGTTACTTCCCACCATTTCCTCTTCTGCAACTAAGGAGGTTTAACTACAATTATATCTGGGGAGGGGGGAAGGAATTATATCACATGGATCATGATATTATTACTCAAATGGTACAAACTACATCATTTGCATGACTATGTCATGATGCCCATGACACCATCATGGCTTGTCCCAGATGGCTATGATTCCATGTTTTTCTTTTCAGATGAGCACATTTTGAAACCCAGCCCTGAGTTAACAGATGCTTACCATTTTTATTTTCTAGGAATGCCTGCAAGAGCCTCTATGGGACTAAGGGGCATTCTTAGATGATGCTTTGTTTTGTAGCATATCCATTTCTCAGTCCATTTACCTTTTACTAAAGGAATCTTGAAAATGTAGATGTCTGGTCAGGCAAAAGGCCTGGGAGACACCACCAGAGAGGTCTGTGGAGTTCAGGCTCACACATATCATGGTGGGACTTCTGGATCAAGGGGCTGATTCAGAATAAAGGAACTTCTGCTCTCAATTTCTTGCCAGCACATGCTGCCTATGAGTAGGTGAATCATCTAAGATCCAAGATTAATCATCAGTTTGATTCGACAAGTTGATTTGAATCCATTCAAATTATCAACTCAAGAGTTGAATCAGATTGATTTGATAAAAACTGTACAAGCATAAGAAGTCCACTGAATTGCTAAATCAATTCAAAGATTTCAAGTCCATTCAGTGCACTGAACTGATTAAACTATTCAGTCTGATGATTTGGTCTGAAGGGGTAATTCAGCTGAATCATGATTGCATCAAATCTTCAAATCAAACCTTCACTTCAAACCTTCAAATCAAAACTCTAATGCTTATAAAGCCAGAAATTGTTGATCAATGATTAGGATGTTCAAAGTGAGATTAGCTTGAGAGGTCTCTTTGTATTGGTGCTGGATGGATTGACTGAAGTCATAAATGGCCAATTGAAAATCATAGATTTAACTCAAGCTTGCCCAACTGTACTTTTTATTCTCCTTGAACAATGCTGCATGCAAGTGGGCTGCAACTCTTAAAACATGTTACTTTGCAATTCAGTGAAGCTTTTTGTGCTCCTTACCAACATCGTTCATAAACCTCCGGTCTTGTGGATTCATCTGGATTTTTTGCACGCAGATCCATCTGCTCAGAACAAGCAAGGTCACAAGACTTGACTCAAGAAATTGCAGTGGATTTGAATGTCACAAATGCGGCTTTCAGCGATAAGCACCGAATGTAGCATTAATACAGAAAAGGCGGGTTCTTTGCCAGCAACTTTGGACCCTCCACACTAATAAGGCACTGAGCTAGGCCAGCTTGTTCATAGGCCATTCTATTTGATGAGTTTAATTAAATGTTCTCCTACAGAATAAACAAGCTAGGAGACCAAAAGCTATTATGGAGATAACCATTCCCTGGGATTATGCCCCAAGGGACCATAGAACTGGTGGCTGATCTAGCCACGGGCAGGAGGGTTTCAAAGCAGTGACCTTTCCAGTTCAATTTACTGAAGGCTCATCAGACAGGAACCATTACTGTTCATAATGGGCAATCTGTGAATTTAAATGGCCACATAAATGATGCCTCCTGGGCACAGATCTGAGAAATGACTCTTCTCATTGAGCTGACTGAACAGAGCTCCCTCCAGTCCAAGCTCGTGTAAATGAAGAGGCAGAACCTACGAGGGCTGGAGGTGGGGGGTAGCTAGGCTTCAGTGTCACAACATTACAGAAATATATTCATTTGGGCTGTGCAGAGCTTTCAAAAGGGAGTTTCACAAAGTTTGTTGACAGAAGAGCATTAAAGCAGCTGCATCCTCCAGAAAGTTCACGTAGTGGATTTAAAGGCTCCTATGCGTGTATGCTCAGACAACAATTCCACTAGCCCTTCCAGAGGAGCAAAATGGCTATGCATACATGAATATGTGAGGACAGTGAGGGAAAGCTGTCAAAGCAGGGACACAAGCATGCTGAAGAATGTGGCTGCTTTAACACTTGGAAGAGGGGCGCATCAGCCACACCAGTGTTTTGCAAACCTGGCAACTTTAAGATGTGTGGACTTCAACTCCCATGCTGGCTGGGGAATTCTGGGAGTTGAAGTCTACACATCTTAAGTTGCCAAGTTTGAAAAACACTGATCCACACTAATGGACTTTACAAAATGCCCCCCTTGAAGCTTTGCACAGCCTGAATGCAAATCTGTAGTTGCCTATAAGGCCAAACGAAGTTTAGTGATAATTTTGCAGACATGATTAATGCACAAGTGAGACAAACCACATGGCCCATGGTTGTCCATTCTTTCCCCCGTAAATCATACCAAGGACCCATCTAGCTGAGCATCACCATCAGTCATACAGTAGCATATCAAATGCATCTTGGAAGCCCCTAAACTGGACATTTATTTATTTATTACTTCATTTGTATGCCACCCAATCCCATGGGCTCTAGGTGGCCAGCAATCTCATCATGAAATAAAAGTATCCACAAAGAAAGAAAGAAAAGAAAAGAAAGGGGGGGGACATCCCCAATAAACCTCAAAATATAAAAATAAAAAGCGGAAAATATAGAAATCACATGCTTATGATTCCCCACCTTCAATCAAAGCTCACTGTCCCCCTTGTGCTAGAATAAACAAATAGATCTTGACAGCTTCCCTAAGGCCCAGGAGGGATGGAGCTGAACAAAACTCCACAGGGTGTTCCAAAGCTTGGGGGCATGTATTGAAAAAGCCCATTTCTGAGGCCCTGTCAGATGACAATCTCCTAAGGATGGAACCTGGACTGAGTTGACCCTGTCCAATCAGGTTGATGGGCAGATGAATATGGAAGAAGGCAGTCCATTAGATAACCAGGTCTAGAGTTATACAGAACCTTAAAGATGACAACCAGCACCTTGAATCTCACCCAGAAGCAAACTGGTAACCAGCACAGCTCCCAAAACAATAAGGACACTTGGTCTAACAGGATATACCCATTACTGCCAGGGCCACTGTTCAAATCCAAGCAGTTTTATCAGACAAATAACATAAAAATTCTCCACAACAGACTTTCAGATGGTCTTGGTGGTCATTGTTCCCCAAGAACAAACAAGTCACTTTAAAAAGGGATGCTGGGCAGCATGTGGCAGATGCAATCAGGTAGCAAGACTGATGCCAGCCCTTCAAGGTAGGCTAGGTGAAGAGACAGACATTGCAGCGATTGCAGAAATGCTACTTTATTGTTCTGGATATAATAACAGAATCCTGAAAGCTTCTCCAAGTTCTCTGTGTCCCATCTTATATACTAATTTCTTTCTCATACTTCCATCTTTCTTAGGACTATGTAATCTTTTCTCCAAGTCCCTCCTTAATGGCTCTTTCATACCTTCCCCAAGGTCAGCTCTAAATTACTTTACAATACCAAACCCCACAGTGTCTCAACATTTTCATGCCAGGAGCAACTCAAGGAGTTTCACTCTGATGAAACCCAGATTCCACATTATTCCACCTTGCATCCTTGTTCCAAATTGCACTTAAAGGGGACCAGGCAATAGGAAATCACACTCATCCAAGCCTGCCACCAAAGTGATCCCAATGATATAGAGCAGTGTTTCTCAACGTCAGCAACTTTAAGATGTGTGGACTTCAACTCCCAGAATTCCCCAGCCAGCATGCTGGCTGGGGAATTCTGAGTCTTGAATTCCACACATCTTAAAGTTGCCAAGGTTGAGAAAAACTGATATAGAAAGTCCCCCCAAATAAAGTCTGACCAGGAAACTCATGATTCAGTTGGCCCTACGCTGACAGCTGCTGACCTGCACCTTTGGCCAACACAGTACACTTTCTTTGGAAGTCTTCTCTGCTTCTTCTGCCAGTAAATTCAGGGATTAATGAAAGTAAATAAATTAAACAGGGAAGCTACCAAGATAGTGAGCACCAGCCCAAGGCCTCCCAGAATTCCAGCAAAGGGAATTAACCAACCCTCCTGAGCCTGAGAGAAAGACTCCAGGCCCGGGAGAGGTTGGAAATTTAAGTTATGATGTCACATGGCCACCAGAGATCTGCCACGCCTCTTGCTTCATGCTGTCAGCACGCCACCTCTTCAGATACCCTAAACCTCCAACTGGGGATCTCACCATTTTTCAAACCTTCCACCCCAGACTAACATACCACTGCTCCTTCTCTGCACTACTCCAGCACCATGACCCAAAAGAAAAAAAAGATCAATGCTCTCTTCCACCACTGCTCTTCACCAACTTGCATTCAAGACACATGGCTTTGGATTGCTGAGCTAGTAGGACTGGCCTCTAACTATTCTCTGCAAGTGCATGATTTACTTATTTATTTATTTTACACTATTTATAGAGTGCCAATCCTACAGACTCTGGGCAGCGTACAAGTAAGGAATCACTAAAACCAACCAAACGTTACATTAACAAAGCAATAAAGGCTTTCACACGTAATATTAAACCATAAACTATGATTTACAAACCAGTGGCTGGTCTTAGGTGCAATATTCTAAGCCAAAATCAAACAAGCCCACTTTGTGGCTTGGTGCTATAATGCCAGGAAGCACATGAGGATTAAGTGCAGAAGAGATAACCACCAAAGTCAGCTGGACAATGCAACTTCTTTTCAAAGTCACATGCTTCTTCTCCTTTTGTATGCATTTGCCATCCCTCTATTACATCCTAGCTCCCTTTTAAAGCCAGTCTGAGAAAGTGCTGTTTTGTCTTGAAGGAGAATGTATAAATATCTAGACTGACTAAAAATACACACTTTGAACTAAACCTAGAAACCAACCAAGAACCAATGAGGCATTCTCAAATTGAGAATTACAGGCTCTGAGAATCCAGTCAAACATCAGATAGGCATGCAGCATGCACACCCACAGGCTGGAAAAGATTATCAGATTTGCCAAACAGGTAAGATTTTTCTATCATCCTTGCACTTGGTCACACATAAGAATGAAGATACAGTACAGCAACTCATGATACAATTGCTGCTCTTAACTAAGGCTTTCTTACTGTCAGTGATATGTTCATTTCTCATTTTCTCTCTCATTTATTCATTCTCTCTCCAGCTGGATGCCCACATTAAGCTAAGTCTTCATGTCAATCTGTTTAATTCATGTTGTTTCAACCTACCCACCAGGATTTGCAAACCATTATTTATGTCTTGGCATGTTGTGTGAACCCAGCTAATTGTTGCTTATTCAACAAACCATAGCTTAGGGTGATGTGTGGTTCCAGCCTCTTCTTCTCTCTTACACAGACAGAGAGAAGAAGAGAGACTCTTATGCAGCCCAAAAGTTATGAGTTGTGTTGACCTTCTTCTATAATGAGACTTAGCAACAGCCTAAGAGTAAGCTTCATTATTTGCAGCAGGGAAGGGTTACGAGAAGCAATTTTGATCAATATGTTCCATTTTAGCTTCCGGGGGGCGGGGGGCGGAAGGAGGGGACAGAGTAGAGCGGCTGAGAGTTCGGCATCTCCTGTTTATTTAAGGATCCTGATTTAATTGCTAGCCTTGGAAAGCAGCCTTGTGCTCCCCAATGGTTTCGTAGGAGGGGTCATCAGACACTCGCATTTCTTTTTGTTTAAGAAGAAGCAGTTTAATGGAATGTATCAGCATGTGCTCTCAGTACTTTCCTTTCATATCCAACCAAGAAAAAAAATCTTGCTCATTTTGTTCCTGATGGAGATGGGAGCAGACTAAGACTCCGTGGCCCAGTTACATTTTCAAATTCGATCAATTGTCTCCTACTTGCTGCCAATGAGCATTCAAGGTGACAGCCCATGTGGTGTAGTGGTGAAGGTGCTGGACTACCAATGGGGTGTTGCTGGTTCTAGTCCACCTTCAGCCACAAAAGTCCCTGGTGTCACTCTCTCTCAGCCCATACTCAGATTATGTTAAGTAACCCAAACTTCAGATGCAGCATAAGCCCATATGTAGATTTATCATCCACAAATGGCTTCCAAGTTGAATTGAATGAGATTTGTTTTTTGAAGATGAGTATATTTTTGACATCAATACAGTCCCACAAATTAATTAGCCATTCTTTTATAGAAATAATTATACATTATTTCCAATAAGAAGCATATGCAGCAATGAATTTGATAGTGGTCTTTCCCAACAGGGTACTCAACTAGCTTGTTAATCTATAGTTCCTATCATCCCCACCTTCACAACAGCTTCCTTACTGTTCCACTCATTAGTTTTGATCCTGCTGTTTGCACAGAACTGCTGTCTTCTCTGGACAGCCCTGCAGGTATCTGAAGTCTGCAATCTTCACTTCTCCATCTGGGTTTTTTTCTCCATTTTTCCCTCATATGACTTGGCTTTTCAATCCCTTACTGATTTCCATTCTTTGAATAGCCGTGATGGGAGACCCTGTCTCCAGAGAGACATGACTGGCACCAAACTGAATCATCTACAGGATCAGTTAGAAATCTTTTCAAATGTTGGTGAACATGGCCATGTTATTTTATGGTTTTACTGTGATTTCTATCACTATTTGATTTGAATTGCAAATCACACTGATTTGAACATTTTCAAAACTGAAAAGAAATAGACTAGCTAGGGGGAAAAAAAGAAAAAGAAAGAGGCTTCAAATAGTAAGCATGACAACTTTTAAACCACAGAAGAGAAAGTCCAAGTTCTGGTGAGGACGTTGAGTGCTGAGTTTCACAACTGAAAGAACTTCTTATGCTCACCTTAAACAAAGCTCAAAGAGATGCATTCATTCAAGAACATGTGTTCTGGGGTTGACAAGGTTAAGCATTTTGCCCCAACATTTTTAAAGCAATCTGTAGAGGTTAATGGTCCAACAGTGCAATCCTATAAAAGTTTCTTCCAATGAATGTATTCACTTGGATTTATGCTCAGGCAAACAAATATAGATACATAGCCAAAAAGTACAATCCTATAGAAACCAAAATGGATAAACTCCATTGAACTTGTTATTATATCTGCAAACTGCATTAGCCAAAGTATGGTTTGCAAATCCATGTTTTGTTGAATAAACCACTTGGCTATGTTCACTTGGTATCTTCAGCCCAAAGCAAAAAACTCCCTACATTATGGCTTTATGTGATATGTGAACCCAGCCCATGAAACAGACTTCTGGGAGGGGGAGGGGGGGGGCACTACAAGAACTGGAATCTCAAAAATGGGACCCAGATTACTGATTCTGTGGCAGATCTTAATATATAATCAACTTCACATGGAAGGTAGATATAGTATACTTGGTTCTTGGGAAGAGACAGAACCATGTCAACCTTGATGCTTGGAAACTAGAGTTGGGCCGAGTTAGTGCTTGGATGAGAAACTGCTTGGGAATACCAGGGCTATATGGGAAGTCAAAAATACATTTCAGGAGAAGGCAGTGACAAACCACTCCATGCTGTTGCCAAGGAAACTACATGGATACATCTATATAATCTCCAGGAGTCAAACTTGACTTGAAGAAGACTTCACCTTTGTAGAACCTCAACAGGTGTCAGCTTCCTAGTCAATTGTGGATGATCTCAAAAACTAAGCAGGGTCAGTTATGTTCAGCACTTGGATGGGGACTTCCAGGGAATCCCAGGGCTATTGGCTAGGTGCAAAGTTGAAATAACATCCTGAAAAGAGATAATGGCAAGCAACAACTGTATTGTTACCAAGAAAATTATATGGACATATTGATGAACTTATCAGAAGTTGATCACAAGATTCGTATTCTTGGTTACAAAAGAGCTAAACAGTGCAATTTCTCTCTAGCTGTCTGCAGTCTCCTTAGGTTCCCATGCTTCCATTAAATCCCAGAGGAAGCCATCAGAAGGAAACTACTTCTCTGGGCCATTTTCAGTTTGTGAATTATGGGCAGCTGAAGAGGTGACAAAGCGATGGTGAGAAGTGGAGTGATACACATAAGACTGGTGCTCAGGACTAAAGATAAGGGCCTTGGGAAGGCTCCAAACAGAAGATGATGACCAGTGTTTCCCCCGATAAAATTCCACAGAAAAAGGCAAGGCAATTGCATAATCTATCAACTCCCAAAGAGTTCCAATAGACTATTTCAATATATTACTGCAGCGATATTACTATATGCACAAAGATGGAAAGATTCTGTGCTACCCATCATGGAGGAATGGTTGGTGAAATTGACAGAACTTCCTGAGATGAACAAACTGACTTCTTTGATCAGAGAAAGGACAATATCTACATTTATTGGTGACTGGAAACCCCTTATAGACTTTTTGCATAAAAATGAAAAAAAATGAGTTTGTGATTTATAGTTTTGGTGATTAGACAGGATAGATTATAGAAAGAAGAGAGTCACAATGTAACTTTAGAGAGAGAGGTTAAAATATAATTGTACTTATAACTGCTGTGAAGAATACCTGAAGCTACTTCTTTATACCTTTATATCTTTCTCTTTTTTTTACTTTCTTCTATTTTCTTTTCTTATTGCACTTTTAGCTTTTTCTGTTATTTCTTTCTTTTTTGTTTTCTCTGTTCTCATTTAGTTCGTATTAGTTCTGATTATTGCTCTTAAAACGTTTAATAAAAATTATGTGTGTGCGTGTGTATAAAAAATTCCATTTGATACAGCCCTCAATTTTAAAACAATGTGTCTATTCCTGTAATACCCCACAACCCCTCTCTCATCTCAGTTACATACACAAATTAAAACATTTGTGCTAATGAGCGCAGTAGGATCCCAAAATTGTTTTCTTCTGCTTTTCTTTTGCTTCTGTAAGCCATTAACCCAAGAAGAGAAAGATGGCATGATTGTAAGCAAAAACAGCTATCAGCAAAGCTTGACTAAAATATGGAGAAAGTGAAAACATTTATCTCAAACTTGGACATCTTTATTGCTCATTTACCTATGCCCCCGATTGACTGAAACAGCTATATCCAATGAAGACATTCAAATATGCTACACTCAGCAGTTAAATTATGGAAACCCCCTTTACCAGCTCCAGTTAGAGGCTGATATCACAGTTCACAGATGAAAAAGAAGAGGAAAGAATGTTTGCAAACTCTACTGTATCTCCTTTCCTTGTCTTGAATGCTTATAGTAAGCTTTAGGTTATAGACGTGCAAAGGTCTTGCTTGGAAATTCAGAGCTCATGTCTGCATTTAAATGTCAAGGGCTCCCACTGAACCATTTTTCTAGTTTCAGTCCTGTAGAGAATCAGAGTTTCAGCTTTTAGTAGCTGAGAGCAGGCACCCTCTCGACAGGGCTGTGCAAAGAATCAGTTCAGAGATTTGATGACAATTGGATCAAATCGCCCAATCAAATGACTGAATCTGAATGAACAGATCGGAAGTGACAGATCTTCTAGTCCAGGGCTTCTCAACCTCGGCAACTTTAAGACGGATGGACTTCAACTCCCAGAATTCTGGGAGTTGAAGTCCACCTGCCTTAAAGCTGCCGAGGTTGAGAAGCCCTGTTCTAGTCAACCCCTTGCCCAATGTAGGTATCCACTAGTACAGCATCCTGACAGATGAACCTCCCACCTCTGTTTAAACAGCTCCAGCAAAGGAGAGGCAACCTTGTTCTGAGACAGTCTGTTTTACTGCTCAAATGCTTACAGTTAGAAAAAAATTCCTGATGTCCAGAGAAAAATTTACTTCCTTGTTTAAGGTACTTCCAGGGCTGAACTGAATCATCAGAACAGTTCAAATCATGTGATAATATTATTGCTTCTGCACAGATGCAAGAGCATCGTTTTTCCAAACCGAGCTGAGAATTGCAACCAACATTTCAGGCGGAATCATTTCGACGTTTCAAACTGGAACATCATTTTGAATTGAAAGAATTTGACATTTTGAATAGAACTGGACATTTGAATTGGGCCAGGAGTGAGTCATACATCCAATTGTCCAAGACCTAAAATCTGAGCAGGACGTTAAGACCAACGATACTAGTCACACTGTTACTTATTTGTCTCTGACAGACAAAACAAAAATATAGCCTTAAGAGCATGGTGAAAGAGCTAGAAAAGGAGGAGCCTTTCTTCCTGAATTCTGATTAATTTTTTTTTCAGATTGTCCTGGCTGGCTGGGATGATGGGAGTTGTAATCCCACACATCTGCAGATCACCATACTAGGAAAGGACAAGAGGAGTAAAACAGGTTGTGTGTCACCTTAAATCTCATCCAAAACAAGCCATGATTCAGCAGGATTTTCCAAAAAACTTGAGTCATTTATAACAATTCCAGTTTAAATTATTTCCAAGGAAAGCTTGCTCGAAAATATCTCTTACATTACAGAAAGTATATTGAATTTTGTTGTTCCAATATTTGGTCTCTACAAAGAGGACTCTATATGGATGCAAACCATAAATATTATATTTTAGTTTTTACTTTCATTTATTCTAAATATAAACCAAAGAAACATGAAACGTCATTAATCAATTACAGACTTGGGTGAACTTTACTGGAAAATTAACATTGCCACCAAAGACAGATGATATCTTAGGACCGGAAACAAGGAGAAAGCAGAACCTGGATTTGTAGCTGACTAAGAGAGAAGTTAGTTAGAGAAACAAGAAACAAGATGCTATATTTCCTTGAAAAGAGGAAAACTCTGAATTTAAAGTCACCCCTTCTTTTAAAGAAGATTTCACTCAGGGACTCTGCATTGGAGAAAAGTGGTGTTCAGAATCCTGAAGAAAGCGATTTTCCAAAGAGCACTGGGTTTTAATTTTAAAAAAGTCAAGATTTTAAGAATGCCTTTCTCCCTTATTTCTGAAAAGCAGTCAGCTGACTACCTATTTTCTTTACATGATCAAATATGGTTAAATAATCCATGAAGCCAACGAGGCTTGAAGAATGAGGCGGAGATGTTTTTAAAAACTGGCTTTTGTTTTATAATTGTTGCTTCTGTCCTTATTTCTTCCTTTTCTTTTCTTTTCTTTTCTTTTCTTTTTCATTGTGCAACTGTAGGCTGAGCCTGGTCTCCTAGGATAAATGCCAAAAAGAATTGAAATGGAGATTCTCATTTATGGAACACATCATTCATATTTATAAAGCAATACCTGGAATTGTTCAATTGCCATTCATTTCTATCTAGCAACCCTCAGCTGAAACAGGTATCAAGCGGAGGAGGCATGGGAGAGAGGGAAAGAAATTTTAAAATTGTTAAGATACCCCTAGTTCATTATTGTATATCTTTTATCCTAATGAGTGTGTAATTCTTAGGTGGGAAGATATCATTAGGTAGAAGGGATGGGGTCATATAAAGGGCAGAGATTAAATCCCCAGCCTAAATTATGGATTAAGTCCTCAACCTAAATCATCCTTGTAAACAACAAAGCTATTCAGAGCTCTGAAGGGGTGTTTTGCTTTGTTGATACTGCAAGCAGGATCCTCCTCTGAAACTGCCCTGCAAAGCAACGCATCTCCCACTTCAGAAGGGCAAAGCAAACCTGGATCTGAGCATTGCTCCAACAAGCTCCTCCAGCACATTCAGTAGCCAGAAGAGGCATCTGCAGATGCATCGGGCATGTCTTTTAGGGGGCTTCCAGCAAATTAACAGACATGCCAAAAGGTGATCAGGGCATCACAGACCATAGAGCAGTATTTCTCAACCTTGACAACTTTAAGATGTGTGGACTTCAACTCCCAGAATTCCTCAGCCAGCATGGCAGGCTGGGAAATTCTGGAAGTTGAAGTCCACCCCTCTTAGTTGCCATGGTTGAGAAATACTGGTGTAGAGAGTATAGAAGATTACCTTGACAGAGATTTACAGATTCTGTTACCTAGGCAAAAGGGGATGAAATGTTTTTTAAGTCCGGAGCAACAGGATAATTTTTGGAAGTGGCTCAGGGAGATGCTTCCCTAATTCACTGAACCGTAAGGAGCAGGAGGAGGTACAGGTAGTCCTTGCTTAACAATGGAAATCGGGACTGGCAACTCCTTCGCTAAGTGACACGGTCATAAAGCGCAATGTCACATGACCACCAACCTACGACAGTAGTTGTGGCAGTCCCAGTTGCCATCATTTGGAAATCCCACGTGGTCACAGCATTCCACAGTCATGTGGTCGCCATTTGCAACCTCCTGCTAGCTTCCCCATTGACTTTGCTTGTCAGAACCTGGCAGTGAAGGTTGCAAATGGCGATCACGTGACTGTCACGAGACTGTGACCGTCATAATTGTGAGCTGGTTACCAAGTGCCCAAATCGCAATCATGCGACTGCAGAGGCACTCCAAAAGCCGCAACTACTAGGACCTGTCATAATTCCCTCTCGTTCAGTGCCATTGTAACTTCAAACACTCACTGAATGAGTGGACATTAAACAAGGACTACCTGTACAGAACAATCAGACTTGCAAGATTCTGGGTTGGGTTTTTTTCATCCTAGCATTTTTCCTGCATGTGTAGGGTCCACAATTGGGGTCGGGGGGGGAATCAACCAAATGTTGATCTATTGTTTGTGACAAGAATTGACCAACTGGCTTGTTGCCCAAGCTTGACACTGGGGGCTGAGAGAGTGACTGGCACAAAGTCACCCAGCCAGCTTTCATGCCTAAGGCAGGACTAGAACTTATGGTCTCCCAGTTTCTAGCCTGGAGCCTTTACTGGCTCTCACGTGTAAGATTCTTATAGCTGAACTCAATAAAATTAGTTTTAGCCTTCCTGTGGAGTTGATTCCCTGGTTTGGTCTACCTCGTGGGGCTGACACAGAGTGTCTGGAAAGGCCAAACTGTGTCTGACTTATATGGCTTCAGATGAGTTACAAAACCTCAGTTCTCCACTACCAGCCCACTGGCTATGAAAGACAGAGTTTCTCTCCTATAAAGCATGTTTGGTTTATATCAGGCACAAGGCACTTTGCCTCCCATTCAGCAGCCCACTCTCAATTGCCATGGAATTTCTTCTAGCTATTATGACTAAGCAAACACTCCAGCATAAGGCTAATATTGACACCTCTGTTAAAATGCCTGTCTACTTTTAAAAGAAACGAACCTTCAGTGGAATCATAAGCGTTCTTTACTGCAAGCCAAAGTATTAAAACATGCTGTACAGTCTGTATGTGCTCCAGCCCCCTGCTTGATGAAGAATCAATGGCTGGTTCACACAAGAATAGTAAACCCTAATTCCAGGCACCAGAACACAATTGCTCGGCTCACAAAATGTTTGCACTCCAGCCAATAAACCAGATTATGGCTTAACCTGATAGTGTAGCTCCCACTGCATTTGTAGAGAATGACCGGGATTGTACAATACTGTAACCAACTCACAAACAAGCCAACTCCCCTTTAGCCTAGATTAGCATGCTCTGTAGACCCAGGGGCAGTTTACCCCAATTTTTAACCCCAATTTACCAGACAAGTCATTATGTCTTGATTTGCACATGATGCCAACTATGAGAGCTGAATTTGTACATCATGCTAAGCTCAAAACAAGCAACCGATTTTTGGCTTAGCATGATCTGTAACATGGCCAGTGTCATTCCACCATACTGCTTATTAACTCATCTTCCAAGAAATGCCCCTCATGTGGAGGCCATCTAACAAGAACTCCAGAAATAATGGGAACACATCTGGTGTTTCTATAGTCTATCTGACTCAGAGCTGCTTCAGAAGATAGCTCCAATCAATCAAAACTGTATAAATCTGATTCCCAAGAAATGAAACATGCTATCAATTGGTCCTCAGAATTTGGAATAAGAACCAAAGAGCAACTTAAAGCAGTATGCTTTTTGCTTAATTTTAATTTAATTTTCTTTTCTCTCTCTTTCAAACATCTTGGGTTTGTTTTTGTTTTTTAAAAGAGCTTGGAAAAAGCTTTAAAAAAGCTTTTTTTTAAAAAAAAAAAAGCTTGGAAAAGCTCCCATTTTTAAATGCTTGTCACTTGTTTGAGATGGGCGGCCATATAAATTGAATGAATGAATGAATGAATGAATGAATGAATGAATAAATAAATAAATAAATCCAAACGTGCTTGGAATATCACATTTCAGAAGTCCTTTGCTATACGGCATATTCCTTGGCAACACTGCATGCTTTGCAGAGGAGCTGCTATGGGGTTATTAAAATGGGGCACAAAGTCCAAAAGGTCCTCTAACTAAGTCACATGGTTCCTTAGATTCCATGTGATGGAATGAAAAAGTGGGGAGTGTCAGCATTTCTCACTGGATTGTACCAATTCAGTCAGCAAATGCAAATGACCCACTAGGATGTTCCCCCTCCAGCACTAAAACACCCCCACAAAAATACATCAAAGGTATAAAACTTTCCCTGTTCACAATATACAGTACTAAATGACATCCCTAAGAGGCAGGTTACAGCAGTTTCACCCACCATATTAAGGTCCCCCTTCAGTGCAGTCTGAACTGTGATTAAGTTCACATGTCACGCCAACACATGTTTTGCTCGGCTGCAATTTACAAAGCAAACTCGATTCATACAATATATATCTGCAAAACGTTGAATAAGCCACAATGGTGGAATTCTAGTAGAACTTCAAGACATGAAACATTTATTCATTCATTCGTTCGTTTATTCAATTTGCATCTCACTTAAGCAACTCTGAGAGGCTCACAACAGTTAAAAAAACAACCAAATAGAAACAGGTTAAAACAATCATGCAGATATATAAAACCCATCAATAAAGCCACATTAAAACAAAAAAAAATTACCATCAATAAAACTATCAATAAAACCACATTAAAACAAAAAACCATAATCAGCCAGAATTCTGGGAGTTGAAGTCCACACATCTTAAAGTTGCCAAGTTTGAAAAACACTGACTTAACAGAAAGGTATATATGTAGCTCAGGGTTGAACTGTGGAGTCCTTGGTGCCCCCTGAGTTTGGTTGTTTGCTTGCAGATATTTCATTACCCAATTAGGTAACATCATCATCATCAGTGCATTGATGATGTTACCTAGTTGGGTAATGAAACAACTGCAAGCAAACAACCAAGCTCAGAGAGCACCAAGGACTCCACAAACACTGATCTATAGATAAATGATGGATAGAATTGAACTGGCAGAGTAAAAGTCAAAGGGAACCATTGGTTCCACCTAAACCAGGTGGACAAGCCAGGATCTGCTTGCAGGCTCAGAGCATAATAGCTGAGAGAGAATGGCTTGCATGCAGCTTGATAGAAGGGAGAGCAGAGGTTGAGGTTCAAATAAGCCAATTCCAAGGAATTGAAAAAATGGGGTAGTGATTAGCCACACCCTTAACGTTTATGCAGCCAAAGACTTGGGCTTTTCTCAGGGGAAAAATACTTCGCTTCTGCTGTTCATGTAAACAATATATCTCATAAAAGAATGGAAAAAGAGAGCATTTGACTCCATGTACAACACATGAACCAAAACAGAAGCTATTTAAGGATCCATTAAAAACATCATCCAAGTTTATTTCTTGATATTCAACCTGCTTAGCAACTGTGGAGTGAAGCAGAACTCATTCACTTCTGCAAAACAACCACTGAAATATATCTAAGTCACTTCACTCCCAACACAATAGTTGGGTTCAGCACATTATACTAGAGCTTCATGTGATTTGTTTGGTTTAACATGTTAGATGAACTCAAGGATTTGTGGTTCATTCAATTATATATGGTTGAACAAGCCATGCATTAGCGTGAGGTGTGAACCCAATTAATAGCTACTGAAAGAATTAGTTCAGCCCAGAGACAATGAGTCAGGAGAACCATGGTCCTTAGAACTACATTGAATTGGCTTTTATGTTGAAGCAGTCTTTTTGAAGGACCTTCCATAGAGGTGCTTGGAATTTGAAAAGGATCTTGTGGATAACAAGAGCAATTTCTATCACAGCAGGAAAAAATTAAGAGGGAAAATCTATAGCACAGATTGTATATGTGCTGTGAATTATCCTTGGAGAATTTCTATATGCACAAGGCTGGACTCAGATATACATCTAGAGGGGTCAACATCTTTAAGAGTTGAGTCAATTCTAACTAAATTAAGTCCTACAGATTTTAGTGATGATGCTGACATATCATACTAAAAGTGGATTCCTTATTTGTGGCTTAGCACAGTATGTAAACCCAGTTATTGTGGTCTGTGAATCACAGTTTATGGCTTAGCATGCTGTCTCATTCAATTAATGGTGGCTTATTCCATCAATCATAGTTAATCACATACCTTAGCTAATTGACTCATCTGAATCCAACTCAAAGAAAGCAACTTAATATTAGATTAAGCCAATAAGTTAAGCAGGCCAGTATTATCTGTGATCTGGCTTGGCATCTGGGCATAAGCATCGGGGGAGGGCACGATGACATATGTGATGACGTTGTCATGAAAATATCACAGTATACATATTTGCATCAGATGTCAAGATGCAAGGAGGCATTTGCATGATGATGTCATCACACATGCACTGTCATTTTGGCATCACTGCTGTTTATAGCAGATGCCACTGTGTCCACCGAATCTTCTCCAACTGAGCACATTCAAGATGGGTTAGCTTCAGTTCCTGGAATTTGCAACAATAGCCGTGGTAACAGGAGAATTCTGGGAGTTGTAGTCTACCAGTCTGGAAGACACCCAAGTTGGAGGATTTGTTGTAACGTAATGGTGGAAAGCCTCTAGATGTTGCTGAACTACAACTCCCAGCAGCCCCAGGAAGCAGGGCCTTTGGTGAGGGATGTTGGGAGTTATAGTTCAGGAGCATTTGAAAGATAAAATACATAAAATGTGACTGAAGTATAGCTCCTCTAGAGACATGAAAGCTCAGAAAAGTGAAGGAAGAAGGTACCGTTCCACAGATACATGGACACCATAGCCTTTTCAGCATTTCTTCAAATGGCTAAGGCTGGTGATGTGTGCTATAAATGGGGTTCATAACCTGCATTAACTATGGTCTACTGAATAAACCATAGTAGTTGGTTTCACATATTGCACTGAGTCATAAAGCAAGTTCATTTGTTTCTAATATATTTTTAGATCACACTTCATTAATTTAAAAGCAATCTCATAGAGAAATATGAAGGAAAAGAAAGAAACCCCAAGCCAATAAAATCATACAAAACTCCTAAACAAAAACTAAAATCATGCAAAGGTGCAAAAATTAAAACCATATAAAATACCCAAAACTATAAATCATACAACTAAGCCACAGCAACAACTGGGCTCAGACATTATGCTAAGACACAAAATAAATCCAAGCCAACAAGCTTAGCACTTAGCAAGTGTTCAGCACACCTGGAAGGAAATTTGACCTAACCCACCATAGCCATTTTCCACAGCTGCTGATGGAATACTTTCCTTTGCCCGGTTCAACCAGGAATTTCACAGTGGATGAATCCTTCCGGGATGCCTTCGCAAACTTGACATGGTCCCCCTAGTCGTCAGTTTCCAGTTGCTCAACATTTGTCTTTTATGCCCCATCACAATGACATGTTTTTTTTTGTTCTTACTATATTTTGGTGGAGTTGAGACATTTGTTAGCAACCCTGAGAAGTGATTGCAAGAGATGTTTAAAAAAAAAAAGCCTACAATTTATATTGAGGTCAAAGTTTGGTGTTTCTTTTTGATAAACTTTCAGAAAAATATGCTTGGGAAATGGATGGTCCACTAATTGAGTAAGCTAATTCCTATAAATATTTGTCTGTGTGCATGCTTAAAATTAAACTGATAGAATTGAACAGATAAAGTTGTTTATGCAGAGAACGGACTGTTTAAGAAATAAGACCATTTGGATAAACAGGTTATTCTGCTATTAAAATTGTTTTTTTAAAAATCTTTTGCAGCTTGTGTGCTAAATCTTTTTTCAGTGTCTTCCTGTTACAGAGATTCAGAAAGTTGCAACCAACATTGATCAGAATAAATTTATCTAATGACACATACATTCAAAAATTGTCCTTTTCTTGCCCATGCTATAAAAAGACCATCTTGCAGAATTTTCTTTAGTTTTCTCTGAGTTTTTTGGGGGGGGTTGTGACCATATTTTCTTCTTACACTGCCTCAGAACAGTCTAAAGCAGTGTTTTTCAAACTTGGGAACTTTAAGGTGTGTGGACTTCAACTCCCAGAATTGGAGTTGAAGTCCACACACCTTAAAGTTCCCAAGTTTGAAAAACACTGCTCTAGAGCACTGAAGGAGATTTAAAATGGTGGCCACACTGTCAGTCCAGAGGTGTGTCATTACTAAGACTAAGCCTCATCCCTGAAAAACCTCTAGAGCCATGGTTCAGCATCAGTTCTGGGCTACATAACTCAGAGGACCTCAAAATGGCAAGAAAGAATAAGAATGTTCAGTTCCCTGCACTGGTGGTCACCTGGATTTCTGCAATCCAGATCTAGTAGCCCCATTCAACACGTTGCATTGAACCCAGCTAGCATTTCCTTACCCTGCAGAAATTCAACCAAATGATCTCTGGTTGACAAATAGCTCCTTGCTAACCCATAAATGTTGAGAGGTCATTTACAAAACAGGGCTTGTTTCTCTGCATTGTAATTCCACCTCACAATTTTTGGCAATAAGGAGGAGGGGGAGACCACATGATTTACAAAGCCCCTTCTATACGAGAGCACCAGCATGAAAAGGTAATGAAAAAAAAATTCAGACTCTGCCCTCCAGATGAAAGCAGCAGCAATGAAGTTAGACATCGTTCTCACAGCACACAAGATTGTTAGTTTGTGCTTCTGTATGATGTGATAACCCAGCCATTGACTCAGGATATGATATAAACTAGACCATTATCTTAAGCCATATGGTTTATTGGTTTGGACATAATGTTTTGTTGTACGCCACCCAGACTCACTTTTTCATGAGATGGGCGGCCATATAAATTTGATGAACGAACGTATGAATGAATGAATGAATAAATAAATAAATACTAAGTGATCCCAGTAACTGTGCTACATTAATCCAGATTGAGGATTTAGTGTATTGTGTGAACCCAGCCCATGGGAGTCACCGGAGGAAAGGACTGGTCCTATCCTACATATGCCAATGAGTTTCACAGGCAATTATTTCATTTTAAGATAGGCAATTCAAGCCATCCATAACCCTCAGTCTAATTTCAAAAACATATTGGAAGAGATCCCTGCAGATTGCTGGTGAAAGCTCTCTGTTCCTTTGCTGCAAGCTGCTGTTGTGAAAGAAGAATAGCAGAAGAAACAAAAGAGAAAAGAATATCAAAAGTGAGGGAAAGGTTATTGGAAAGAAAAGGGGGAGGACACCCACTTTTGACTTTGCCCCCCTCCATTTCTTTTTTTCAGCCCTGAATACCACGTAGAGAGTCAGTTTGGGGTAGTGGTTAAGGCATCAGGCTAGAAACTGGGAGACCATGTTCTAGTCCCACCTTAGGCACAAAGCCAACTGGGTGACCTTGGGCCAGTCCCTGTCTCTCTCAGCCCTACGGAGGAGGAGGCAAGGGCAAACCACTTCTGAAAAACCTTGCCAAGAGAACTGCAGAGACTAGTCCAAGCAGTCGCCAGGAGTCAAAAACTGACTCGAAGGCACCCAACAAAATCCAAAGAATACCATGAACCCTCCACTGTCTGTGTTGTCATGGGTTGTGGGGGGAGTTTGCCTATAATCACCACTTTGAAATGGTGCAAGGCTGGCCTTCATTCATTTAACGATGGATTCTGGTACAACACAACCCCATTCCATCGCCCATCCCTCTTACCCTGCCCTTTTGCAGTACAGTAACGGGTTTCAAAGGAGCTTTATTCTGACGCAGGAATTAGGAAGTCCAGGCACAAGAGCAGCCAAGCGCAGCAATAAAGTGGCTAAAAGAAGTTTAGCGGATTTTCCCCACTGGATTTCCCATCAGCATCCCGAAGGCATCCGAGAGTGACCTCACTGGCTGTGAAGAAGGCGCATCAATCAGGCTCAGGAGCAGCAGAGACTGCGTAGATGTTAGGAGAGACAGAAAGCTTCTGCCACCAGACAAGCCCTCCCAACATCTAGGTAAGCTCAATGCACGACATGATGTCATCTTGGCAACACACTGGCCCACAACTTGGGCAACAGCCAACATCATGAAATCAGGGCAGAAGGATACATGGATACATAACACATTGCCTTGCCCCAGATCAGCTTTAACTCAGGAGTCTCCAGTCTCCGGATCTTGTCCATTATACTCTGCCAGAGAAAGAACCTGGGATCTTCTGCATGTCTGTAGTATGCACTCAGCCACTGAGCCCTGGTCTCTTCCCCAGGCCATTCACAGCCCCAGTGATGTCACACTTCATTTGTCTAGACCAGACTTCTTCAATGTGCTATTCTGCCAGATGCCTTGGACTACTGCTTCCATCATCCTCAGCCAGCAACAGTGCCTTTGAAAACCACCCCCCCCTTGTTAAAAAGTAGCTCTTACATAATGTAATAGTTTCAGAATTCATGATATCCTCAACTCCTACACACCCAGAGCATGTATCAAATGTGGGCATCTTCCATGCCCCAAGAAGTGTGATGTATTTTTTTTGACCCCTCTTTTTGGGAGGGGGGTGAAGAAAGCAAAACAATAGGCTTAACACACCCTTCTTATACTAAACCCTACCCCCCAAAGTGTAAAAGGATGGATGTTTTCAGCCCCACCCCATTCTGATGATGTCACCCCAATACCAGCCACGCCCCTTGCAGGCTTTGGAGGCCTAAAAACACAGGAGGGAAGGTAACCTGGGACCCCTGGCCATGGAAAGATTGCTGGCGTGCAGAAGATAGGCCAAGCAATCCTCTGGGGGGGTTCCCCTGGAACTCAATGAGCAGCCCCCCTCATCTCCATTTCCCCCATCGGGACCCATCCATCCCAGCTTTTGGAATGGACAATTGTTTCCCAACTCTGGAAGAGAAATCCTGGAGAGGAGGCACTTTCTCCCTTATTACTTTTACTTTCCTTCTGCTGGGCGAGGGAGCAGAGGGCAGAAAGACTGAGTGGGAAAGCAGAGAGGGTTACAGTGCACTCCCACCCAGCCCACCCCTCCCTGTATTTCCTTGCAGATCTGACCCGCTGAGCTGATGGGCAAATATTGTTCTATATATAATCCTATACATAATCCTTTCCTCTCCCCCCCAACCAAACAAGACCCCCATGCTACAGTGCAAAGCAAGAAGGGAAGGGGGAAAGAAATGCCCCCTCTATGCAAATCCATCGACCTTCAAATGACACCACAGCTCACCTTTTCCCACCCCACCTCTCACATCATCCTCCGGAAAGGGGGTTTGTAGCAAGTCAGAGGAAGAAGAGCTGGGAGCTGAGGATTTGCAGATGACCCTTTGGTGTGGCTGGAGCCCCCTGAAATGACTCAAGTTATGCAATCAAATTGGGGGGAGGGAGAATACCTTCTCCTCTTCCTCTCCCTCCCATAAAGACTTTTGCAACTAGAGCTACAAGCCAAGGCATCTGCCCCACTGAAGGAAGGAAGGAAGGGGGAGTTCATTCTCCAACAAAGCTGCAACCTTCAACACGCTGACCTGGGAGTATAGAATGACCGGGACCCACCCCCCGGCTTTTTTTCCAGATCAGTTTGTGCAGCATCTATTAGATCCATTCGCTCCGGGTGCCGGACACTCCCTTGACCTGCTTCGGAGCGGGCCGGTGCCCGATGCTCTTCTCGGGAGCAGGAGGCTGGTGCAACCCCCAGAAAGGGGCGTGTGAGTCTGGCCGATTCCTCCAAACCACGCGCGCCCGTTAGAGAAGCCACTGTCCCCCCACTGCAAACGGCGGCCGCTGCTGCTAATTCAGAGCCCCTTCCTCTCCACCCACCCATCTCCTCCAAGCCACACGCGCGCTCCGCCCCGCTCAGCCAAGGGAGTGAGGATACCCCTAAGCAGAGGAGCCGTTAAGACGCGACTCCGGGGTGGCGGTCCCCCCCCCCCCCGTTCAGCCGGACTGGTTCACGCCTTTGGAACCCCTCGCAATCTTCTGCATTCGCTTCCTTAAAAAGCGCCCCCCCCCGCCGCTCAGGGAGTCCGGGGTCTCGCACTGAAGTGCCCCCCGCCCCCGCTTCAGCATCCCCCTCTATCCAAAAAGGCCCGGAGGCAAAGGAAATGCACTCCCCCTTCCCGGGCGGAACGGTAGCGAGGGAGTCTGGAAGAGAAGGCGGGGAGCGCCCCAAAGCTCGCCCAGCACTGGGCGGGGGAGAGCCGGCCCGGGATGCCTCGAAGGCGCGGCAGATGTCACTTACCCGGGCTACGTGGCCGGCCAGGAGCAGGAGCAGCAGGAGCGGCGGCGGCGGCAGCCCTGCCTGGCTGCGGGGCCTCGACGGCAGCAGCCGAGGCATTTTTCTTCCGGCTGGGCGAGGAAGGCACGGCCGATCCGGCTGCCCCCCGCGGCTGCGAGACGCGTCGGGAGTCCAGAGGGACGGAGAGAAGAGGCGAGGGGAGGGACGGGGAGGGACGGGGAGGAGCGGGAGGGGGGCAAGAGCCTTTCCTTTGTTTCCGATGCAACCAGAAACCCGGAGCAACGCAGCGGCTGCGGGGGGGGGGAGGAGGAGGAGGGCGGCGGGCGGCGAGCCGGGGGCTGTGAGAGGCAACTGCGAAGCGGGAGCGGGAGAGGCAGCAAATTGGGAAGAGCGGAGGCCGGCCCGAGCTGCGAGGATGGCGACTCGGACGCCTCCTCCCTCCGGCTCCAGCCCAGAGTCGCCCGCCGGCGCCGGGACCGTAACAATCAGAGCGCGCCCCGCTCAGGAAACGTGCGCTCCTGATCCGTTTCCATTCGCTCAGCGGCTGGGAGGAGGCAGCAGCGCGAGCCAGAGAGGCTGCGGCGCCCTCTAGCGCCGGCCCGCGCTCCCCACCCGGCTCCGAGCGTGGCGCCCGGCGCGCGAGCGGAGCTGCCGCCGTTGCGGGGGCGAGTTGCAATTCCGCCCCCCCCCCAGGCTCAACGCGAGCCTGAACGCGGTCGCTCCCTGTTCTGCCCACGACGGCGGGTCGCTCCTGCGGTCTGTGACGCTCTGGGGGAGAAGAGACATCCAGGCCGCCCAAGAGGTCAGCGCGTGCAGCGCCCTTTAGGCCTCAGAAGGCTGCGTTGGAGGTCCACGTCGTGGTTCCGTAGGCTTACCTTCGTTTTTAAGGATTCACTGGACAGTCCGTGAGCCGCTGGGTCATCGTTTCAGAGACGTTTCCTAACCTAAGCAGAGAAACAGAATGGCCAAGGGCAAAAAAGCAGATGGAGTGTGATCCACTTACGACGTGCTGCCGGCTTCCCCATTGACTCTGCTTGTGGAGGCTGGCAGGGAGCGTCAGAAATCTTCCTTCCTTCCTCCCTCCCTCCTTCCTTCCTTCCCACATATAATATAGGCTTGTTCCATCTGCCCTCCCCTCAGGAGAGCCTGGTGAAGCCTTCTCCTCCTCCTCCTCCTCCTCAGCTGACCAGTGGAACTGCTTGCCACTTTGCTGGGGGAGGGGGAACAAAGGGAGCCATGGACTGTGAGGAAAATTGCACCCCCACTCCACATTCCAGCATGTCCCCAGGGGCCCCCTCCCTCAAGGGAGGAACAGGGCTCAGCCATTGACTACTGCCACCCTCCAGCTAGCCCTACCTGGCCAGCAGGCATCCAAGTCGCTCCCTCATCCTTCCCTCAACACCCACAGCCATTAAGAGATTTCAAATTTTGGCCTCGTTTCCAGAGCAGCCAATCGCCACTCGCCCATTGGGCCTTGCTGCCAGCCAATGGGGCGCAGGGGACAGAGGGAGGCGGGAAAGAGGTCAGGGATACAGTTGTGATGATCACATGACCTGGGCTGACCACGGTGGCGCAGCAACACAGCAGTGCTGAAGCAGCGACAAATGTCCCAAATTTCAATCCCACAGGATTTTGGATGCATTCTGTAAATTAGCCCATTTGACGTACCTTGGTTCAAAAATGGTTGCCCTATGATACACCGTTCACCCAGTTGAAGGTTACAGACACAAGAGTTTTAGTAGCATATAGATAGATTTGTATGATTTATTGGCTGAGTCTTTTATATGCGTGTGTGTGTGTGTGTGTTTATGGGTATGTATGTCTGTATGTGTACCTACAGAATACAAACTTATTTATTTAGCTTACCACTGCTATCGGTTTATAGATCCTAACACAGCAATAAAATAAAAAGACTTTTCAAAACTTCAGTATGTTTATTTCTGAATTACAAGGGCTTATGTTACTTCAGCCAAGCAAATCTAAGAGTTTTACAAAGCTATATGACAACACTCAACCACAGGAAGTGTGTGTGTGTGTGTGTGTGTGTGTGTGTGTAGTTTATTAAATATATTTTAGTGTTCTTAACTACAATAATAACAACAGAACCTTAAGCAGTACCCATACATCTCAGGTACATTTGTTGGCTCCTCAGTTGTAGAATGTCTGCTTAACCATTAGATTTTCACAAGCTTCCTATATGTTAATAATGAGGATGCTGGTCTTATGTCCTCCTGAGTCTGTCCATTGATTTATATTCTCTGCATTGACTGCCATCATCTGACCCTGAAGATGTCAAGAGCTAAACAGAGGACTTCCTGCTGCAGTGCTTGTGGTCCACCACCAAGTGCCAAGTGTTCCTTGGGGGGAGACTCTGATTGTCACTGGGGATTTGGCACCACAAATGGAACCCATGGGCAACTTTCTGGATTGAGGTTCACAAGGAAGGTAGTGCCACTGATGTTTCTGCAGCACTGAGGTCTACAAATGCTTTAAAGGAATATCTGCTTCCAATTCACAGAAGAGCTTTGCAATCGTGTAACTATGTCACAGGAATTAAGGATGGTCTAGGAAAGGAGAAAACCAGCAGACTCAGTTCTCATTGTTTTTAATGCCAGAACAGGTGGAACGATAACTGGTGGAGCTGATTCTAGAATCTAAGAGAAAGTAACCCATCACCCATGATCCTAATTGCTTCTCCCCATTTCTTCTTACAACTTTTAAATGGGTTGACTATTGACTATTCTTGGAAGAAAAAGCTTAGTTGCCTTTATTCCCAAGCAGGTTCACGAAGAGGAACAGGATGTCTGTTCAGTCTGTACCAGACTGGTGCTTGAAGAGGTCCTAGCTGTTTCTCTTTTGCAGAACTCCCAGGTGCAAGGGCTGCTGATAGACTCTGCTTTTTGGGGGAGGAACCTGATGCTTTGAGATGGGCTTCCTGTCTTTCTGTCTTTGTCTGACAGCTGCCAGGTGGAATGGATGCTAATGGAGTCTTAAGGAGGGGGGTAGAGCTGACTGGTAGTTCCTCCCAGTTAGTCTCATGAAGTGGGCCTAAGTATCTCCCCCTCTCCTTTTGACTGCTGTTGGGTACCTTGGGTGGTTGCGGAGTCTGCTTTGATTGGGAGGAATGAAAAGACTGCTCATAGTGAGAGTCTTTCTCATTCATCATCTGGTATGTGGAAGCTGGAATGTCAACAGGTGGAATCTGTATTAGGAATGAAGAACCCAATGATGGTTGCTCCACGGCAGGCTGCTCCCAAACAGGCTCATGGAGAGGGCCTGGGTACCTCCCCTTCCCCTTCTTACAACTTCCAGGTTGATTGACACTTGATGAGGTTTGTTCTGAGAGGACAGATCCAAAAGTCTGTGGGTTCATATCATAGAATGTTTTTGGCACTTTCTCCCTTCCTTTCTGATAGCCAGATGTTGATATAAGCACTGGTGGAAATGCATCTGAAAGGGAGGTGCTCAACAGTGATTGCTCCCAGACTGGTTCATGGAGAGGACTTGGATAATTTTCCTTCCTCTTCTTAGAGCTTTCTTCCCATCCTGAGGAACCTGATGGCTTTTGGCCCAAGCCAGAAGTTTCTGGCCTTTTCTCCCTTTCCTTTTGACAGATGCAAGGTGGAATAAAAACTGGTGGCACCAGTTCTGGAGAGAAAGAACCCAATGATGGTTGGTTCCAGGTAGGTTCATGAAGAGGGCTTATCTGTTTGTTCATCCAGTCCTGACATCTGTGCTGTGCCATGACTCCTGGAGTCCATTCTGGCCTGGAAAAATCCAAAGGGATTTCAGAAAGTTGCTGTTCCCAAACAGCTTCATGGAGAGGGCCTGGCTCTTTGGCAATCCCTGCTGGATTCCCACGGGATGGAACAATTACTGAAGGAGCATGTTCAAGGGGGTTAGAACCCAATGATGGTTTCTCCCAGACAGGTTCATGAAGAGGTCCTAGCTTTCTGTTCATCCCCTGCTGACAGCTTCCAAAAAGAATGACTATAGATGGTTGTCAAATGAAGATGGGTGAGTCCTGCTGATAACGCACAGCAAGCTCATGAGCAGCCTTCATCTTTCTTTTTCCCCATTCTGGCAACTCAGCTATGGAATAATCTCAACTGTGGAATAATCTTCCAAGAATCATTGTGTGTGTCACCTTGAAATATTTGCATCAGTGTGAGCAGTGTGATAGTGTAGTTTGGACATTTTTAGTTTTTGTTGACATTGGTTATTGTTGCATGGGGAGATGTGTCATCATGGGGATGAAGGCCTTTATTATAGTGCGACTTGACTAATGAGCAGAAATTATAGCACATCTAGTGATTAAACTAAGAAACTAATAGATCCTGGATGATCAGCATTTTCCTTGGCTTCCTTCCTTTGGGAGCCATGGTAACTATATCTGATGTGGGGTTTCTGAACCTATTTCATGTGGTTGACATTTGTTTGTGATCCATGGTAATCAAATCAAATCTTTATTATGGTCATAGACCAGCATAATGATCTATGCTAAGATGCACTGTTTCTTGTAGAACTAGTAGTATATTGACACCTTCTGCAAAGCAGTAACTCAAAACAAGGAAGAAGTACAAAGGTACTTCTGTTGAAGGTGCTCATAGATGCACATTAAACATGTGAAGCCCACAAATGCATTTAGTCAGAAGCAGTGTTCTACCACTGGTACTTTGTATCATTTCTGTTAACTTTATCTTTAAAGCACTTATATAGTTAATGCAATGGTTTCCATCAGAATGGCTTGCAATCCAATGTAGGTGATACTAAAAGTAACAGAACCAAAAGTTTGAAGAAACAAGCACATTCAGGACTTGGGAATGCTAATTTTTAATGAGACCAGGTAGAACTGCTACTGATGGCATTTGTTCTCAGAGGGAGGAGACCTCATCACACATTCTTCTAGCCAGGCTAATAGGAAAGATTTGTTTCTCCCACTCTCTTCCTTTGGAGTCTAAGTGGAATAAGCAGTGGAATTCATTCTAGGAGAGAGGAACCTAATGGCTTTAATCCCAGGCAGGCTCATGGAGAGGGACTGGATGTCTGTTCAGTCTGTACCAAACAGGTGCCTGAAGAGGGCCTGGTTCTTTCTTCACTTCCTTCTGAGAGCTGTTATCTTTAACAGCTACAGAGGAATTTTGCTTTGGAAGGGAGGAGCCTGGCCCACAGAGAGGGTTTTCCTGCCGCTGCAACTTCTTCTGACAGTGGACAGGTGGAATATATGCTAATGGAGTTGCAATGAAGAGGGGAGAACCTACAGTTAGTTTCGTCAAGAGAGTCTCAGGAAGAGGAGTTATGTGTCTCTCCCTCCCTTTCTGAAAGCTGTTTGATTCAATGGCCATTGGAGAAATCTGTTTTGATTGGGAGGAATCCAATGCCTGCCCGTGGAAAGAATCTTTTTCTCTTTCCTTCTGAATGGTAACAGCTGAAGCTGTCAAAGATGGGATCTGTACTAGAGAAGAGCCTAGTGGTGGTTGCTTCCAGACAGTCTTTTGGAGAAGACCTGGAGAGTTCTCCTTTTCTTTTACAGAATTTCCAGGTGCAAATGAAGTTTGTCCTGAGAAGACAGACCCCAAAGGTGATTGACCCAAGCCCTGGACAGCATCTGACCCTCTCTCTCTCACCTTCTGACTACAGCTACAGGGCGGTAAATTTGCTGATGCCATCAATTCTGCAGGTCTGGAATCTAGTGATGGTGGTTTCCAAACAGGTTCAGAGAGAGGGCTTGAATGCTTCTCTTTATAGCTTTCAAGTGCAGTGTCTCTTGACAAAGATTGTCCTGATGAAACACAGCCCAATGGCTGGTACAAAGTGTCTGGTTGCTTCTCCATATCCTTCTGAGAGCTACATGATGGCATAAATATTTGTTGCTCATTGACAGGCTCATGTAATGGGCTTATCTGTTTGTCCATCCACTTTTGACATCTGTGCTGTGCCAGGGCCACTGGTGGAGTCCCTTCTGGCTTGGAAGGTTCCAAGGGGATTCCATGAAGCTGTTGCTCCCTACCAGCCTCATGGAGAGGGCATGACTCTTTGTAAATATCCAGATTGCCATGGGTAGGAATAGTAATCAATGATGGTTGCTCCCAGACAGGTTCATGAAGTGGACCTGACTTTCTGCTCATCCCCTGCAGTCACCCACCAGGGAGAACAACCATTGAGAGTGTTTCTTCTTAACTGGTGAGGCCCTTCCTGGACTTGGGCTGTGGAATAGCCACTGAAGAGATCTCTCTTTAGAGTTATTGCAGCTTCTTATGCAAAATTTTCATCAATTGCCAAGATAGCGATGTTATATGATTGAAGGTGATAAGTGGGTTGGATTTGGACATCTCAGTTTTTCTTGACATTGGTCATTATTGCATGATAGATGTGTCATCATGGGAGAAGGAGGCTACTTGGCAAGTGTTTTGTTATGATGTAGTATGTCCATCTAGCTTGCAATGGGAAGGTTTGGCTACCAGACTACTTAGGAGACTCCTGGTTTGTTTGTACTGGGAATTCTGGTAACAGCACCTAAAACTATGAATGATATCATATGGGTGAAAGCCAATCACGTCCAAAGATTGCCAACATCATTCTTCATAACACTGAGAGACCATTGATCAACTGTGCAATGCAATAGACAAACACACACATGCACACCCGCACACAGAGAGATGAAAACAGTATTTTCTGTCATTTCACTGATGTGTATAAGTCCCGTTTGCATGTAGGATTTATTGTAGGATATTCATAGGGGAAACAAGCACCACTGAATTGCTTGCTTCCTTTCCAATATAATATGCTTGGGCTAGTTCCACACCTGGTATCTATTCTTTGAATATAGAGATCAGTTAAATCAGCAGCTTATGCATAGTTGTGCCTTTGAAGAAACCCACATGCAGCTCATGGACTTTGGATGCCTGGAATGGTCCATGAACTGGAACCAATTCCACCATGAGCACCTAATATTTGGTTAATGAAGGACTGGGCGCCCTGAGAAAGAGTTGGTAATCTTTTTCCATCTGGGGACCAGACATCTTCTGTCTCTTTGTGAGAGAGTTGTAGTGACTTTATGATGTCACAGGGGTGGGTGGAGCCAAATTCTTCAAACCTCCTCTGGTTTTTAGTTGCTAAGGGGACCTTTATTCTTTTAAAAGCTTGTTGGCCATTTTGCCTCTTAAAATCTCTACCTTGAAAAATATTTTTTAAAAATTAAAAATGGTAGCCCTGCTCATTCTGGCAGGGGCCACAAATGACTGGGGGCCACACTGCTAGCTATTGTTGCTCACCGATAGAACATAACTGACAATACAACTTCCACCACTTTTCCCCTTTGGTGCCCTCTATTTTTCAGACTACAATTCCCATTGGTATAAGCTAGGATAGCCAATAAATGAGATGACAAGAGTTGAAGCACAAAATATAATTACAATTTGAAAATGGCTTGATGGCTGATGGTATCACTAACTTATATTTTTAAGATATTTTGGGCTTTCCATTTCATTCATTTTTGCCTCTGGTTTTGGAATCCCACATGTGATGTTGAACCATCTGGAACTAAAGGAAGGATCCAGATAAGTACAGGGTCACCAATATCTCTGTTGTTTAGGCATGGTGTGGCTAGCTGGATTGTTTCTTCAGGAACACCAGGGCCCACTCCATCTTATTTCTCCTCATTATTGATTCTCCTTTGCATCAATCCTAGAACACTTTGGGTGGTCCAGAAGAAATAACTATAGGCAACTGATAAAATCACATGTTAGTCATTGAAGAACATACTAATACATCTAATTATTATCTAAATTAATAGTTTCTCCATTTCAAACAAAATTTCTACAGTGAGTCTTTTTCATGTAAAATATTTGCTTTGCTACTGTGTTAAAACCAAGTGGAATCTTAGGGGATTGGCATATCTGCACTGTCCACATTTTCCAGGATTTCAGAGAGACATCTTTTTCAGCTCTATCTGATAGGCTAGGTTTTAACCTGGAGCCTTCTTTTGAAAACTTTACAATCCACACTGAGCTATAGAAGTTATTTTGAGAGAGACACAGGGTACCACAGACTCCACGGGCAACTTCTCTTGTTGAGATTTGCCAAGAATGAGACCACATGTTAGTGCCTGACATTATCTTTTGCCTTGAAAGATAATACTAATACTTCATATTCAGTGGTCTGGTCATAGTGTTAACACATCAGGGTTTTTTTAATATTTAAAATTATGTTACATTTTGTACAGCACTAAGAAGAACGCTTCTCTTCCAATCTGTTGAGGTCAGCTTTTATGACAGGCAGCATGCAAGTTTTTAAAATAAATGTACGCTTAAACTGTCAGATGTGTTCTTCACGGATTACTTGTAACCTAATAAACATAGCATAGCAAGTAGGAATAATGAAAGAAAGGGGAGAATAAGAAAAGTCAGATCTCAATTATGTTCTTTTTTTAATGAAGCCAATTAGAATTGGTGGAATTCTCTGAAGGAGACATATCACATGGGAAAAGTCTGACTTTTTCTCCCAAAATTTTCCAGCAGTTCTCCAATAGCATAGTCATTGATAGAGTTCTTTTAAACAAGTAGGAGTTCAATGACAATTATTCTCTAGCAGATTCATAGAGAGGGATTCAACATATGTTCAGCCACTATGAGTCAAGAGCCAAAAGAGGGAGTTGATGTTTCCCCACTGATAAACTCAGGTTTGGCCAGGAGAAACTTGGCAGATTGAAAGGATTTACCTGTATGTCTATTGTGTTCTGGCATTTGGCAAAATAATCACTATTGGAGTTTACAGAAAGTGAATGGAGACCAGGGGTGATTCCTCAGTCTCCTCCCTTTTTGAGAGCTCCTGGATGTTACTGGCTGAGAAGAATGCAATTGTTCCTCATAGTGGGAATCTTTCTCCCATTCCCTTTGAAAGTTGACAGCTGGAACAGCCACTAATGGATTCTGCACCAGTAAGGAAGAGTCTAAAGTTGGTTGCTCCCAAATGGGTTCATGAAGAGGCCCGAGGTTATTTCCCTTCTTATGGCTTTCAGATGCAGTGGCTCTTGGTGACTCTTGGTTCAAATTATTCATAAATTTTAGCTCTTTCTTCTTCCCTTTCTGACAACTGGGTGGTGACATAACTACAGATGGAACTGGTTCTGAAGGTGAAGAATCTAATGATGGTTGCTTCCAGATAGGTTCATGGAGAGGGCCTAGATAGTCCTCTTTTCTATTTTTGGAGCTTCCAAATGAAGTAATCCCTGACAAAGTTTGTCCTGAGCCCAGTGGTTGTGGTTCCAAGCCAACATTGCAGAAAGTATCTGGCTGTTTCTTCCTCTCCTTATGACAACTGCACAATGGAATAAACACTGGTGGTACCAGTTCTAGGGAAGAGGAATATAGTGATAGTTGATCCCAGACAGGCTCATGCAAAGGATTTCTCATGTTGTCTATCCACTTCTGACATTTGTGTTGTGCCTGGACCATTGGTGGAATCCATTCTTGTTTGAAAGAGTCCAAAGGGACTCCAGAAGGCTGTTGCTCCAAAACAGCCTCATGAAGAGTATCTGGCTCCTTGTCATTCTGTGTTGGACTGCCACAAGTTGGAGGAATCACTGAGGAATCACATTCTAGGGAGGAAGAGTTCAGTGATGCTTGTTCCCAGGCTGGCAGAACTGGTTTTCTGCTCATTTCCTGCTGTTAGTTTGCAGAAAGAGTGACAGTTGATAGTATCTCTTGTGGGAAGGTAGTATTCAACAACAATCTCCATCAAGCTTATCTGCCTCTTGATTTTTTCAATAGATGGATTTTAGAATAGCCACTGTTGGAGAATCTGCTGAGATTTATTGTGGCTTGCTATCCAGGATTTGCATCAATCGCTACCATGTTGATGTTGTATGAGTATGACTGATAATGAGATAAATTTGGACATCTCAATTTTTGCTGACTCTGGTCATTATTACATGGAGATATGTGTTGTCATGGGTGCTGGAGGAGTGTTGCTATGATGCAATATCATTGATGAGCAGGAACCATAGGAATTACAATGATAATAATTGGTTACTGGTGGACTTGGGATGATCCCTGTTTTTCCTTGACTTGCTTGTGTTGGGAGCTACGGTAATCATTACTATAAACGAGGTTCCTGAATATGTTTACAAATGGTTACAGAGTGATTGTGATTCATTCAACAAACAAAATTTCTGTGGAATGGTGCACTGATTGGGTCATTGAACAATGCAACAATACAGCATTTGATCACGATAGTGTGTGCATAGTATATTCTTTATGCTCAAGCAATAATTCAGTGTAGCGGATACAGGAAGCTCACCACCCTCTATTTACTGTCCAACAGTTCTTATAGTTAGATTTTTTTCACTTAACATTCAACCAGAATCTGCCTTCTTGTTACTTGAAATAATTATCTTGTGTCTTGCATTCTGTGTTCTTGAGATTCTTCGGTGTGACATCTATTTAACTATTTGGAGAGTGTTATCTTATCCCCATCACACCCCACCTCCAGTCATCTTTTCTCAGGACCAAACACCCTTGGTTCCCTCAGCCTTTCCTTGTTAAATGTATTTTCCAGCCCTCCTCCTATCTTCATTACTCTTCTCTGCACCTGTTCCAGTTTCTCCCCAAATCTCTCTCAAAACAAGGGTCCAGAAATGGACACAATATTTAAGCTAGAGTCTGACCAATGCAGAATACAGGGAAACTATTAATCCCCACAAGTAGGAGACTGTACTTTTATTGATGCAACCCAACGTTATCTTTTGTTTTGTTTTGCAGCTATGTCACACTACTAATGCATATTCAGCTAGTACTCAGCTACGAGATCCTTTGCATAAGTACTTTTCATGTATACAAAGCATCTACACTTGAAGAATACTGTAGATGTTTCTGGGGGGGCGGGGGAACAGTTCATGCATAGGTATTCATTTTGGGGAATCCATGCTCAACACCTAGATGTTGAAGGACAGGAAACATATCTGATATAGAACAACAGTGCGTTAGTCACTATTGGCTGTATTTCAGACAAGAGCGTTTCTGAATTCTTTGTGGAATTGCTGGATGTTCTACATCTGAAGCATGCACTCTACCACTGAGTTGCCACCCAGCACACTTATTTGTTTGTTTGTTTGCTTGTTTATCACATTTATATAACCACCCATCTCACACAAAGCAACTCTGGGTGGCGTACAGCAATTGAACAAAATAACAAATGGATAAAAACAATCATTATAGAAGATAAAAAGTGGTTATTGAAATGCAAACATCATCAACAATTTTAAGAAATTTAGATTTTAAAATATACAAACCCCACGGAGAGAGCAGAATATCAATCACAGCGGAGCCGTCTAAGAATGTCTTGGGTTCCCAAAGACCCCAAGGCCTGATGACATAACCAGGTCTTGAGGGACTTCCTAGATGACAGCAGGGAAGGGGTGAACCTAACTTCAGGGGGAGAATGTTCCTCAAGGAAGGAGCCACGGCAGAGAAGGCCTGCCTCCCGGGACCCGCCAAATGCAAGTTCCTGGCCGAAGGAACACGCAGCATACCTTCCCTGCTGGATCTAATGAGACAGGCTGATGTAATCGGAGAGCAGTCCCTCAGATAACCTGGCCCCATGCCATGAAAGGCCTTAAAGGTCAAAATCAGCACCTTGAATTGGACTCAGAAGCAAACTGGCAGCCAATGTAGCTCACGGAGAAGAGGTGTAATATGTGCTCTTCTAGGAGCACACATAACTGCCTGCGCTGCCACATTCTGCGCCAGTTGAAGCTTCCGGATACTCTTCAAAGGCAGCCCCATGTAGAGCGCATTACAGTAGTCCAATCTGGAGGTAACTAGGGCATGAGTGACTCTGAGCAGAGCTTCCTGATCCAGGAAGGGGGGCAATTGGTGCACAACATGAAGCTGTGCAAAAGGCCCTCTTAGCCACGACTGCCACCTGTTCTTTGAGCAGGGGTCGCAAGTCTAGGAGGACCCCCAGATTGCACACCGGGTCTGTCCGGGGCAGTGCCACCCCAGCTGTATTCTAATGAGGCAAACCCTTATTACGGTTCTACATTTTGGTTTAGTCTAGTGGTTTAGTCTAGTGGCGAAGGCCAGTTTGACCTAGTGGTTAAGGCTCTAGGCTAGAAACCAGGAGGGTGTGAGTTCTAGTTCCGCCTGAGGCATGGAACCTGGCTGGGGGACTCTGGGCCAGTCCCTCTCTCTCAGCCCACGACGTCAACTTCAGGCAACAAGCCAGTCGGTCAGTTCTTGTCACAACCAATGGATCAACATTTGGTTGATCTGAAAAAAACAGACCCTGCACCTGCGGGAAAAGCACTGGGAAGCAAAAAAGATGGATTGGTAAGCCCTCTCCTTGTTTTCAGAAGTGTGTTTTCCTGCTACATCTGGAGATGCTGAGGACTGGGATCTCCTGAAGCTGGTATCTTCTGCTGCAAAGCATACATTCCACCACCAAGCTACAGAGATTGCTTTGGGGGAAACTTTGGTAGCCGGTGGGTATTTGGCTCCAAGAAAAGACCCCATATGCTATGTTTCTTAAGTTTGCAAGCTATCTAAATGAAGGCCAAGAACCCTTAATACTTTTCAGGGCTGCATGGCCTTGGAAAAGTAGTGGCAATGTTATGTATTCATTGTTGTGATCCTGCTAATTTTTGTGACTGTCTTCTTATTACACAGAGCAATCTGCTTCATGCACTATAGTTCTGACAGTAATTTTAACTGCTTAAATTATAGAAACATTGCAGCTGGAATGGGTTACAATCTCGTTGAGGTGGCACAAAAAGCATGAATGGTAGAGGAAAAATAAGAAAACAAGCCAAGTCACTGCTTGGGTACCTTCATTTTTTTACCAAAAAAAAAGGCCCAGATTTAATGGCTACTGATAGTATTGGGAGGAGGGAGAGAAGTCATGGCAAGTGGTCCCAGCCAGGCTCTTGGGAAAAGTCCACTTGTATCTAGCCTCTCTTTTTGACAGAGTTGGCCACTGATAGAGCCCATTTTAAGGAAGGAGGATCCCAATAGTAATCATTCCCAGAGAGTCTCATGAAGGGGACCTAAGTGTCTTCCCCCTACTTCTTGGCCTTTACCAGGTATGATACCTATGGATGATGCCCGTTCGAGGCAGGGGGAGCCCGATGGCAGTCTGCACCAGGTAGGCTCATGGAGATTGCCAAGATGACTACTACAACGTGGAACGGTCACTGAAGGAGTCTGTTCAGGTTGGGAAGTATCTGGCACATGCAATGGATCTAGCTGGCCCTGCCCTTTCTTGTGACAATTATCTGGTTGAATTGGCTCAGGTGGAGCCTGCAGTAGAAGGGAAGAGCCCAATGGTGGCTGATCCCAGAGAGGCTCATGGAGAGGTCCTAAATGTCTCTTCATCCCTTTCTGGCAGCCGTTAGGTGCAATAGTCAATGATGGTGTCTGTTTAGGTTGAGAGGAACCAGATGCATCAATAGGATCTAGTTGCCTTTCTGTCCTCTTCTGATAAAGGTGAGTTGAAATGTTCAGTGGTGATGGAACCCGTTGCAGGAGGTAGGAGACAAATGGCAGTCGACACCATACAGGCTCATGAAGAGGGGTGAGATGCTGCCTCTTCCCCTTTTCATGACTGCCTGATGCAACAGTCATTGATGGAGTTTGTTCTGGGAAGCTGGAGCCCAATGACTGTTGGTCCAAACTAGGCCCATAAATATGGTTCAGCTGTCTTGCCATTATCTTCTGATAGTTGTCAGATTCAGTGGGTTCTGGTAGGAAGGAGGTTCCCAATGGTGGTTGATTCCAAACAGATTCATGAAGTGGGCCTAATGATCCTGCTATACTCTTCTTAGAGGTCCTTGGATCAGTGGCTACTGTGGGAGTCTTCTCTGGAAAGGAGGTAGCTGATTGTTGTTGGTTTACACTAGGTTCATGAAGATACAACTGTCTCTCTTTCTCTTTATGAGAACTGCCAAATTCAATGGGTACTGCAGAAGTCTGCAGGAAGAGAGAGGAGCCCAAAGGTGGTTGTTCCCAGACAGGCTCATGGAGGGGGCCTAGACATCTGTTCATCCACTTCCTACACTTGCGTGGGGGAATGGCCACAGGTGGAATCGGTTCTGTTTCAGTGGAATCCACTGGTAGTTGGTTTAAGACAGGCTCGTGGAGAGGACCCAGCTCTTTGTCAATCTCCAGATGATAGCTACAAGGAGGAACAATTACTGATGGAATCTTTTCTACAGAAGAAGAGTCCAATGAGGGTTGTTTCCAGACAGGCTCATGGAGAGGGCTTGCTTCATTGGCCGTTCCATTCTGATACTTGTCATAGGGATTTGCCATTGTTCTGGGTGGGAGGAGCCCAGCAACAATTACTCCCAGCCAGGCTCATGAAGAAAGCCCATCTATCTTTCTCTCCATTATGTTGGTTGTGTGGTGGAATGGCCACTGGTGGAGGCTTTTTCTGGGATTTATTGCAGTTTTCTGTTAACACTTTGCAGCAACTGCCTGCATGGTGATGTTGCATGAATGTGGTTGATGAGTGGATAGATTGGACATCACAGACTTTGTTGACATTGGTCATTGTTGCATGGCTAGATGTGTCATCATGGGGGATGGAGAGTAGCCCTTTCCCATGATGTATGATGAGCAGGAATCATCTGGCTTGCATACCAGAGGATCTGTGGTAATTATTATTTTCCCTGGCTTGCTTGTACTGAGAGCGGCAGCAACTGTTGCTTTATATGTGGTTCCCGAAGCCATTTGTGATGTCACGTGAGTGTGGGATATTTGTAGTACCATGGTAACCAAACCATTCTTTGTGGCATAATATCCTATAAAAGCTAGAGTAAAGTAGTGTTTTTCCTGCACTCCGCTTATATGTTCAGATCAGGATAAAAAGGCTTATACCTTTCTAAAGCTAGTTATGTAAAGATACCGGCATGATCACCCTACCACAGACTGAGCATTTCCCATAGATTATAAAAACTAGTATCAAAATGGGATTCATCAAGAAACTTCCAACTCACCTGGAACATGGGTCTTGGTTGGTCAATAGCTTCTTACTCCACCCTTCGCTGGACTTGCAGACACCATCATTGCCTCCAAAGGTGATAATCTTAAAAGATCAGGAGCTGATTATACAAACAGGGGTAAAATGTGTGGTAAATATTATATGCAAGGTGAATTTAACTTAGTTTCAACATTCTCTCTGAACACTTAGGCTATAACATCTGTATTCAAACAAGCATTCATACACACAAGCCAGTTTTAAACACACCAGGAATGATTTAACTGTGGTTTAAGTCACAATAACTAGAATCACTCATAACACTAAGCCATAAACCATAGATTTCAAGTCAATGATTGGGTTAATGTATCACACTAAGTCCTATACAGATACTATGATTTAATATAACATGCCAATCAAATTAGACCACACCTAGGATAAGTTATACATTTTCCTGTTTCTTTGGCTGTGTTCAAACAACATACTTAATCAGATCATTGCATTTTCCCAAATTCTATGCTGGTTACTTTTAACCTTGGTTATTGTTGGGGGACGGCTCAGTATGTTGTGTGAATATGACCAACCCAATCCTGAAAAAGCAAGCTCGAGTCTATGAAAACTTCATTATTTGAGGTGTTGCAAATTTTGTTACTTGACTTTACTGCAAACCCTCTTGGAATTATGAAGCAGGTTGCAGCTCCCTCAAGTGGCCTAAACTGGACACCAAGATTCCACAACTGTGTTTCTCTACATAAAGTGCATGCTGAACAAAGCCATTATGCTGTACTTTAAAGACTTTTTACAATGATTGTTGGAAATGGCTAGATTATTGTGGCTCTATGGGTGGATTAAATGCTATTTACTTTTTAAAATGTATTAGCTAGCCACTTGAAGTCTTCAAATAAAGACACTCTTTATTTGAATTGATTGATTGATGCCTGCCCCCCACATAGGGCATTTTATTTAAGATTGTATAGAAGCTTCCTTTCAAAACCATTTTTTCTTAGAATGGTTTATGCATTTCTTAGAACTCCAACAGAATTCCATGATTGTTGCAGTCCTACCCTTCCTGACTTGTGAGCAGACACCATTGATTCCAATAGAAGAGAGTATCTGTAGGTGAAGTCCTTGGTGCTCTCTGAGCTTGGTGGTTTGCTTGCAGACATTTCACTACCCAACTAGGTAAGGAGCACTGATGATATTACCTAGCTGGGTAAGGAAACGTCTGCAAGCAAACCACCAAGCTCAGAGAGCACCAAGGACTCCACAGACACCATTGAACTAAATAGATTTACTTTTGAGTAGACCCAAGTCAGGTTCCTATAATGTGGTTTGGATTTGGCTTACCATCACATGAATCAAGCCATTATGGTTTGTTCAAAAAACCATGGCTTATCATTACCATATTTCAAGTATTTCTGCCCACATTCAGAATACAGCCTCATAAAGAAAAGCATTAGAGCTTTCTTTTGTTGATTAAAATAAGCCCATCGCTATAGGAAACCGAAGGGAATACCGTTATCTCCCACTGAAGGCAAAACTGATGGTTTAAGTGAAGTTCCCTACATCCGCTCAGCTGTGAGCATGTTATCTGGGTCCTTTCTGCCTAGAACCATCTTCAGCAACAAACACCATTTGCCATCCATTATGTAATCATCATGCAATCACAAGAACTTCACCTGAATCTGAGTACTTCCCTCCTGCATCCTGACTTAAAAGCCAATACAAAACTGCTTTGAATGCTTAGGGATAAAACCAATATATAAATGCAGTGAATGAATTCACATATGACACTAATCCATAATCGGGATTATTTTGTTTTGGCACAAAATACGAGGTGAACCTATTTGTTATAACCTGCAAGCTTAATTTATGGTTTCAGGTTATGGGTGAAACCAGCTAGCTGTGTCTTAGTCTACAAACCATGGCTAAAGAAACCCTAGTTTAGGCCTGTATGGGAACCAAGCAGTAGAATATCCCCCCACCCCTCAAAAATATTATCAGTTCTTCAAAAGCACTGCATGAGTATATAGTCAGAAAGAAAGAGAGTCAGTCAGTCAGAATATTTTGTCCTGGCGCACTATATTGAAAATATTCAAACGAAACACAAATCCAGATTCCAAAGTTCTGTATTTTTCAAAATAAAGATCACACATTGTTTAGAGACAATCTACACAAGAGTTACAAAAAATAGTTGCCCAGGCATAAGCATACACAGGTTTGTTAATTATACACATATGGTTACAAGTGTGCTCGCAAAAAGGTTCATTGGAAATATACACAAGGCTCTGTAAATGTACACCGTGTAGTGTTACAATTCTATATTCAAACAAGGAAAATTGACAGTATGTTACATTCACTTACAAGTAGACAAAATGCAAAATACAGTTTATCTTCTGTACAAAAAGGCAAAGTGATTTCACACTTTACAAGGTGAAAGGGGGACTCTGATTGAAAAGGAATTAGGGGGAGAGGGTGTCTTTTTCTTTTTACTGCCACAAAATAAGTAAAACATTGCTTTTCTTTTTCAAAGAGTCAAATAAACACTATTTTTGAACTGAATCATTTGTGTGTAACATTTAGAAAGGATTGCTACTCTCTTGACTAGGTGACAAATAAAAAAACCAAGCATTTTCTTTTAAACATTAACCAGGCTGTATAAAGAGAACATTTCCTTCCAAAGAAAAAAATTTACTTCTGGTTGAAATTACAATTTACAATATACAACACTATATGCTACGACCATAAAAGGGGTGAATATACACTGAAATGCACAGGTTTTGCTAATTTATTTTCTTACCAAAAATGGGTTTATGTTGATTCAAACTTCTCCACATTTACATTACAGAGGTTTACAAATGTACAATTGTACAATCAAAAGTATGTTCCACTACTAGGGTACATTATAGATACAGATTAGACATCAAAACAAGAAAATACTACAAATTTTTATATATGCAAAGTCTACACCAAGTATACACTATATATTTATAGAAGCAAGACCAAAGTTGAATTGGATTTTTTTCTACATGCTAAATAATTAAAAAAAATTGCCTCCGTGTTAACAGAAGAACTGGAGTAGGCAGTAACCACACACCCGCCAGCTATTTAAAAAACTCTCTTGGTGTGCATGTTTTTCCCCTAAAGTTGACTGCTAAGCTCAATTCTTTAGCACATTGTACTATGAAAAAGGAATTTTTAAAAGTTTGTGAAACTTAAAAACTTACCTTAAACTGAAGCTTTAGCAAACTGATTTTTTAAATTTATAAACAGTGTTAAATGCAGATCTGCACAATTTAACTAAAACTTTAAACTTCTCCTTGAGTTTGGACTAAAAGAGAACAAAACAGTTGTTTCCAAAAAGCTCTCCTGTAAGGTAGAGGAGTTAAAAATGTTTTTTTTTTTAAATTTCAGATTAGCCACCTTGAAAGTTTCCATATTTGAAATAGTTACATCAGTGAACAAAAATGTGGCTTTCCATGTACATCTGTTGCCTATGTACAAGAATTCTATACACCACTGAAACAGCAGGGCAATTTAAAAAAATAATTAGTACATGTTATGCAGGATAAAATTAAAGAAATTTACAAAGGGTCTTTTTGCCTCCCCTCCCAGCTTTTTTTCTGTTTAAATTTGTTGACTAGCTTTGTGTTGTAGTTCTCATAATATCTATGTTAAGCAACCATGAATATTTTCAAAGTACATATTGGAACATGAACAGGTTGCTGGTTGTGAATTCCAGGTAGTCACAAATTCTCTTCTGTAGCTCATTGTTTCAGATGATGCCATTTGGTGGTCCACAAATAGGCCCAAGGTCAACCCCATTCTTCATGTAGTACTTCTCCAGCTTGGCCAAGATATGTTTTCCATACGTATATTTGCGGAGAGTGGCAATGTGTGGTCGGATCTAGGGGATGAAGGTAGAGGAATTTAAGAACAAATGGTTCACAAGTACACGCATATGAAACTATGATTGCTGAGCTACATAGGATGCTCCAATCATCAGATCTGTGTATCATCCTGGATCACACAAGTGGTCCTGAAATAGATAAATGGTCTGACAGTGGGGTAAACCAAGCTGCTACAGAATGGATTTAGGCAAACAATTAGCTAGGGAAACAATGGCAACAACCATTTCTGTCTAGAGACATACAGTGCCATTACCTGCTGTAGGGGTGAACTCAGAGAACAGTGAAACTAAACCAAATTGGAGATGATTAATCTTGGAATCTCTGTTGCAGTATTCATGATAGAAATTTGCCAGTGGATCATTTTTCCCAAAACAAGCCTCACTATTGCAACCAATTCTGAACCAACCTATAGTTTCAGGAGCTATAATGATACTTCAAGACTCATGAAAGCAATGAACATATGTACTGTAATACATGTGCTCAGAGTTCCAACATACTTGTGAAATTCTTAAAACTAAATGACTTACTATAGCCTACGTTTTCCAGGAATATCTCAACTAATTTATGGAAGTTTCTGCTACAATTCTAATTTTAAGAGCCAGAAGACTTTTTTGCATTTGCTACAGAGGTCTATGCCACTAAAACAACCACAGCAAAATCCACCATCACTATTTTAGTCTAGTTTCAGTCTAGACTGCACTTCATCCAACCCAATTGGAATCAGCCTATGAATGTTTTGGTATTCACATATAGTGGATTGAATCTAGATTTAATTACAATTAAGGTAGCCTCACTGAAATCAGTTGGATTGAAGTATAATCATGACTAACATAACTTCTTTTAACGTAACTTCTTTTAATTCCAATGGAAAAAAAAATAAGCACTATCTACCTCATCGTATCTACAAGTTCTAGATAGTTAAATCCAAAGTTTTATTTATTAGGGCATTTATTTCTTTTTCCTAACATATGGGGAAAGCCTGCAAAAATGGGTTTCTAAAAGACAGCTAAAATATGTCAACACTGAAACCTACTGAAACACTGAAACCAGTGATTATTCCATGGGGAGATACCACTGCATGGAGAGGTCTGGGTGCAACATGGCAAGTACAACCTTCCCTGAAAAATAGATGCTGAAACCGAAAGCATTCTTTGGAACAGTGTTTCTCAACTCTGGCAACTTTAAGATATGTGGACTTCAACTCCCAGAATTCTCATGTCCCCATGCTGGCTGGGGAACTTTGGGAGTTGAGGTCCACACATCTCAAAGTTGCCAAGGTTGAGAAACACAGAACTGTTAAATGCAAAACAGAGGTTTCAAGTTCTGACTAGCCAGTATTGGGGAGATACATGTGCATACCGTCTAACACACATGCCAGCTATAATGATTTATATTTCCTCTGGAGTTTCCCCATGTTGTTCCAATCCCTGTAAAGACTTGGGATCCTTCCAAATAGTGTATTTTAAGATACATAGTACCCAATCCCTTGGCAGTCATCAATGGTTGGGCATTATAGGATATTCATTTGGATTTTGGTCCTCTTCATGACTGTAAGATAAACCGAATAATGCAGAACTACCAAATATGATTAACTGAAACATTATTTGGATTTTAGTAAGGAATGTGGATTCCAAAAAACCCAGAGCATTCAAGGTGCTGCCCCTATAACAAAAACACAGAGCTAGGTATAGAGATAGCTATATCTCTACAATTGGGGAGGAGTGGTATCTTTCAGATCCTTGGGTAGTACCTCCAGGAAATGCTCTCCATTGTTTCTGCACTGTCTCCATTCCAGCGAACTAGAATGGGCAAATCCAGGCCATCAGCTCACCTTGTGCATGACAATCTTCCTTTGGGCTGGCTCTGCCACATCGATCATTTTCTGTACCACATAATTGGCATACTGATCTTTCATCATGGTGTATAAGGCACTGTGAGGGCCATCGTTCATAGTACACACCTCATCAATCAGCATGGCACGCTCAGTGCGAGAGGCGTGTGTGACACATTTCTCCACGACGTTGCTGCAGCAAGTCAGAAAGGCTACAGGTTATTTGCAGGCATCCCTATCAATGGATTTTGCAAATCATTTCATGCATCTCTAAGTATGCATGCGCATACCCAGAGAGGAAAGAGTCACAAAACATTTGAATGGCATCTCCCTAGTTACATAAGAATACAGACTTGGAAACTGAAAGAAATGGTCAGGACTGAGTTTTAGCCCATATGCAGTCTCCTCACCCTCTATAAACAAGCTTCAAAATGCATTCACTAATGTTGGTTCACCGGTATCAAGAGCAGCTAGAGATAATGCAGACAGCTACTATCTGCATACATCTCAGAAACAACTGCTTCACAACACAACATGTATCCACCTCCGACTTCTTCACCTGCCACTAAAGGTATCCTGAATTGACAATTACAAAAAAGCTGGCTGGGCTAGAGTGAAGATCCTTTTTCTAAAGAGGTGCTGAATGTGCGTTACACAGCACTTGCATATCAACAGCAAAATTGCTCTTAGATGTACTTAGTTCCTGAAGGCAGTAACAACTTCAACCTCCTCTAGTACCTACATTATGCTATATAGAAGCTGCCTGTTTGGAATCAGATAACACTTTGCTCCTGATCTGGTCCTCATGTGGAGGGATGTGTTGGTGCAAACACTCTGGCTCCCATGGATTTGAATTATGTTTTATATGAGGGCACTGCTGGATAAAATTGAGCAACACAGCACGAAGTGATAATCTAATCTTTCTTTTGCTTTGCTCTGCTCCCCCACTGCATTTAAACTCTGCTCCTGCAGAATGCATGATTTCAGTACTCTTTTGTCTCTCCCTGCCCTTCCCAATGCCACATTCTGCTTTATGTAACTCTGCCCAATAAAGAGATCTGAAGATGCTTGGGTTTTTTTGGGGGGGGGGAACTAATAAATGCTTTGCCTTTAAGATGAATTCTGAAACTTCACTCTGAAGCATAGCTTTTCTTTCTGTATATGATACACTTAAACAGAATCTTCCTCCACCTCCATTTTGTTTTTGTTTTTTCTAGAGCTAATTATTTAGAAATAGACAAAAGGAAATACAATGATACCTGGCAAATTTGTGTTGACTGAGTACAAGCACGTTGCCTCTAATTTCTGCCACTATCTTGCTTTTATCTTCAGGTCGCCCGTGTTCAAGTACATGTTGGATAACATAGTTCCCATATTGATCCTATTTGGGTAGACAACAGGAGCAGATTAACTCTTAAAACTTTTTGTGTTAAACATCCTTAAAACACGATTGTAATTACTTAGTATATATTTATAATAAGCCAGGTTGTAATAAAAGCAAGTAATTACAATTTTCACATCTGAAATGGCATACCAAAACTATTACCTTCTCATTAATTTTTTGTCAAATTTATAACCCACCTTTCATTCAGGAACTCAACACAATGTATGCAATGCTCTGTCCTATTTTTCCTCCCGACAAGCCTAAGAGGTAGGTTGGGCTGAATGAGTGTGATACCCAGCTGCTGCATTTTCCTAGTGCCAGTCTAACACCTTTAACAGTACAGGTAGTCCTTGCTTAGCCACCATAATTGGGACCAGCAACTCAGTTGCTAAACAAAGCAGTCACTAAGTGAAACTGCAACTGTGGTTATGATCTTCCTTCAGCTTTCCTTTGCTTTACAGACCTGCGAAGGTCATAAATGCAAGGACTGGTTGTAACTTTTTCATCACCATTATAACTGTGAATGGTCACTAAATGAGGTAGTTGCTAAACAAGGACTACCTGTATACCATAATGGCTGTATTTTCTGCCCTTCTCCAATCTGGGTATCCTCTGGATGTGAGGAGTTCAATTCTCAGATTTGCCTATCTAGCATCGTCATTGCTGAGAATTTTGAAAGCTGACCACATATCTGGAGGACACCCAAGTTCCAGAAGACTGTCCAATTTCATGTATTATTTGATGTATTACCTGCACAAGCTGTTCTGTGTGCTGATGAAGCTCTTCTAGGATAGGGAGGGTCTGTTCAGGGAGACAGTGCTCAAGGATCCTCTGAATGACCCGGCAGCCGTATGGATGGGTAGACAAGGCAAACACCTGAGTTCAACAGACAGAAGTGAGGACAGGGTAAAAATCCTTACTCAGAATAGCCTAAATTTAAAACAAAAAACAAACAGGCCAATGTAGTAATATCATATATTTAATGCTCGCTAGTGATCAGTCACTGACAGCTCCAAAAGCTGTGAAACTGAATTCTTTGTACATTTTAAAACTTGATATTAAGATTGGTGACATGGTGCAGTTGGAAGACAAATGGTCATATGAGCTTTCAAAATGTAGTCATCTTGAACTACCTTATTTCCCTGCAGTTCTGGAAAAGAGAAGGTAGGCTCGGCCTACCTCATACTGGGTTATGGGAACACAGCAATGCTTTTAGCTTTCTGCACAGGACTTTTTTGCTCCTCACCCGTAGCGTCCCAAAGTCTTGCCAGAGGATCCAACTACTTTTTTTTCCCACTGGCTGTTCTTTATGGAGAGATATATATCCCCAAGCTCGTAGGATGCTTTAACTTTCAATCTCTTCTCAAAACTTACCTCATTTTTATGATTTTTGCATTTCAGCTCTTTACTTGCAATCCAAGTATATACAACAGAACTGATCCATAATTTCCTCAGTGACTTTTGGACAATATTTGGAATTTAAACACTGCAGGGCAGGAACATGGAGACACACACCCACACCCACACATATATATATGAAGAAACTTTCCATCTTTCCTTGCACTTTGTCTCTCCCAACACTTTCCCAGTTACTCTATGAAGCAACACATGTATATTGGCGGTGTAATAACAGTAATAGAGTCCCCAGTTAAAAATGAAGAAAAAAGGGGCTACTAGACAGCAGCAGACAAATAGATCAAATTAAAGAAACTTTTCAAGAAAATAAAACATTTAAATCATCTGGCATCTGATCATCAACCTGCCATTTAACTTAAGATGGAATTCTCAAAACTAAGTGCTTTAGTCCTGACATTTTACAACAATTCCCCTGCCTCCTATTGCCGGTGCACATTCTTTTTCTCTCTCTGTCACATACACACACAAACACATACTTACCTGCCCCTTAAATGCATCAATTATAAACTGCAGGGATTGTGGCTGCACACATTCAATGCATTTTTGCACCACGTGATTCCCGTTCTGGTCTTTCACACACTTCAACACGTGGCCATCCAGTTCTCGGACCATCTCGTTCTATGGAAGGATGGGTAGAGAAACAAAGAGAAAGCACCACCAGAACCACAGCCAGCAAGCCCTGTAAGAACCAGACCTTAAGAACCAGCTGAGATGATTCTTCCTCCTAAACCTGCACTGACCAGCAGGACTCTCATGGCTCTTGGGCAAAATGAAACTTCTCCCATCCCTTGTTTCTGATAACCAGGAACTCAAAACAGGTGGTTCTGGTCTTACTGGAAATGACCTGACATTGCTCTGATCATCCCAGAAGTGTTTTGTTCACAAAAATCTCAATTTCAAGCTCAAAATGAGATGGTTGCAAACTCAGAACACTTCTGGAATGGTCAGAAGAGTATCCAAACAGCAGTTCTGAACTTGGAACAGAGTATTTCAAATTCAGGATGTTCTGAATTCAAAACATTTTGCACAGGCCTATTATTTCCCTTCCCAAAGAAATGTACCTGTGCCTGGAGATCACAGGAGAAGACTTTGCTTAACGTGCTGTGGGTGTGTGGGCTATCTCAAGAGAGGAATGTCTCAACTGTAGCTCGTCCTAGGTACCAATCACCACTTCCCTCCCCCAAGAAAATGGAGCGAGCAAAGACTGCAAAGGACTGGTTATTGCTTTCTTCACTAGCTTTCTGGCAAAGAATGATCTGGAAAACACAGGGAGCATCCCCCTTGGCCACCGACCCCTGGTCCTATGTTCCCCAAGAGCATTTCACTATTTGTACACTTACACAGGTCACAGAATAGATGCATCACAACCACTAAAAGGAAAAAAAAATCACAAAGACAGAGCCCAACGCAATTTCGTTTTAAATGAAAGGAAACACTGACATGTAACATCAATAAGTAAAATTAAAGTGGAAACTTACAATTACCTGCTGGTCTGGGGGAATAAACTCGAGAGCTTTTTGTATAACTCGGCAGCCATACATTTGCAAAGCCAGGGAGAGGACGTGGCCACGGATACGTTCTGCTAAGGCGAGCTTCTGTTCTAGGCTGCCAAACTAGAAGCAATGACAGCATTAATAAGACACATCCCAGAGTTTATCAAAACCTGTCTGAGCAAATAAGGGCCACCTAATTTAATCTTGTTTTTAAATGGCCAAAAGTCTGCAAGACTGCTGAAATCACATGGAGTTTCTGCATTCTCACATGCGATTTCACAAGGTGACATTATCACGACTTCTTGAGATTTGGGGTGGGAAGGTGGTGGTGGTGTATGTCTAGAAAGTCTGCCAACTCCTGAATCGTTCTGCTTAATTTGAGGTTAAACCAAATGGAAACAACGCCTTCTCTGGAAACAGCCTTGTAGACTGAACTCACCTCAAAAAATTTCTGGATTACATAATTCCCAAACACATCAACCATCAGCTGATACGCGGCTTGTAGAATTTCATTGAAGACAAGCTGTCTTTCAGCTGGGGTGGCACGTTCCAGTTTAAGCTGGATAAACCTGGGGATGGTGCAGTTAAACAAGACATTCATATCACTGTTGTGTTTTTTTTAACCTGAACTGAAATGATTAAAGTAGGATAACTGTGTCTAGCATTTGCCTGACACAAACTAGACAAACACCACTGAGATTTTCTACTACACTAATCACCTGTGACCCTCCATATAGCAATTCCCTACTGATTTTAACTCAAAATAAGCATTAACCCAAGGACCCCAATGGCTACCACGATGCTGAAGCATATAAACCTTTCTGCATAAAAATACCTCTTGCTGTCTTTGCCCCAGGACAGCTCCTTGAACAAGAGCTTTTAGAGACAAGTGGCTTGTAAAGTCTGAGGGTTTCTCTCTAAGGAAATACTACTGTCAAAACTCTTGTTAGTATTTTAAAGTTGCTCTTAAGATTCTCCTTTTCTGGCAGTCTTTCGGACAATTTTGCTCCGTTTCTGTTCCCAGCGCATTATACTGTCTTGTTGCTTTATATTACTCTTCGAAAGAAGTTGATCATGCTGGGCATTGGAAAAGCCTTCCTTTTAAATAAATGGCTGAAATAAGATGGCCTCACTCAGGTCAGGGACCTTTAAAGAAAATGACTGCACACCAGACCAACGAGGCATCCACAGGACTCTCATTTTTTGTGCTTTGCCTTCATCCTTCATTAAGCTTCCATGTGCATTACCCTAGCTATTAGTCTGTATAATGGCATTTTGCCTTAGCTGTGCAGATGCTGCTCTTTCTGGCCAAAACAGCAGCATGTTGTACTATGGCAGGCACACTCTCTTCTGTCCAGAAAGAGAAAAATATGCTGGTCTATGATCCTAATAAAGATTTGATTTGACAGAGAAAAATGAACCTGCAAATCCATCAACCCATATGCCAGAATGCAGCTATCAAAGCTCTAGCTAGTCAAATGACAAGGCATTGTGCTCTAATAGGTGTAACACAAGCAGTCATATGAGGGAGCAGCTGTATGGACACAAGGAAAACTGGGCCTTAATAAGATCATCAAACCATAACAGAGTTGGAGAGGACTCCATAGGTCATCCCATCCAATCTTCTGCTCAGTGCAGAAGGTTCAGTTCAAGCATCCCTGACAGACAGCTGTCCTGCCTCAACTTGAACACATCCAATGCAGGAAAATCCATGACTTCTTTAGGTAGTGAGTCCCAAGGTCAAATTGCTTTGACCCTTAGGACATTTTGCCAAACATTTCTCGGGAATCAACTTTCTAATGACTTGGCCATTAGTCTACATCCTACACTGTGGGATGAAAAGAGAATAGGAGGTGGCCTTCTTCTGAGAGATACTCCTCCAAGGAGTTGAACAGGGCTACCGTATCTTACTGGCTTTTCTCAGTTAACCCGCGTTCATTACTCTCTCCTTGCAAGACTTAGTTTCCTCTCCTCACAGCCAGAACCCAAGAATGAGGTAAAGTTTATATCTTAGCATCCTTACTATGTAGAAGGTCCCAAGGATTTCATTAAGAAAACAAAAATCTGGAATAAAATATGGTGATGAAAATTCTGGTTGTGGCACAACTCTGGAGATAGCCACACAACATAAATATCTAAAATATCTAAGATCTGCAGAACGTATTCTATTCAGCATTCCCCACCTGCTATTTTCCATAGAGTTAAACTAAAATCCCCAGAATTCCCAGCCAACTTAGCTGCCTATTCTGAGACTTCAGGAATTGGTAGAGCACTGAAAGGGCTTATTTAGACTGGGAGATCAGGTTAGCAGAATTATCCTCTGCATTTCTCCCACAAATAAAAATATACCAGAAAAAAAATGCTATGTTTATTAGTCATATTTCATGCATACATTTGTGCCTTTTGTCCAGCAGAACTCAAAGTTGGACAAAGCACAAATAAATTAAGACACTGCATACTCATGATATGTGGGTGCCCTTGTGCCAGTCTCTCTCTTTTAGCCCTAGGAAGAAAGCAATGGCACTCTGGAAAAAGCTGCCAAGAATACTGCAAGGATTTATCTATGTAGTTGCCAGGAGTCAAGACTGACTCTAAGGGACCAAAACAAAAACCTCGTAAATGTAAATGTAAATGTAGACTAATTTGACTTTGTCTGGCCCCATCAACTTTGGGGAATGTGGTCCTGCAGCGTGCTACTCAAACGCTATGCTTGGCCTCAAAAAAAAAGTCATGCACCCCTTTCTACAAAAGACTAGCAGTTCTCCTCTGCTGGTTCTCACCACTCACCTTGATCCATGTTGATCCTGGGAAAATTCCATGATGTGACCAGCAATCTCTCTCAACTGCAGGTTTGGGTACCGGTTATTACGGAAGTCTTCGAGTAGCCTGCTGCGGCCAGAGGGCATGACATCGGACATCCCATAGCGCAAACGTGAGGATGGGAAGAGGGTGCTGCTGGGACTAAAGAGACTGGAAGCACTGCTCGCGCTTCGGTACTTGGCTTCGGCTCCGGGGGCAGCAGAGATGTAACGGCCGCTTCCATTTGTGAGACCTCCTGCGAGGATTTTTTAGAAAACAAATGTTAAAATACAATGGTAGTTTATGTAGCAGGTAAGAATGAGTCACGCTGCCAATACATGGAGTCATTTTCTCCAGGCTATAACTGAAGTGGGGCAGACTCTGACTGAAAGAAATCCACATGACCACTGAGTAGTTGATTTTAGTCATAAAGGGAAGCTGTGGTTTTCATGCCCTTTGAGCCACTTGCGCCCCTTTCCTTACTGGCACCACTGAGGTGACTGGAAGTTTCTACATCCAACTTTAAAAGTCTCCAATGGATGAGGGCTAAAATAAGATAGCCCCCTCCCAGCAGGAAAGCTCCACCAGAGAAAAAACCGAGAAACCGAGCTTCTACCATACCTTTGCTGCCACAGAAGGAGCTTTGCACAAGTGATCTAAGCAGATAAGTAGCATTTACTTTCCCAGAAAAACTATAATCAGGACCTATCACTTAGCAACAGCGTACCTTTGCTGCTCCTGCTGCTGCTGCTGCTAAAAAAAAAAGCTGCTAGAGATTTCAAGCTTAATGTATGCCAGTGTTGTCCAAACTTGGCCACTTTAAGGTGAGTGGACTTCAATTCCCAGAATTCCCCAGCCAGCATGCTGGCTAGGGAATTCTGGGAGTTGAAGTCCACTCACCTTAAAGTGGCCAAGTTTGGACAACACTGATATATGCAAACCCACAAGCTCTACCCCAAATGCCACTGACAATACTTTTTTATTGCAACATCTTACATGCGGTCCTATCCTTCTCCACTGCCCCCACCTTTCTATTTGCTAGCATATGCTCTTGGAAAAACATTCTGTACAGACTCACTAGAAGACTATGTCTCAGTCAATAGACCATCTGGGTGTGTAAATACATTACCCACAACCTACAGGTGTGCAACCCTATCAAGAGCCAAAGATGGAACAATCCTGGATCCAGCTCACTTGCGGCTACGCAGCCACTCTGCTTAATGGGATCCTATAGTCTTTCAGACCAAGACAGAAGCTGGAGTTGAAAGCCAGTAAGGGAAAATCTCCTGGCTAATGTGACTGAAAGGATAACAGTCTAACCAACGAACATTCACAAAAGGCCCATTTTACCTAATATTGGGATTCTGTTGTTCTTTCTGGCCAAGACGAATAAAAGACGACTTTATAAGGATTCCAGATCATTTATAAGATAGAAGTCGTCTGCACTTCTCTAACTGGGCAAAGCAGGGGCCCAATCTTGCTGAGCTCTCAAAACAGCCTTGCAGAGCAGGCCCTCAAGAAGGAAGCTTCCTAGCCAGTTCAGATTTAGGACTCTAGAGGCCCTGTCACATCAGCAGGAACATCCAACCAGGCTATATAGCCATTTAGTGCAGCAGTAGATAGAATGGATCCTTCCAATATTTTGAATTAGATGCCCTAAGCTGTCATTCAAATCATCTGGAGAACAGCAAGCTTCCTACAAACAGTGGGCCAGATGGGAAGCAATGACAAGAGTAGCAGCCACAGCTTCAACCAAGAAGCAGATTTAACCTGTGAGAACAGCAGCGTCCTTACCAAGGTTTAAGCTTGAAGAGGAGCCATGAGAAGACAAGGATGGTGGAGGAGTCTGAGAATGGCCAGGTCCTTGACTAGGCAAAGGCATGCCTACTGGACCTGGCGAAGAGGAAAATCCAAGGCCATTATAAAAGCTATGTCCTATAGGAGTCAAATTGCTGGATGTCCTCTTATAGAGATCAGTGCTGCCCGTGAGGGAGTCTCTGCGAGAACCGCTGCCTGTGTTGGAATTTGCAACTGAAACAGAAAGGAATGGAGGGGAGAGATGAGCGAAAGGTTCCATCAGTAAGAAAAGGAGAAGGTGGATATTAACAACGGAAAATATCTCTGGGTCTAATTATCAAAGCAAAATTGAAAGATTCGGAATTATCTCCAGATGCTACTGGAAATTCTTTCAAATTAATGGAAACAGGGATGACAAGAAATGTCTAAACTTCAAACAACACTCCCTACATTAAATAATTTAAAAATAATTATTTTAAAAACTGAAATCTTACATGATTTTGGTGGTTTTGCACAACACTGCTAAAACCTTGCAAAATCTTACTGGAATGCCAACATCCTGTGAGCTTTCTTGTATTTTTACACATCATTTTGGTTTTCTCACATGAGATTTCTAGAACTGAGGGATCAGATTACTGAAAGAGAGATGGCATTTCTCTGAGATTTTCATTTTTGCTGAGTCCTGGAATACAAGCCACTTTCTCAACAATTTAGCAAAGAACCAGTGGGATATGTGATAACCAGTGAGATATAAAGGACGTAAGTACTGGGATTTAGGGTGTGAAACAAAATTTACTGGGAAAACTCGGGTTAGTCACAATTTTAATGTAATACTTTAGAGGCAGGTGTTTAAATAAAATAGGGAAGACCATGAAATGCTAGGAGAATGCAATAATAAATACAGCAATAATATTCCTTCATATACAGATATCAATGAACTAGATTATGGGCTGTGTTAACACACTGCACTAAGTGATTGCGTGATTTGTTTGATTATGGCTGTGTTGTGTGAACACAACTCCTGTGGCACCCTGAGCAAACTGTAGCTTTAGTGCAATGTGTAAACCAGGGTCATGTCATAAAGGATCTTTCTTTGCTGGATCTATTATGAACCGGGAGCTTTATTCAGAACTGACCTACATCAATTTCTTATCCTCCCCGACCGCAGCAACACATAGATACGTAGTGTTTCTCCACTTCAGGACAGATGCCATTCCTACCTGCTGTTCCGAAGCCTCCCAGCGCAGACCCCAGGGTAGCACCAAGGGAACTGCTGCTCCCAAAGCCAAGGGAAGTGTTGGCAGGTTGGGCAGAGCCCTGAGAAAAGAGCGAGCTGCTCTGTGAATTGCTAGTTAGGGAATTGTTGCCGTAAAAGGAACTGGACGCCAAGTTGCTGGTGGGCTGCTGCTGCGGCTGAGGCTGTTGAGTCCCGAGAGGTCGAAATGGTCCACTGGTCGTTCCTGCTAGGCCACCAGCAGCACCATTTGCTGAAGCAGCAGCAGCCGCAACTGCTATTGCACGGAAAGGAAAGGGGAAAAAAAATAACAAGTCAAAGGACGGGAAACTGCACACAGCCTAAATCGATACAGCATTTGCTTTACACAACGCTATCTATCCAAATTCATTTCCAGGAAAGGCCATCAATAACTTTTATGTATCTCTTGGACCAGTAATTTCTAAACTGTTGGAGAACAGTATTAGTGTATCACACTGGCAATCAAATTAAATGATTTGCTATAATAGCAAAGCAGTTTCCATATAAGAGTCCCTACCCTCCTCTCTTTCTAATGAGTTTGCAAAGAGGAAGGTACCTTTGCTGGAGGCCTTTGCAATAGCCGTCATCAATAATTTTCCTCCCTTGTCGTCAGTTCTGGAACTGCCCCCATTCCAGACAGAATAGCTTTATACAACTAATGCCTAAGAACTATTCCCAGTGTGGCACTTTAGAATCTACTGACATGTAAACCAGGTATCACGGCTTAAAACAAACTCTAGCTTGCTAAAGCAAAGCACAAAGCAATGGCCTGGTTGATATGTAATATTAAGCCACAGTGGGAAGGATCAGCGTAACACGATTTGCAAACGTGCCCCCTGATATCTTAGCATTGTGTGCAAATCTAGTCACTGTGGGACATTCAAGAATTACTCAGTTAAAAAGCCCTAGCTAAGCATAATGTGTGAATACAGCCAATTCAGGGTTGGAAGATGGCACATTCAACACTTAAACCAGAATTCCTGCTTTGTGTGTTATGACCTCAGAATCACATGCACAGAAACTAAATGCTAGTTCAGTGGGCATGGGAGAATAAGCAGGGGAGAACGCTCAGGCTCAGTTTGCTGCATGGGTACTGCACCTTCTTGCTCACAGATATGCTAGACAGGATATGTCTTTTTCCTATTTAAAAATGTAATGTTTCATGTTTTCTATGGATTTTAAGTCCTATACGACTGTCAGTGTTCCATCCAGATTCTGATGCCTGCTATATCTAACGGTTTCATAAAGCTGCTAAGAATGACTATGCATCGAATCGCTGTTCTCCCCAGAGCATATCTGAGTAAGACTTGCCTGCTTGTGCAGCGGAGGAACTGATGATGACAGGAGCAGGAGCTACCAGTCGTACTGGAGCTCCAAGGCCATTCCTTGCCCCTGTATTCACCACAAGAGCACCTGTTTGGTCGTAATAGGCAGCGGGAGCCAGGACCGGATAACCTATGAAGACAGGTCAGACAGTTAGAGGGAATTGCCTTTGCAACACTGTATTTTGTGTTACTCCAAACCAAATCCCCTGTTTCCACCTCGGCTCTTATGGAAATCATAAGCTCCTACCCGGCATTCCTGCTGCCAGCCCCTGCCCAAAAGCAAGGGCTGAATTCACTGCTGCTGCGGCCACTAAAGGATCAGTCTGCTGGCCCTGTTGGTTCTGATTTGGGGTCAAAGGGCGCTGGCTGGCTCCTCCACGGAGAACCTTGGGAAAAAAGCAAGTAAATATCAGGTATCGGCAGCAACAAGAGCTGAACGCAATAAGCTGCAATAAACATAGAACACCTTCATTAAGTGTCATATATGCAAAATCAAAAATGTGTTGTTTATGAAGGTCCAGCTCAGCTCTTCTGAGTCCGTAGCAAGGTTCTCATTATTGAACAGTGTTCTCAGTGAGGGCAAGGGTGTCATCACAGCCAGACCTCTGAACTCAACTGACTTGGAGAAATAAACTAAACACTGTTTCCTGATCCTCTGCATGGTTGAAACCATACTAACAGATGACTATTTTGTTGCAATCAAATATATTATGCTATTCTGCCAAGCCCCCATGTCCAAAATCCAGACAGACAATCTGCTTTGAGGATATACATGCATAACTTTAACCAGGATATGATGAAGCCTGATAGAACACACTAAACCATGAACCATGATTAACAAACCCAGTGGCTGAGTTCACACAATACACTATACCAAAATCACATTGTGGCTTAATGTGATACGTGAACCCAGTTGAGAATTGCCTGTTAATGAGAACTTTTGCCAATATTATACAGTGGGGCAAAAAAGTATTTAGTCAGCCACCAATTGTGCAAGTTCTCCCACTTAAAAAGATGAGAGAGGCCTGTAATTTTCATCATAGGTATACCTCAACTATGAGAGACAAAATGGGGGAAAAAATCCAGAAAATCACATTGTCTGATTTTTAAAGAATTTATTTGCAAATCATGGTGGAAAATAAGTATTTGGTCACCTACAAACAAGCAAGATGTCTGGCTCTCACAGACCTGTAACTACTTCTTTAAGAGGCTCCTCTGTCCTCCACTCGTTACCTGTAGTCATGGCACCTGTTTGACCTTGTTATCAGTATAAAAGACACCTGTCCACAACCTCAAACAGTCACACTCCAAACTCCACTATGGCCAAGACCAAAGAGCTGTTGAAGGACACCAGAAACAAAATTGTAGACCTGCACCAGGCTGGGAAGACTGAATCTGCAATAGGCAAGCAGCTTGGTGTGAAGAAATCAACTGTGGGAGCAATAATTAGAAAGTGGAAGACATACAAGACCACTGATAATCTCCCTTGATCTGGGGCTCCACGCAAGATCTCACTCCGTGGGGTCAAAATGATCACAAGAACGGTGAGCAAAAATCCCAGAACCACATGGGGGACCTAGTGAATGACCTGCAGAGAGCTGGGACCAAAGTAACAAAGGCTACCATCAGTAACACACTATGCTGCCAGGGACTCAAATCCTGCAGTGCCAGATGTGTTCCCCTGCTTAAGCCAGTACATGTCCGGGCCCGTCTGAAGTTTGCTAGAGAGCATTTGGATGATCCAGAAGAGGATTGGGAGAATGTTATATGGTCAGATGAAACCAAAGTAGAATGTTTTGGTCTAAACTCAGCTTGTCATGTTTGGAGGAGAAAGAATGCTGAGTTGCATCCAAAGAACACCATACCTACTGTGAAGCATGGGGGTGGAAACATCATGCTTTGGGGCTGTTTTTCTGCAAAGGGACCAGGACGACTGATCTGTGTAAAGGAAAGAATGAATGGGGCCATGTATCGTGAGATTTTGAGTGATCACCTCCTTCCATCAGCAAGGGCATTGAAGATGAAACGTGGCTGGGTCTTTCAGCATGACAATGATCCCAAACACACCGCCCGGGCAACGAAGGAGTGGCTTCGTAAGCAGCATTTCAAGGTCCTGGAGTGGCCTAGTGGGAGAACTTGCACAATTGGTGGCTGACTAAATACTTTTTTGCCCACTGTACATTCATGGCCACATTTCCATCTTTCTCCTCTACCTCTCCTCCTCTCTTATGCATACACTAGACCTTCTCCTTTCTGAAATTCAAAGGCTAACACACAAATCTCATTTATCAGCTTCTACTTATACTAGTGTTTCTCAACCTTGGCCACTTGAAGATGTGTGGACTTCAACTTCCAGGATTCCCCATCAGCCATGTTGGCTGGGGAATTCTGGGGGCTGAAGTCCACACATCTTCAAGTGGCCAAGGTTGAGAAACACTGACTTATACACTTTGCTACAACTACAGACCTGGCTCCAAGACAAGACTGCTCATAAGGAAACCCCCCAAAAACAGTCTCACATTGTCACCAACCGGATCACATCTACGTACAACAATGGCAATGTGTAGTCAGTCTTTGAGCAAAGCAAGGTGATGCTTCTTACCTGCTGTTGCCCTTGCTGGGTCTGCTGAGAGGTTTGCTGATTTGAGGAGTTTGTGGCGGCGGCAGCAGCAGCTTGCTGCTGGAAAAGACTGGCAGGATATACTCCCCAGGGGGCTACTCCGTAGTACTGATGGGGGACAACAGCAGGCCCTAAAATACCAACAAAGGACCGGCATTCACTTACGTTCAGCACTGAGCCTGGCAAGGTTTTGGTGCCAAGCAAAGAAGGATCTGTTCAGCCAAGGATTAAATCAGTGTTTCCCAACCATGGCAACTTCCAGGTGTGTGGACTTCAACTCCCAGAATTCTCATTGATGGCTATGCTGGCTATGGAATTCTGGGATCTGAAGTTCATACACCTGGAAACTGCACAGTTGGGAAACACTGGCTTAAATCATAATTTTAAACCAGCACTGGATGGGTTCACACAATATACTAAACCAAAGTCAAATAAAGCACATTATGGTTTAGTGTGACATGTAAATCCAGCCTATAATATCACACTATAATTGGCTAGGATATATTTTTTATGCTGTATTTATGCCCTCTGTTTGACTCTAATTTCACACAGAGTGGTGTTACTATATTAAAAAAAGAAAGGAAACAGGCAGCTGAGTGTTATTATCTGGTTGCTTAATAATATATACAGTGCATTTGGAAAGTATTCAGACCCCCTTCACTTTTTTCAATTTTGTTATGTAGCAGCCTGATAGTACAATCGTTCAAATTCATTTTTTTTCTCACTAATCTACACTCAGTACCCCATAATGACAAAGTGAAAACAGAATTTTAGAAATGTCTGTAAATTTTTTAAAAAGGAAAACTGTATATAAAATTATAGTACCTGAGGTACATATTTTAAAATACAAGAAAAATATATGCAACGTTAGTTCTCTAATTCCCAAACTAGTGTTTGACAACAATGATGAACTTATTAAATGATATATCATACTGTTTTCCAATTCACTGAAACTACTATATTTATGTATTATTATATACTTATTCAAACCTTGTTAATATAAAGGTTCTACTTAAACAACAAAAATATTTAATTTTAATGTTTAAATCAAGCTCACATATTCAGGAAGTATAGAGTTACAAGTGAGGATATTACCACATTTAAACTTGAATCATGATTTATCATATTCTAAATTTTAACCTACTCCCTTCTCTGTTAATTATGAGATAAATAAATTGTAATTTTTTTCAGATGATCTATAAATTTGATTGGACAATAATTAACTGAGTGTTTGCAAAAAGTGTCAAGTAAATATTTCTGTAGCGGGCTGGAAAATATACTTGGAATTTATGGATGCAATTGGCTCAAACTGACTGCTTCTAAGCAGAGAACTGGTAATTAGTTTTAGCTGGCAAGAAAGCTGGGAAAGAAGGAAAAGAGCCAGAAAGGGAAAAACAGTTTCAGCCTTTATTATTGTTTTATTATTTATCATGTTTTAATCTCACACTTCCTCCAAGGAACTGAGAGCCACTCTACAGGTAGTCCTCGCTTACTGACCATTTGTTCACGGTGACTGTCTGAAGTCACAATAGCACTGAATAAGGAGACTTATGACCAGTCCTCAGAGTTACAGCTGTCACAGCGTTCCCATAGTTATGTGACTGCGATTCAGGCACTTGACAACTGGCATGCATTTATGATGGTCACAGTGTCCCATAGTCACACGATCACTATTTGTGATCTTCACAGCCAGCTTCTGACAAGGAAAGTCAATGGAGAAGCGGCAGAAAGTCACAAGTCACGGTCATGTGACATCACACTTAATGACCCACAATGATTCATTTAATGACTGCAGCCAGAACTGATGAACTAGCACTGTAAGTCAGGCATGGTCACATGATTTTTTCCCCTTTTTTAAATGCTGTATTTACACCCTCTGTTTGACTAATTTCACATAGAGTGGTGTTATTATATTAAAAAAAGAAAGGGAACAGGCAGTTGGGCATTATTATCTGGTTGCTTACTGTGTTGCTCAGCGATGCAGCTGCCAGTCCCAATTGCAGTCAGTAAGTGAGGACTACCTGGTTATCCTCCCTTTTATTTTGATAGCAATATAAGGAATTAGGTTGCCCAATCTGTAGGGTAACTTTTGATACAATAATCAACTTGCATCCATCCATTTGCAGAATAAAGCAGCCAAAAGCATAGTTCTGCAAATACCCAAGATTGTACGATGGGTAGACTCCATAGAAGTTCTCAGTTTTTACTTGCATAAGGGTCTGGACAAGCTAAGCAACATACTTGGGGTCAGTGTTGCTTTCCTGCCCCCCCCCTTTCCAAGCCACGTTCTAAATCTCGCTGCTCTGAAATCCAACGCAAGGGAAGGCAGCAAGCTGGGAAGGATACTGTGACTCAAGATGCTAAGCTAATTCTGTGAGACATAAGCAGGATGGCCCCTTGGAGCCCCAAGTATTTGGGGGTTTCTGTCCCAGAGCAGAGAGCATTTTGAAGCACCTCACCTAAAGTCGCAGCTGCCGCAAGCCCTGCTGCGTAGGGATCCGTTCCTGGTGGAGCAGCACTGATGATGTAAGGGTTGGGCACAAAGGCAGCAGGAGCTAAACCTGCTGAAAACATACCTGTCAGTGAAAACAAACTTGACTAGCACTGCAACCCTACTAAACCACGTCTGCAGGTGATGTGGGGGGATGGAAGCAACCTATCTATGATCAAACAGAGTAAAAGGGTTCAAGGCATTAAGACAAGAGCCATAAATCTTCAGAGATCTTCTGACAAGAAATACTGCAATGTTTGTGGTATTATTCATTTTGATTTATTATAAAAAGAGCATAACTTTAAAAATGTGCTCTTCCATTTTTTAAATAATAACATAGGGCATTTTATCCATATTTGCTTTTTGTAACAGCTCTATGAACCCCCATAATAAGGCAAATATCGTTCTGTTTGCCTTCAACCTAATTTAAATGACTGGCAATTCTTGTTTAAACATTATGTGAGGCTATTTCAGGAGAAATATCAAGGCAGGAAAACGTGTTTCTTAGTTAAATCTTGTAAGCAGCTTAATTCACGTCTGGCTCAGAGGCAATGAGTCCTTCCTATAAAAGTTCTCATTATAGACTCTCAGTCTCAGTGAGGGCAAGAGCATCATCACTGCCAGACGCGAGAAAGATAAGGATATAAAGATCCTGTAGAATCACACAATCATTTCTGCTTTACCCTTGCATTCTCTTTTGAAACAAATGAACGCCATCTTCAGAGTTACGTAACCAAGTGCTGAATGTAACAGAGAAGGGGACCACATTTCTACCCATTCAGGACCTGAAGACTTACCTATGTGAGGCTGATGGGCAGCTGCTAATGCGTATTGCTGTTGTTGGGCTGCTGTCAGTTGCTGGACAGCAAGTGCATTCGGTCTTTGGAACAGCTGAGAAATTAAAAAAATAAAAAGATATTCATTTTACAACTTTATCCCAATGCTCTTAATGCCAGGTGTCAGGCCCAGCCGAAGAACAACAATGAAAGAGCCCAGTTGAGTACAGTTCCTTTATTTGATTACACCTTATAGACAGAATCTTGCAAAACTAAATCTATACTACAGCAACTAGTGGATATACCCTGGGAGATTCTAGGGAGTGGCCATCCTGAATCTCTTACTCTTCTCACGTTCCCCCTGCAGACTCCTTTCCCCTCCTGGAATTTGCCCCCTCTTTCCTGATAGCCTTGATCTCCCACATCACTCTCCTCCTCTTAAATACATTCCATCACACCAGGACAGTATTACTCATCTGACCTAAAGTCCATTTCTGCCCATAACTCTATTCCTCTAACAGATACAGGCAATCCTCATTTAGCAACTGCCTTGTACAGTGACCATTTGCAGTTACATGATGAAAAAGTAACTTTGTAACCAATCCTTGCATTCACAACCTTCGCAGGTCTGTAAAGGAAAGGAAAACTGAAGTAAGATCATAAGCTTAGTCACAGTTTCACTTAGCAACCACTTCGCTTAATGACCAAGCTGCTGATCCCAACTGTGGTTACTAAACAAGGACTACCTGTATTTTATAATAAGGAGGAACAACCTGGGCCCCTGCAGATCCTATTAGATTGCAATTCTTCTCATGCCTAAAACTTGCCATAATGATTAAGGCTGATGGGAGGCCCCATGCTACTCCCTCTTGCTTTACTCTCTTTCTAGCCATCTTCCTCTTTTCCTGTTTGCCAATCTCAAACTGACTAATATGCGGGTCTCTGAATGACAACTCAGTTCACTGTTATCAAATGGTTAGGATGCACTTATTTGTCTAAATTTCCTATTCCTAGAATGCACTTGTAGCTACTGCCACAATAATGTGGCACGTCATATAGGGCCAGAACAGGCTAACTGTAATAGAATGACAGAATTAGCTGTAGAGAAAACTTTGTAATAAAATAAGCACTCATTAACCCTAAGCTTTTGGCTATAAAACAATGCTGACACTCATTTACTTAAGTCAGTTCCTTAGCCTGAATGCTTTTATAATGCTTATATCCTATATATCCTTATAGTATATATACAGGCAGTCCTTGTTTAGCAACTACACTTGGGACCAGCAACTCAGTTGTTTAGTGAAGCAGTTGCCAAGTGAAACATGACTGTGCTTATGATACAAAACTTCAGCTTTCCTTTGCTTTACCAACCTGCAAAGGTCGTAAATGTGAGGATTGTTTGTAGAGTTACTTTTTCATCACTGTCATAACTGCGAACAGTTGCTAAATGAGGAGTACCTGTATAGGATAGATATCTTATATCTCATTTATATCATTATCCGCAGACAGGCCTGAAATGCAAGTGTTCAGAGCAGAAGGAAAGCTTATTGAAGAAGGAGGCTTGGGAAATCCACTTGGGAAATCCACAGAGCTATTTCAGCTATCTGAGATTGTGTGTGTGCAAATCCATGCCCCACACTGAAGTAAGGTGGAGAGGCTGAAAAAGGCAACTAGGTAAATAAATGTAGTACCTACCTGTTGTTGTGAATTGTAGTCAAATAAGCCCACAGTTGCTGCAGCGGAATCCACAGGTACCTGGGTGCCCGAGTAATCAAACTGAAGTGGCTCCATGCCAACATGCTCCATGGGATCCAGGGGAACACTCTGTGACTCTATATTGGAGAAATCCTCCACAGGCTTGGCACCATTAGTACTAGCTAGCTGGGCTAAGCTTTCTGATCCATTCTGGTTTGGCCCTAAAAGATCCACATCACTGGCCGAGTTCTGGCAGTTCCCTGGTGTCCGGCTGAAGAAGAAAGAGGAAGGTGCATTTTCAGTTTGGTTCTACATATTCCCCATACACTTAATTTAAACTTAGATCTCTATAGGAACATGTATACTTATATGTCATAATATACTCTCCTTAGCTAAGATGTGTTATCCTCTGAAATGGCTTCTCTTCTTTTGTACCATAAACTTCTCTAACCCAGACATGGTACCATATCCAATTCTCTCATAGGATACTTTTATCTGTAAAGCCTTCAATGTAAACTGAAGGCAACCCAACAAGGCCTTACAAGATTATCTTGTTCAATTAAAGATCACATCAGGCAGCCTACTACTATGTGATCTCCCAAGAGAAAAAGGAAAAGAACAGCCTTGGAACCACAATTCCCAGGATTCCCAACCAGCAATCCCAGCATATTGAGTCACCACTTACAACGGAAAAAGCTACTTGGCCCCTTCTACTATACCAACTTTAAAGTCCAAGCCTAGTAATTTGATGATGCATTACAAAGTTCCTGAGATCAAACTGGACATTTTTGGCTACATTTGTACATAACATTAAACTATGTGCATATGCACCCTCTCCTTCTGGAAGAAGGAATAAAGAAGCACTCCAATTCATTTTCCTGGCTTGCTGTGCATCAATGAAAACAATCTCTAAATTAGGATTTAAAAGAAACTTAAATTTCCTGAGCAAGCCAACTAAGAAGCCAGGTCTTATAACCAGCTTGCTTAGCAACTGATTAGAATTTAATTTAATCCACAATTCCTGGTGTAGTAGGTAACAAGCCAAGAATCAAGCAAATTAGAATTGAATATGTCTTGGGAGAAGAAAGAGTACAGAAGTCAGAGATTTCTTTCTGCTCAGATGATATTAACCATGATTTGGCATTATGAACTGCCACCCTGCCCAGTGTACAATCTGCTTATTGTACAGTATGTACAATATAGCACAGAAGAGAGGAACTCACATATGGAAACTTACATACCTAAAATCCTTTGCATCCGCATCAATTCCATTTTGCACAGGCAAACCATTAGCCTTGTCCATTACGTCTCCCTCTTCCTTCAAATCACCTAATTTATCACCATCAAATGTACTCTTATTTTTCTTGTCGCCTTTATCATTGTCATCATTCTCTGCATCCCTTGGCCCCTGTGTAAAGCACAGAGGGTTGCTAAATTTTGCATAAACTACAATTAACTAAACAAGGAAACTATGTCAGAAAATTCAATTATAAAGATTTTGAAAAAGTCTACATCAATACTTCTAAATATCACTTATAAGCTTAACCATTGCTTTAATCCAGTTCTATTTAAGTTTGTCTACATCAACATAATGTTTTGGGCATTTAGACTATGATCAACTCAAAACTGTTCCAAATACAGCGACAATGCATCAGATATATCCCAATAGATAACTGTGATTTAGAAATAGCAATGCCATAAATAATCTAGTATTACTTACAAATCCTCCTTTTCTGAGACAGGAATCCCCAGGGGATGAACTCAACACATATTCTACCATGCTAACTCCAAGCCCACCACTTTCTGATCGTGGAGACAGCACTGAATTAACCTCATTATTCACATGAAAACCTTGACCAGGTCTTCTCTGAACCATGATTGGTTGGGAAACAGAATGATCTGCAACAAAAATAAGTACAAGAGTATAAAGTCACCATTTCCCAAAAGGGAAATCTACTACTAGCAAATATTTGGGGTCTGTAATATATGATTACTTTCTACCTTATTCTTTATGCACTATTATCTATTCGCTGATTTTATCAATTTCACTTTTTTTCTAAAAGTCACCCAGGATAATAATGTTCAATTAAAAATACCTACTAAAATTTAGCATGAAATCTAAGGACAGGGAGACATTTCCCTATATAGTAAAAGTTGAGAGCAATACTAATATTCATCTATGACAAAACGTTACATAACATTTCATGTTCAACAATACAGAAAAGTATTTACTGCCTATTTAAAGCAGAGACAGGAAGGAGCCAATCTTTTCCCTCTCTGCAGGGTGTTCCATAGTCAGGTGCTGCTATCAGAAGTATCCATCAGCCTTGGCTCTCCAGGGCCTCTAGCACTGATGTTAAATGATTAGCAGCCTCATATAAAAGAACAGGGTGTTTCAGATATCCTGGTCATAAATAATTTAGGGCTTTCAAAGTCACAACCAGCACTCTGAATTGTAGCCGAAACAAACTGGAAGCAATATACTGTTCCAAGGTGGCGCAATGTAATCTTTGAAGTGCATTCCAGATAAAAGTACCACCCCATGTAGAAAAGTTTTCATTCTGCCTTTAAGGAACAGTAGTCCTTAACAGCTCAAAGAAATTAACGTCACCCATCAATGGCCACAGTCAGCCCTGACTTTCTTTTCCACTTCCTTAAAAAGTGCAACCAAGATAATTCACTATTCTGCATTATCTAATTAACCAATAAAATTATACTTAATTTTGCAACAATTTGCAGTTATGGACTTTTTTTCCCCTAAGATACTTTTACTAAATGTACTATGAGTATTATGAGGCAGAGAAGTCTAGCTATGAAAGAGAAATAACAGAAAGATTGTCCAGAATTATTTACAACCATGGTAATTCAAAATACCTGATGTCCCCCAAGCGCTGTCTCTCCACTGATCACCCAAAAATATTCCTTTTGGTCCATCTTTGCTTGAATCATCAGACTCCCAAAATTTTTTCCCTGGCAAAAGCTGCTGTAAAATAAAATCAGAAATACTGCTATGTAAAAAGGGACCTGGAACATTAGGACTAAGATAAAAGCATTATAATAATACCTAGTTCTCATCTCTCTGTTGCCCTTCCTCATGTAACTAATATATGAAGCACATTTTCCTAAGTATGTTAGTACTGCAACTTCCCAGAAGGGTGTGCTTGCTGGGACTTCTGAAGCTGCCCTCTCAACACATCTGGAGGGTATGTGTCAGGTATGTCTGCCATCCAGCATTTCAAAGCAAGGTAAAGCAACAGGTAAGGGGGACTGGAAGAGAAAGAGACCTAATTTTGGACAGAAGAAAAAAAAAATCATTACTATTCTCTTCCTGCAAGGAACGAGGCAGCAATACTTCCTTGAATTACAAAGAGAAGGTAAACATTCTTGACCAACATCTCTAGTAGATCACCATATTAATCCAATTTGGGGCAGGTCTAGGTCAGGCACAGCAGGCCTGGCAATATCCTTTGCTCCACCTTGCACAAAAGTTTTAATGACTGATGGGCCTTAATTAGGTGCACTAGGATGGAGAAATCATGATAATAATAATGTGAGGCAGAGTTGGGTGGAACAAAGTTGAGTAGTAGGGGAGAGACACATGGCTGGGAGGGGGGAGAGAGGTACAATTAGGAAACTATCTTCAACAAAAAAAAACCAGTTAGAGCACAGTTAGTGAAGAAATGCTTTATAAAAGGGAACTCATAAATAAGTGTACTAAGAGCAGTATGACAGTAATGCTTCATAAGAACATACAACTAATTTAAGGCCAAAGAGTCATCTTTACCCACCAGTATTTACGTACAGTAATGGTGTGATTGTATAACTATGTACTCATACTGGGATGAACAACAATTAAAAGGCTAAACACAGCCACTGTGCAGGAAGTGGTATTTTCCAATTCAGTAATAAGTTTTAAGCAATACGGAACCTCCCAATATCTCACCTGCCTGACAAGTTGCCTTCTTTCTCTCTCCCACCCCTTGACCAAGTTCAATTCTCCATTTGTTAAAATACAGTTTAGCAGCTGACAAGGAACCACAAACACTCTCATTCCTAGGAATCTGACATGAAACTATAATGCTCTATTTCAGACTTGTTAAGAACTTTGGCATATTAAATCAGGGTGAAAGGGTGGAAGCGCTGAAGAAGAAAGGCACAAATTCCAAAAGAATTTCACAGACTAACCATACCAAAAAAAATAAAAAATACTCTGATCCAGCAGGGCTCCTTTTACTGTCCAAAGGCAGGAGACTGAACTACCAAACTGGGCTAGTAATATCCTTTCTCTCTGTGAGAGTCCACTCACTGCCATGAACCAAACACACCATACATTTTAGTGCAATGAACCTTACCCATGTAGCATATTTAATTTAGGATTAGTGTGATGCATGAACCTAGTTGTGAGTTTGTGTATTATAATTTACAGCAATGTAATATGTCAACTTTGCCATTAGGATTCATTCAAGGAAACAGGGTTAGAACAAACTATGATTCTATTTATTTATTTATTTATTTATTTAGTTAGTTAGTTAGTTAGTTAGTTAGTTAGTTAGTTAGTTTTTATTTATATGTCACATTTATATAGCTGCCCATCTCACACAAAGTGACTCTGGGCGGTGTACAACAATTAAATAAAATAACAAATGGATAAAAACAATCATTATAAAAAGTTTAAAAGTGATTATTAAAATGAAAAAATGTTTAAAATGTTAGATTTTAAAATATACAAACAATGCCCTTGTGAACCCAGCCAATTTCTCATATTCTAGAGACTGGAAGCCAAGAGAGTAGGGAAACCATTCTGGTCACTTATTTGGAACTTTACAATCAATGCACACTGCATAATGTTACACCATCAAGTGTTCCCATTTGGGAGGCCGGCCAACCACGTCACATTTCATGATTTGCCAGTCCATTCATCCCATAAACCTTCCGTTTTTTTCCTCCCATTATTCAACATTATGGGGGTACAAGGCATGACTCCTCACTGGGATGTCCCACTTTCGCTCTAGTTTCTTAAGGTTTTTGCATTTGTTTTTACACTTTGCAAAATCTGGGGCTTCTGTGAGCTTTTCAGTACCTTACTTTTGTTATTCCGGGTCTCCATTATGGGTGTAATACCAGCTGAGTCTGCTTTAGAGGGACTGATGACTACGATAATGATGTCTCACTACAGTACCTCCCTGGCACACAGACACATCAGTCCTATCTAATGCTGGCCCTGTAAACCCTTTAAGCAGGTTATGGGATGTTTTCATCTAAGAATCTGGCAGGGCAGAGTGAGGGATGGAATGGCATACTATGGCAATACTGAAAGCCGAGTAATCCGTGATTATGTAGCAACTCAGATGCATGAGCAATGTCTATCAGTATACATTTATACAGTGTAGTTTATGAAGCTGAACAAAGAAATCATTCTATTACATACATTCAGCAAGTTAATATTTTATTCTTCAGTGAACGTAGGTGTGTGCAATGTGGGGATACTCTACCTGGTTATGAGAAATAGGACTTGTCATTAACAATCCTATGGCTTTTCTTGGTTGATCAGCAGGTTGTAGTTGGTGAGACAGCTTTTTAATTTTAAACTGTAGTTTTATTTCAAACCACTATTCATAAATAACTACCATACTTTTTAAAACGAAACGTCGCTATCCTATTCCAAATGCTACCAACAGGAAAACGTGACAACTTTGCTTTCTACAGTTCTACAAAGAACTGAGTAGTTACCACTTAGATGGTTCTTGGGGCTTAGGATATTACCTGTGCAATGGAGCACCTTGTCCCAAGAGTTCTGCACTTTGCTACAGCTGTATTAACAAGGACGGTCATGAAAATATTTACACAGACTTGACAGAATTTCTTTGTAAATAAGCTTAGCTGGTGGTACATCCCACTCCTATAACCTTTTGAGAGAGGCAGTTCGTTTGGCAAACAGAAAGGTAGCCTGCCTTGCAATCCAGATGAAGCGTCTATTCCTTTCGCCTTATTATATTCTCAAATGCTCTTATTAACCAAAATTGCTTTATTGTTGTTATTATGAAGGATCTTAGAAAGGCTTCATTTATTCACCTGCATGTGAAACCAAGCCAGCCAATTAAAGCTCTATAATACAGTCCTTCAGATCTTTTGGGGTTTTGTTTTAAATGAAGATATCGTTACTATAGCACTCTAAGCTTAAGATTTCATACATATTTCCATATTTGTGAAAAATTCATATATTTATCAAAATAACCAAGACCTTGTTTTCTCTTTCATCACTTACTTAATTTACTAATAATTTTTATATACAAGGAAGCTACATATTTATCCTCGCTTTCACCCTAAGGAATAAAATATGCCCCCAACTTGATTAATGAGGGCAACATCCCCAAAGCTCAGTATCTTAGCTGTTTTTTTTGGCCCAATTTCCACTGTAATTTGTATCCTATTTCACATTGTCCTTCCTACATTAAAAAAAAAAGGTCCAATAATACTGACAAAGAAGCATACCAAAGTGGAAATGAAATTAAAATTCCTCAGATGGAGTACTTTTTGAGACACAGAATTATATACAGGTAGTCCTCAACTTGCGACCACAACTGGGACCAGAATTTCCATCCCTAAGCGATGCAGTTATAAAGCGAGACGTCACATTACTGCATTGCTTAGCAACCGCAATCCCAGCAGTCTTGGTTGCCATCATTAACTGAGAATCGCGGGTCATTAAGTGAGTACCCACTGCAATCCAAGCCATTCTGGGCTTGGTCCCTCCCAGCCCCAAGCCTCAGTAAGGGAAGGGACTGCCTCCAACTCCCCCCACCCACCTATTTCCCCATCTCTGCTCTTCTGGTCGCCCTGCACCCTCTAGCCTCTGGGGCTGCTTGCCACATCTTGGGAAGCCACAGCCACCCCAGCCCAGTCCCAACCACAGTCACCCTCATCATGCTGCACTCCGAAACCCCTGCGGCCCTACGCTCCACTGCCCCAGCTGACTTTTGCCATTTTCTTGCTCCAAAAAACCCTTCTGCAAAAAGCTTCTGGAGTGCAGTGGACCAAAAAGCTTTCACTCCAGAAGGCTAAGGCCAGCCTAGTCTACCTGGGGGTATGACTGGTGTACCTCCCTTCCTGAGAAGGACTGATCTACCCATGGAAAATGAAAGGGAGAGGGTCAAAGGGGACCACGAGGGCCTGGTCAACCCACCTATCACAGCTAGACAACCAAAGTTCCTGGGAGCGGACCAGTCTACCCATGGGGAAGGGAAAAAAAAAAAGAGGGAGGAAAGAAGGGGGTGCCTTTTTTTTTCTGCAGCACAATGCAAAAGCCCAGCCCTATCCAGAAGCATTCTGCAAAGGGGCATTTTGCAAAAGGCCTTTTTGGAGCAAGAGGACAGCAAAAGTCACCTGGGGCAATGAAGCACAGGGCAGCAAAGGGCCAAGAGGGCATAGATGGGGGGGAAGATAGGTGGGTGGGGAGTTGAAGTGCCTCTGCGGTCATAAGTGTGGGCAGGCTGCCAAGTGCCCAAATTTGGACATGTGACCATGGGGGCACTGCAACGGCTGTAACTTAAGGTACCGGTTGCAAGTCACTTTTTCCAGTATGTTTGTAACTTCAAATGGTCACTGAACAAATGGTCATAAGTCAAGGACTACCTGTACTGTAGAAGAGTAGTGGCGCCTGCAAGATCTTCTCTAGATACAGGGCTAATATTACAGGTAGTTCTCGTTTAACAATGGTAATTGGGAGCAGCAACTCCATTGCTAAGTAGAACATCACATGACAAAGGGGACACTGCAATGGCCACAACTACAAGGACCAGTTCAGCACCATCGTAACTTTAACAACCACTTGTTCAGTGACCATTTGACAAGGACTACCTGTATTAATAATAAAATCTAGTTTCTTTGTGTGGATAGCACTGCTGTTTACACAAAAACCAATCTCAGTTCTTTGAATGACAGTCATATGAAGCCAAAGTGGCATCAGCAACATGATGGCTCAGGGGAACAAAGGGAAATACAAAAATATTTTAATAATGAAAAACTGAGGATTAGGAAATGGAATTACTAGACCACCAGATGGAGAGCACTCCATGCTTCAACATTTTGTAAACTTTCGGCTTTCCAGTTAAAAACCCACCCTACTCTCACAGGAAACTGCACAATGTAGTTTTAGTCAACTCACTCAAGACTTCTCAAGACAATTTTGGTAAGAATGAAGTTATTAAGTTGCTAATAACTCAAGTTCTTGACTTTCTATGTAGCCAGATCAATTAATTTTCACTCATTCAAACTTCTGACACTTGAAATGAAAAAGTTTGAAACAACTAACACATTTACAATGGCTATTATTTTCCTCTCTGCCTGGCAAAATGTCCAAACCACAAATATGGCAGCTTCTCATCTCCAATTTTGCCTGTACAATTTATGCTTGGAAAAATAAATATGGCTAGAATCTTCACAAATATTACAAATGGGTAGGGCAGCTTCACCATTAGATTAGCTACCCATGGCCCAAGTCACCAATCACCCGCAACCTCTGACTGATTAAAGTGTTTCAAAACCAGAGACATTTGGGTGAATATCAAGGTTTACTTAAAAGCAACCTGCTATCAAAACTGTGAAAGTTTGTGGCTCACCATGAACAAACTGTACCCTACTACACATAAGCTGATTTGTACCCATCCTGGTACACCCCACTAGTGTCACTGCTAAACCAACCAAAACTGAGCCTGATTGTGATCCTGACTTGTAAAAGGGTGCCAGGAACTTCAGAATCATTACTTTCATAATTCCATTTCAGAGCATCTCCTACTTGGACATTTTTCTTTACCAGATCAACTGTGCTTCACCTAAATCAAAATATAAACCTCAGATATAGCAGTCATGTGTTTTCAGTATTAGGAGATAGAGAAGGGAAGTCAGACACTGTTTCTTGCCTAATATGCTGGATGTGATTTAATATTTGCATTATTAATAACTAATGCATGATCTATAGCCTCCAATTTGAGAATGACTTTATAAAGACTTGACTCTCATTTTTTCCCTTTTCTGCTTCTGTCATCATCACCTCTGCTTTTTGTTCCCCCTCTAGAGTTCTATACCAGACTAGAATTCCAATGTTGTACATTCTTCTGTAGTCCTTTCAGCTGATTCTAATAAAAGCATTAAACAATTGTGGCTATCAGCTTTCATTCAGAACTTTCTCTATAAGCGTCATTTTAGTCCATTCAAGCTAATATATTTTCCCTCACAAGTTCACCAAGTAGCCCTTACAACAACCACATGTTGTTAAAATAAATCCTGGGCTGATCTTTTCCTTCATTGGAAAGATTATCAATAGAAGAGAATATATGTAGCTCAGGGTTGAACTGTGGCGTCCTTGGGGTTCTCTGAGCTTGGTTGTTTTCTTGCAAACATTTCATTACCCAGCTAGGTAACATCTTCAGTGCTAGAATGGAGTGTGGTTTGCTCTCTGTTTATATACAGTGGCATGCCCTGCCAGTGTTGGTGTGTGTGCTGCTTTTTCTCTGGTAGTTCCTTGATTAGGGTATTGTTTACTGCTTGATTGTATGATAATCTTGGTGTTAATCTCTGCTTATCTGGGTGATGATTGCTGGTGAGAAAATGTTCTGGTCTTTTGTTTCCTTTTTATTGTCTCTTTTGAAAAGTGTGCAGATGTTGTTTACCTCTATGTGCCTGTTGATGGCTGCCTTGTCTGAATACCAAGCTTCCAGGAATTCCCTCGCATTTTTGGATTTAGCTTGGTCTAAGATACTGAAAGTTTCCCAGTTGAAACTATGGTTAAGTCTGTCCATGTGTTGTGAGATCAACGAGTTTTCATCACGTCTTCTGACTGCTAGTTGGTGTTCATGGATGCGCTCTGCTAGCCTTCTGCCTGTCTGTCCTACACAGTGGTTGTTAGTCCTTTCACATGACCACATGGTCAGATTTTAAGGTGGAGGGGGCAGAAATGTTGGGGGGCAAAGTAGTAAAAGGGCTCCTCTAATGAGAAGGAGTTTCTTCAGGAACAACCAACTTGAAAACTCTGAACACATTCTTTCATAGATAAAGAGAGAAAGCTGCTCCCTTTTTTCCCTCAAAGCCCCTCTCCCCTACCACATCTTGAGTAACTGTTCCATCATACAATCATGAACTACAGAAACCTACTGAAGCTCAAACCTGTTGGAGCTGGGCATAACTGCTTCTTATCAGCATTTAACTTTGTTTTTACAGGGTAGGGCTTACCACATATAGAGTCTGGGTGGAGATGCCTCAAAGGAAAGCTAATCTTTATCTGTTAGTTGGGATAAGGAAGCCTCTCCCTAATTCAGTTTCCCTACATGGCCCAGGCTGCTTTTACAAGGCAAAGTAGCCTGACTATAGGAATAAAAAAAGTCTGCAAACAAGCAGATTGAACCCACCTCCATTTCTTAACTCTGTATTTGTCAAGTATCTTATCCACTTGAATCAAAAAGAAAATAACATCTGCATTTCAATGGCCCACTTTCTACTTAGTTTACCACAGCAGTCTTTGGATTTCATGTAGCTAAGGTATACAGCAATTTGGTGAACTTTTGGCATATTGTTTGCAGGGAAACCTCAACAATGGTTTAAAAGTTTTAACATATAATACCAGCTTCAAGTGGCCTACTTCTTTTGTTTTACAACCTTCAAGGGCTACCTCACTTGTGTTTTCCCTTCTTTGTGGAAGTGCATACACAGGAACACGATCCCTGGCTATTTCTATAGTGGTTTATGGAATTGCACCCTAAGGAAACGCCCTTCAAAAGATCTGCAGCCTAAAGTTAGTTACTTAAGAAAACCCTCTTATACTCTTTAAAAAGTGATACGAAAGGGCTTTTTGTTTAATTCTACTATTTACTGATACTATTAAATCATATAGAAATTTAAAAGACTATTTAAGCAACACTGACAGTCGCTGTGCCAATCATGAGGAGTGTGCATTCAAAACTGATTTAGCTGGACTTTGGCTTTGAGATGTTATATAAGGGAGTCTGCTAACTTGTGTAATAACTCCCATGAACATGTTCCATTTCATACAATAAAACAAAATTGCACTATTACTTGTACACTTAATCAAACCACAGCACCACTAAATGATAAAATGCTTCTTCCCCACTACCTTGACTATCTTTTCCAAAGATTTATACCCTCTTAATTTTTCACACGGCAAAGGAAGGTTTTAAACAAGAAGTGGTTTTGTAAATATGCAGTCCTTTTACAAAAAAGGAAAAAATATCTATAACATCTGGACAGCTGGCAATTGAAATGCCTGAGCCACTATAAACGTACCTTCCAAACTGCCGAGTATTTAAACAAAGAAATGCCCAAACACCTTAGGGGGTATTTAGTCAAGCAAGATTTGAGCAGCTGGACACAATGGTTAAATATGGAAGGCTTAACCAAGTCCCTTATAATGAACGTACTTGTAACTTCAGAGCCCCAGAGATAGAAGACATAACACATATGTTATTTGAATGTCAATTGTATAAGAAAGAAAGAGATCAGTATCTTGGACCGCACATTAGACTAACAGCCTATTGGGACCCTTATATTAAAACAACATATTTCATGTGAGGTCAGAATCCAAAAATTACATATAATACGGCCCTTTATTTGAACAAAACAGTACAGCTGAGAACTGCATATGTGGGTCTGATTGAAGTAAATTATAGGGGTGACACAGAAATATGATTTGCATTTTCTTTTACTTATTTCTTTTATTCTGTTTTTAACATATAGGCTTATTACTGTTCTATGCTTTATATTTTGTATTCTGATATGACCTAATGGCTAATCGATAAAGTATTACTAGTATAACATCTGGAACAAATATTCCCATAAGTAGTGCAAGAGTATCATCTCTAGTTCCATCTCTAAAATTAAGCCTAAATCAGATCATTTCTCATATGGAGACAAGGAACAGCACTGACTTTACTGGAGGAAGATCAAGAGAATAAAAACGATCTACTTACCTCCCCCATAGCCCTTCCTTCCAAAGCAAGTGCTTGAAAATCATGATTTAATTCATCCATAGATCGAACCTATTATAGAGGCAAGAGAAACTTAGGTAAGAGAAAGTGAAAAACTAAAAGATATAAAGCAGAGTTTCCAGCACTCTGGAACATGAGCATCTGTATTTAACTTGCATAAAAGTACATTTAAAATTACAGCTGCAAAAACAAAAACAAATGTTTGGTTATCAGTAAGGTAAAGCACAACAAAACATTTAGATTTACTCAAACAGAAAGATGGTTAGCCAACATAAAAGAAAACGCAATTGAAACTAATATAACTAAATAAAACATTCAGGTTTATAGAATATACATCTTTCTTTTAAGTTCACAAATCCCAAAAGCTTTCTTGGAAAACAGTAAGTAATAGAAGCTTATGACTACACCTCAAGAGACTCTGCATCACATTTAGTCATTAGAAAACCATAATTATCAAATGTTCTAATTTTCTTTAAACTGAAATTATATCTAATGAAATCTCTCTTGCGCTGCAGCTAAAAGGAGACACAGCATGAGTGTCTTCTTTTACTTTCCCTCTGTAAGCTGCCTTCTGAGCTGGTAGCGATGGACACATATTATTTTGGTGTTTCTGAAAGAATTACACATAAAATATACAAAGTCAACATGACTAATGAAACTGTTTACACTGAGGACAAACCATCCATATCAATTCTAGTAATACACAGAGTTCACAGGAACTGAGCCTATGCCTCAGCATTCTCCGGAACAACTCACAAATACAAGTATCCAAAAATTCCTCAAACTTAAAGCTGTAAATAGGCAAAGAAATAAGTTGCTTGGGTGTCAAGATTTACCCTAATCTTATTTGTATTGATTCCACAAACAGGGAGCAAAAAGAGAATAGTAGGGACAAGGAGCATAAAAAGCTAGGCTTTTCCTCCTTGATTTCTCTTCAGAGAAAAGAAGGGTTCAGAATGAGTATTCATCCAAGTGTGATCGGTATCTTAAGTCTGCAACCCCCTAAAATACAGCATCTAATGATTCAGGCTAAAACAAATAGGCTAACTATGCAATTCATATGACATTAAAGATGCCCTGATTGTTTTAGTAGATTTAGGTAACATCAAATTTCACACTTATAGTCATTTCCTTCTCATGTGTGTGCACACATGAACATAACTTGTGTATGTGTGTGTGTGTGTCTGTGTGCCACCTTCAAGTCGGTCTTGACTCCGGGCGACTACATGAACATGTTGGGCAATTTCTCACAATGTTTTCAGAAATGGTCTACTATGCGCTACCATAATCATGTAAGCTGACCAGAGCAGTGGTTCCACATCGCTTTTTCTCATATATTCTGATTGGCATCAGAACAGATAAGGACTGTGCAACTTTGTATTTTTGAGATTCTCCAATACAGATATGGAGCTGAATGCTCCACCGTTAGCTCTATCCCTGAGCTAACAGGGCCTCCTAGTGATATTATCCAATTTTATGGATTATAGATTTCACTCATACTACTGAGAAATAACTTCCAAATCAGTTTTAAACAATTCTACTCTTCTCCAGAAAGATAGCCGCAATACCCTTCTGGGGTAAACAGCAGCCTCAGGGTGAGAAAGAGGCTTAAGCAGAACCACAGCCCCATCCCCATTCTGGGTACTTCAATTTCAAGTCTAGTTCTAAAGGGTGTAATTAAAAACTGATATGTGAAATATGATTCATTACTTTCCTCCTTCCTTTGTCAAGGGCTAATAAACTGAGCACTAGCACAAACTTGCTCATTATTTTATGTTGCTGGCGCTAATCAAATTATTGTATCATTCTTGCTTTGGGATTTATTTTGTGTTAGTTTCAGAATTCCCTACTAAATAACTGGGGCAATAACAGATGAGTAGGCAAGAGTTTAAGCAGGAGGACAAAATTATGTTATCTGCACAACAGTTTAAGCCTTTCTTGTAGTGTTTTTTTAAAACACTGACAGAACATGTAACTTTCTCAAGGCAAAAATGAAAGAAATCAAAATTAGTAATTTTTATTTATGCCAGGACATTCACTTCTTTATAGTTTTCCTTTAAGAACATTTTGGGGAAAAAAAATTAAATCTATTTTAAGCGTAGTATGTGTCAAATCTAAAATCAGGCAAGTTACTAGAACAAAACCTTAACTGACAAGATGATTAAGACCTGGAATAGCAAACAACTGTTTTTAACTGAATAAATTTCATAGAGTAAATCTTATGTGCAAGATGTATTAATATAATAACCCTCAGACTGATTTCAGCAATGGTCACTGGAAGTTTTTATTAACTGATTAAACTCCCAGTCACATATTTAGATAGAACACTTGCTGAAAGCTTCTATGATTGATTATTAATTAAAAGAATATTACAGCTATAAACATTAAGATCAACCAAACGAAGCTTTAAAAACATAAAAAACTGGTTAGGAAAGCTGGAAGTTATTAAACTGTTGGATGGCATTATTTAAATATGTACTAAAAGAGTATCAGGAAACTACAGAAAAGCTGGAAAAATTATTTTAATCTTGTGTGAAGAGGTAAAGCAAAAACCTCTTTTCAGGTTCATGTGTTTCATGAACTTTTCAAAGAAAAATCAGAGGCACTGAGACAAATAATGAGAAAAGAAAGTACTATAAATTAAAAATTAACAAAGTTCAAATACTGCCAAAGAACTTAAATAATAAAGTCATCTAACAAAAAAATGTAAATTACCTCCAAATTTGCAAATTCTCTACTAGACAATTGAAAAACATCATTTTTATAGATGATCCCATAGCACTAGAATCATCAGCTGACTTTGTGCCCATTTACTGATTTTTGGGATTGCTAATTTTCACATAATGCCTATTTGGGGGACCTGGAAGTTTCTGATGAAGATGCAACAGCCTTATTGGTGCATGTCATGGTTGTCTCAGGCCTAGATTACTGTAAGTGTCTCCTAACAGCTGTTCCCAATTCCTCTTAGTACAGAATAGTGCCATTTGGGCTCTTTTGGACCTTCCATATCATTCTCACACCTCATTACAGCACTAGACCTTTCATTGGCTCTCTATTTGAGTCAGAGCCTACTTTAAACTCCTGGTACTTGTGTTTATAGCCCTCCAGTCACATACAGGCAGTCCTCACTTAACAACCATTCGTTTAGTGACTGTTCCAAGTTACAACAGTGCTGAACAAAGGGACTTACAACTGGTCCTCGCACTTACAACCGTCACAGCACCCCCACAGTCATGTGATCGCAATCCAGGCACTTGGCAACCAGCTCACACTTACAATGGTGGCAGCATCCCGGGGTCACATGATTGCCATTTGTGACCCTCCCAGCTGGCTTCCAGCAAGCAAAATCAATGGGGAACCACGATTCCCTTAACGACCATGTGATCTGCTTAATGGCCGTGGCGATTCACTTAATGACTGCTGCAAAAAAGCTCATAAAATTGGGTGCAATTTGCTTAACCACCCCGCTTAACAACAAATTTTCCAGTCCCTATTGTGGTCGTTAAGCAAGGAGTACCTGTACTCCCACGTATCTGTCTGCCCTTATCTTTTGGTTCCACAGTTACAGTCTCCAGGTTCTGGGCCTTTAGGGACCTGATCCTGTAATTCTGCAATCATCTCCCTTTGCCTCTGTGGAAATGTGATAGTTTTTTTTAAAAATGTGAATAGTGAATTAGTGTAGGGTCTGGTTGTTCCATCCTAATTTTATTTAGCAGAAAGTTGTAGGTGACATCTGTTTTAAATTATTATGGATGTATATACACTCAGTCCTACCCCGGGATATTGTTAAAAAGTTATTATGTGGTTTAGTATTAATATTGTTGTATTATATTGTTGCATTCTATAGTTGTTGGCACTTTTAGTGTTCATATTTGTTTAACAGATTCTGAGTTTATTTTATTGGATTCATTTGTAATTATTGTTTTGTACCATATTTTGGTAAAGGCATTAATTAAATCCTTACCCTTGTCCTCTTTATCTTCCTGCTACTGCTGACAGGATGCAGAAAACTTTTTGTAAGTTTTTATGCTTAAATGAATCTTTCCCAATCTAATGTCTTTCAGGAATGTTGACCCACGATTCCCATCTGCAGTCAGTATGGGTAATTAGTGAATGAATCTCTAGACTTATTGTTTAGATTCTATTCTGTGTCCACAGAGTCAACTGGAATTAACTATGAGTTGACATGCATAGAGCTACATTATGAAACTTTTAAAAAAGTCCTTTTCCCCTCCATAGTGAATCTGTTAAATATTTACCCTCATCTAAATTTTGGCAGAGCTATCAGACACCAAATTGGTTTATGAGCAAAACAATTGGCCATCCCCAACAGGCTACAGCTGGGTTTACACATCAAATGTGATTTCATAAGTACCATGTTTAAAAAGTTTTAATTTCCATATTCTATACACAGCCATCTAAAATAGCTGATGGCATATCCCATCTTAAGAAGCTTAATTTGCATATTGCCTGAGGGTACTGTGCATGACAGGAAATACGGGTTTTAAATAAGTAAAGGTTTGATATATGAATGTTCACATCAGGGATTTTTTTTTTAATTTAATATGCTTTCATGAAAATATAACTGTATTTTATAAACGCTTGCAGCTTTTGCCTGCTTCTAGCCCATCCCAGGGAGATGAAATATTCTACAACTCAGGAGACAGATGCTTTAGCTATAGCAGATTCTTATATTTAAGTGACCATTACATAATGTAAATCATTTTCCAATTAGATTCTCAAATTAGGACCTGAGCTTCATTTCATTCATAAGCACAGCCAAATGCTGGAAGAAATTAATATTCTTAAAAGTTATTAGGAAATCCTGTAAAAAAGCTGATATGAAAGCACTTGCTTGATCTATAGGAAGAACAGGCCTAAGGACAGGAAAGTTCCCCAAAAAGAGGGCAGACAGAAAGGCAGACTACAGATTTTGTGATGCACTACTGTTATCTAAACCTTATCGTGCCACACGCTAGATAATAGTTTTACTCCACCTCATCAAAATTTTGGTTGAGGTCATGCATAAAGGTTTATCCTATTAAGAATCTTGCCAATTCCCAAGCTCTTAAAGAGAGAGCAGATTATCTCATGGCTTTTATCCCTTTTTAGAAAGTGTGTCAGGACACTCTTCTTTAATCTCGCCTTTTGAGCTGTTATAATCTTAATTTTATTGATCATGTATGTATTTTAATTATGCTTCATAAACCATTATTTCAGTTTGATATTAATTGTCATTGTTGTTCAGATGGAATAAATCAAAATAATAACTTGTTTCAAAATAACACACTACTGAAAGTCTTCCATGAGAAGAGGCATGAACCTTATCTCACAAAATGGTAGGAATGTAAGCAATACAGAAAACAGAGAAGAAATTATCAAGTTAGCAGTTTGGAATCTGGATACTAAAGAGTCAATGTATATGATTTCTGCTACAGAAATATTGAGAATTCTAACAGGATGTTTAGCAACTGCCACTACTATTTGATATACATTCTCAAAAAACTGCACAATTCATTTTCACCAGAAGACAAGGCAATAACTTATTTTGCAGCGCTCTTCATAAATACGATTAAATCCATACAGAGAGTAAATTTCACTGAAAGAATGTATTTCTCAAAACATGGTCACGCTTCACACATTCTCTCAACGTTTGTCAACTTTTAAAGAAGGTGACTGGTGTCCCACAAGCAGAAAAATGTTAAGAGCTGAACATTCAGCTCTGATCCAACCTCCATATTCTTAGAGATATAATCTGTTCAAGATCCTCATTAGCTCAGGAAGGTTTTTTTTTAAAAGAATAATTTTAATGAGATTGTTTAAAGTGAAAACTTGAAGCCAATCTTGAGAGTGCCAACATGCTAAAAAAAAATAAGGAAGAATTGAAAGCTGTGAAAATAATTACCTTTAAATTAACCTGAACACACAAAAAAGTAAATACAGCCCCACCCTGTCTGCTAAATCCCCATATTCCTCACAAACAGGACAGTCTTCTATATATGAATACAATATAGTGAAGTTCTATACAGCATTCCAAGCACATAGAACAAAGGCATATAGCAGCAGTTATTTCCTTCCTACATTATAAATCATTGTGACCACCCTTTCATTTGGCTCAAAAGAAAAGAGCTGGTGGAAACACACTCCCCTTTCAATTGCTTTTGACAGATGATTCAGGGAGACATAATTACTGTATACATATAATTTAGTTTCTGAGACAATATACAGGCTCATGAAAAGCACATACAAATGAAAGGCTTTGCTTAGGTGACCAGATAGATGTTTTCAATTTAATTTGAAGGCTAAATTTTTAAAATTCCCTGGTTACTGGATAGATAATAAAACTCAGCTACTTAAAAATCTCTACTAGCAGCTGGGGGGGGAATGATGATATCCCAGGAAAGTTTGGCTTTTAATTATGCTTTCCTAGTCCCATCAGATATGGGATGGAACAAGCAGCAGACTGTAAACATTCCACCAATTTGGAACATTAAGCATTGTTGCCAGTGATGCTTTAAGAGCTTTCATAAATGTTATAAGCATCAAATAAATTAACAATAGTAACGCATCTAAAGAGGAGAGAAAAGGGTGAGGGAGAGAAGAAAGCATTGCACTCCCAATTTTGACATAGAAACAAATTAAACAAGCTTAACACAATTTATGAATATTCTGATTTGAATCAAAAAGTATTTGGAATCTCATGTTACTATACCCTGAGCAGAAGAATTTTAGCTTGGAAAGGCAAAAAGCAAGAGAATGAAACATGATCAATTAGATACACAGATTTTCATAACATTCACTGCATGCAGCTACCATAAGGCCCGCTTAGCTCATTTGTTCAGTTCTGAAATATTTAACTTTTTACCTGATGTTCAGCATGAATGTTATCCCCAGTAGGCCACCGATGTTTGCTGTTATTATAGCTGCCTCCACCACTTCCGCCTCCCCCAAGCTGCTCACCATGCTGCCTCTGAAAGAAGTAATCCACCATCGCGTCGTCCTGGGAGCGACCTGCAACCCCTATGGATCCAGGAACAGGGCTGGAGTGGGTCCCTGCTGCAAGGGCTTGATTTGCAGCTGGCTGTGGCTGAGCCTGGGACCCTGTTCCAGATGTCAAAACAACAGGCATGTTGGGATTAGCTGTATCTTGACTGTGCTGTTTCAGGTGGGGGCTGAAAGAGTCCTGCCAGAGCACTTTTCTCTTCAAAACACATGCAACGCTCATTCCACCAGTACCTAAGGGAAGACAGGTTCAAAACACTAATTCAATTGAGTCTGCCATTTCCAAAACAAACTGCTAAATTCAGAACAGCCATATCAAGGAATCCTAAAATAAAATCCCACCCATACTACTACACTAGTTTACTTTTTTGCAAGGCATTCTTGAAAGTGTACTGCAGCAAACATTACTGGATGCATGCACACACGTATCCCTAAATTCCTGGATGAAAAAAAAATTTAGATGCTCACACACACACACACACGTACCTGAAACAGCATCAAGCTGACATCAGACCCACACATCACACTAAGCCATAATGTAACTTTGCTGCAAACAAGTAAATTGGAAGAAGTAAACCCTTCATTTCAGAACACATCTGGTTTCTTTCTATATGCAAATCAGACACTGTGATTTAAAATACATTCACTTTACTACAACAATCCAAAGTTTGCAGCTAGCTTCCAAGAATGAGAATTTATTTTTAAATTACATCTTTTGTATAGGAATTGATGTGGTACTATACAGAAAGTCCCCTAGATACGAACTTTCAAGTTGCAAACTTCCGCCAATACAAACAAGATGGAGTCGAAAGTTGGAGCCGGAAGTTGGGCCGGAAGTTGGGAGAAAGGGCGCCGTAAACTAACCCTTTCCCGCCATCTCCTGACTTCTGGTTCCAACTCTAGTCCTGACTTCTTGCATGGGCAGTTGTGTCTGGTGTGTGGCGACTGCAAATTGCAGACTGCAAGTGTCTGCAATTAAGCACAAATGCTTACGCCATCTCTGCAAGTGCCTACGTCAACGCTGCCGCTTATGTAAGGTGCGAACTGCGCATGTTTTTTGCTTGTTGGACTTACGAACAAAATGGACTTACAAACAGCCTCTCAGAACAAAACCCACTTGTAAGTATTAAATAATAAGTTTCTAATTAAATCACGAGAAACCAGGAATTGTCTAAAGTGAAACTGAGTTCCATGATATTCCTGAGTTGTACATGAGGTAAAGAAGTGATTATACAAATCAAAAGCTTTCTTCAGCTTGCACATGTACCATTCAACAGTGGTGTGGCAAAGGGATGTGTATCTTTTTCAAGGCTAAGAAACATACCTGGGCTTTCAGGGAAAACAGAGCAAATAGGGAAACACAGATTATAACTACATTTGATTTTATTTATATTTCAATATGATTCAAATAAGGTATCGTTAATATAATTTCTTTCCAGTTCTGTAATTAATAATTTCCCCCTGTAATTAGATATTGCAGAATTGGGGAAAAATTGGAAGTTCTCCATCAGAGCAGAACAATTTGAACAGGTGCAGAAAAAATGTGAACTGATTCCACAAAGCAGCACTCACACAGTTCAAATTCAAAAGGATTCCATAGTTCCCCATTATTGGAAGGAACCACCAATAATGTATTCCCCTTACCCCCCCCTTCACACTGGTATCAGCAACTGCTTTTAGTTTTAAACAAGGCATAATTCCCAGTTTAGTCTGAATTCAAGGAAATGTGAATTGCTATAATTAAAAAGACAAGATCTGGAATTATGATTTGATCATGGCTCATTTTCACTAACAAGAATTAAAGTGCAATTTAAAGAAGAAAATATGGTTTCTTTAAAACTGAAAGTAAATCTTCCCCTCTGGTATGCAAAAGAATAATGGATAGGGAGCATGCTAATGAAATCAAACACATGCACTGATAAAGAGTTTGGGTGATTCAATCTTGCCTAATTTATTCACAAGCAAAAGTGAAAGGTGCAGCCATTACTCAAAAAATGTACAATTTAAATCCGATTTCCATATATTGATACTTTTCACACATCTATCATCTCAAAGGGAAAAAAAACAATTCAGCATGCTCTGGACTGCAGCCTTAATCAGCCTATATTTAGATACCAAAGTTACAAAGCTTCCAGTTTTGCTATTTATATAAAGATAGTAACAAAGTATGGGCAAACGAGTATTTACTTAAATTACCTTGATTTACATTCAATAGCATCATTAAGTGTAATTGAATGTTTTGTTATTGCTAGAGCTCCAAAAACAAATAATGGACTTTTCTTCCCTGTTTATTTCCAACTATGAAAACATTCCCCAGTTTACAGTTAAACTTGCTCCTTGTCCCACAGTGATGGCAAAGAAGCTGCATCATAACTGACAAATTTTGTAATTAACACATAAATAAAATACATATGCTGGCTTTGTACTCTTCAGACTAACTTAAGAGGAAAAAATGTGTCTTAATGTAACAAAATAATGAAAAAAAGGTAACAAAGCCACAAGGCAAATACTGCAATCTTTAAATGTAGACACCCACTGAAATCAGTTTTCTGAAGCACAGCCAGCCAAATTGCCCTTGGGAAGGAAAACCACAAAGTAGGTGCTACTACTAATAGACCTATAACTGAAGAAGTGGAGGGTGGGGGTTGAGGGGGATTTCCAAAGTGGGGGGAAAAAAATCTACAAAGTATTCTGCCGCCGCACATTTAGGTGAAAAGATTTAATTTGAGAAATGCCCCGTTTCTTAAAATTACAGTAATTGGTAAATGAATAACAGTCAAATCATGCAAACAGCATGGATACTATTAATCAAATAGGGGCTATCATTTATTTTATGCAGGTGATTATTCCTCTGAAACATAGTTGAACTTCAGGATATTCCACTGAGCTAAAGTGTGCACATAACATTCAGAGCACCCTGGCTCAGGAGTTTGAGCACAGCATTTTCCAGAAGATGCTCACGCTTGGTCTGACAAGCCACAGGAGAGCTGCACTCAGCAGACCTCTCACTCATTTCAGTAAAATCTGGGGATGCATCTTCACACCCTGTATGATGCCATAATTCTTGCCACTGTATAGGGATATTACAATGGAATTGCAATCCTTGCTGGTTTTCTAAAGGGCATATCAATTATTTGTGTTCTGAGAAACACATGGAGATTTAGGCTATCAATAGTAAACTTGATCACTGTATGAAACTTTCAGAATCCATGGCAGGTTATCTTATACACCAGTTCCTAGGGAACAATAGTGTGAGAATTACTGCCTCTCCACTCGACTCTGTAAGTTTCCTGAATTAACCAAGTTGAACTGAAATGGGTCTTTGGCCTGATTCGTCAGAGCTATTCTTTCCTTATATAACAGAGGAAAATCTGTGTTCCTATTACCACAATTGCATACCACTACCAGGATCATCAAAAATTGTCATTTCCCCCCATCACCGACTAGCCCATTCCACATGCCATTATTGGAGCAACAAGAAAGATAAACAGAGGAAAGTAAGCAATTGTGTAGGATTTCTAGAGATTTCAGAAGGGATTTGATTTCCATCAATATCTTCAGGGAGTTAACAGGTTCCAGAACAAGTCTGGTATTGGGCTAAGGAAAAAAAAGAACATAAGAGAGTTGAGGCAGAACCTATTATGCATCCTTAGTTATTTCTCTGCTGTTTTTAGTGATAGCAAGCTATTTGTTATTTGTGGTCTTAATTTGTGTTATAAATTTAAATGCTGTGAACTGCTTTGTCAACCTTTTAGATCAAAAGTGCAATACAAAATATTTACAAATGGTTCAAGTGCTATACATGGGCCTTGAAGACTTATCTTGCAATACTTTTTAAAAGTAATTTAAGAAGTTTTGAGATAATTTAAGAAATTAAGTCTTCAATATTTTCCACTGCATTACATTCATTATTTTTGCATTGCATTAATGCCCCTTATCAATCCATCTGTCTCAAGGTATACAGACAAATCCATATGACAAAAAGCTACCTTACTAGTGACTGGTTGAAGTTACAATTTTAAAACAGAGGAGGAGGAAAATAGCAGCAGTAGCAACAATGAGTATTCCAAGTTTGGCTGGTGAAAAACAGCATTCCAAATTCTTCAATGAGTGACTGCATATGTTGAAAATGTTAAGTGTAGAAGGGTTATTTTTCTATATTCAAAATTAAAAGAAAAGCCTATGGCCCCAATTATAACAATTCTTAAGAACTCCCAGGAATAAACAATATTTTCAGCATGTAGACAACTCCATCTCCAGGCCCAAGTCAATAGTGCTTGGGGGAAGAAATTACTTTTTGCACACCTTCCCCTATCAGTCCACCACTTGTATGGAGGTATATAATATCAGTTCCATTCATGAACTTGGAGAGAGAAGAAAGATCCCCATGCAATCTTACTGCTGCATTGTTGCTTCCAAAATTGTTAAGAAAACTAATTCTATTCTGTCTGCTGGAGAACTCAAAGAATATGCTGCAGTGGTTAGAATGTTTAGAAACATCCAGGCTTAAATCAGCCCGAACCTCAGAAGATCTTGGACCAGACACTCCCTCTTAGCCAACACTTATTACATAGGACCACATACAAGATGAGAAGAAAGGACTATGTAGGCTGCTGGAGCTACATGGAAAAACAGTAGGCTAAACTGTGATGAAGGAGTTAGTCACTTTCTCCTCAGAATCTTAGAATCTTAGCAAGCGTAAGTACAGTCATTCATAAACAGTCATTCAGTAATATTCAAGATTTTCATTTAGCATCTGCACGGCATCCCAAAATGAGTAAGCATGACAAATCCTGAAGAGCAAATGGGGAGCAGCATCACAGGAAAATTAAGTGTAAAAATGTTTATATTACCTCATGGAATCAGGTGACACTGAGCCTTATTATTCAGACAATTGAAAAATGAACCCCTCATCACATCTTGGAGAAGTCTGCAAATTTAGCCCTGGGCCTTACTCCCTCGTATTACAAGGGAATATTACAATACATCCTCTTGTACTTTTGGTTAGACTTCTGATTCACAGAATTATCAAGATGATTACAGGGTAATGGAATTAAGTCTGCTGGAAAAGTCTAGAAACTACCTAAGTAAGATTTACCTGTCGTGGTATCTTCCAGGTATATTGGACTAGAATGTCAAGGATGATGCTGCCTGGAAGTTAGAGGAGTTGTTTAAACCCTATGGTCCAAAGAATACTCAAACCTTCCTCAAACAGGGACTCTAAAACTGACAGATTACAACTCCCGTCAGCCATAAACTGGCCTGATAAGAACTGAAGACAAAAACATCTAGAGCTTATCAACCTATTCCTTATCAAAAGTCCATTGCCATTAGTGCTACTACCTCCATTTCTCATTCACACAAGATTTATAATGCTAAAGGTCCTGGTGTACAATTTGAAATGCCTCATTTAAGAATACTATAACTCAGGATGTTCAGGTCTCATGACCACCACTGCCTCTTCAATTTCCCTACCTCCAGTCCATAAATTGTTTTTGGTTTTGACTCAGTTTCCTGTGAGATTCATTTCTAGTTTCCATATAGCTTATGAATGCACTCTTCAATAAAAAGTTATGCCTGATACATACTACCCAGTATTTAGTTGGAACTGGAACTGCAATTAAACCATGGTCACAAAAAGCCATGGTGTATTAATATTTTGCTGAACAAACCAAAATTGTCTGGATTCACACAGGACACCAAGCCAAAACCAAATAAATCACTTTACAGCTTGGCACAATATGTGAAGCTAGACACAGTGCACAAACATATACACACACACATACAGGTGTGTGTATGTATATATGTGTGTGTGTATATGTATGTGTGTGTATATATATGTGTGTGTGTGTATATATATATGCATGTGTCTGTGTATATATATATATATGTATGTGTGTATGTGTATATATATGTATGTGTGTGTGTATATATATATATGTATGTGTGTATGTGTATATATATGTATGTGTGTGTGTGTATATATATATGCATGTGTGTATGTGTGTATATATATATGTGTGTGTGTGTGTGTGTGTATTTATATCTATATCTATATATAGGGTAATAGCTTGAGATAAACTCAAAAATCAATTTGGTAAGAAGGAAACAACTGTGTATAAACAGTACATCTAAATTCAAAACTACACTTTGAAGGTCCCACGCAGGAAAATCCTTTTTAAATACCTCTAGCCTAAATACCTGTAAGTTAAACTTATCTTAAGCCATCAAAACTGTCTTTAGTGCAAAACTAGAAATCAGCTGTTTTCCCTCAAAGTGCTTTCAAATTATGCAATCTAAAAACACTGGGTGACAATCGAAAATAGTGGACTAGTATAGGATATAATTCCCCACACACATATATGGGGAGTAAACACCGCCGAATACAGTGGAAATTACTACTGAATAACCATGCACAGGATCAGGCTACATTTTTAAATTGTTGCTGAAGTGCAATCTAAACACTAAAAACTGACAAATCACAGAAGTCTCCCCCTGCTTATACAAATATTTGAGAAGTACAACAGGACTAATGCCTGGATATGTACTGACTGGACTGTAAAATACTGCTATGCCTTTTCCATAGAACAAATTCGCATTGAAACAATAGGCCACCCGGTCCTCTTCCGTAACTGCTTTGTTTCGGAACTGCTTGGCCAAGACTAACTTGAAGCTAGAACAGCCGAAGGCCTAGGGAGAGAAGGAAACGGCCTCCTGTTGCTATTCCCTTACGAACAAAAACATAATTTTAAAAAAGTTATATAAGGAGGAAAAACCTTTATCATTGTTTTTTCCAGGCCCCTTCATTTAGCGGGGGGAAAAATAAACCCAGAGCACCTTTTTTGTCTTGTTAACCCTAAAGAGTACCTAAGTCTAAAAGCAAGTCCAATTATATACTGCCAAGAGACACAGCTTTCAGTGAAGGGCAACGAAATCTTTGATTGTAACAGAGACCACACCATCCAGCCCAAAGCTTAATTGATGACACACACACCCCAAACAGATAAACTTTACCCTAGGAGCTTGTGCAAAAGTCACGTACACCATTTCCCGCATATACGACTCCTGTACATGTTAATTAGGCATCACCTACCCGCCGCCTTCCCCATCCTAGTTATTTTCCCTTGTCTTACTTCCCCCCCCTTCCTTTCAAAAGCACGATGGAGTTCGATTAAGCCAGCGACAGCCCCCTCCCACTCAAGAAACCACCAATGACCCTCCTGGCTGATTGGAAATAGTATCTAAAGGCCAACCAAGCGTTGCCCCCTCCCTTCCCCAAAGCAAAGCGGGGGGGAGGGGAGGAAAAATAAAATAAGGCAAGCCGCAGGGTGGCATCCTCTTCGGGGAGTGCAGGGAAACCCCTTCTTTTCTTAGGGTCGGTACAGTTGAACGGGGGAGATGCCGCCCCCCCCCCGCGCCCAAAGAGGCGGCTCGCCTTTCTCTCCCCTTCCTGGAACAACAATAGAGGCCTTGCTCGGACTCGAAAACATGTACCAGGAACAAGCGCGAGCGAGAGCCTCGGCGAGAATGCCCGCCCAGGGCCGCCTTTCGGAGGGCCCTCGCCGCCTCCGCCGAAGCCCCAGCCCCAATACGGCTTCACCACCGGGCCTCCTGGGGTCCGGAGTCCCGTTCTAACCCACTTCGGTCCGGATACTCACGGGCGGAACGGTAGGATGAAGACGGATCTCAACGGCCCCCCCCTCCCCCCGGCCTCTAGCTCTGGCTGCCGCTCCCCCTGCCTTTCACTTCAACAACATGGCGGCGCACTGGGGACTCGGGGAGGCGCGCTGCATTCTGGGAAGTTGAGGCTGGACGCGGAGGACCGCGGGCGCCGCGGAGTTTTACCCCCGGCGTGGCGGGATCCGGGAAAGTCAGAAGAAAGGAAGAGAAGGGAAGGGAAAGGGGAGGGTCTTTCGGGGAGGGTTTGTCCCGCTGCCCGGCGCTTCTGAGCCGTGGGGAGGGAAGTTGCGTTAGTTCTCCGTGCATTCTTCGCACGGGCAATAAAACGTGCTGGCCAAGACAAGATCGGGTTAGGTTTTGGGGCTGGGTGAACGACCGACTGAGTTCCCCAAACGCGGGTTAACAGGAGCGCTGCATTCACAGATGCAGTGCCCCAGCACAGGAGGGGGAAAGCTGACTGCCGGGTTCAGGCAGCATGTTGCATGCAACAAGGTGCGCTCCCGCCACGCGCTGCAAACGGAATTCACCCGCCGTCGCTCGTCCGAGCCGGTTGCGGAAGCCCCCGTGGCCGGCGAGAAGGGGGACGCAGTGGACAGCTGCCTGGACAGGCAGAAACCCGAGAGGGGAAACGGTCCCTCCCTACCCGCAGCTGGGAAGCCTGATGACAATTGCACTTAAAAAAAAAAGGGGGGGGAACATAGAGAATCAGTTCCACTCAATGTTTCCAAACTCAGCAACTTTAAGATGTGTGGACTACAATTCCCAGAATTCCCCAGCCAGTGTGCTGGCTGGGGAATTCTGGGAATTGTAGTCCACACATCTTAAAGTTGCTGAGTTTGGAAAACACTGGTTTAACTAACTGAAGCAAAATAAGAGGCTTCTGGAAGCTACACGTGGCTCTCTTGATCTTTTCTTGCTGCGAAGTTGCTGGAACCTAATGGGAAAGGGGGGGGCAACTATTGCTCCCCCTCCCCCTGGAGAGAGGGAATGACACTACTCACCCTCACCCCCACCAACAAAAAGTACACAGTTCATAGGGGAGTAGTTGGAACATGGGAAATTTTCAACCCCCAGAGTAGAGGAGAATGTCTGAAGATGTTTTTACAAACTATCAACAGAGCCTTAGCGAAGAAGTTGGCCTCAGCAATACTAAAGTGAAGACAAATCATGATCAGATCTTTCCTTGTCATCACTTATGGGCCGTTTTCACACAACATAGTTTGTTTCTGAGTTAACCCACTTCCCGGGTTTCCATAGTTGTTGTTCAGTTGTTAAGTCGTGTCCAACTCTTCGTGACCCCATGAACCACATCACGCCAGGCCTTCCTGTCCTTCACTGCCTCCCTGAGTTTGCTCAGTTTCATGCTCATTGCTTCAGTGATGCTATCTAACCATCTCATCCTCTGCCGTCCTCTTCTCCTTTTGCCTTCCATCTTTCCCAGCATCAGGGTCTTTTCCAAAGACTCCTCTCTTCGCATTGGGTGACCAAAGTATCTGAGCTTGAGCTTCATTATCAGTCCTTCCAATGAACAATCAGGGTTGATTTCCTTTAAGATTGACTGGTTTGACCTCCTAGCAGTCCAGGGGACTCTTAAGAGTCTTCTCCAGCATCACAGCTCAAAGGCATCAATTCTTTGGCGCTCAGCCTTCTTCTTCTTCTTTATGGTCCAACTCTCACAGCCAACTGTACATTCCACAGTACATTGCACCAAAACTAATCCTACTCATCTCACGATTGGATCACTGTAATCACTCTACATGGGGCTGTCCTTGAAAGTCCTCCAGCAGCTACAGTTGGTCCAGAACGCAGTGGCACAAGCAGTGATGGGGGCACCATGTTATGTGCACGTGACTCTGCTGCTTTGTGACATGCACTGGTTACCAGTTGGCTTCCAGGTGCAATTCAAGGTGCTGGTTATCACCTTTAAAGCCTTTTGGCTATCCGAGGGACTGCGTATCTCCATTTGCCTCTGCTTGCCCAGTATGGGTCAAACAGGGTGGGCGCATCCAGGTCCCTAGCAGGGTTGTCTTGCAGGACCCAAGAAGCATGCCTCCTCTGCTGTAGCACCTGCCCTCCGAAATGATGCCTCCCCGAGAGATTTGTGTAGCTCCCACCCACGTTGTTCAAGAAATTGTTGAAGACCTGGCTGATTTCCCAGGTCTTGGGGACAGGGTGATTCTGCAGCCCCCTTCTATTATGGGTGATTTATAACGGAAAACCTGCTTTTCCAGTCAGTGGTGTTTTTCTGATACATACTGTTTTTTCTTTGGAAGCTGCCCAGCATCGTGAAAGAGTCAGGTGGCTTTGAAATTTGATGAAATAAACAAACCAAACACATAGGGCTACCGCCACATGATACACCTAAAAAACAAAAAAGAACCAAGGTTAGCTCGTTGTAGAAACGCAGCTGCTTGGCTTGTAACAGGGCCTGGTTAAGTGTGTTGTGTGAACACAGCTATACCTGGAGATTCAACAGAGAACACCGTCGCTCTTTAATCTGGAATAAAAACTGCTCCAACTTCCCTCCCGTCCTATAAACAGCCCACAAGGACAGTCAGTCCTTCACCAACAGAAGTCCATACCATATTCTTGGCAGCAAAGGGAATCAGATCAACCCAATTTCGCTCCTTCACCAAGAGGGCAGTTGAGACTTTTTTCTGAGTAGCAATCACAAGATGGCACCCTTCACACTTGACAAAGTGGAGCTTCTCCAGCAGCATGTTGAGACGTGAGGCCTCAGATGTGCAGAGTTCAATTGCCACTCTTACTCAATAAACCCACCTGGTCTCTTTCAATTTCCTCCAACCTTCTGCTAGCTCCCTGCTTTGCAAATATGGAATCAACGTCAATGAGCAGCTTATCAGCCAGCCTGCCAACTCCCGCCCCACACTTTTTTTTTTTTACTGGAATATTTGCTGAACGCCCATCCAAATTAGGTTTCCATATCCTTCTCCTGCAAACTAACTTTCTCACCTGAAGGAGAGGATCGAGCTCACTTGATTTACCTTCAGAAGCATAGATTAAAACGAAGGGTGAAAATACTTGTAACAAATCGTAATCAATGCTTTCCAAATGCCTTTCCTATGGAAATGGAATGCAATAGGACTTTCCAATGAACATTAGACGCCTGGTTGAAAGTTAAACCTGGCTGATTTCTCTTTTAGGCAGCATTTTTCTAGTTTCAGTACATTAGCACATGTGAATTGTTGCTGAGCCTCTTCAAAGCAGTCAAAACTTTTGAAGCCATATAACAATATTTCCCAAAACTATGCTTTCAAAGGAAGGAACTCCAGACCCAGCACATCAAGAGAATCCAGACTGGAATAAAACTGTTAGCGATAAGGTCTGAAATTTTTGTTGGATTAAAGCGTACAACTGATGTTTTCTCCTTCTTTTCCAATCCTTCAAATATAATTATTTCCTTGCTTCTGCCTTAACCTATTCTTTGAACTCAGATATTGTGGTTTGTCAACCGTGTTTTGCTGTTCGGTGGACCCATCTAATTGTGGTTTATTCCATGCATCATAGTGAAGCAAACCATAGAATAACTTGCTGCGTGAACAGTCATCTCTATCCTATATACAAGATTCGGCTTGCAGCACATCTCTGTAACTTTTTTAAAAAGGGGGCGGCGCGGAGCCACACAAAGAAAGGTCCCTCCGGAAACATCTTCGAATAAATACAGATGATCGACCTTGTGGACTATATCTCCCATCTTGCATTGCTTTTCCCGGATCTGAAAGACGCAACCATTCCATTGCCCCTGTGCTTTCTGGGACTCGTAGTTCCTGCAAACATGCGTCGAAATTAAAGGGACCGTTCCTTTGAAATCCGGCAACGACGAACAATTAATGCATGAAGAGGAAGTCCCCAGGTTGGAAGAAAGGAAGGATTAAAACAAACAAACAAACAAAAACATTCTTAATAAGGGCTCTGGTGGCTTTACCACTTTGGCGTTTTTACTATTTAGCCCTTGATATCTAGAGTATCAACACAGCAACAGAAATATATAAGGTATAAGGTATAACTATATAAGATATAATGTATAACGCTGCAGAATTTTGGGACATCTTAGTCGACTGGCTCGTTTGATAACAAATCAAGTTGCAAAATTTGTTTAAATGAATGCATAAAATTAATTATATTTTATTTGAAATAAAGAGCACAGATATGAAAATATTGTGACTTAGGATTTGGAAAACACTGACAGAATGTATATTGTTTAATAACAAAAGGAAAGTGGTGTGTTTGGTCATAGGAGGCAACATATATACACGTCCCTTTGGCTACATCTGGTGGCTATAGTTCTCTTTTTATTGTCCAGAGTATTAACCGGAAAAGGTATCTGTTGATTTTAGACTTTAACTCTGTTCTCGTGACCCAGAACCATAAACACCATTAAGCCTTGGGTATTTTATGAGGCCAGAGCGTGCAGACACTGCTGTTTTAGTTTTACATAGGTTAAGCCTAAGCCACTTAGGGCTTTACAGAGAAAGGTTCCTCAAGCTGATTTATTTATTTATTTATTTATTCAATTTTATATACCACCCATCTCACATTCATGACCCTGGGTGGCTTACAATTAAAACATAAACGGTACCAAAACAAAAACAAGAAATAAATAAAGCAACCCCACAAACAATATAAAGCATTAAAAATGATTAGAAGCCATACAATGCAGTCACTGGGAGAGCACAGTCATTCAAGAATGGTGTAGCCATTTTATGGGCTCCATGCCACTCTCTGATCCCCAGGCGAGATGGCAAAGCCAAGTCTTCAGGCCCTTCCAGAAGGCCATCAAGGTTGTGGTCAGTGTCCGCCATGTAAATCCCATCAAGCCAACCTAGGTTTAATTTTTCAGACCCTGCCCTTAGCAGGTCAAACACTTGAAACGTCAGATGCTAGTTCTACTTCCAACTCCCTCAAAGGCAATTTCAAGATAAATCATTATTGTGTTTGCTAATGATGATGTTGCAAAGCCAAGAACAAGAAGTAACAAATATCGCCCAGCAAGATTCTGTTAATGTAGCTTTACAATAAAGTAGAATTAGCTCATCTGGTCATGCTTCCTGTCTGGTCTACCTAGTAAGGCTGACATCAATCTTGCAAGTCTGAAAGTACAATCCTCCCCCCCACCCCGCCATCTCCTTTACACCCCGAGAAACTAGGCAGGGTCCCTTCTGAGCTTCTTGCCCAACCTATTATCTAGCTGCGGACTATGCTGTCTCTTATCTGACCATTCCCTTGGCAACATCTCTTGGCCCAGTCTCCCAAGGTCTTTCCCGCATACATTACACATAGGGCTTGGAAACTTGATTTGGAACATTGGAGACGCAGAGTGGTACGGAGGTTAAGGTGTTGGACTAGGAACAGGGAGACCCAGGTTCAAGTCCACCCTCAACTATGGAAGCTCACTGGATGACTTGGAGCCAATTACTATCTCAGTCATTGATTGTTGTTGTGCAGAAAAATTGCAGGGAGTGCTATGTATTGAGTCCATGAAGGAAAAGGGAGTGATAAATCAAACTAACCGATGAGCCACCTTTCCCCTTGGAAGACCGGCTAGAACAGCTGAAGCCTGGGGGGCAGAGTGAAGCAAAACTTCCTGCAAATGAGGAAAAGGGTGCAAGCTTCATGGAGCTAGAGCATTATGACAAAAAGACTAAGTTGTATTGCAGTTTCAGACACAGCACAACTCTGAAAACCTGTCAGTGTTGTGGAATCACAGAATTCCACGACTCAGCAGGATTCAAAGTGGTGCAGAATCTGCATATATGGATTGCCCACAATAATTCCCAAGACAAAAGGCATAGACTGTAGGAACCCAGCAGGAGACACAATGATCATCATCGTGTGATATGACCGTCATTTGAGCAATAGCATGATCAGCATGATATTATTTCCACACTGTAAGCTTCATGGACTTCTCAATCTCAATTTTGCATTTGGGTGTGCAGCATGCCTGCTTCCAAGTTTTTATAATAAAAAAAAATTACTCTGTGCTGTTTAACGTTCAGATTAACAGGAAAGATTGCTTTTGGTTTCCAGAGCCCCCAAGAAACATTCCAGGGAAATTTGTGTGGGCTGGGGTGTGGAGTTCTTCCATTTACAGTCGTTACTGTGTGGCTGATGAGAAGCGAGTCTAATCTTGTCTCCTGCAGCCTCCCTGGCTTCCCTCGCTCCTGTTAAAGCCCAAGGCAGCCAGCAACAGGGAGCCCTCCCCACAGGGTGACTTCAAATTGGGAACTGCAAACTGCCCTAAGTGATATGGAAACCTTTAGTAGCAAAGAAGAAAGAAGCCAACAGCAGGAGCTTCTGCTCTCTCACAAAGAGAAGGCGAGTTCAGACCAGCATGCTAAAGTCTGCTGAGGAGGAGGCAGAAAAGCAGAAACTTCTTTTACAGGGGAAGAAAATTAGGTGGGAAATTGGAAGAGAGACGTCAGGAAGATGCAAACTTGATTCCAACTGGATTGCCAATTAGTTGGGTGTAGGTGTTGTTCCAGGTGTTGTGTAAAGGAGGACCTGGGACTCCTTCAGATTTGAGACTGCAGTTGGAGACTCCAAAGTAGAGGATTATCTCATTTATTCCCATCTGATTGTGCAGATTGACAGAGAGGGTCTTCTTTCGTAAGAGCTGAAGTCCTAGTCCAGCACAGTGCCCCATAGGGAGGTGGGCCTGGTAAAAACCAACAGACTAAGCCATGTTTTTGGGTTTGGTTTAGTGTGTTAGGTGAGCCCAGCCACTGTAGCTTAGGAGCCATAGTTTAGAGCTCGCCCTAAAGAATAATATGATTACAGGTAGTCCCCGGGTTAAGAACGCCTAGTTTAAGGATGACCCATAGTAGTTAAGAATGGAAACTATTGTAGCAAAAATGGAGTGATGATTCAATGATTCACATTAAATACACAATACTTATACAGTAGTATACAATAATACTGTTCCGGCTTACATCCAAATTCAACTTAAGGACAGACCTTGGGAACAGAACTCGTTCTTAAACTGGGGATTACCTGTAGCTTTGTTTTGGCAATGTGTGAACTCAGCCACTACAAACCCTTCCTGGGGGTGAATAAATTGTGGTTTATGCAGTGATCTGTGGTTAAACAGGCATGGCTCGGTGCAATTTGTGAACCCAGGTATTTGGCCTTCCTGGGCAATTTACAAGAGCAGCTCCTTAGCACAGAGAGGCCAAAATTCAGAAGAGGAAGCTCAGGCCAGGGTGCCTCAGTGTCAGAGTCTCCTGCTTACAGTCTGACAAACTGGAAACAGTTAATCCTAGGAACGGGAATCTCTCAAATGAATAGCAAGGTGCTGGTAGTTACTTTAAAGCCCTTCGTGGCTTGCGAGCGGGCTACTTACAGGACCATCATTCCCCAATTGTTTCTACTCGTCCCACCTGATCTGGCAGGAGGACATGCTCCAGGGCAGAGCGTCGGCTGGCGGGGCCCAGCATCGGAGGAGGGCGTTTTCTGCCATGGTGCCCGACCTGTGGAGCATCATTCCACCTGAGATTAGGTTAGTCACGACCCCGTGGGCCTAAAAACCTGGTTTTGCGCCCAGGCCTGGGGCCCCGAGGGTGTGATAAAGCCCATCTCTTGGCTTTGTTAATGGTTATTTATGAAGCTCGTATGCTATGTTTTTATTTTATATCATGTATGTTACAGTTTTTATCTATTTGATTGTAAGTCGCCCAGAGTCACTTACGTGAAATGGGCGGTTAGATAAATCCAATCCAATCAAATCAATAAATAAATCGGGAGGAAGGTTAAGGTACAAACATTTCACCCCGTACTCTACTTTTGAATTAGACACCTTCATAAAGGCAACCTAAAAGGGTAAAGCTCTTGTTCATTTTCTCCCACTTTTTCAAGGGGGGGAGGGAGAAAAGCTGCTGTTTTGACTTTTTTACTCCCCCTGCAGATGCCCCTGCTCATGTCTCACACAGGGATTGGCCATGGAACATGCTGGCTGGGGATGATGGGCACTGAAGCCAAAAGCACGTGGAGGGCACTAGTTTGCCTTGCTAAGATGAACTAAGAACCTTTGACTGAAAGAACAAACCAAGTTGCCTTCAGTACATCTTCCAGAGATCAGCGTGGCTCTCAGCTACCCAAAAGTTGTTCCTCCCTAATTTATGGTTTAGTATTGTATGAACAAAGCTACTGTGGTTTACTCCAGGTACCATAATTTAGCTCATGTGTGGCCCCAGTTTATGAGCTAGTTGTCTGCACAATTAAGCAATTAATTTATCAGTTGGTTAAAAATCTTCCTCATATGCTTAATGCAGTAAGATTTCAAGCCGTCATAGAGGAAGCATTACAAAATCAATTGAACTTGCTTCTGAATAGATAAAGGTAGGATGACACTTCCAAAGTCAAGAGGCTGCCTACATCTACCTCTTCCTCTCTCACCTCTCCTTCTCCATTACATTCCCAGTTAGGGATCTTCTCATATTAGACGTTTCAGAAAAAGGGGAAAAAAAATAGGTGTAAAGCGCGACATTTTGCCATTGTTGCATTATGATTTATATGTCAAACTTAGCCTGCAAGCTCTAAAGGTAAGCATTTAAAACATGGGTCAAGTTTCAAATCTGTACGAAATTAAATATTTGTGTTTGGGTGCCGTATTGGGCAAGTGGAGAAACTTGCAAATTGGTTTACCCAGATGCAAAGATTGAGCAGGATAAAGCATCTTGTTTCTCAAGGAGGATGTTTCCAGTTGCTATATGAGAGAATGTCTTTATTTTTCAGTCTACCATGTAATCTTTCACAACCTTATTTAACATTTAGGAAGTTTTCTACAGTAAGGCTTAGTAACAGTAAGGAGTTCTCCACGTTGAGCTCAACTACATGGACAAAGCATGTAATTTCCTTGGCAACAGGACAGAACCAGTTGTCTGTCCCTTTGTCTAGGATCCTTGCCTTCTCAATCAAGCCCTACCATTCTGGATTGTCCAGGTGGTCTCCCATCCACCAACCTCAATCCCGCTTAGCTTTTTTTCAAGTTTGGCCAAGGTTGTTCAATGCTGCCTTTGAAAACTGCAGTTGTTAAGATTTAAAAAGAAAGAAAAATAAACAGGAAGGAACTTGGACTGAAAATAAAGAGGATATGGTCTACCTGGGAGGAGAAAATTCCAGTCCTTCATCACAAAGGTCCATAACTTTGCATAACTTTCATAAACACCAAGGCTGTGCCAGCCTCTGAACACCATAACAGGGACCTCCCACAAGGATTCCCTAAATGGGCAGGGAATGATACAGTTATTAACAATTCAATTAATATTATTAATACTATTGCTCCTTTACATTTAATTAGGTAACTCTGTAACTGCTGTATGAGGTTTTCCCCAATATCCAACCCATTTTCTTTCTCTCATACATGCAGAGCTCATTTATCAAGTGGGGGGCAGCAATATGGGGACTTAATGCTGATGGACAGTAGAATCTGGAGGAAGGAAAGTGGGGTCTTATCTGACACCCTGATGGGCCACAGGTTGTACCCTTATGGCCTACTTTTTGCAACAGCATCATTTAGATGAGCATCTCACCTTGTTTTACCCTCCATGGTCCAGCATTTCCATGTTTCTCAGAACCACAGATTTTTAATCAGTAAGGAACGTATTATCAAAGGGTTTTTTTTGCAGTAGAGCAGTGTTTTTCAAACTTAGCAAGTTTAAGATGTGTGGACTTCAATTCTCAGAATTCCCTAGCCACTGGCTGGGGAATTCTGCGAGTTGAAGTCCACACATCTTAAACTTGCCAAGTTTGAAAAACGCTGCTCTAGATTGTTCAGACGAAGGAACCGCCCTGTACCCTGTGAAGACTTATTCCAACAGAATACTTCAGCAAGTGTATTGCATCAGATATATTTAAGGAAACGGGGAAATATGACAGCATGTTGACTTTCTATTGCTTTGAGAAATTTCAAGAAGCTTTTCAATAATCCACAGTCAATCTGGCAGACAGCCATGCCAGTAGGTAACAGTTACATTTTATTTTATATACATCCCACCTTTCTCCCAAGAGAGCATACAGAGCACTCCCTTCCCCCTTTTTTCCCCCCACAACAACCCTGTTGGATAGATGAGAAACAGAGACTGGCCCAAGTCATCCAGGAGCATCCATGATTAAGGCAAGACTTCATGTTCAGAGAGCTTGAAAAGCATGTGCAGACTGGCAGTTCAACATAAAATTATGCTTGTTCACTGGCCCGTAAGTGAGATTCAGGGGCACAATTTCAGAGGAAAGGTTTAACAGAGTGTAGAGCAGGAATGGGGAATCTCTGAGCACGTTGATGCCACATCCTTCTTCTCCCACCATCCTTCCCCCATGGCCACGCTAACAGATTCTATGGAAAGATGTAGTTCAGAAATATCGGCACGGGCTCAGGAACGTGAGGTCCCCTATTGTTGGTAGCGAAATAGCAGAAAGTCTTAGCACACCACATTTTAATCTGTATCCATTGTTCATTCACAGTGCCTGGTCAATAATTCCACTCATTGTTTCTAGTGTGAAAAAAAGACACTGCAGAATTGCAGGGATTCTCTGTCTCCCTTGGGGGAATGCATATTTTGTCTGCATGCCGAGGACATATTATCTGGGGTAATGAAATGAGTCCTCTGGAACTACCTTCCTTCTGTTGTGGACACGTGCCACTCCAGGATTAAGTTGGGGGAAATGGGGGGAAGAGGAAGGAAACAATTTTTTCCCAATTTTCAGAAAAACCCTGATTATTGACTAGTTAGGACAGTGTTCCTCAACCTTGGCAATTTTAAGACGTGTGGACTTCAACTCCCAGAATTCCCCAGCCAGCTTGCTGGTTGGGGAATTCTGGGAGTTGAAGTCCACACATCTTAAAATTGCCAAGGTTGAGAAACACTCAGTTAGGAGATGTTACAATTTACTATCTATCTTCAGAGCAATTTGTATTTTTAACATAATGATCATGAATACCTGTATTTTTAACATAACAATCAATGAACACCTAACTAGATGGAAAACCTGTGCAAGATGGCGTGGAACCACCTTAACCAAGAGTTTTGCACCCCAGAGATTATCATGGGCTGGGAGTATTGGAAGATACTTCTGCACAGGAGTAACACAAAACCCTCTTCCAACTATTAGGGCTGCCAGAGAAGATCTCAGGAGAGAGACAAAGTGAAGCATAGCAACAAACTGCTTCACTTTCACTTTGGAGGGAGAAGGCTGGGGGATTCTGGGAGTTGAAGTCCACCCATCTTAAAGCTGCCCAGTTTGAAAAACACGGATTTAAAATGTAAAAAGGTACTTCTATAAGGGAGAGAGGAGCAAAATGGAAGACTGCTTTGCAAGGATGTATTCCTGCCTTTTGCCTAGTGAAGTGGGGCTCATCCTTGATTGCCATGGCACAGATTAGAATCTGCAGTCTAGTAGCCAGGGGTTCCCAGGGCATCCACCACACCTCCAAAAGATGCTCATGCTCCCCCCCCCATTATAATAAATAATTTTTAAAACAGAAAGTGCTGAAACTTCACAGGATCCATAAATTTTGCAAGGCTTCAGCTTATTTATGTGGGATCTCATGCGAGATCTTAGGATAACTTTGTTGAAATCCTGCAAAATGGTGTGGGAGACCTTATGACGGAGCCCGAGGACTAAAAAAGGTTGCCTCCTTCTGTCATCACTGGAACTAACTTTAATGCCACCGAACTGGACAAAATCTCCAGCTCAGAACAAGCTGATGCTATTTCAAAAAGAGACTGATAGGAGAGTGAAGGCAAAATGGGTGAACATCAGTGGTTAAGATTTACAACAGCACCACCCCAAAGAAGCAATTCTGGGTCCCACTGATCTCATGACCTTCAACAACAGGAGGCTACAGAGGGGTGCATACTCCTGGATGGGGAGAGACCTGCACCCCTTTACAAAAGGAATCCCAAAGAGATACACATACAGTTTGTACACTGATCTTCAGCCACTACACCTCCCCTTGCTAGGAAGATGATTCCCACATGATCAAAAACTGGTTTTCCACATCCAGAGCTGAGAAGTTATCATCTCGCGCCATGTCCCTTTGAGTGGAAAAGAGGTGGTGTCGTCTAAAGAAAGAAAAATAAAGCACGCTTCTCCAGGTAGACATCCATTCGGTTTTATCTTTTTGATACAAGGAACAATTTCTGCCTACAGAAACATCTGCATTTGGTCTTTAACTGCTCATTTTCTGATCAGTTGTTCATTTTGATCAGGTTGTTCAGGGATCCCTCTCAGGGATCCCTCTCAGGGCCTGCATTATCAGTGGGGTCAGAGCCACAAACGAGTGGGACCCCCCACTGTTTGCTCTCTCTTTCTCTTCCCTTCTCTTAACTTGAAAGCCAGGGTTGGAAGAGAACATTCAGACTATACATCAGAAATGGAATGCTTCTGAAGTTGATTTGCAGGTGACAACACAACCCCCCATTTCAAAGATGAAGCAGTCTAGGAAATATTCACTAAAGGGTGGAGTATGTGTGACAGATTTCAGACCCTAGCAAACCTTTCTTTCCATTACCCACCTTTTATTTCACTTTCCATTGGTTTTATTCCTTTACTCCTTTTCGTTATGGCAAGATATTGCAACCTACAGATTAATGGATCGAAAGCCATTTCCTCAGACAAGAAGCGTCCCAGGTTTTTTGTTTTTTTGTTTTTTTTAGAAAAACCGACAAATGAAACAAAAATCTGAAAAAAGATCTTGTTTAGAAAAGGATTCTCCTCGTCTTCTTGGGAACAAGGATATACCCCCTTAATTTTGAGGATTTGCCAGCGTGAACCAGTGACAGTACATATGCTGGCCAGTAGGCGGAGTCCTGAGCTTCTTTGGACTCCTGGGTCTTTTTAAGCAGAAACTCTTAGATCACATGAACCGTTCTGGAGAAACAGCCTTTGCCAGCATCTCCCAAATGGGTGCACAATTCCTGTTTTAGCAACCGAACAAAAGGCATTAACGGATGAGAAGGACAAGGTGGAGTCACTGTAGTTGTCCCTGAGCGGAGCACAGGCAACACCAGATCTCCAGCAGAACGGGCAATCGGCCTTAGAAAAGCTTTGCCCTGCACAATTTATCTTGCTTGTTGGCATTGCTGTTGTTCTTTTTTTCTGCAAACGTCCCCAAAGGCTGGTTCGCTGTAGGTAGACAAGGAAGCAATTATCCGGAGCTAAAAAGAACAACAAAAGAGCAGGGGCATAAGATTGGGTCTCCACGTTGCAGCCTAACATGCTTCGAAGACAACGGAAGATGTACAGATGGAGCTCAAAAGGAACAAACAACCAAGTCAGACCAGGAACTGTTTAGTCTAATATTCATATGTTCTAAAATAAGGGCAGGGAGAAATAGGGGGATCTAAGTGAGAATCCTATTTGAAACGTTTACCTGTACGCCAGTTAATTTCTCATTTATGCCACCAGAGCAGCCTTTCTGTGATGGAATGGTGTTATGAAGGCCAGGCTCAGGGAGATAAGCATTTCCTTAGCCCCCAGCAGGAGCGTGGGAAGTTTAAGAAGTTGAGACTGGCACCACCCTAAGGAATTCATGGCGTTGTGGCTGGCTGGCTTGGGAACTTAGGTGCAGTCTGGGGAGATTTCTGTCTTGGGGTGGAAGCTAATAAATGCAACAGAACTGTATTGCACTGTCTCGTGGAGTTCTTTGGGCTGAACCTGACACTTTCTCAACTTTGCAACTTTAAGATGTGTGGACTTCAACTCCCAGAATTCCCCAGCCAGCATGGCTGGCTGGGGAATTCTGGGAATTGAAGTCCATACATCTTAAAGTTGCAAGGTTGAGAAAGGCTGCCGTAAAGGGCTGATGAGGAATCTGAGTTGAAAGAAAGGCTGCTGCAAAGGGCTGGTGAGGAATTCTGGGAGTTGAAGTCCACACATCTTAAAGCTGCTAAGGCTGAGAAAGGCTGCTCCAAAGGGCTGGTGAGGAATCTGAATCTCAATTTATTAAAGACACTTACGTGTACAAAGGCTGTAGCTGCAGGTGCGACATCTTTTGAGGTGCTTGGTAGCCGTAGGAATCAAACCCTCCAATGAAATCGACTGTGGGGTGAAAAGACAAGAGAGCCATTGTTCTGACAAGCAGCTGGACAAAGAAGTGGCCGTGATCTTACTCAAAGGAAGCCACTTAGAGAAATTACAGTAACGCACCAGCCGTGCCGGCTGGGGAATTCTGAGAGTAGATGTCCACACATCTTAAAGTGCCAAGTTTGAAAGACACTGCAGTAAAGGGACAGGAGATTCTCTCTAAGTTGCCAAGGCAGATGTTCACGGATGAACCTCAGATTTTTTCTAACAATTTCTCTTTTCCCTCCACTATTGGTGTGCAGGAAGAACATTCAGGTTAGGAGTTCCCAATCCCTTCCCTCCCACCTTTTTTCTTTGTTTGCACTGATGGATGCATCAGAAATTTCAAAACCAGTCACTGGACCCTCAAATGACCAAGAAGCAGGTTGGATTTGCACAAACATGCAAAGCAACAAAGCCATTAAAAAAAAACAAACCCTAAACTAACTAAGGTTAACCCTAAGCCAGTTTAACGCCTTGCGCAAAGCCCCTGCTAGTTCAGCTTGCTGGCTGAAGGCAATCTGGGGAACCTACTTCTGTTATAGTTACCTACGTTGTATTGTAAAGGACCAGGGCCCTGGTCTGAGGAAGTGTGGGAAGTCTACCATTCCACTTTTTTCATGGCATCCAATTAGATTTACTGCTTTATTATTTAGCGAAATTTGCATTCCGTTCTGCTCCAGAGACTCTGAGTGGCTGACATCCAGATCATAAAACCATAATGAAAAGCTAAAAATAACAGGGCATAAGTCAGAGTTTTAAGAAACCATCTCGGATATCACTCCTAATCTCCAAAGGCTTCTTACGGAGTCAGCCAAGCCGTTTGTTGTTCTGCAAAAGGGCAGCGGTGTTGGGTCCCGTGGATATGGGGGCAGAGTTTTCTGCAAAGACAAGCCACCTATTGAAAAGGCTTCCTGGCCCATCCTCCTTCGCTGGCCAAGGAGGGGAACCCAGAGGGTCTCCACATGGGTTAAGTTAACCAAGGGTTAAACAAAGGGAAGGTACCCCAGCCCACAATCACCCCAGTAGGGGCAAAACAGATATTTTATCTATCAAAATTAGCAAAGCATACAGTGATGTTGATACTTCCCGCTCATCTTCTTTTTATTCTGTATTGTCTGAGCCTTTCAAATATGCTTTTAATGCATTTTTCATATTAATTTTGCTGCAGCCAAGGCTGCCATTTCATCTTTTTAATGGAGTGACTTATTAGATCTGAAAATAATTCAATGAATGTCAAAAACCAAAGCTCTCTCAAAACCCATGGGAGGGGGTGGAGTGGGGGGAGAGGGAGAAGGAACACAGGCTTAAGAGGACCCATTTTGGCCCACAGAGCTAGAGAGAGAGCATGCTAATGCTTATAATTTGCCATTCATGAATAGGTCTTTTCATGTGTAAAGCTTATTAATAAAGTTCATTGGTATCAAATCACACAGCTCCCATGCTGTTAGGAGCTCCTGCCGGGATTAAAATTTATACAAGCCGCTTATCACATTAGATAGGAAGTCCCTTATTTCACACCAAGGTTTTAATTTTCCACTACAGCTATTGGGACTTTTATCAGACCATGTTATCAGCCTCTGGGTGGCAGGGCAATCTTTCTGGAAAAATGGCTAAAATGGCTTTCATTTATTTCTTGGGGAAGACAAGGATATGGAAGAAAAGGAAAAAGTGAAAGAAACTAGAATGAAGTACAAATCCTACATGAAAAAGCATTAGAAGATGGTTTAATGGAAATTAATTAATGGAAAAGGGATGTACAAAAAGAAAATGTGGCAACTGCTTGGAACAGAGTAAAAAAAATTCTATGACAGAGTGTCGCAAGAGAATGTGAACTTATTTTAATGGGAGGTTTGAAAAAGGATTCTTGGCAGTGTGATGAAGTGAAATATGCTGTGGATGAGGAAAACGCACCTAAGAGAAGGAGTGCTGAAAAAAAAATGAAGATGAGCAAATCATGTATAATGTACGCAGAAAGGAAAAGACAGTTGCAAAGATTAAAAGAAGTAGAGAAATACAGAACTATTTTGTAATGGTGTGTAGGAAAGACCTTGGGAGACAAAGGAAGAGATGCTGGCTAGGGGATGGTCAGATAAGAGAGAGCATAGCCCGCAGCTGGGTAGTGGGCGGGGCAAGAGGCTCAGAAGAGACCTCCCCAAGTTCTTGGGCTGTAAAGGAGAGTGGGGGGAGGACTGTACTTTCAGACTTGCAAGATTCTGTTAATGTAGCTTTATGATAAAGTAGAATTAGCTCATCTGGTCGTGTTTCCTGTCTGGTCTACATGGTAAGGCTGACAGATTTTGATGGAAAACAAAAATTGGTGTTGCAAGTGGATGAACAAGGGCCCTCCATCAGAGTGAATGGAATTAAATATAAAAGTGAGATGACTGAGATGATTTGGGATGAAGTAGAAGTGAGGGGATGCTGGAGGATATACTTTAGGGACCTAAATGGGGAAATGATAATGATATGTTGAAGAGGGGAAAACTGAAACAAACACTATAAATCAGAAGAACTCAAGATGGTGTAACCAGAAAACTGTTAAAATAGTGGTTATCTTATGAATGTGTGTGAAGACATCGGTCTGTGCCTTACAGTAGGACAAATCTTGTTATTGTTCCCCTCTACAAAGGAAAAAGGAACGAGAGCAAATGCCAAAACTACAGGGAGATTAGTTTGTTAAGTGTCACTTCCTCATGAGATGGGTGGTGACCAAATTTGAAATATAAATAAATAAAAATAAATAAGTGTGTCTGGGAAGGTGTTTAGGAGAATTCTATCAAAAGAGTACAAGAAGTGACAATGAGCAGATCTAGGCTGGCCAGTCCTGGAAAAGTGGAAAGTAGGAGAAAGAAGTGCCAAATAGCCCTGCCTTGATTATGTTTGTCATAAGAGAAGGCAGAAAGAAACTCTGAGCAGCTTTCAAGATGGATGTCGGGGTAGGCCAGGTCAGGAAACACACACAGCAGAGAATCCAGCAATGCTACTTTATTTTTGAGGTTATAATAAGAGAATCTTGGAAAACCCGTCAGTTTCTCTCTGCTCCATTTCATATCAAACAGAAACAAAGCAGGGTTATTTTGAAGTTCTTTCTCACACTGTCCACTTTCCAAGGATGAAGTGGCCGTTTCTCCTTCCTTAGTGGCTTATCTATTCCTTCACTGAGGTCATCTCTACATTTCTTTACAGCTACCCACTTTAAAAAAAAAAATCATTTAGCACTGCTGGGGCAAGGAGAATGACCAGATCCGGGTTGCTAAAATTTGGACAACCTTGTAATAATGACATCCTAAATTGTAATTAATATTGATAGAATACTTCTTCTTCCTTTATTTGCGACGGTCTAAGTTATCTAAACAATAGAGTGTCAAAAATCTTCAATTAATACTGTATAAATAGCATTGTATTGAAACAATATCATCTAATAAGATTTACAAAAACATAATAAGAAAGAAACAGAGAAAAAAATAGACAACCTTTAAGCAGCAAAAAGCGGAACACAATTTTTTTTTTGCTGTCCTCTCACGGTTGACCGAATTCTTATAAATCTGGCAGCATCAGTGACAAGCCATCTCTGCGTCAACCTATTATTTCAATCAGGGGGAACACTGCCACTTATTCAGTGGGGTACCTAGATACTTACAGCTGTCTTCCTCCTCCATAAACATTTTGCTGACATAGCAGGCGTAAACAAATCCAAAAAGCTTCAAAATACATGTTTTGAAAAAGAGAGAAACACAAATTAATTATTTGAAAGCAAGAAAATGCACCAATTAGCTGACTATCACAACAATATCACACCGGGATTCAACCATTTAAGCTGATAAGGGAAAAACACTGGCAGCCATGTTGATTTCTTCCATGTATATCTCTGCTGCTGTTTCAAATAACTCTTGACCGTACTGGTCCATTGGCTACAAAATTTGAAAGAAAGAAGAGCAATAGCACAGGAGTGAGGTGGGGTGAGAATTTAAAAGTTTCAAAGAAGTAAGCAAACTGTCAGGCTGCAAAGGGAGTGAGAAAAGCAGGTTAAGAATTTGCAAACTTTTAGATATTTACCAGGAAGCAGATCTGACTGATCTTTGTCACTGGGGCTCATTTAACCAATTAAACCTGCTTAACTTAATACGGTTGCTGCGTTCACATAACATGTTATATTACATGCTCTGTGGCTGGTATAAATTGGACAAACCATACAGTTTTATGCAGGGGAGGGGGACCTGTGCCTTCCAGGCTTTCTGAAACTCAACTCCCAGCATCCATCACCAGTGGCCATGTTGGCTGGAGCTGCTGGGAGTCATTGGTTCCCCACTGCAGGAGTCCAGAGGTCCATAGAATGGGAATGGTCCAGTCCATTGAGCTGGTACACCAATGTTGTCTCTTTCTGGAGAGATACATCCTTGTGGGGGAGTTGGGCGGTGATATAAATTTGACATATAAATAAATAAATAACTAAATACATCTACTCACAATTGTGTATGGGTTTTCTTCACCTCCAAACTAAATTACTGACATGTGTCATACAGAGTTCTGGAGGCTTAGTGACCATCCAGGAATTTCAGCTCTTTGTAGGCAGGATCAAACATCAGCCATTTACAGTTCCCAACAATCAAGACCAACAATCAAGACCAACTGAGAGTCCCAGAAACGAAATGGACTTTTTGAAACGGATGTTACATCAGTTCGAAACTGAGAACTGAATGTCCTCCCCAAATGAGAATATGCACCCTTCTTCCTCACAACTACCTTCAGCAAACAAAATTTAAAAATGAAATCCAGTCACAGATTTCCCAACAAAGCACACAGCTTGGCCTCAACAGGTTTTTTCATTTTTAAATTCCTTTCCTCTCAGGCACTGTATTTGTTCCTAGGATATCAGTGGTTTTGGCAAGGACAACACTGAGATTTATTTTCCCACATCCGCCCCTTTGTTCTCCTTGGCTTATCAATCTTTCTTTCCCCTTTAGCTTTCTTGGCCCACAACAGTTTAGCAATTTTCGTTTCTCTCCTAAATTTCCCCCACCCCTAAAGCTGAAACTGGACTGGAGGTTGTTCCTCCTCTTTGCTCTTAAGTAAATAGCTAGTAAAGGGCAAGAGCTAGCCAGCTTTGGGCCACGGCAAAGGGGACCCTTTAGGAACCTTTGCTCCCAACACAATTCAAAGGGAACTGAATCTTCATCAGTCTTGTTATTGGCACTAAGAAGAAAGCTCCTTTCAGTAACATGGGTAGAAATAAGCTGGCTATGACATTCACACTCATTTCATAGTCATGGAAGTGTAATGTGTGCAGTTCCACATTACATTAAAGCTGCAAATGTACAGTGCTTAACACAGTTGCAAAAAATACTATCTTCGGAGAGGCAAGTTGATGATGATGATAAGAGCTACCAGATTTAAGGTTTAGGGCTGCAAGGCCAGAACTTGTATGGCTCAAATCAATCACTTTACACTATATTAAGAGGTTAAAATTATTTTTCTCTCCCCTTTTCATGATTCAGCTATTTTGATTTTACTCACATTCTTAACTTTCTTTGTTGCTTTTCTTGTATTTATGAAGACTGCACTTAGGAAGACTGGTCAACAACCTTAAATAACTTTACAACTTACTACTAAGGGGAGGTGGTGAAATTTTGAGACCACACATTCTGGGTGCTCTAACAGAATGGCTTCCAAAGGCAAAGTTTTGAAGTTCTTCCCTGCTACTTCTTTTAGACAGCCCTGACCAACCTTGCCTTCTTTTTCTGAGCAGGTGGACACACTTCTGTGCACTGTGCCCGAGTTATCCCAAATGTGTGAAAATGTCTAGGAATGCCACCAGACCCAGTTCAGAGCCCAGAGGTATTCTTGGATTGTCCTTGCTTGCTTGCTTCCTCCCTCCATCCCTCTATTCCAGATGGAGAAGGCCTCCCTCCCTCCCCCTCTCCATTCAAAATGGTGGTCTTCCTCCCTCCCTCCCTCCCTCCCTCTGTTTCTTCAGCTTAATATGCCACTCCAATCATAACTGGCTCTGAGCAGCATAGATACCCAATACAGTAATCAGATTAAATACATAGGAAATGTATTCCAAAATACCCCAGGCATCGCTAACAGGACTCCCAGACAACATTACCCATTGCCAAAGAGATCAAAGAGAGCATCTCTGATCCCAAAGCCATGCTGGAAATGCCAGTCTCAATAGCTTTTCAAAAATCTAGGAGGGTAAGGGCCAATCTGAACTTCAGGGAAATGTTACTCCAGAGAAGAAGACAATGATTGACAGAGTGATACTGGAGATACACTATTTTACTTTACAGAGTGTCAGCTTCCCATTTAATTTTTTAAATTAAAATATCTGTTTTTTTAAATTAAAAAATGGTAGAAAACCGGAAGAGCACAAAGGGAGGTGACCATGTTGTCCATATTTGATAGATACTGAACGTATCTTCTGGATCAAAAGGGAATCAGCAGCAAACTTTTTTCTTCTTCAATGGGTGTGAATTCTGCAACAAAAACTGACAGTAGAATCTTTACTGTCTCATTTTTTATTTTTTATTTTAGAAGTGATGGAGCGGAAGAGGCAACTGAGGAGAGATACTGACACCACTTACCGCAAGAAATATCTGCATTGCACTGCTCACCACCTCAATATATTGATAATCAAGCAAGCATCCAGTGACTGTGATGACGTGATGGTCTTCTAAGGCCAGGTTGGAGTTGATCACTGGGATCACCAGGCAACCAGGACCATTCTCCATCCACCATGAGCGATGCAATGACGTGTTAAAGGTCATGATGAAGTCTCGGTCCTACAGAAATGGGAGAAGATGAATTCAGATGCTGTTGTTTGGATCATTATAAAGATGGAGAACCTTTGTGTGTTCAACAGCTAAAGGAAGACCTACCTAAAACCTAAATCAAAGCACATTATCTTCTCAGCTGCCTCCCTTGCAATATGGCACTCAAAGGATTTGAGAAGAGAAGTGATTAGTCCCAGCGCCATGTGACACTTCTAGAAGGAGCTCTGCTGTGCTGAAACCTGCCTAGGAATTTCTCATAATTTTTGTTCTTTGCAAAAGAGGCTTATTTTCAGGGTGCTTGAGAATTTATTTCCAATTTATCTTTGAAACTTTTTAAAGAAGCAAAGGCTTTCATTCTGAAGTCTCTCTGGCTGTCCACACTTACTAATCTGAAAAACCCGCATGGGAGGAATTCCCTCCTGATGTCTTCCTTTAGGAGTTAAGCAAAAAATGAGAAGTCAGGCAAGTTACAGAGTACTAGAGAGAAGATGGTACAATAAAATATGGGGCATTCACATACCCCTTGGTCATTCTGTTACTAAATAAATGCATTCCATCCATAAGAAATTTATAGAAAACTTCTTTGTCTTTGAAAGAAATCTCAAACACAAATTCTCTTTCATGAAATTGAATGAGAACTGGCAGGAAAAAAAATGCAGAACAATTTTCTCCATGACATTGCCCTGAATGTCTGATGCAATCCAATACAAACTGGACCATAACTCCTATCAGTCCCAGCAAGCATGACTGATAAGCAAAAGTGATGAGAACTCAGGTTTAGAACATATCTAGGCACTTAGTCCTCATTAGATCTTTGCTAGGTTAGAAGAAGGCAAGCCCGCAACAACATGATTACTCCTTATTAATAGAATATATAAACAAGATGACTGGCAATGATCAGTATTACTATGGTATTTGGGCACCAACTGGAGAATTTGACAAACATGTAATCCACAGGCTCAGACCAAAATGGGAAAGGAGCCAAGGATAGCAATACACACAGTTATTTGAAAATCAACCCATCAACTTAGCTTGAAGACTTTAATGTACAGTAGTCAAAACAGGGATAGGAGTAAATGGAATTATGTGTTGTAGGCATCTCTTGCTCCTTTAACACTCTTCCATCTCCTTGATGGTGAATACTGAGGCTACTTAACAGCATCTAGTGAAGCCTTCCTATCTCTGGAAAACAATAACATCCCTCTGTTTTATGTGCATTGCAATCTGATACTGGTTAACTTGCAGTGGGAGCAAGCTTCCATGTTAAAGCCATATAGCAATCTGAACTTCTAGCCCTTCCATCTTGACTGCTAGAAAAACTCCAGACCCATTTATGCTGCTCAGTTCAAAACTTCAGAAAAAGAGTAGGCAACCCAGCAGAGAGCTATCCAAGGCAGACCTGTGATAGAGGACTATGAAGTTTCTTCATATTTGATGAAACCAACCTCATGATGGTCAATGGGGCTCAGGAATATTACAAATCGATCACTGTAGGGTTCTTATAATTGTCAAAAGTAGAGAGTGGAGTGGCTCACATTGTCGTCAACAGAGTCATGAAAAATCGATCTGTGCTTCCATGTTCATGACAAAAAGGGCCAACTGGTCAAAATGGACCAATTGTAGGTCTGCCTAGATGAGGAACCAATCAAGAACTAGCTTTTTTGGACTCTTGTGATATGGACTAATCAGAGATCAACTTGCCAGGGACAAGCGGGTACAAGAGCCCACTCAATTCCTGTTTGGTTGCCTGTGAGCTGCCGAGAGGTACACACAAAGCAGCTCACTCTGCTTCTGAAGATGCCAGCCATAGTTGCTGGTGAAATGTCAGAACAACAGAAAACAGACCACAGTCACTCAGCACAAAAGCTTATTACTGCTTCATTGACCATCTGGCTTATTTATTGAGGTGTGAGAAACATATGTATTGTCGAAGGCTTTCACGACCGGCATACGATGGCTGGTGTGGGTCTTCCGGGCTGTGTGGCCGTGTTCTTGAAGTTTTGTTTCCTACGGCATCTTCAGAGTGCAGGAGCACAGACAGGAGCAGTTCTCTCTGTGCCCAGGGTGATGTGACCCTTTTGTGGGTATTTATAGAGATTTGAGGGGGGAAGGGGGATTGGGGGTGTGTGGGGGTGGGTTGAGTTATTGAGTGGCTGCTTGTTTTGGTGTCTGCATATGTGTGTATCTTCCTGGGGATTAGGCAGGGTTTTTTCTTCTATTGAATTGTTAACGAGGGGCTGCTGGGGGTGATTAGCAAGTTCATTGTGTGAACTGTTCACATGTCCTGGCGGTTGAGCTGAGTTCGTTGACCTTTTGCAGGCTGTATTTTCCAGGATTGGTAGCCAGGTTTTGTTGATTTTTAGACTCTCCTCTTTTTTATTGAAACTGTGCTGGTGCTTGTGAATCTCAATGGCTTCCCGGTATAGCCTGGTATAGTGGCTGTTGGTGTTGTCCAGTATCTCTGTGTTTTCAAAAAGGATTTTGTGTCCAGTGTGCTTGAGAGCATGTTCAGCTACTGCAGATTTTTCTGGTTGCTGTAGTCTGCAGTGCCTTTCGTGTTCTTTTATCCTGGTATGGATGCTGCGTTTTGTGGTCCCGATGTATACTTGCCCGCAACCGCATGGTATGCAGTATACTCCTGCGGCGGTGAGGGGATCCCTTTTGTCTTTTGCTGATTTTAGCACTTCTTGTACTTTTCTGGTGGGTCTGAAGATTGTTTGGAAATTGTGTTTTTCCATCAAACATTATCAAAACCCTCATGGATCGTGCCAATTGGATCTGCGAAACCCAGTTCCTAAACTCTGAACTTAACCACCTTAATTGGGTCCTACAAGCGAATGGCTACTCCAAAAATGAAATAAAAAGAGCCATCAAACCAAGAAAGCAACATGCGACTGAAGAAGAAAAACAGCCACCCACCAACAAAGTATTTCTGCCCTATATCAAAGGGGACACAGACCGCATGGGAAAACTGATGGAAAAACACAATTTCCAAACAATCTTCAGACCCACCAGAAAAGTACAAGAAGTGCTAAAATCAGCAAAAGACAAAAGGGATCCCCTCACCACCGCAGGAGTATACCGCATACCATGCGGTTGCGGGCAAGTATACATCGGGACCACAAAACGCAGCATCCATACCAGGATAAAAGAACACGAAAGGCACTGCAGACTACAGCAACCAGAAAAATCTGCAGTAGCTGAACATGCTCTCAAGCACACTGGACACAAAATCCTTTTTGAAAACACAGAGATACTGGACAACACCAACAGCCACTATACCAGGCTATACCGGGAAGCCATTGAGATTCACAAGCACCAGCACAGTTTCAATAAAAAAGAGGAGAGTCTAAAAATCAACAAAACCTGGCTACCAATCCTGAAAAATATAGCCTGCAAAAGGTCAACGAACTCAGCTCAACTGCCAGGACATGTGAACAGTTCACACAATGAACTTGCTAATCACCCCCAGCAGCCCCTCATTAACAATTCAATAGAAGAAAAAACCCTGCCTAATCCCCAGGAAGATACACACATATGCAGACACCAAAACAAGCAGCCACTCAATAACTCAACCCCCCCCAATCCCCCCTTCCCCCCCTCAGATCTCTATAAATACCCACAAAAGGGTCACATCACCCTGGGCACAGAGAGAACTGCTCCTGTCTGTGCTCCTGCTCTCTGAAGATGCCGGTCACAGGTGCTGGCAAAACGTTAGGAAACAAAACTTCCAGAACACGGCCACACAGCCCGAAAGACCCACACCAGCCATAGTTAGAAACATAAATGGCTTTATTCAGGTTTCAGAGAGGAGGGGGTTTTTTTAGCTCTAACGGGAGATGCAAGGATTGAATTCGGAATCTGGAACACAGTTGGACAAGCAAAGCTGGATGCTCTGATGTCTGCCACAAAATCTTAGAACACACAGTAGGCCAGCCTACCCTCTCCCAGGTTACTCTATTCTGTTATCACTCCCCCTGTTCCTAATACTCAAGCCTCACGTGCTGGGTAGTAGTGGTCAAGATTTCTTTTTCTAAGTATGTTTTACATATGCGCATACTCATCATGCAATTCCCCTTTGGGGTAAGCAATGCTATACAAAGAGCAGAAAAACAGTCATCAGATGCAATGGGATCCAGGGAGATAGAGTGTTAAAAGTGGGAAGATGATGGACAGAGCATCACAGTGGAAACCACAGAGCTTGCACTGTGACACTCCATCTGCTATCCTGCCAATTTTGAGCCCGTGGACACCACTGACTTGATGAGCCCATAAATATGGACTTGCACTGTACATTATAGATTGGGTCAATCAAGATTTTCACATAATGCTTTTCATTAAGACAAGGAATGAGTAGACTCAGTTACCAGCCTTATTCCTACCCATGTCACATGCCCGATTCCTGGCTAACTCTAAGGACATCACTGGTCAGTTTTAGTACCTTCTATGCAAGCCAGGATTTCTAATCTAGAGACTACCTTGTAAGCTGACACATTGTTGTTCTTATCCAACCACTAGGATGTACATACAATGCACTCATAATTCTTGCCCTCTGAAGAATGACCAGGCCACAAATTAGATGAACAAACCCAGCTATCCTATAATTCTGCCACTATTCCCTGCCCTCCAACTATCAGATACAAAAAGCACAGAGTCAGCAAAGGCCATTTTGGGCTCCCTTCCAGCGTGACTGCCTCTGATCAATATGTCTAGCTAAAGAAGAAAAAGAAAAGATTCTGCAAAGGGGTTTAGTCTTCCTTAAGTTTTTAATCCAAAGGTGATCATGAAACAAGATGAGGGCTGAAAATTATTTGTATAACAGTCTACTCTAAAGCTTTATTTGCATCTAGAAAGGATTCACATTTATTTTGGGGGACTGGGGGGAGGGGGGCACTGGCCTTATGACCTCAAAGAATAGGTCAGGGATTCTTTTTCCCAGTTGGCACAAAGGGTCTTTTAGGGAGGTGGTGGGTTCTTTTTGGGGGGGGCTGTTTTAGACACACGTCCTATCTGAAAGCTTGCCTTACCTTATTTGCACTCTTTTTCACTAAGCAGCCACGAAGGCCTTGGAAAAGGTATTCAAATGCTGTGATGTGTCTATACCTACAAAGATCAGAATCATGCAAGCCATCATATTCCCTATGACACTTTAGGGAAGCGAAAGTTGGACTTTGAAGACGCAAGATAGGAAGAGCATTGACACTTTTGAACTTGGGTGTTGGAGAAGACTCCCGAGAACACTGTGGACAGCCAAAAAAACAAACAAATGGATCATTGAACAAATCAACCCAGAGTTCTCACCCGAGGCACAAATGACCAGGCTCAGATTATCCTATTTTGGACACATTATGCAAAGACCTAGATTTCTGGAGAAGGCTCTAATGCTGGGAAAGGTGGAAGGAAAGAGAAGAGGACAACCAGCAGCAAAGTGGATGAACTCAGTTAAAGTGGCAATGGGTGCGCCATTGGAAGATCTGAAGGCACAGATTAGGGACAGATCATCATGGAGAAAATCTATCTATGTGGTCACTAAGAGCCAACAATGATTTGATGGCACATAATCAATCAATCAATCAATCACTGAAAAGGGCAGGACATTTAAACAGATGTTTCTCCGCTTCAAGAGAATATGCAACTAAGACTCCAGTACAGCCATTCAAATGCATCTTAAAGCAAGCAATTATATACTCATATTCTCAGTCTCAACAGGAAAGAAAATGGATAGACCTTAAGATGTTGCTCAGCTACAAGGCCCAGTGGCCCCAGCCAGCATGGTGAACGGTGAATGATGCTGGCAGCATTTTCCAGAGCAATTTCCAAAGATCTTTTCACCAGAGCTGTTCCTTACATTACCTTTCCTAATACAAAATCAGTGCCCTCCCAAAGCTTAGACCCTAGAGCAGCTCACTTCCACATCTCAGCATCCTACATGGCAGAAAGAGTTTGGGTCTAAATTGCACACAATATTGGAATAACTGATGTGGTTGTCAGGCCTAGCCCAAAGAACTCCTGGAGACCATGCAGGTTCAATCAGCAAGGTTTATTTGCCAGCACCTGTTTACAGAAATCTTCTCAGACTGACCAGCAGTTCCCAGGTACAAGTCTCTACTATCTTCTGGAATGTTTAGGGATGCACCAGCTTTCTCCGCTTATCCCCAGAGCGTTTTCACCCCCCTTCCTCCATTCCAGTCCATCACAGTGGTTCAAGAACTGGGACCCTGGCAATTTATATTATAAACAGGAACCAGCGTATCTGTCAAGTTCATATTTAATTTGTTTTTCATACCCAGTCAATGTTCATTCTACACCACCTCTCCGATGGTTTGCAATTCTTTTTAGGACTGCACAAAAATTCATATGCAATTTTGTACACACTTCTAATAGACGTATTGTTGCACCCGTTCTTCCTTGCCATGATACATTCTTGCAAATATTTTCCCCCTTGACATGAATGCACGCTCATCTTTTCCCATGCCACGAAACTGAAAAACTCCAGATAGTTGCATTCTGATTTGTTTATGGATTTGAGAAGTAGGACCTGAAAGCTCTGCATTAATATTTCTCACCCACTCCTAATTCAAACTGAAAAAGACATTAATGAAATTGCTGTGTCACCCTCAGACCAAGGGAGATGATAGGACAGACTGTTCTACGCCTGAAGTGGCAAATTGGTTCAATATATATTGGACTTCAACATTTCTGGTTACTAAAAACTGTCCCACTGAATTATATGGCGTAGTGTTTGTTTAAATAATAATAATGATGATGATGGCAATAACCATAGTAATAAAATAAGCAATGATTTTTAAAAAGCTGTGCTTGGAATAGACATTAGAAGAGGCATTCCCCCTTGTCTACTACAAACAGGCAAAAATGCCTTTCCCAAAATGACCTAAAATACAAGATCCATAAATCTATATCACCTATCCCTGATAACAGTGTGCTTTGAATTCAGAATGGTTTTCTCCTTGGAACCTGAGTTAATCAGCGAGCAGTACCTGGATGAGACACCGCCCACCCCCTACCCCCATGCATTTATACTGCTCCAGAACAAGTATAGCCTGATTTTTCTTCCTTCCTTTCCCTTGTGGATCAACCCATCTGTTTACAAAACAGAACTGCTTCTGCCAAAATGCTGTGTGAGCACTGCATTTCAAACAGGGGTTTGCCATTACTTGCAAAACCCGTGCATTCCATAAAAGAAAAATGCCCCAGCAAGAGAGGGGAAAGAGCACACAGTCTGAACGCCTAGAGAGCCAAAACCCTCATTTATTTATAATGCAGAACAGCACAGCAGGTCTCCCAGTAGTGTGCCAATTCTGCTCTGCAACGTCACAAGAAGGTGGTGGTGGTGGTGAAGAGATAATTTGAAAGGAGCATGGCAGCATTTACAACATGTGATCTTCTCCTGAATTCTAATCTCTATCCAATGGAGCAATTGCAGCTGGAAAGGTGATGGCTGGAAAGCGGATGGGTGGACCGATGGCTTGAGAAAAGCAAGTTCTGGGTGTGATTAGAAAGGTATTACCTGTGAAAGGTGCCCGACTTCCAGGTAGAAACAGATGATGAATGCATTCCAGCCAACCCAGAGGATGAGCCACACAGCGTACTAGTGGGGGAAAGAAAGGGGCAGGTTGATAGTTAAAGATGGTCAATGGAAAAAGCTGTTAAAGCAACTGGAGATCCCAAAGATATATGCTTGCTCTCCATCATTCTGCCCCTAAAACAAACCTAGCAGCAGAAACACAGCACACACTGAAGTCATTTTTCTCCTACGCCAGCTAGCAAGAGTTGCCACCTGCAGACTTAAGCTTATGAATCTGAAGGAAGATGCCTAAAACAAGTGGAGCTTCTTAATCATTAAAGCCTAACTTCCAAAATCAGAGTTTACACAATACACCAAGCTATCAATCATGGTTTTCAAACTAGAATGCTGGGCTCTTACTACAAGCAAAAAATAAGCCAAGCAAACTACATGGAGGCATATCGTGCTGTATTAATCAATTCTTGTGAGTTACGCTTTTGAAAAGCTTTGGGAAATGTAAAGAAAGTGGAGGTTGGTTAGTTGCTGTCAAAGGAAAAAAAACAGGGAATTGTGGTAGACAAATACAGATTTAGGAATTTTCATAGACTAGACCTATATTCTTCAATCTTCTTTCACTGGACTTTCCAGATGTCTAAATTTTTAACTCCAACTGTATCAAACCTACGTACAGGGGTGTTGGGAGGGCTGTCAAAAAAGTCAAGATGGTGCCTGCAGCCATATGATCAAAGCCCCACCAGTTTTTTACACGTATTATGTGATGCGCATAAAAAAAGCATTAGGCTTTGTTCACCTGGTGGCAACCACCATCTTGAATTTTTAACACACACACACACACAGTCCAGTGGATTATGATACTCCTGACATGGCCAAAGGCTGGGAAATTACAGGAGCCAACATTCAGCACCTATGGACGGTACCACATTAAGGAAGGCTGGACTACTTTCTTCCCTCATCAAATATAAGCAAGGGTGTGTGTCTACACAAGACAGAAACTTTAACACAATATTGCAATATTCTCAGTCATACTGCATTCTATGCTATGTTTATGGTTATAGACACCACTGGCCCACATTAGCTTTCTACCTAATAGCTAGTTGGTATTGCTGCTAGTCATCAAATTATTCTTGACTGTTTTCTTGAGAGGGCTCTAAAACACACCATTCCGGGCTTTTAATTATCAATTATTTTAGTTTTGATTGAAATATCTCTGATTGAAAGTCTAGTTTTATGCATTCATGGTGCTGAGAGACTTTGGCAGTGGCAATATAATAGGTTTAATACATAAATCAACCAACCAGTGTCTCATTTCTAATCCTGTTCTGGAAAAGGAAGCAAAGAAAACATAGAGCAGGACTTGATACCTACCAGCATGAGGTATCTGGATCTGTACTGAAGGGTGCCAAAGACACCCAGGATAACGGCCATAATGTGTAAAAAATTGGCCAGGATTGGCAACCACTGATAACCCAGGAAGTCAAATATCTGTCTCTCCAGGGCTGCAACCTACAAGAGACCATAAAGGGAGACAAAGAGTTCTTCATTGCATAGCATTACACAGAATAAGAAAGCAGCAAAGTCTACCACAGAATTAATCAGAAACCCTATGGGCTATTAGTCACAACCGACAGAGATGTTGGCATGATTCATTGGCTGCTGTCAAAGAAATATATTCCAAAGCAGGAGGATTTATTAGGAATCATCACAAGTCAAAGAAGAGGGTGTTTGCGCTGGCAAATTGCAACAGTGGAAAGGACCACAAATGGATCGATGCTTCAATTTCCAAGAGCAGCAGAAGAAGCCAGGGTCTTTTGTGAAGTCCCCCAAAGTGGTAAACCTGTATACTTCCCCAGGAGATTGTTCCTTTGAATCCAAGGAGACTTATTTTAGAAATATTGGAAGCTGCTCAGGATGGGTGTCATTCATTGGCAACACCTCTCCATGATTCTGAACAGCTGTTTTTCTGACCCTGTTTGGAAAAGCACAAATTGAGCTTGGAAACGTAAAGGCTCTCATCCTTTAAGCTATAGCAACCATGACTTGAATTGACAACCCAAGGAGTGTATGGCAGGCTATAATTTTTAGAAGGTGATGGGGGTGGTTGTGATTTGGTGAACAAAGAGGGGATCAAGGTCTAGATGGACTTCAATGACTACCTTCGCATCAGGATAAATTAAGTAAAATTTTCATCCGTGGAGCATAGCCCTCCTGCACTTAAACAAAGTGATCAAAGGATGTGCATGAATATCTTGTCTTTCACTGAACAATCATCTCAAGTGCTCTGCTTCACATTTTAAAATTCAAACCTAAGGGAATTCCTCTCAGAGGATGTTCTCAAATTGAGAAGGATAGACAACCAGAAACATAAAAGAGAGATCAGCCAGGCCAGTATTCACACCTTCTACCAGTCCCAATAACCAAACCAGTTCAAAAACACCTCCATGAAAAATGTGAAAAGAAATTATCAAGCATCCTGAAAATAAGGTGGTAGCCAAACAAAACCACTTTCACAGAGGAAGCAAGCTTCTGAGATATTCAGGGCCAAGTTCGGCACAGCACCAGTTCTGATGCAAGTGCACCATTCATAAAACAGTATTTTCTGGGGATGAGGGTTTATGTCGGAAGTCAGATGGGACAGAAATAAACCTCAAGTTGAAGATCAGGAAGGAAAACCTTGATAAAATAGGAATACCCCTGGATGATTGGGGCTTTGCTAGTTCTTTCCAAAGCTTTCATTAGAAATTGAAAACAAGGCAGAATCCTTGAATTCAGGCCAAGCCTCTGAAATAAACCACACCTGTCAGCAGGGATCCTGTCTCCACATTTCTTCCCTTCCCCCTCCCTTCCCCCCATCTCTAGTTTAAGCCTGACAACCCTTATAAATCACTTGTGCAAGTGACTTCGTCTTCTAGATTAGGCTAATTGGGTTCTTAACAGCCCTACTGAACACAGGCCACTGTATGCCCTCCAATTCCAGAGTCCTTTGAAGTAAGAGTCAGTGTATTTCTTTGGTGGACCTTCCATTTCTCTGAGATGAGACCAGCCATGAATCACGTAGTCCGCCTCTGGGGACCTAGGGCAAAAAAAGCTGGCAATTAATTTCTGACACCACAAAATGGTCTACCAGTTATAGCTTTCCACAACTGTTGCTATTGGAATACAGCTCTCGTCATATGTGGCTCTGTGGGGACTGGGTCTGGTGAGAGTTGTAGTCCAACACATCTGGTTAATTGCAGATTCAGTACCTCTGGGGGGCCCCAGAATGGTGAACGTGGTCAGCTTAATGGAAAGGTCATGAAATGCTATGCCAGTTCCCAGACAGTGCCTGCTTCTGCATACAGCAACATAAAATAATCATTAGTACATACAGTATTAGCAGAGTTGTGAGATTATCTAACATTGGAGGTTGGGGGCAAAGGGAACGTGAGATTCAGAAAGTAATAAGATATTAGACTCTCCAGATGACTGCTCGCTTCCTTTTTAACTCTGCAGCAGAGAGTACAGGCAAATGCTTAACTTGATTTCCTACTGCTTGAAAACTGGCAGTTGCACATATAAACAGAATCCTGTGGAAAATACTGTCAGAACAAGACAATGGGTCAGTGGCAGTAGGCAGTGTTACTACAGGTATTGTATCTGGTGAGCTGGATCTAAAGGTTCCCTTCCTCTAACTTCATCTCACTGAAGGGTCTTCCATCCAACCCACCAGCCTGCTTCATGCATCATGCTAAACCATAATACGGCTTGTTTGATTTTGGTTTAATATGAAACGCAAACCTGATTATGACTTATAACGGACCAGTGTAGGATGGCTTGCTTGGTGAAACCCTGGTTTAAAGCATCCTGGCTTAGGGACATTTGAAGAACTCTATTTTTACTCTTGTTACTGGGGAACGATGGGTGTTGTGGAGAGTACCAGCTCAGAAAGGTCTATATGGTACTTAAATTGTTCTTAAGCTTTAAGTCTGCCTTCATTGGCTTGGTGGCTTCAAGGAGACCTTGGTCTAGAAAAATTATGACCCAAGATCCTGGAAAGCCACTGACAGCCAAGGCCTTGAGACACTTCATCTGGCTGCTCTACATTAAGCTAACCCTTTGTGCAACACCACACCCCTTTATATTCCAAGTCCATGTGACTACTATTGCTCAGCACCAAAACAACCTTGAGATTAATTGCATCCCAACGGCCCATTATCCTTGAACTCTGTGATTTCATTTGCCATATGCCTTGGGCTCAGTGGGGATTTCATTTAATTAAGCCGCACCAGAAGTAACATTTCCAAAACACTGAAACTTCTGGTACCATCAGAGAGTCCATGTGCGATCTTGGGTTCTTCTCTAGGAGTAGTATTAAACATTAATTTTACAGGAGTTTAGAGAGGGAGGGAGAGAGAAGGACTGCAAATCCAGCAGTTCCCCAGTCCTCTTCAATAAGGCTGCAGGCAAGAACATGTAAAAAGAGTGAGATACCATCTGTACATTTGGTAACATCTTGATTCTCTCTTCAGATCTGTGCTCTTGGAGAAGTTCAACAAGAGCCTTCTCCAACCTGGTGCCTCCAAGTTGAACTTCAGCTCCCATCACCTCACAACAAACAAAGCCAACATCCAAACTGGCCAACAGATAACTGGCCTGGATCCTTGCCACAACTTTCAGAGTCTGGAAAAAAAAATAATTGCAAACTTGGTTGCAAAGCAAATAGCTGTAGACGAGCACCTGCTAATTTTGTTTAAGTTATTACACATAAGAATCTTCTGCTAAAAACCATTCTGCCTGCATACTTGGCATTACTACCACCAAGGAATCTTGATTGGAAGGCACAAGCTGATAGCTTAATTGGGTTTAAATGAAGATGGCTATATTTCCTGATTATCACTTTCTTTAGTAACAGCAGTTAAGTTGCTGACAATTAGGCTTCACTTAAAATTGCAGGTGAAGATGTCTGCACATGAATGGTAATATACCCACATATTAATGGAACATCTGCCCATCAAGCTATGGAAAAGCAATGGCAAGGAGGCTCCTTTTTAACTCTAGGTAACTCCCTAGTAATCCAGCCACATATACGAAGCTGCTTTATATCTTTGGGTCCACCTGCTTCTGAAGCATCTATTGCATTTTATTTTATTCAGTCTCTCCCAGTACAAAGTAAGTGGAGATGGTAAACTGGAGGAAGAAAACACCAAGATGCAACTGTCTTCTTCTGGCCCCTTTGTTGCCAACTGAATAAAAGGAGCAGCAATTTGGGGCCTTTGTCCAAGGCCAATGTGGGAATGCAGATCTCATCAACTACAAAGTGTAAAATACAAGGTGGAAGGAGGGATGGTTCACTGGACTGAATTAATTCAATGGCCTGGGTTCATACAATACAATGGCTGTGTTTGCACAATGTAGTTTACCATGGTTTATTCAATTAGCCCAATCTTCTGGGCATAGAGTGTTTCATCCCCTGCTTCTGAGAATGGGGATAGCAATGTTCAGAGAATTTGTCAGTAAAGGGATGCAAAGTAGGGACACTGGTTATCTTTATAGGCTGCATTCATATGACATGCTGATCCAGGATTCACTGAATGATGGTTCCCATGGCTCACTGGGCTATCTTGCATTGGTTAAAGAGTTTTCTTCATCCCTCATTACAGAGATTCAAAACTTCCCCTGGAAGCTGGAGGTGAAGTGTGGTTGCTTCAAGTCTATGCATTATTCACTTTGGCCTGGATGCACACACATTACTATGCTTCTAAAGAGGGTGGCCTAAACACGTAGGACTATTGAGTTGTGTTTCCTTCACCCCAAACAGGAAACTCCTGCAGAAATCTTGCCTGTTTCTTTGATCCTCACGCAGTTCTTGTTTGTGCTGCTGTTCCTGCAAAATCAAAAGTCACTCGGTGCATTTGAAGGCCTACAATGCTGTCACCCACATGTTGCCTTTCTTGAGCACAACATGCAAGCTGTCACGCAGCTAAAATAAATGATGTATTAATGGGACTGCATGCTTCTGCTAATTTTTAAAGCTAGCAGCCATCAGGGAAGAAGCAGGAATCTGGACTGTAAGAAGTGATCCTTTCCCTACTATCACGTCTCAGATTACGAAAGCCACCTTCCAAAAGCCGCTATTCCTCTGAGGAAGTCAATTAATAGTACCCTTTAGTGTTTCTATGTCAACTGTTGCTGCTACTTCTGCTACCCTGAAATGAAAGGTCCCAAATATTGATGGTGTTCACATGATACACTAATCCATGGTTAACAGAACCATGCCTTCACTCAATCCAATTTTCTGGGTTCATGTGACACACTGAACCACAAACTAACCATATGGGCATAACACGTCAGGCTAAAATATGGCTGTTTGGTGGCTGTGCACATGCAAAATTGACTGCGTCAGTTATACAACCAGTGGCTGCAGTCACACATGCCAAGCTTGGTTAATTTTAACCTTAGTGTGTGTGTTTGTGTGTGTGTGGTTTAATGTATTGTGTTAACCCAAGCCATTGGGTTAGTTCAAGACTGGGCAAATTCAGAAAACAGGTTAACGCAGGAACCGGCTTGAGTGTTGTATGAACATAACCAGCAAGGAAGACTGCAACCAGGGTCCTCTATCCAGGTGCTCCCTGTTGATGGGCATCTTCAAGGCAGAAGCTTCAGATTCAACTCCCACCCAATCAAAGAGGTTCTGGATAATTTTGGCCAATCCCTATGGCAGGGCCACATTTCAGGCTAAACGATAGTATGATTTCATTTGATTTGGCTTAGTGTGTTCTGTGAACCCAGATATTATGTCAGAGTTGCAGTTGGCAAGGTGAGAAATAAGGATCCTGGGACCAGCAAGACCGTTATGTCAGTACAGCCCAGCCTAGAAAAATGGGCTGCAAATAATTCATTGTAACAGAAGGATGGAAGAAAGGAACCCAAGATTTCAACACATCTATGGCTCAATTCTTAGGCTCTGTAGAAGACCATGTATCTCCAATAACAGCAGCTTATGTACTTGACTTTTCTGTGAGAGCTCGTGGGCAGTTTGGGTGTTTAGAGAAAGAGAATTATTGCAATGCCTTGGGTGTTGTTCTGGCACTTTTCGCTTTGCCTTTATGTGTGAACCAGACCAATCAGGCTGCTTTAAAATCATGATTAAAAATCTTGGCTTAGGCTAGGTTCAGCTATTGCAAGGTTATTATTCAGAGGATAAAATGAGGAGAGGTTCCCCCACCCTCTGCCACGCAGGCAACTTGCCTGGCTGCAAAAAAGGCAAAATATAAATATAATAAGCAGCAAGCAAAGACGACTTAATTTACACAGCACTTCAATGAAACAGCTACTCTTCACGATCATGACAAATCAGGGATCAGCAACATCCTAACCATGACACTCAAGATTGCATTCACGGATCCCCCACTTCCTAAATTAAAAAAAAAAAAGGAAAAATATTATGAGATTATCAAAGCTCATAAGAACTCCGTTCTCCCACTCCAAAGCCAGAATGCCATCTTTCCCAAAATACACAATGTAATCCCAGGATTACATTTGCACTACGCTGAACTAAAACTTTTGGTTTTATTTTGCTCAAGGAAAAAAAGTGAGGTGTCATAAGAGTAAAACAGTAAAACACAATCTCTACTCCAGAAGGCTTTTCTCAACCTTGGCCGCTTTAAGCTGGGTGGACTTCAACTCCCAGAATTCCCCAGCCAGCATGGCTGGCTGGGGAATTCTGGGAGTTGAAGTCCACCCAGCTTAAAGCGGCCAAGGTTGAGAAACACTGGCTTAGAGAATCTTCCTCTTAGCAACTTCAACTTGTTCTTGCTCTCTCCCATACAAGCATGACAGTCACTTGTAGAGATGACTCAGGGCCACCTCATCCTTTAGGTAGCTTAAATTATGTACCCAAACATGCAAATGCACCCAAAGAAGAGACATGAAACACAACTGCCCTTACCATTTGGACATTAAAAGGGGCAAAGCCCCTCTACGCTTGGAGCTGAAGTGACAGCCCCTTGTCTTTTAAACTCGCGGGAATGGAACTGCTTGTTTAAATGTCAGGGTCAAACTTCAATCTCCTCCTTGTAAAAAGCAAGTAACCACAAACCTCTGCTATTTCAAATAACTCTCACCTGCAGTTACAGATCCTTAGGCAACTTTCAGATTCCAAATCCCCTTTTCTTTTTTTAATGGGAACAGGGCTGGGTAGACATCCTGATGCCTTGAACTCAAGTGCATTGAGTTCACATTACTCACATTACTCAAGTGCATTGCAAGCAACTAAAGTTATGGTCACCTGGGACTGACTGAATGGGTGCCATGCTACCACCTAGGACAGGGCTCACCAAAGTGGTCAATATCGACCCCAAGGGTCAATGGGATTATCCAGGAGGTCAATAAATGTCTGGGGGTCAAAAGGGAGTTGATAAATGATGGAAGGTCGATTGGGGTCAATTAATCTTTTGGGATCTCTGTACAGCTCCATGCTAGTCCCTAGTCCTGAAGGTGAGGTGGCTAGTGGCAAGAAAGTGTTACCCAGGGTTGGATGGTCAGTTGCCAGCAAGAGTGGCCTTGAGTTGTCTCATGATGATGATGATGATGGCTGGTCGCACAGTCAGCCAGATGTTTAGACTGGATTTGGCATTTTTATCCACCTAGAGTCTATTACTACTACTACTACTACTATTTGTAGTACTATTAAAGTATTTATTAAATTATTTTCATATAGCAAATATTTGGGGGTTGATGAACAATCTGAATGAAAGGATTTATGAGCTGAAGAGTTTGCGGACCCTTGACCTAGAAGTAAGGCATTAAAAGGAGCAGGATCTATAATTGCAACGATGAGCCTTTGTCACTTTTTTTAGAAACGTGAAGGCCTTGCAGGAGGATCAGCGTTCCCTCTTCTGTATTTTTCTTATTTCCCTCTGAATGTTTTTTTCAGCCTTTCAAATCACTTCTATTTTTGCAAAGGCTTTTTTGAATTCCCTTCCCAAAAATAAGACATACAACATATCCCACTACCCTTTTGGATTTATTTTACTTCAGTAAAAATGCCAGGAGCAGCTATCAATTATTTCCAATCTATCAAACATTTTGTTAAATTATTATTTGTTCATTCTGGTTTTACACCACAGCCAGAGACAGTATAAGGCAGTTTTTTATGTCCTCCATATTATAACTTAAAAGAAAAAGAAAAGTTTAAGCTTTTGAGATCTGTTTTGATGTCCTTTTTTCTCTTAACAAATTGATGTTATAATTGTGAGATTTCAACTGTTTTATACACTTCTTCTACAAGTTGGTACTCTGCATTAAAGAGTGGAAAGCAGTTCTTAATCAACTTTTTCAGTGAATGGAATTCACTGCTTGTTTTTTTACATTGGGATGATTATGATGGGCAGCTCGGCTCACTTGTTTCCTGGAGGATTTTTCAGAAAGCAACTGTTCTTGGGACCAGCCCTACCACTAGACACAGTGAAGCACTTACCTTAAGAAACAAACATTAGGAAGCAACAGCAAGATGCTGAGAAGAGAACATGTGGGACAGCATAGCTTGAATCCCCAGCTAGCCTGCTATCTTCATCTTCAGTGGGGAGTGACTTGTATATTCTACTCAGCGCTCTAGCTCAGTCATAATGTGGTTGCTCTGGTTTTGGCTTAGCATATTATATGAACACAACCATTATGGTCTGTAAACCCTATACTTAATATAGAGGAGGGCAAGTTGAGGAGCCCATGGCCATGAGGCCTCCAAATACTTTTTGTTTTTTGCAAGTGTACAGCTTTCTCTGACCACAATGGTCTGAAAGTAGGTGGCATTATGTCCCATCATACTGAGGCAGGACAACATGACAGCTCTATAGTAAACACTACAATAGAGTTAGCATGGTCAAAACAAAGCTCCAGAAATGCCCTCCTCAAACCAGAAAATCATGGCCCTGCTCACACACATGAATCCCAGCCACCACTATCACTTTGCCCATGACCATCCTTACTCTCCCAGAACAGTCTTCTGTTCCCCATCACCCAAAGGTCGCTTATGTCAGCCATAGCCTGCTGTGCGAGTCCTGCCAATTGTGGTTTTTTCAACAAACCAAACCATGCTTAAGCAAGCCAAAACTTAGAATAATAGGAAAACTAAGTCCTTGAGATGAAACTGCCACTACAGATACCTCCCAGGAGCCCAATGTGGCCCTTTTCACGATTGCAAAATTCTGGTCCCCAGCAAAGAAATGCCACAGCTTTCCAACCCAAATGCCATTTGTCAGCTCCAAACATGATTTCCATAGCAACAATGCAAATGTGGAAGCATTCCATAATCATTAGGGAGAGGGGCTAGGCAGTATAAACAGTGACTGCAGTAGATTACATGCCTATTACGAGTAGTTGCGGTTCCTGAGCACTAGTAATTATACCTAATTGTGCATTTAATTGTGTAATTGAAAACTCACATATAGAAGAATAGAGAGTTGCCTTCCTCTCTTCCTTCCACAAGCTAGGAGGCCAAGCTAGTAATGCCATATTCATGATCTCTTGGCCCACCCATCCATGAGGTTCACAAATGCAGTGAGCCAAGAGGGTTTCTTCTGTCTCCTGATCAATATGGCAGCCTCTATGGAAGTCTCCTCCAATTTGGCCTACTGAATTAGCCCAATTTAATTTGGGGTCTGACTTTGGTTGAGAAACCTTAATCTCCTACGGACTGTAATTTGAAAATCAACAGAGAGATGTGGGTGTGAGGATGCCTATATAAAGAGGACCCCACTTGAGCTCATCATATATGTGATCAGACTAGAAAATTGGAAGAATTTTACTAATCGCATGAAACCTGATTCAAATTGTCAATTCAATTTGAAAAAGGGATCCAATTTAAAAATTTCAAGTCATGGGGATGAGATTCCATTCAGAGGTTTGAACTGTTGAACTTCGCCAACTTTCTCTTCCTGACCACTAGCACCAAAAGCCAGATTGTTCTTCAATGCCCTTCCATCAGGAGTATCTACAGAAAATGATTATGGAGGGACAGAGGACTGGCTGAAATTCTGCCGGCAGAGTTATTACACTGGCTGGAAATTTGGGGGAAGCATTATGCTGCATGTACAGACCCATGAGGCATAATTCCATTGGGACACCTCAATTAAGGGACTGGGGAAGCTGTACCACTTCAATGTCCGCCTACACATATTCCTCCTTGGCCATGTCTGACTTTAAAGACAAAGTCCTTCCACAGAGGACTGAACCAAGTCTCTACACCTTATGTAGTGTGGAGTAAAATTGTATTCTTCTACTCAATTTTCTGGGACTTTGATAGAGAAGTGGAAATTGGAATGGTTTTATAATTTCACTCAAGTAGAGATAAATAGACCCATCTGACATTAATGGATGAAACCAGTGTTCAGGGATGATACCACCACATTTTAAACCAATAAGCATGGGAGAAAAATCATTCCAGGCAAGTTTGACTGTTGGATGTTGTTGTTTTTTTTAAAAGTACTGCTGATAATTGCATCTCTTAATGAACTGGATATCATTTGAAAAGTCATCCCTTTGTGATTTTTGTGGGGGGGAAAAAGCTATCCTAGGAATCAATGGAAATCTGATTTTTTAAAGGATATTATGCTAATATTAAATGTTCCCCTGAGTATCTGTAAAGCCTTTGCAAATGGCCATATACAGTTGAACTTAAGGTATTTGATTATATCAAATCCAAACGTTACTTGGAAATGAGTTCTACTGGTTTCTCAAGTATCTTAACTCAACAGCTTATTTCATTTTACATCATACAGATCTTAAATGAGAAGACTGACAAACAAAAAACTCTTGCATATTAATTTTAACATGCTTAAAGAACTCTATACAGCTATCTCTCTATCCCTTAGGGTAGTACACTTCTCCCAAATTAATTACTACTTTGATTTTAGATTAGATTGATATTGTATTCCTTCCAGTTTCAACTGCTTTTGTCCATGCAGTGCTACTTTGAATGATCCTGTAGGAGAAGAAGGCTTTGCGTGAAATCCATGTTTTCATAGCCTTCTCTGCACAACTTCTTGGAAGGTCCTGTGGCTGTGCAAAATCATGACATCACCTGATATTCCAGAAAGTGCTACTGACTGGCAAGTTGTTGTAGAAACAGATATTTGTGTGGCTGGAAACACACTGCAGTCATTTTTTCGACTAAAAGAGAAATTGATGGACAGACTATCAATATCACCTTGTACATTTAATAATTTAAGCACAGCATTATTCACAACATGAATTTCTCAAGTTCTTCTCCTTTCTCACTTCTTTCCCTAGAACCTACTCAAATGCAAAAAGAAGGGGAGTGATGAATGCAGTCCACTATTGCCTAGGTGGATGATTTCATAGGGGACGTGTCCTATTTAGAGCAAACCAACACCCACTTCATGCACAGGACTGGCTAGATCAATTTTACCTACTCATGGCAAATTCCCTACGGGTAGACTTTGGCTACCAGAATTCCCAGCAATGGTCATGCTGCTTGGACTTCATCCACACACCAGGAAGTTGCCAAAGATGGGAAACACCAGGCTAGGATGTCAAGATATGAAAATTATGTATCAGTCACCAAAAATCAGGATCAGAAGCAAAAACAACAAATTCTGGAACAATTTTTCCAGCCTACTTATACTTCCTTCTTGTGTCAGCATGATGCCCTCCTGGTTATAGAAAGGCTGGTACTCAGAGAACTGAGTTCACAATTAATATATGATTGGGTAAATGTTCCACATTAATGCATTTTTTGTTTATTCATGATTTAGTGAGTAAACCACAATTGGCTGGCACACTAAATCATAATGCATGCTGTACAAATCACAGATGCTGGGTTTGCACAAGACACTAAGCCAAACCCAAACAAACCACATTACAGCTTCAGGCGTACAATATGCAAACCAGCTACTATGATGATCTTTGACTTTGGTCAAATCATCATTCCTAGCACAACTTAAATAACACACTCACACAGTATTTAAATGCATAGTAGACAAGGTTTTGCTCCAGGTTAGCCAGTGTTAAAAACCAGATATCTATTGGAGTTACTTGCACTAATTCTAGGTATTGGGTACTAGCCCAAAGAGAAAAAGATGCTCAGGAATAATAATTAAGGAAAGCCCAATAAGGAATGTGTTACAGTAGCCTAGCTAACAAAAGCATTAATGAGAGCTGCCACTCTTGGTTGAGCAGAAAGTTTCATAGCCTATTTACAAGATAGATGGTGCAAACTGCAAATTATTTCATTACACAACATGTAGTTAACCTATGAAATTCATTAACACCAGACACCATGATGGCCAGCAATTTAGATACTTTTAAATGGACAGCAGAAAAATGAGTAGATGATCAAGCAATCCATTACTACTCATTTTGATGGCTGCACGCTACCCCCAGAATCAGAGCATCCTTCCAGTGCCTGCTGCAAGGGAGCAGCCCTGGAAGACAGCAGTTGTCCTCTCCTCTCATTTTTGTGTCTCAGATGCATCTTGCCAGCCAGCGTGCAATCAGAGAATGCTAAACTAAAGTGGGTCCACATTTGGTCTCAAAAGATATTTCTCATGCTCTCACCCTCCAGCACCAAGAGAAAGCTTCAAGTTCAAACTGGGAACATTTATGTAAACTTCTTACAATTCACCCCAAAGGCATCAAGGCCAAGCACAGCATTGTCAAGCCTACACTGCCCTCCACAAGGCTCCAAAACCTGTAGAGAAGAATGAGTCAACCGATGAGTCAGAGAGGAGGCTCACACTAAGAGACAAGATCCAATTATCAAACAGAGCTGACATCCAGTGAAAGTGGGGCTCCACTGATAAACAAGGGGGTGCAAAAGGAGCTGTTAAAACCCTGCAATGGGACCAGTCCCTCCCACGGTACTTGTGAGAGAATGGCCTTAAGCCCACAAACAGCAGATATAACAAGCCCTGCATGGAGTTGCTTTGCCACAGCAGTCAATCATGGGTGGTGAGCTGTGACAGCTGTATGCAAACAGTAGAAATGGGCTGTTTTCACACTAACCCAAAATGTGACTTGTTTGTTGCTGACTTAACGAGGGGGTGGTAGCTGAGCACCTCACAGGATACACTGATGATGCATTGTGAGTAGGATAGTGTTATGTACAAGAACAGGGATTGAGGGGGAAGGTGTTCAAAGAGGGTGGGACTTATTTACTTATCTATGTTGTCTATTTTTTGCATAAACGTCACTCTTCATGGACTCAGAATCAAAGGAAACTAGAATTCAGTGATGTAGCCAACAGGAGTTGGGGGGCTAAAAAGAAGAAAAAGAGAAGAGTCCTACGCCCTTGGGACTACAGGTTGACTCCTTGGACTTCTCTTGCTGTGCAAACCCAACCGCTTGTGGTTTATTCTGCAAATTAGGATTGGTGTGATGTGTAAACCCAACTTTCTCTGGCCATCAGTCACTGGGAGGGCAACATGGGGATGTACAAGAGAGAAAGCTCTTTGTGCCTTGCTTGCTGTTTTCCCCAAAACCATCTGGTTGATGACTGTAGAAAACTGGGTGCTGGGATGACAGGCTGCTGATTGGGACAAACACATCCCTGTCAAGTCCACGCCTGCTGTGGCCATTTACTTGTAGCTGGTTCCTGGGAACAAAGCCAGCCTGCACTGGTTCACTGAAGCATGCCATCAAAAAAAGAAAGAAAAACATGGCAAGGAAGAGAACGTATTTTCTCAGCCTTGCCAACCTGAATTTAAAACGATTAAAAGCAGAATCCAGAGCGAACAACTGCATAAAACATGAGTTGCCTAACAGTCACTTCACCCTATTAAGAACTCTTGCAACAGTTGCATTTTAAAGCATCTCTTGTTGTGATACAAAAGGTCTTCTAGCATTTGCATTCTTCTTGTTTGGCATCTCTGGACCTACTTCAGGGGTGCATGATCTGCAGCCTCAGGGTTCCCTGTAGCCTTCCTTTCCCAAATCCTTGGATATGACCATCAGAGCCCTTTCAAAAGTTTCTGCTGAACTGGAATTTTTTAATATAGCAGGATAAAAAAGTGCAATACAAAGGAAAGTAAAACAAAATAACTATAATTCATTAATTTAATTTTAGTTAGATTCAATTGTTTTTGTCCTGGCCCAAAGTGCAATTCCTAAGGCCAAGGGTAGGTTGAAAAATGTTGTCCAGTCAAGACTTATAGGAAAAATAAAGGGGTGTCCATGATGGGACAGGGAAAGAATGTCATGCACATTGTATCATCACCATGAAATTGATGTACATTATGTCATTTGGGTCAATCACAACTGTTACAATTATATAATGAATGTTGTTTGCATGATGACATCGTAATACATGTGATGTCACTATGGCTCATAACCAATGCCTATGGCTACATATTAGTAAACGTTTCATAACACCTCCACATTATCCAGATTCACAAAACATGTTAAGATAAAAGCTATAGCTTACAAACCATAATAGCAGTATGCTAAGCCAAGCCAAGCCATCTACTATGACTAGCATGTTGTGTGGACTGGGTTAGAGACCAGAATAATAGCAGAAGCAAAATATAAAAATTTGCTCATCCTCAGAGTGCACGGTTTCCAAAGACTACTGAAATCCATGCACACTAGATGCAATTCTAACACCACAACATATTTAAGATACAGATGAGGCAATTGTAGAGCTGGTTCAGACAGTCAGGGTGTGCTTCTGATGTGCAAAGCATGCACAGGCTAGGTTCACACATTATGTTAAGCCATACTGTATTCGGATTGGTTTCAGTTTAATGTTTTGTCTGAACCCACCAACTGTACAGCAATGACTAGGAATATTAAAATATGGCTTACATTGAATCAACGACTGATCCATGCTGAATATTCTGGCCCATGAACACACAAGGGTGAAGGGGAACAAGTGATGTCATATGCATAATAATGTCATCACTTTTATTAAACAAATTGAATGAATCATTTGCCCAATGATGTCATTACCTATGAGATGATATTGTGGCTTCTAGTGATCATCATCATACTCTGACTAGCGAGAGCTCTGCACAATTTCAGACAGAAGTCTATGCAAACCCTACCTGGAAACACCAGATATTGAACCCAGGTCCATCAACAGGCAAAATACATTTTCAACCAGTGAGCTATGGCTCTGTGTTTGTCTTACACATGGAAAACCAACCAAGTGATTTTTCCCAATGGGCGTTCAAGTGTATGGTTATAAGTAGCATTTGGACATTCCACCTCCATCGATGCATCCAGGCATGGTGGCAACAGATGGGGAACAGCGTGCCTTCCATGTGCCAAGCTGGATTGATGGGAAAACGCTTACTGTCAGAACTTTATCAAACACAGAGAACTACTGTTGTGCCCAAGAGCACTAATCTTCACAATTTATGCAGTGGAGGAGAATTGCAGTAATCGTGTTTACTTTCTTCAAAGCCACACCAAAGCGATGCCCGAAATGCTCCTGAATGTACCACCACAGTATGGAATTAAAGTTACACTACATTTTCTTTCAAGCTAACCTGTTACAAAAATAAAACTGGAGAGTAGAAACGTGACCCCAATAAAGCATAAAGTTTTACGTCAACTTTTATGCAATAAAGTATAGTAATCTACTATTACAGTAGACCTGTTATTGCTCTTGCCAGCTTTTTTGTTATTCTTCTGAAATTTCTTTTCAGGATCTCTGTACAAAATGACTCAGGTGACCCGATTCTAATTTGCATTCTTCAAAATAGCAAAACCCAAACTGACCCTTAGCATCGCATTAACATTTCCTGTAAAGAGAAAGATCAGTTTTTCTAGTCATCTTCAACACCGCATCTTGAATAGTTTATTCCGTAGAAGCCCTTTAAAAAGCTAAAAACAGCCCCAGCACCTGCAGTTCGAAAAATACAATTGCACATTGGAACATTCTCATGTTCTGCTTTCTGCAAGATTTCTCTTAGGCCGAACTTCATCGGAGATCTTTGCTATCAGGATGCACAGCTGCATAAAGAGCATCACAGGGTAAGATCTCTGCCCTGAGCAACTTACAATATTAAATTCAACCCAGGGTGATGGAAAGACGACACGAAGGTCAGAATGAACCCCGGAAAAATGGGCAGCTTTTTTTGCTATTAAACAGACTCATACATTCTTTCTTCTCCCCTGGAATCCTGATTTCTTATTATTACTTGTAAGAGCACCTTAGAGGGTCCTCATGATCGCTTCTTTAAAACCAAAAAAAATCCTCAAATATCCTTTCTTCCTCTCTGGTTCCCGGATTCATTTCTCCCCCTTCGGTTCCTGATCGAAACTGGATTCCTGACCCACCGATCCATCAAAACAGGGCGGGGCCGAGAGAGCGGGGAGCCTCCTCCCCCGCGGAGCCCGAACGGGCCGTTCCTGCCTCACGGGCACCTTCCGTCGTGGGCGAACTCAGCGACCGAGTTCGCCCAGCTGAGTTGGAGGGGAGGGGCGCCCCCGCCCTGCCGCCCCAATCCCGTCGGAGAGATTTAAAGTTTGAGCCGGAGGGAGGAACGGCTTCGCCCAGTCGCCAAAGCCCCGCCCCCGCGCCTCTTGTGAAGATGCTTCCCCCTCCCCCCGGCGACCCGATCTCCACAAAGGGCTGGGCGGGGGAGGCCTCTCCGTCCCGAAGACCTCCCCCCCTCTCGGGTTCTCCTGCCAACCGGGCTGCTGGGCAACAAGGTCACCCTGCCCGAGAGCCAGCGGGCCCCTGCGCACAATGGGGCCGGGCCCCCGCTCGGCTCACCAGCTGTAGGGAGCAGAAGCCGACCAGCGTGCAGCGTCCGTTGCATCTGCCCATGATCGCCGGGTCGCCGGAGCCTCCTCTCGCCGTTGCCGTCAGGAGCAGCTCCGCGCCTCCCGTTGCCAGTGACAACCCCGGCTCAGAGGGCATCCGAAGGCGGCGGCGGCACCGGCCGGCCACGCTGTGCCATCGCTGCCCGGCGAAAGGGCGAGGGAGGTCCCTTCGCGCGCGCCTCGTCCCGCACGCCTTTGTCTCCTGCCGCCGCCGACCTCCGAACCGCAGGCGCGGCGCCGGGGAGAGCCGAGCCGAGCCCCGGGCGGCGTTATCTCCCCCCGCCGCGGCGCTGCCCAGCCCGCGGGAACCAGCACCCTCGCTCCATCGTGAGGTGCCTGCGCGCGCCCGCCGACGCGCCTTCGGCTGCCGGAATCAGCTCCCGCGTGCCATCCCCGGGCGGGGGGGGGGCGACCCGAGCCGCCCGGGCTTGGCCCCGCGTTACAGGCGGGGGAGAAGATCCGCCTGCAGGAGCGCCTCTCAAAGCCTCCGCTCTATTGTTTTCTCCGCCTCCTCCGCCGACACACCCACGGCTTGCGCTGCTCCGAGCGGGCGGGGAGCGATCCGTCGCTTGCTTGGGAGGCAGCGTCACTCGCGACGGAGGCAGCGCACCAACCCGGAGCCGCACCGGAGCAGAAGGCAGCCCGAGCGCGAGAGGAGGGCGAGTGGAAACAGCCCACCCCCGGCCCACCACGTGGCTCCCCAGCTGCACCCCAGGCGTGGGGAGAGGCGAGAGATCGAGCCCCTCCCCGCCTCCTCCCTTCAGCGGGCCAGTCACGGAGACGGACGCCGCGGAGCGAGGGGCTGGGCCTCGGGAGGCCACGCCCCCTGGACAGCTGGGGGTCTCTCCTCCCCCCCCCCCCCAGCTCGCGAAGGCACGGTCGGGCGAAGTTGGAAGAAGGAAGAGCCGGACTCTGGCCGTCCGGGCGTCCCTCGACGGACAACGCAGCAACGTGTGGGACGCAAACACGCTTGCTGTTGCGCAGGCTGGATTTCCCCAACTGGATGCCTGTATGATGAGTGGGGAGTCCAACTCCCAACATCTTCAACTGGGAAAGTGATGGGAATACTGGTGCACCCAATCCTTCTGCACTGGAACATGCTAAGGCAGTGTTTCTCAACCTTGGCGGCTTTAAGATGTGTGGACCTCAACTCCCAGAATTCCCCAGCCAGCCTTGCTGGCTGGGGAATTCTGGGAGTTGAAGTCCACACATTTTAAAGTGACCAAGGTTGAGAAGCACTGCCCTAAGGCATTGCCAAGGACCTAGCCAAAAAGGATACTCTGCTAGGTTGGTAATTAATCTTGAGCATGTTGCTGCTTCAAGCCTTGAGACCCTGAAAATTATTCTTCTACTCGCTTTATTCTCCTCCCCCCCCCCCAAAGGATGGTAAAAAAGGATGCGATTCTTTTTGTCTGTCACCGTGATATTTCTCCAAACGCGGAACAGAACGGGACCAAATTTGGTGTGGTGAAAAAAGTCAGCTAACGAGCCATCAGATTCCAAATCGACTGGATCCGGCCAAGGGCTGCAGAGAGAAACAGTCCAGAACAAATTCTTCATTGCATTCATATAGTGGAGGCAGTTGGGCAGCGGCTTCGAATGCTGTTGGCTGGTCCAGTCTTTGCAAGCTGTGATTTGCTTGGCCCTGTTTAATAATTAAACCAGCTGTTGGTTGGGTTTGCCCAGCACCCTGAACCTAAGCCGAACAAGCATATTTTGCCTGGAAAGGCTGTGAATTCTGCCATTTTTAGTCTTGTTCAATTTGGAGTATCTCAGATCATTAGGAATTGATTGTGGCATAAACCAGGGTTTACCAACCTGGTGCCCTCCAGCTTTGTTGTGACTGCACCTTCCAGAATTCCCCAGCCAATCTAATCCTACCTGGGAATGATGGAATTATAATTCAACCCATCTGGAGGGGGCCAGGCCGGGGAATGCTGGTTTATGCCACAGTACCTTCCTAATTCTTGAAGATGTCTGTCTTGGGAAATATGAATTAGTATTGGCAAGGCTAGGTCCTCACTTGATCATGAATTGGTTTGAAACTGTGGCCCCATAAGTTCAGAACTTGGGTATATTTTGATCAAGCAAAGGCTTAAATTCTGCTTTGGCTTAAATTCTGCTTTGTTGTCAGATCCCGGTTCTGTTGCTGGCAGGAAAAATGAAGCATCGGGTGCGTTTCACACACAGTGCAAATTCTGCCTCTTATTGTGACTTGCTCTTTGCGCGAACTTTAAGGTACCCTGGAAATTCTCATTCTTTACTTCTATTCGTTTTAGGGTTTGTGTTGCTAAGTTCTAGTGTAGAAAAACGTTATCATTCTTGGTCCTTTCTTCTGAAGCTTGCTTTGCTTAAAACAATTGCAATGTGGGGTTTTTTTCCCCCCCTTTCCCAGGATGTAAAATCACTGCAGCCAAATAAACCACATGCAGAAACTGCATCTCCCTTGCAGATAAAGAGAAATATGGCAAATATATCCTCAAGTTAAACTTGTGGGTGGACGTGAAGAAATTAACCTCAGAATAACTCCCATATATCTCAGTTCTTCCAGAGGCATTAGCTCCTTGTTCTCTTGTTCTGCACATCCAACATCCAGAATCTGAATGACCAATTATTTTCAATCAAAGATAGGCAATCTTTAACAGTATGGGAAAGAGGGTCTGGCAGACACACAGGCACTTGTAGATGCTGACCCCTGTCTTGGTCTGACAGTAAAGGGAGTCAGGTAAAAGCTGAATATTATGCTGAGTGGTGTTGTTTTGTTATGCAAAGCTGAGCTCCCTCATTAAGTTTTAATGGCCAGGCCATTGATGGAAGTAATGGATGCACTGATGGAGAAAATGAACAGTTTGTGTTCTTAGCACATGGAAAGCAATGGACAGGCACCTGCATTGAGTTGAAATTGGGTCACCCGTTGCAAGCCTGAAATCTGTCTGCAAGGACCAAGCTTAAAAGACCCAAAATCTAGATTTTTTGTATAACATGGATGATCTGCTTTTCATGCGAGTTTAGCATCAGTCAGTTTTATTTGATTTCATATAACTAAAGGCAAAATTTCAGAGCAGTCCAGAAACAGACATGAGACATCCAATTGCTGTTAGAAATCCGAAAAGCGCATGCTATCTGTATGTGAAGGCGTCAAAAAAAGTCAAGGCAGAGGCTATGACCACACAATCAAAGGCCACAGCTTTTTTTACATGCATTGTGCATGTGGCATAGATTAAAAAGGGGCCGGACTGTGATCCCGCAGATGCAGCCACCATCTTTCTTTTCCTGACCCCTCTGCAGACACCCTGAAGCCATCCAGTTGCTGAACCTGAAGTTCTAGACGCCTCTCCTCCAAAACGTGTAGATTATCTTCAGGGTCCCTATGACAGGGTTGGCAGGGGCTACATGGTTTCTCATGTTTTTTTTTTCCAAAATGGGGGTGGGGAGAGAGCTCATCTTGGCATATTGTTGGAGGAAGGCAGCTCAGATGGGAAGCTGGCCATTTGGGTTACCATGGCTGCAGAGAGATATTTATTTTTGCCTGTTCTGCAAGTCAGCATGGAGTAAACATATGCAAATGAGCGCCTGCCACTTGACTGTGAGTAGGAAGTAATTAAAAGGAGCCAGGAAATTCCATAACCCCTTCGGTATCCTGAGATCTTCAGGGAGCCCACCAGGCCCTCTTTCCATTAACTCAGCACTGTGTTGCCACAGCTGTCAGGACAATGTGCAGCCAGAGTCCCTCAAGTTGGATGAGCAATGACTGGGGGAGCCACAGGAGATGAAGACAGAGGCTTCAATCTTAAAAGCCAGACCCCATGTCCACCCTGCCCTCTGTAACAGCTACTGGACACAAGTAGCCAACCAGAGCAAGATAAAGAATGGAAATCATGGATTCCATCAGAACAGAAGTGGTCAGACTCTACCACTGTAAGGCAACACGGGCAGATCTCTGATTGTATGGTTCCAAGATCTTCCAGGTAAGCAAGAGAACTGAACATATCCCAAAATCGTGAGTGATTTATTGAGATAAGGGGGATGAGGCTACCAAAATTGCAGCCACTGAACTATTTCAAATTTAGGACTAATATATTTCTACTGACGTTCTGATCTTCTAACTGCTGCCTTGTGAACTGGCCTTGCTCGAACTTCCCTGATCTTCCCTATGCCAGATTTCTGTTTTTGAGATACAGCAGATGTGGATTGGGAAGGTCCAGATTCAAATCCCCACTAGGTTGTGAAGCCTAGGGCCATCATATCTGCACCACAGAAAACACTGAACTCTTTGCTGACCTTTTTGTGGTCACCCATATTTTTGCAGTTGAGATACAGTAGCCCTCACTGAGTGGTAAATATTTGCTATCTCTCTTTCCTTCTCCATCTCTCTCTCTCAGCCCAATCTATTTCACAGGATTGTTCTTGTTATTATTGTTATAATATTGCAGGAGGAATACACTAGGTTTCTTGAGGGAAAGCAAAGGAATATAAACAGTAGAGCCTTAGTGTTGGAACTCCCTTTCATGAGAAACATGTCCCATTGATGGTTCACAAGCAAAAAAACCTGCCATTTCCATCAGTTTTGGAGGATTGTTGGCCATGGCTAGGATCACAGAACACCCAAATCAACTAAACAGAGTTTCTGTATTCATTTCGCATACTGTATTATGCCCCTAGCAATCACATTACAACTTTGGGTGATGGCCTGGCTCACATATGTTAAGGCTGACCTTCCTAAAATGTGCTGAACCAATTATCCAACCACATTTAAGACTGATCTAGAGTGTTGTGCAAAATAACCCATGAGTTGTTCCCTGGCCTTATGAGTTTGGGTCAATGTAGTTATTCTTAGATCCCAATGAAAATCAATGTGAAAAATCACATTTTGAGTCAAATGAATGCCACTGATAGCCGCACACAGCATTATTAGCTCTCTGGCAGAGTTCACATATTGCTGTAAACCATGGTTAATTGAATTAATCACAATGGCTGAGTTTGTATAACATGCCAGACTGAAACTAAGCAATTACGTTATAGCTTGGTGAAAGGTTTCTCAAACTCAATGATATCATGACTGTCTAAAATGATACATGAATGAAGTTTATGAAGATTTTGATCAGTGAAACCAATTATTTAATTGGAGATAGGTTTGGGCAGAAATTAATGTACCACGTCCTAAAAGATATGTAACTTTCACCAAACTTTTTTCAATTGGGCCTACTTTTATAAGTGCTGCCACTGGACTGGGTATCTTTAGTTTTTCTCTTTCCACCCAACGACAAAAAATCCATTTTGCAAGACGAGAAATTTAAAATAGAGGATAAAAATATTGAATTTCTCTAATATGTAAACTTCTGTAGACACTCTCCAAACTATGGATGTAGTGCTACATGCCCTAACAGAAGACAATGACAAGTAGGAGACAATCCACAGCACTGCAGGTTTAGCCATTTATCTGGGTCTTTGGCAGATGCCTAAACTGAATATGGTGGTATTCAAACTTATGATGGCACTGAACGAGTGGTACTTACGACGAGTCCTCGAACTTCCGGCCATCACAGCACCCACGCAGTCATGTGATCACAATTCAGGTGATGGCCCCCATTTCTGACCATCACAGTGCCCCGTAGTCACATGATCGCAATTTGCGACCTTCCCTGCCGGCTTCTCACAAGCAAAGTCAATGGGGAAGCCAACAGGAAGTTGGATGTCACGGTCATGTGAGGTCTTCATGAATATATATATATTCATTCCTGTGTACATTAGGGCAAGATTTTCTGATTTTCTAACAGCTAACTGGAGAACTACCAAGACCTTTTGCTGATAATGGATAAGGTTGCAGCTGACTCTTTATATAACAGTCTCCTGAATCTTTATCAGTCTGGGAAAAAAATGATTGCACCATTTTTCAAAACCCACTCCTGGGTTTGCTCTAGGGCAGATCTGAAGGCACAATGACTTCAGGAAGGGAGAAGAACATTTCAGGTTCCCAGATGACCATAACACCTTGGCAAGTGCTTGATCCTGTGGCCCTTTGGAGAATCAGTGGAAAGTGACCTTCTTTCCACTCAGGGCTGGGGCTCTGGCTGGCATTCAAATGGGAACCTGAAGTGTAGGTTGCCTGCTCCTTCTTGTCCTGTCTCTGTGCTCTGTAGTGCAAATACAAATAAAAAATGGTCTTCTGCAGTAGAATTGCAGGTGCAACTTCAGGCTTGCAGGATCACCTAAAAAAGAAGTGGGGGAGAGAGAGACTGAGTGACAAGCAGACCAGTGCGAGAGGACTTGGCCACCCTCCGTCCTTGAGAATGGATGAGGAGCCACCTTCACCAGTCCCACTTGCATCTCATGGAGCCCTTCTGAGGAGACCACTGGGGGTTGTTGGAACCAGTTATTGCCTAATGTAGATAGCATTCCTGCACCCGGTGTGTGCCTGTGTTTTTATGTACTTTGTTGTTAAACTGTCTTATGAATCCTGATGGACAGACAAGCAGGGAATTCATGTTTGCAAGCAAAGAAAGAGTATTCATTTCCATGGGATACTGCATTGATTTCTTTTGCTTTTGGTGGGGGGGGTGCATGTGAGGCCCATGTGCGAATGGAGTTGCATCTTTCATAAGCTGCCAACCTGATTTCACAGGGGTTTCAAGACATCGTCTCCCAAATGTCCCTGGAGCATCTTGATGTTTGCAGTGCGCTAATGTTTGCATTGTGTTTGTCCATTAGCCGATCTCTGTCCAAGGACATCTCCAGGTCTACCATCTGTCAGATGTCTTCAGCACAGGGGTATCCCACTGTTTGTCCCCTTTCCCCACTTCTTCCCCCTGCGGTGGGGTGGAAACTCCTTTCTTTAGACATAGGTTTCATTTTGCAAACTGTCAGACAATAAAAGCCGACCTGACTAGCTTTGCGCAGTGTCTGCTCCTTGTGTTAGTTCCTTGGGGAGCACCGTTGATGGACAGCCTGTGTCTGCTCTGGCTCTTCAGAGGGCTCTACAGTGTGGATTTGTTCATTGGGTTGTTGAAGAAAACCTCTTTTTGTCAGAATTTCATTTCCATATTACTCATATGAGTAGTCACAAGGCTGGTTTAGAAGGGACGTGTGCATGGCGGGGAGCACTGCCATCTGTCTGGATCCCCCTCCCTATTCCTTTTGTTCAGTCGTGATGTTAGACAATAGATAATTTTTAAATATGCATTTGCATCCACAGCAGGTCTCTGAAATACTCTGGGCAAGTCATCCACTAAGCAACAAACTGGGTTAAATGCATGATCTTCTAACATGTCTATAGGTCATCTTTCTCCTTCTCCTTCTCTTTCTCCCCTCTCTGAGCTGCAGCTGCATGGAAGGAGGAGAATCAGGAGATTAATTCTCTCCCAAATTTCTTTGTTGTGGAAAAACAGCAGCATCTGATATCCACATACAAACATGGGCAGTCTACAATCAGAAGCTAATTCAGCTTCCTTTTTTTCCTCCACCTTCCAGATGATCTTGCCAAATTTCAGTAATTCCATGTTACTGAAACTTAGCAGCACAGTTCCCCATTATTCTAAGGTGGGAAACAGATGAAAACAATTGTTTAACTCTCACAAGTAGATTTAACATATTTTTTAAAATGTCCTTCTGGTTCTGGGGCAGTAGAAACATTAGCTCATGTTTTCCTCTATTGCAATAAATGCCATAATGGTGACCTCTTGTTATACTTTTTTAGGCTTGCTGTACCAATTAATTTTATGTCCATTTTTTTCCTTTTAATTAAGATTGTAATATATCATCGACAGTAGCTAAATGTTGTGTTTTAGCCAAGAGAATCCATCAAGAAATGTTTAACATGTAGCTGAATTTTAGTTTGAATGGGTGGTAAATAGAAAGGATAACATGGAAGCAGTAACAGACTTTATTTATTTGGGCTCCAAGATCACCGCAAATGGAGACTGCAGCCATGAAATCAAAAGACGCTTGCTCCTTGGGAGGAAAGCTATGGCAAACCTAGACAGCATATTAAAAAGCAGAGACATCACCTTGTCGACAAAGATCCGCATAATCAAGGCTATGGTTTTTCCAGTAGCAATGTATGGCTGTGAGAGCTGGACCATAAAGAAGGCTGAGCCCCGAAGAATTGATGCCTTTGAATGTGGTGCTGGAGAAGACTCTTAAGAGTCCCTTGGACTGCTAGGAGGTCAAACCAGTCAATCCTAAAGGAAATCAACCTTGACTGCTCATTGGAAGGATTGATACTGAAGCTCAAGCTGATATTTCGGCCACCTAATGCGAAGAGAGGACTCCTTGGAAAAAACCCTGATGCTGGGAAAGATGGAAGGCAAAAGGAGAAGGGGACGGCAGAGGATGAGATGGTTAGATAGTATCACTGAAGCAATGAGCATGAAACTGAGCAAACTCAGGGAGGCAGTGAAGGACAGGAAGGCCTGGCGCGATATGGTTCATGTGGTCACGAAGAGTTGAGCATGACTTAACGACTGAACAACAACAACAACAGGTTTTCGTTAGGGTTTTGAACCCTGTTATTCATTTCTGGCTCATTGCTGACTATAAAAAAAAAAAAAGACTATTTCAAGATGCACCTAAAAGAAAAAAGCAAAACAGAAAATCAAATCCCAACCACGTATTTGACCAAAACTCACTTATTTTGCATCACTGCATTCCTCCCAAAGATTACACAAAACCTCAGCTGCCACAAAGCTGCAATTTCTGGCGTACTATATTTTCTTTTACAGCACATAGCAGTTTCTGATTCATTCTTTTTTCGTGATAGGAGAGTGAAACCTTTAGCCCAAGTCCTGATCAGCTTTCTCCAGTCCTTCCCCCAACAAGCTAATGACAACTAAGCCAAAAGTATGTTAAATGCAGTTACACATTCAGTGTGACGTTCAGCATAAGCAGGCTAGCAGAAGCCTTAATGGCCACCAAGCAGGGTTGCCTGCTGCAAAATGGGACAATCAATCAATCAAAATTTATTTACAGTCCCAAACAAATGGGACAAGATATGGCAGTCCTGCCCACAGTGATGGCGCTGCGCGAGCCCCTCCTTTATGTCCCTGTGTCATGACACCGCTGTAGGGCAGGACCTGTCTAGCAACATCACTTCACATGCTCAGATGCCACATATCTTGTTCCTTGCTTGCCAGCAAAAAACAGGATGTTTTTTTTTTCTGGAATGTTTTTTCTCTGCAGCTTCCAACTTAATTCAGCCTGTTTTAGAACTCAATTTCTCTTTTGCTGAATTCCTCCCCTCTCCCCAACATTAAATTTGGTGCCACTCTGTTACATTTGGAGGAATTATCCTGCTGATGGACCGTCCTGAGACTCTTTGCATAATTTCTAATATTCTGTTGGTTGGAAAAAACAATAAACAAGAGTTCCAAATTACTGTATTACTTCTGCTGGGAGTTGTTTCTTGCCCAGTAAATTCACTTTCCCTCTCTTTCCCATATTTCCTCTGCAGAACAAAAAAGAAAAGACTTGGCTAAGTGCCAGCTACAGCCGGGGTGGGGGGGACATGAAAGGGAACATCTCTGCACTGTTGTAATTGAGTAATAAAGCATCATAGCTCAGGTGCAGAGAGTTTGATAGACAGAGAAAGTTCTTCTCCACTGAAATGCAGTTCTCCACTCCTGGATTTCCTTGATATTATTTTTTTCCCCAACCTCTTTTAATTTTAATCATTGCTTAAAGTGAAAGAGGAGCATCCTTTCAGCATGGGGAAGTGTTCTCAGGAAGAGGGGATCCTTGATGGCGATACTCTGCACAATGTATGAAACCAGCTCCTTGCAAGAAACTTGAGAAATAAGGAAAGCAATTAAGTCTCGGGCCAATTGGCAGGATGATGGCCAGAGAAGGGACTTAGGCCCCTTAATTTAGGTGCTGGGATCTGATGGCCCAGGTCTGTAACTGGAAGAAGTTAGAAGCGGAGGGAATAGGAGCCTTGAAGACGTTAAGGTAAAGAGCAGTAAATATCAAGGAAAGAGATAGGGGGCTTCTTGGCAGACTGCACAAGGAAATCAGAATTCAGGACCCTAGAAGGAAGCAGGACTCTGCCCTAAGGATTAAAAAGGGAATAAAGAAAACTCAGAATCTGGGAAAACTCTGCAGTTGTTGGTGCTGGTCTCTGACACAGACACATACTAGTCAAGTCAAGTCAAGTCAATTTGGTCGTAGACCAGTACAAGCAGAGTGCTCTGTGAGACACATACTGTAGACACACACACACACACACACACACACACAGAGAGAGAGAGAGAGAGAGAGAATGGGAGAAAGGAGTTTTGCCTGAAGGCATGGCTAGGAAAAAGAAAAGGAAATGTTTGGAGGGAGCAGCTTCAGGAGATGAATGAAGGAAGAGTCAAAGCTTTGAGAGAGAAAGACTACTCATGAGTAAGAGGTAAAGGAACAAACTGCAAGACAGCACTGCAGAACTGGAATTGCACTCTCTGCCCCTAACAAGGGAAGAGGGGCAGCTTGGGGGTGAGGTGCAAAGGATCAGTTGGCACATTCATCCCATCTCCTCCTCTATTCACATGGCTGTGATTAACAGGACTGGGGGGGGAGTTGTCCCCCCACCACCACCCCACCGCGCTTTGGCATAGCTTACAGCTGTGGTCTGTAGGTTCTGTAGGGTTAAGGGGTCATCCAAACCCAGAGGGCTGTCATAGGGCTAACAGTAGTTTCAAAGTCCAGACATTTTGGCTTGAGAGAGAGGCAGCTGAGGAGAGGAGAGGAGAGGAGAGGAGAGGAGAGGAGAGGAGAGGAGAGGAGAGGAGAGGAGAGGAGAGGAGAGGAGAGGAGATGAGAAGAGAAGAGAAGAGAAGAGAAGAGAAGAGAAGAGAAGAGAAGAGAAGAGAAGAGAAGATGGCTTAAATCTTTCAGAAGCATGATCATAGCTTCAGGGAATTGCTTAAAATGCTCTAAAAATGGCTTGAAATCTCTTAAAATACAATCATACTGTTTGGCAGCGCAATTTGGGGGTGCTCCAGAGGCACAAAAGGAGGGCTGGGGGAGCCGCAAATAGGCCAGTGGGTCATTGGTGGCTCCTTCCTGGCTACAGCTTTCATCTAGGGAGAAAAGCTAAATAGGTGCTCACAGGTCACCATTTAATTAAGAAGAATGTGACTAGATTGGAGAGGAGGGTTATCCAGTAAAGGACTGTCCGGTGGAGTTAAAGAGCCAAAGATTCCAGACAGGCAGGGAAAAGCCCACTGACCAGGGGAATTCACCCCCACAAGATGGGGCGATAGCCACTGGCAGAGATGGCCTTGAAATGTTCTGCTCTCCATGGAGGTACATGAGATGGGCACCAATTGGCCCCAGGTCACTCCCTTCCTAAAGAGCAAGCCAACCACAGGGGTGTCTGCAGGGAATGGTAAAAAAAGTCAAGATGGTGACTGTGATGGTACAATCAAAGTGCAACACACACACACATAACACATGGCATTTCAATTGCACCATCACGGCCGCCATCTTGACTTTTTTGACCACACTCTGCAGACCCCTCTGAGGCTGCCACTTCAAAAAAAAAAAAATCTTGACACAACATGGACAGTTTATGTAGATCCCTGAGTAGATTTAATTTAGAGTGGAAAATATCTTAAGCAAATGGCTCCTTTCAAACCAGGCAGCTGTTTAAGAAAACAATTTCTCTGTGCCAGGATTGCACATTGATGTAAAGCCCTGGAGATTTCCTGGGCTGTTTTGTCAGATGACAGCCAAGACGTCTCTTTACTCCCAGGCTGCTTATATTGTTTGTCCCTTCTAAGTTTGAATAAGAGAAAACAGCACTGAAGACAGGAGAAAGGTTCCCCCATCTTCTAAGGAACTGGGGGTCCCAGGGGGGCTTGATAAAATAAATGCTGCTTGATCCGTCAAGAATTGCAGGGATCAGCAAAAGTGTCTGGTCTTGCATTTATCCATGCCACATTCTGTCCCGCACAATTGCCCCAGCATTAGAATCATTCAGGACAAGCACCCAGGTTCACCGAAGCCCTGCAACAACCGTTGCTCACACTGGAAGCTGAAAGAGGACACTGCGTTCCAAAACACCGTTTGCCGCATCACTAACAGTCGGCTGCACGTGTTGGTGGAAGACATAGACTTTATTGGCATTAAAATCCATGGGTGCTTTGACATCAAGAGGTTTGAGCACCTAAGGAGAAACCCTAATGTGTTAGTATGTTTTTGGTTTAGCTCACAGGCAAACCTTTCCTACTTTCCTTTTTCACAATATCAGACTGTGTTCCCTGGTTGGATGACAAATCCTCAAAGCTTATCTCTTCCTTCCTTCCTTCCTTCCTTCCTTCCTTCCTTCCTTCCTTCCTTCCTTCCTTCCTTCCTTCCTTCCTGCCTGCCTGCCTGCCTGCCTGCCTGCCTGCCTGCCTGCCTTCCTTCCTTCCTTCCTTCCTTCCTTCCTTCCTTCCTTCCTTCCTTCCTTCCTTCCTTCCTTCCTCTCTCTCTCTTTCTCCTTCCTCCATATCAATGAGTTGATATGACACACCCATTATAAAGGGACTTTAAACAGTATTACAGCATGGATCGGATACAGCAATCACATTAAAAACAATATACAAAAGATATAATGATTTCCGACTCTGCCTGTAAGCAAACAAAGCAGGATTTTTTTCCCTTGGCCCTGATTACTTTGCTTGTTTGCAAGACTGGCACTTTCTTGTTCCTAGTTTCTTTAATAAATGGCATTTAAAATAAATCCTGGCTCGTGTGAATGCAGCTGTTATGTTCATGGATATGGAGTTGGAGTCACTGGGGGGGGAGGGGGAAATTGCTAGGCTCTTATTATCAATTACTGTATGCCAGCACTCTATGCTGTAACATTCTGTTGCAGGTCACATTTATATTTATCTCCTTTCTAGGAAGGGTGACTCCATGCAATATAGCATTATCTGATGACGCCAACAGCATTTTGCAAATGAGCAAAAATGGGTCTCACTCATAGGACATTTCCTACTTTAAAATGCAGCCATCCCCAGCCTGGTCATATCCACATCGTGTTGGATTACAATTCCCATCCTCTTCACCCTGCATGACCGCTGCGGTCCAACGCAGCCTCAGCAAAGCTTGGCATAATCCTGCCACGGGTCTGAGCCACGCTGAGCACGCTCCGACTCTCCTCCTAACACAAATCGCTTAAGCAGAAGCTCCTTCTGCTGTTTAGCAGTTAATTACTCCAGCAGTCCCTGTCTGGGTGATTTAATTAATAAGATGCACACTGCCTGCGCTTTATTGTTTGGCTGTTATGTTTTTATATTGGTTAATTACGTGGAAAGGCAGCTACCTTGCCTTGCCAGGGTACCCTAGCAAGGGAAGGAGCCGGTCTCAAGGGTTTCGCTCTGGCAGCAAGGCTAATGAAACTGAATAAAGCTGCAACGGAGCTGATATTTCAGAGCTGATTGTGCTCCCACTTCCGAGGGGGCAGAGGGACTAGCAGGGACACCCCAGCCGAATCATTTTCCTGAGGATGAGGAGGGGGGCATGAAGAATGCACCTTCCCCTTCCTCTCAAACAAAGATGGGATGTTTCTTTCTTTTCCATCACAGACCCTATTTCATCCAACACATCCAGGGACAAGGCCCTGGAGGCTTTGGGGCCCTCACTTATTTATTAAATTTATATGCTGCCCCACTCCCGGCGACTCAGGGTGGTTTACAAAGTGTTAAAAAAAAAGATATTGAAACAAGAAAACACCACAAAACAAAAAAGAACAAAGATGGTGGAACGTAAGAAAAGAAGGGGTGTCGATCATCCTCACCAAAGGCCTGGGCAAAGAGCCCCGTCTTCAGGGCCCTTCGAAACATAAGTAGGGTGGCGGCCGTTTGAATCTTGGGGGGGAACCTCGCTCCAGAAGCCGGCTGTCAGCTCTTTGAGATAGTCCAGACAAGGTGCACCAATCATGAGTACTAGCACTACCTTTATTGTAAGGTTACAGTAACTAAGCTAATAATGGCACTCATTTTCTGAGCATTGTTCCTTATGGACCCAAAATAGCATCAGCCATTCACAAAAGGAAACTTGGGGGAATCCTGAGAGAGGGAAGGAGGGAGGGAGGGAGGGGAGAAGAGAAGAATCCTATAAGGAGGAAAAGGAAGCAATCAGTCCAATATTAGGATACTTAAGGCCTTGGAAGATTGTGTGTTGGGGAGGAGATTGAAAATCAGAGATGTTGGGGAAAGAACAGTAAATGGGATGGCTGGAACTGTGAGTAGAACCACTTGACGGCACAACGGTTTGTTGCAGACACAGACCCACTCCTTATTGCTCCAAATGAGTGTTTAGAAGCCTTCCTTTAAATAGACAAATCTCTGGGTCTCCCAAAGCCATCAGCAGTCTGAAGAGATGCACTTTTACCACTCCCATTAGAATTATGCAGCGGTCCTTCTCCCCCACACAAGGCTCCAGACTGGTTATGTTCCCTGTACTTAGTGCTATTTCTTGCTAACATGAAAAAACTTCCAGGAAGCTGCAACGCTTCAGCCTATCTAGGTGGCCCTGTCATTTCTGATCAACATCAAAGCAAATTCCCTATCTTTTTCACTCATTTGTCTGGAGCTGCAAGGGACATCCCTCCCTTCCTCCCCTTAAAACCCTGCTACTGAACGATGATTAACAAAGAGGCTCTTTCACCACATCCGTATTTCCCTTTATGATGCTTCCTTATCGAGAAAAGGCAAAAGAAACATTAGTGGATGCCGCGTAGTTGTAAGGATGTGATGTAATCTTTAAGAAACTAACATCTGTTCTTTGCAAGGTGCAATTCAATCCAGCGTGCACTGGATTCAAAAAATACTTATCCATAATTTAAGAACCCACAAACCCAGTTCTGCTCTAGTCACACGCCCCAGAAGACTCACTCTTGTTCTTCAACGATCAATATAAGCAGCAATCCTCATCCTCATCCTCTATCCTGCCTTCAATAGATCCAGTTTCTATACCTGGAGAATAGTTCTCTTCTAATCTTCATTGGTCCAACATTGTTTTGAATGCTGTGTCCCATTCTGGACAGAACTTTCAAACAGATTCAGGTTTAGAGAAAGGCAATGAGACCCCCTGGAAACTAACTCCTATAACGTATAAAGGCAGAGGGCCCTTGATCCATTTAGAGTTAAGATTGGGGGTAAAAGTATAATCCTCAAGTATCTGAAAGAGGTGTCATACACAACGCAGCTATAAACTGCTTCCTACCATACAGAAGAATATGGAATAACATCCTTCAGTTACAGGAAGGCAGGTTCCAGGTGAATGTTAAGACAAAGATCCTAATAGTAAAAACAGTCTGATAGTGGAACCAGCTGTTGGTATGGCATGAAGGTATAAAGCAACTGAATAATCCCATCGTGTTATCCTAACCATGGTTCACACTTTAACATACTGTCTGAACTAAACCAACTGTGGTTTACTCAATAAATCAGCAGTAAACAAACCATGGCAAGAAACCATATGTGAACACAGGGCACTAAAACAGAGACCCTTTCTACCTAATGTCTAGACAGAAGGGCATCACGCATGACCCAGAACTGCTATACAGACAAAAGCAATATTCACCCCTTTTGGAAATAATATTAATAACAACAGTAATCTGTAAAAATTATCGCGCGCCAGTAATGAAAAATTGGTGGGAACATATAATCAAAAAAGTCAAAAATGAGCAGATTAAAATATTGGGGGATTTCCAAATATAAACTGAAAAACTCTTGGCGCATAACACACCAGACTTAACTGTGGTGGAAAAGAAGTATGGATAATTGATGTGGCAATACCAGAGGATAGTTGAAATGAAGACAAAACATTGGAGAAGATCACAAAGTACCAAGATCTGAAAACCAAAGTTGAAAGATTATGGCATAAACCACCCGTGGTGGTACCAGTGGTTACTGGTACGCTGGGTGCCATATTAAAAAAACCCCAAACATCTGCACATTGACAAAATTTCCATCTGTCAATTACAAAAGGCCACACTGCTTGGATCCGCACATACACTATGCCAATATATTATACGGTCCTAGGTTCTTGGGAAGAACTCGATGCGAATGAAGGCCAACGCCAGCTACAGAACTGGCAGCTGTGATTTCATGTTGTGTATATATAATAATAATTTTATCCTGCCTTTTTAAGATATTACTCCAGCAGCGAACATACACTATAAATCCTGGGGGCTGAAAGAAAATAGTTGCAAGAGTGCACAAGTATCCCCCCCTCCAAAAAACCCAGATATTTTCCCACACAAATTGGTGGCCCAGTTTAGCTGCAGCTCACAGGCATTAATTAAGAAAAGTTGGTTCATGCCTATACACTCACAGGATAGACAACTTATTTAGCTATGCGGAAGACAGATTCAGCCCCATGGATGTTTCATACACTTTACCCATTGCTCTAATCCTGTTGAGTTGTGTTGAGTTTGATAGCAATTGAAAAGGCAACTCTTTTTCAGCAAGAAACTTGGAGCTATGAGATCTCATTCGTATCTTTAGAGTCTCAACAGAAACATAATTTCCAAAGCTGGTGTAGTGAGAAATATACACGCACCCACGTAAGGGTTTGCATGTGTTCTGTCAAATAAGCTTTTTCTTTTCTAAAAAGATACATACTCACAGAAATTTCCTACCCTTACAATAATGCAGTGTTGTCCAAACTTGGCCACTTTAAGATGAGTGGACTTCAACTCCCAGAATTTCCCAGCCAGCATGGCTGGCTGGGGAATTCTGGGAGTTGAAGTCCACTCATCTTAAAGTGGCCAAGTTTGGACAACACTGCAATAATGGAAAGAACAGAGGCAGTTTACTCAGAAAGAACCAAACCACCTAAGTGAATGAATACCACCACTATCCCTTACCTCTGTTATCAATGAATCATTCTCGGAATGGGTTATGCTAGGCTACACTCACTGTTGAGCAGACGAGTGATTCTGCAATTCAGTTTAAGCTATCCTTTGAGTAAAAAAATCCAATAAAAACAATCTTAATTAGATCTGTATGAAATATTACTAGCACACTGCTACCCACTGTAAGGATTATTTCGTAGAGTAACTTCACTGCATCCAGCCCCGTCTTCTGCCCCTAGACCGTTGTATATTGGCAAAAGATGTATATGTCAATAAATTCCACCTACAGTTTTTACAAGGCATTTCATTTTTTAATATAAAAATGACATATGAATCTTAGGAAGCATGCAATATTAAATGCTTCTTCCCCCGCTTTACAGTAGTCAAAACGATTTCAAAAATGAGCACGTTTTGAAGCTAAAATAAAGAATCTGTACATCCATCAAACATAATAGATCTGGACTGCCGTGTGTTTCAGGCTTCTGTAAAGATGGGTCAAGAATTCAAGGAGGGATTTTCTAGGATGCAGATTATTTAACACTGCCTAGGAAGCATTACTGTTGCAGTCTCTTCATGGATCTTCTTCTTCTTTTCTGTACATAGCAATTCAAACTGGTTGGAAGCAATCCAGTTCTGCAAATCTTCAGAATTAATTCATGGTCCTCTTCTGCTCATCCTCACTGGATCTCTCCCATATACAGTCTTTTGTCGCTAGATGCAGAAAGTACTGATGGAAAGGAATACAAACTTGGTTAGAGGCAAGTGCAAGGTTCTGTTTTAATCATTCTGTACTCATTTTTTCTCACCTCAAATATCTGGGCTTAAGGTATTTCCTTAAGTATCTGTAGCATAAGCATCTAGGCAAACCTAACAGAGCAATGAACGAGGGGGACAGCAGGGAAGTTGGGCTCCTTCAGGGTATGTTAGCTGACTATTAAAAAGGATGATTTCACAAATCAGCATATATTTTCAAGTTTGCTGGCTGTGCATAGAAAGGACTTACCTATTGGTTCTTCTGGGTGAAAGGCCACTTCATTTATTGAACCAGCATGGCCTGGCAGTTTGTACAGGATCCTTCTGGAGGTTGTATCCCACACATAAACAAACCTGTGTGTGATGACAAACAGAAATAAAAGCCCCCCCGCACATAAGAGATCAATTCCCTTTTAACTGAATCTCAAAGAATATATAACACAGAAGCTGCTGCATACATACTGTAGAGAAATGTTGTTTTATCCACATTAAACACCAGAATAGAATTCTTTAAAAAATGTTTAGATTTGCATTTTAGTATTAATTTGTCATGTTAGTAGAAAGTTAAATAGTTTCCAATATGACCCTAATCTGCCAACTTCAGAAGCTGACTTCAGGCCAGTGAATTGCAGCTATTTTAACACAATCTTGTATAACTGGAGTTGGAATCAATGAATCTGAACATACTGCTGCAAGACTGTCACAGGTATATGGGTTGCTGTGCATTTTATATCCTGCAGATCAAAACACAATTGTGTGTATTATAATTAAAAGGAAGGTTGCTGTGTAACTTTTTATAGATAAGCAACGGAATCCTTTCAAGTAAGAGCAGCCCATACAAATTCACTAACAAAACATATCAGTAATTTTTTTCTAGTATGATGTGCTACTTCAGCAATTGCACTACCGTGTAAGTTACAAAAAAAATCTGTTATAGGGTACAAATCAGGCAATGTGCCAAGTGCAGCACTGCAACAAATGAATGGGGCAGAGCCAGGATAAAACCTGAAATGTGAGTTTACTTAATGAAATCCATATGATTATTCACCACCTATCTCAGTTGTTTCCCCTTCTGTCACATTAAACTTTACAGTTTGGTAGGGAGGGGCTCAAGAGGCTACATGCAAGGACTTGTCAGGGCCACATGTGGCCCCATATCTGAAGATTGAGTTCATCATGTAGGAGATTCTGCAATTAAGTGCCCTTTTTATTGATTCATTAATGCAGAAAAAATGAGATTTAGCTGATCAAACTTATTTGCAAAACAGGAGACTCTTCCCAGGCTAAACCGCTGGTTCCAAGCTAATGAAGTAGGCTAAAAGATATATCCTAAATTGCCTACAGTTACTCTGGTGACTGAAGTAGCATAAAGGTTGATAAATACATAAATATATTCATACTCTACCATCTCATCTAACCAAGTCACTACGAATTATTTTAGAGAACACACTAACTGCAACTAGACAAATTTAGGATGGCAAAACGTTTTGGACAGACTCCATTAGTTTTCTAAATATTCTCAACAGATCCCAAACTGCTGTGAGGCATCTACACTAGCTCAAAATCAATAAGACCACAAAACTCTTTCTATAAACAATCTTGCTTTCTCCACTTGGGCTGGTGACAGTACGCAAGACCTCAATTTGGAAATGCTGTTTCTAAGAAGGCCTGATGCCTACACTTATGATCTTTCAATATCAGGCAAAGACCATTTAATCTTACTTGTTGCTTTCAAATGCCAAACCAGTTTACTCTGTTTTTATCATCTTTGCAGTGTATCCGTTTTTTTTACTCTCAGTTGCTGAAAAGACTTTCACTTTAATTATCAGAGTTAACTGCCTGCCTATAAAGCAGAACATTATAGACAGATGAAGTGCAACTGATTGGTACAAGGGGTTCCTAAAATTAGCCCTACGCTGATGTACATGGGATCTTATATTTATTTTCCTTCCTTAAATTAAAAATAGCAATGAGGACCCAAAACAGGATGTAGCATCAATGAGTAATTTTCTCAACTCTAGTCTCAGTCAAAAGTTTGAATGTGACAGAAGGGAAAATATACAGGCACCTTATTGGTTTCTATAAATCTTCCTCTATGGTACAAAAGGGGAGAAAAAAGAGCCATTGGTAGAAGTATGAACACTCCACAATGACCAAAAAGTTAAATCATGGATTTATTGATGTCACACCTAATTTAGTTCTAACTTTTAGAGAGTTAGAGTTAACTAGTGCTCGTGAAAGTGATTCATGGTTTTATTTATTCATTTAACGAATTGGAATCCTGCTGTAATCCAGCAACTCTTGGCAGCTTACCTGATGTAATATAAAACATCCATAGTAAGTCAACAAATTGGTTGAAAAACAAACAAGAAAAACCACAAAAGCCAAATAACTGAATAAAATACTGTAAAAAATAAAGGTGGCCACTGTAACTGAAACTAACCAGAACACTCTTTGGAACAGCTCGGTTTTAAGGATCCTCCTGAATGCCAACGAAGAGGGGGGCTTTTAAATGTTAAAAGGTTAAACCAGCAGATTTTTACCTGTCTGCAGATCCAGCAGCTATTTTACTTCCATCTGGTGACCAGGAACATCGCAGAAGGTTCTAACAAACAAGAAAACATGGTCCAATGTCAGGCATAATTCCAGTTCTTATTTTCATTTGAAACGAAATCTACCAGGGCTTCCGATATTAGCAATACTTCAGGAGTGGTTTTCCTCTGAAACCTTAGTCTGCAGTTATGTACTGTATTTTATTGCCAGAACTATCAGCATCGTTATCTTACGTGAAATAGATTGTGAATGTCAAGATAGTTAATTTATAGACAGTTACAACTGCATTGGGGGGGAGGGAGATCTTTTGCAGCAGCTCTAATTGGAATTTCACTCCACACATTAATCTCCAACACAGGCCTTGTTAAAGAGTTTGGAGCCATTCCGAATTTTAAAAGCCATTTATTCATCAATTAACTTTCAACTACCAGCCATAAACAAGCGATGTTTCAGCTAGCACTTCACTTACCTTCTCAAAATTATGCACATTCCCTTGGAGTATCTTCACACATCTCTCTTTGGGGGCAAAGGGCCGAACATCCCAGATGCGAACTAGAGCAAAACCAAAACCAGCATGTAACAACCAGAGCTAATTATTTAGATATTGGCTCACAATGCAGGTTTAATTGCCAGCCAGCTGCTAAAATGTAATTTTAATGCAATAATAACAACAATAACATCAACCAAAGTTACAACATCTAGAGTGATTATCACCTCAATTCTCCCTGACAGCCAAGATTAAGGATCCCTGTGAGGACAGCTTAAGGCCAAATACTCAAACCGAATGCCAGTGCCAAATTCCACCTATTCTGATTTCTGCACTGTTATTTGTAGGAAAAGTTCAATCAAAGAGGATAATTTAAAATTGCTCCTCACTTTGAACCAGGAAGTTACATATACATAGCAACCTTTGCAGGGTTTTCTTTTTAACTGCTCTTTATCTTTTCCTTTCGCTCCCTGAATACCACCAGAAAGTTGCCCCTCAATCCTATCTCTCATTCTTAATTTTTGTGCATACACTATCGTAGCCCTAAAACTACGGGCGCTGTTGGTCTGGCTACTTACCATGGCCATGTTATTATACTGTACATAGAGCATCCAAGTCTCTAACCCAAATTGGCTAAGCTGATAAGAGTGGCACAGAAAATTCAGCTGCCCAGAAAACAGCGAATCTGCAAATCAGCTTCTGACAATTGGATTACCTGCTATTACCCTGGTAGCTCTACCCTAGAGGAAATAAGAATACACCCAGTATACAGATGCAGTAGCTTCTGGTTATGGGAGTGAAACATCATACTTCATTCTTGCACTTTGCAGCTCGAAGCCCAAGAACTCCTTCCTAAGGGCTGGCTTTTCCCCCAGGCACTGGGACAGAAAGGGTGAAGCCCAAGAATAGTATTGTTGAATGGATGGAGATGATAGATGACAGGCACCTGTTTTTTCTTGGTTTTCTTGTTTTTACTGCTTGTCATTTTATTAACGTTGTGAGCCGCCCAGAGTTGTATTTTACAGGATGGACGGCCTTATAAATCTTTTAAATAAATAAATGACCCACAGTCTCAAACATTTGCCACTAATGACCAACTGCTGAGGATACCATGCCTGGAGGACAGAGAGTAAGGAAAAAGTGATTACCTGCATTGTCCATTGCATTGGAAAGCAAGTAAGAGCCCTCTGCACTTAGGCTGAGACCCGTGACAGAATCCGCATGTCCTCTCATTGTGTAAGTTAGCTTGTTCTGACGAAGGTCCCATACCTTTAAGAAATTTGAACACAGGCCACACACTTGAAAGACATACCAAAAACTAAGAAGTAATGACCATAAATAAAATGAGACCCTAAAAGTGTCACATTAAGTTGTAGTAAAAAGAGCCTAGTCTTTTTCCAATATTCCAGACACAGGGATTTCCTTCCAACGTTACTTTGGATTAATGTTTACTTTTGAAAGGGAAAACAGACAGAAATAACTGGTTCTATTATAAACAATCACATGTTTAGGAACAAAATCCAAAACGTAGTTTTAGAGGTGTGAAAAGAGATACTCCCCCAGCCCCACATTATTCATGGCCTACATATGGGGCATCTAGCCAAACCTACTTCTATTCCTGCTCTTAGAAAAACCTGAAACATCAGAGAGAATTAGCCGTGCCTCCTCACCCTCACAAAAGAATTTACATTTCAAGTGCCAGAGGAAATTAGAAAGCCTCCACACCATCTATGCTTTTAACACGTTTTTCTTGGTGCTGCCTGTTTTATTTTACTGTTATAAATGAAAAAGGAAAACATCAGTTTTAAAATATATGGGGCTTGAACTACTGGACCAAGTCAACTGACCTTGATATCATTGTCGATGCCGCCAGATATTATCTGATCACTAGTATCATTGAAAGTCACAGCTAATACTTGATAGGTGTTCTGAAAAGTCTGAACAGCTGCTTTCTTCCTGATGTCCCAGAGCTGAGGAGAAAAAAAAAGTTTTTGTTTTATATATAAATATGCTAAGATTGTGAGGCATTATCAGGACTTCTCTTCACCTACTAACTGTAAACAGAAGGTGACTGTGTAGGGAAGGAACAACGAAGATACAGTTACTGTGTGTCACTTCCCAAAATCTACAGATTGAGCGTATATAATTGAGACACTTCCATGCCTCCAGAGACAAGAACCCTGTTCACGTTCATGATATGGATGTCAAACAGGGCAAAGAACCCATATGTACATAATGCTTTGGAGGTAAAACCATCACCACAGCCCCACTACCACATCCTGTGCGCAGAACTGCTTCATGTGAAGAGGCCTTCATTAACTCCCATTGGCCAATATCAAGTTATCACAACCATATTTTTTAAAAAAGGCAAGGGATTTAACAATTTTCTAGCTTTTTTAAAAAAATAAACATATATTTATTATTCATGTGAGTAGACTTCTGAACAGCCACAATCAAGCGACTCTCAGCAGTGAACAGAGGGTTAGAAAGCATATAAATGTAAAATATCTACAAGGGAAGCATACAAAAATTACACACATTGAAAAGAATAACTTAGAGCAATATCAACAAATATATGATGTTCCCTCAATAAAAAAAGCTCTCTGGAAAAGCCCTGCTTCCAGAACGACAATAGTCCGAGCGAAGCTAGCTCCTCAAGAGAGGCTATTCCAGCATACAGGAGCCATGACTGAGGAACCTCTCAGCCCCCCAATACTATGGTATTTCCCTCCATCAGGAATCTTGACATTTGCATAGTATGGAACATATTAAGTAGAAACATGTTTTATATAGATAAAAACTTCTAATAAGAAGCTACTCCTCTATTAACCATCCATCAAGGAGAGCCTTAATAAAACCTAGGGTGGATTAAGAATGCTTATAGGCCTACAGAAATGCTTCAGGCCTCCTGAAATTCTAAGTATTTCTCTAGTTTTTCTATTGTAGGCTTTCTTTGGCACAGGTGACCAATGTACGCATGCATCTATTTGGGGGAAAAGATAGCAGCAATCCCCCTCGGGAGGCCCAAAACCTTTTAAGTAACTGATTCATTTAATGCTGCCACAAAACTATCATTTATATAAACAGTATCACAACACCAAGTATTAAAAAAAAGGAGAAAAAAGGCACCACCTATCCAAAAGGCGCTGAAAGTCACTGACCTCTAATAGACAACCAGAAAGACTAACAACTGGAAAGACTAACCCAAAGTCATCCTGCTGGCTTCCTGCCTAAGGCAGGACTAGAACTCACAGTCTCCTGGTTTTTAGCCTGGTGCCTCAAACCACTACACCAAAGTGGCTCTCACTATTACTCTGCAAGAGAATAATAAAAATTCTGACCTTCACTGTGCCATCATCACTGCCTGTACAGACCAGCTGAGGTCCACGTCTTGCTGGATAGCAGGAATTGACAAATGAAGTGTGTCCTTTAAGTCTTTTCACTCTCTCTCCTGTCTCACTATCCCATACTGCTACTGTTTTATCCGTGGAGGCAGAGAACAGCATGCTGAGAAAGAAAGCAATAGTTATGAGACTTATAACGGCTTAAGGCACGTCTCAAGGCTTAAAGTAATTTATCACATTAAAAAAATGGTCCATTAGGTAAGAGAAAGATACTAGAGAGGAACACAAAAATCTTTGGGGACTCACCTTAATACTGCCTGTAGTATTCGAAGGAAAAGGCAATCTTGTATCTTTTGCTACAATTGCTTAAAATTTTAGGTAACCATGCAACAAGCAGCTGTTACACAACAGAGGATGGGTAGGAAGTAAAGCCTAACAATTGAAAACTTTGGGAATATGATCTCTTACGTAGGAGTCCCCCACTGGGGGAGATGGGCAGCATACAAATTTAATAAATAAATAAATAATAAATAAAATGAAGAGTGCATTTTGAGCTTTTCATGCCAGAGATGTAATATATTTGAGGAAATTTTGCCCCATATGCTTTTGGCTGGCTTTACAGTAGTCGTGTTTTAAGATGATATTCAAGGCATTATTAATATAATTTTGAGAACAGAAATAAGGTTTAAAGGCTTAAGATGACTTATCCAAGTTGAATGGAAACTTGGCATTTGTTGCCTTATGAACAACTTTGGATTTAGAGTTAGTCCAGCTTAAAACATGTACTTCCTTCCAGCCTTTGAACTGGCTTTTTATCAATCCAATGTAAACACTGAAGAATATGATTTGCTATGAGCATGGTTTAATTTGCTGTTTAAAAACTGAGTCACTTATTGCAGAACATGTAGGGGTTTTTTTTGTAATGTACATGCATGTGCTTTCTAGTTTCTTTTCTGTTTTTAAATATATATTGTTTTGTATTTTCTCTCTTTTTTCCTAGCTCTTTTAAAACTAATTCTTTTTTTAAAAAATTCAAGGCTCTGTTTCAAAGAAAACAGGAAAAGCAACAGCAAATCATGGAAACAGCAAAACACAGCATATGACTATGATGTGAAGCGAGTTTTCTGCTTTCCTATTGAGTTTTTTAGTCAAATCACAGACTTGACTACTTACACGTTTTCAAAAGCTGCGAAATATTTTGACATATCCTACAAAATGTAAAAAAAAAAAAAAAAATTATTAAACACCAACCTGCCATCAGTGTTGTAATGTAATTCCATAACTGCTCCACTATGACCCTTCAGAGTGGCATAATTATCACAGTCACCATACACATTCCACAGGACTGAAATGAAAGGGAGGATCAAGCCTAAGTATAGCATTTTCTCTGAAAAGCTTGAATATATTCACAAACCATTTCAAATCAAAGGCTTTTAAGACACACAGTCTGTGATTAGGCAGGTATTATCACATATAAGATTACAAGTATTGAAAATGTCATTAATATCTATACCATTATACCAAGTTGACATATTTAGCAACAGATGGAAGTACAGAGAAAGTAAAATTTTGGTTCATCTAATGAATGAAAAAGGGCAAGCGTTCTTTTGTAAATGACAAAAAAGAAAGTTCTGCTAAAAACTACTGACAGGCTATATCATCACATCCTCAGAGAAGAGGCATGTCTCTATTTACGCTCATTAGAAAGGAATGGAATCTTCTGAGAAAACAATTTATAACTTAATCTGCAGCTTTAACAAGCCCATTACATTAAAAAAAAAATCATAGTATCGACTTACGTATCAACCTGTCAAACCCAGCTGAGGCTAAGGTGGCTCCATTAGGATGAAATTTGCAACAATAAACCTCTCCTTCATGCCCAGAAAGTAACATTATGGGTGCTTGCAAGGAGGAACATCTTGGAGGCCCCTAAAATAGAAGGGAAATTTTCATTCATTCATTTATATATTTATTTATATATCAAATTTGTCACTACCCATCTTGTTGAAACGACTCTGGGCGGTTTACAAAACCGTTAAAATCAATTAAAATTACAATATACAATAATCTTAATAAATAGAAAATAAATAGATCCAAGGATAGATATAAAATTGGCAGTCACTCAGGGAGCATCATCAAGGTGCCAGCCACCCCCAGGACTGGGTAAGATTGCTATCACCCCACGCAAGCTGCCAGAGCCAGGTCTTTAATCCTTTCCAGAAAGCCGGGAGGGTAGGGGCCTGCTGCACCTCTGGAGGGAGAATATTCCAAAGGGCAACCGCAGAGAAGGCTCTCCTCCTGGGCCCCACCAGCTGACATTCTCTTGCTGGCAGGATCCGCAATATGCCCTCTCTGCCTGACCGGGTGGGACGGGTTGATGTGATGGAACATTTCCAAAAAGATATAAATAAGCACAAACTGTTGATAGAAAAAAATTAAGTCAGGAAAAAAAATTGATCTATATATTTTGAAATGGCTCAGAGACCTCTTACTTCATGCCAATAAAACAGAATAAAAATTGTAGCCGTTAGAAAATGCCAATATTCAGCTATGGCTAAAACTGTAGCAGAAGCTGCAAATCCAACACATCTGGAGACAATGAATTAGGAAAAACATTAAAAAAAATCTAAAAAGCATTTCTTCTGGTCATACTAACATCTGCACAAAAAGAGAGATCAATACGATGTTCTTATTATTTGTTCCGCATCCCATAGAAAAGGCTCAAGATCAGTTCTTTCATTTCAGAGAATAAGATAAGAATAAAAACATGAGTTACAGGAAGACAGATTCCAATGGAATGTTCCAGGGGGAAGAACCTTTTAAAGAATAAAAGCAGTTTGACTGTGAAACCAATTACTTAGAGAGATTGTGAGCTTCTGTTCATGAGATGCATTCAAGTAGCAGCTAGACAGCCACCGATCTAGGATGCTTTATTTTGGATTCCTGCACTGGACAGGGGGTTGGACTGGATGGCTGAAATTAACCACTTCCAATACAGTGACTTTCTAAGAGTGTTGAATCTCCAAATCTTAAATATAAGAAATTGTCAGGTTCAGCCCAAGAACCACAGTGAGACAAATCCAGGAACAGTTCAGTTACTTTCTTAGCTTACACCTATTAGACAGATTCTCGCCAGACTAACTCTAACCTCCAACAACAGCAACTATAACCCTGAACCCCTTAGGGAGAGGGCAGTCTCCTTCTCTTAACTTTCACATGCTTCAGCTGGGGGCTGAGGAGATGCTTGGAATGCCTTTCCCCCTCCCCGTAACCTTGAAGCTCCATTCCAAGATCCTCCTCGCTCATGCCTTCCATCACAGAAATGTCTCTACCCAGTGCCAACATTATACCAAACTGAGGGGCCTCTTCTGAAGAAAGCCTTAACACCACCATGATGAAAATCCTTTTCTTAATGTCATTGTTTCCTTTTTCCCTGTCATATTCATATTGATTCATTCTTTTCATCAGAAGTGATGAAAAATAACTGCAAAATAACTTAAAATGGAATCTAGACCTTGCATTGTTTTTTTAATCTTTGCTTATATTATCCATTGCAGTTTTAATGTGGGCATCAATGTCTACATAAATTGTTGATGAAGATTCTCAGTCACCCAAGTGGAATTATCTGGAGGTTGCGTCGTGGCAACTGGACTTCTTTTTTTTTGGTTTGATACGTTTCGCTGCTTGTCCAAGCAGCTTCTTCAGTCTAGAAAGTTGGTTAGGGGGGACCCCATAATGTTCACATTTTGGACAGAGAAAATAAGTGGTTTGAGAGAGGAATGAAGGAATCCATTTATGCCAAAGTGGAAAATCCTTCCCTCAATAGAGGTGGAGGCCTCAGACACAACTTGTCTCCCATTTTTCACGCTGCTCTTTCATCAGTCCCCAGGAAAATTAAGTCCACTTCACAAGTTCACCAGGGAGGCAGCACTTAACGACCCACTTGGGGATGAGTGAGGGATTAGCAGCAAGACACCCACATCCCAAAGACTCTACTAATCGCATCTCCTATTGTCCCTTCATCATGTCAGTGAGAAACACAGCCACCCTGGAAGACATTTATGGGGTCCCCCCAGCCAACTTTCTAGACTGAAGCTGCTTGGACAAGAAATCCAGTTGCCATGACTCAACCTCCAGATAATCTACATAAACTGAACCAACAAATAAATAAAGCTCACACACACAAGCTGAACAGAGACATTTGGGAAAGTGCAACAAATACACGTGAAAACCGGTTAACATGTTTAATAGAAAGAGAGGAATCCCCTAAAAATTAAGGATAATCATCGTTCAGTCGGGCGGCGTACAAATTTAATACACTGTTATTGTTATTACTGTTATTATATCTTCCACCAAAAAATCAAGCAGCTGGGTAACCTATTTTTAAGGAAAAAATGAAGTGTTGAAAATAATGCAAAGTAAAATTCTAAAACGGCTAGCAAGAAGACATAAGAATTAGGAAATACCGTTTAATTAAACGATTCTGGGAAGAAGCCCCCCCCCCCCTCCACTTCACGGACAACCTCAGCGGCGCCCGCTGGAGAAACTCACCGCCTGGAGCAAGGCGCCCGGAGGCGGCTGCCCAGCCCCGGGACCCGGCCCCAAGATGAGCTCATGGCGGGGTTTCTTAGCAGCAGACGCCGCCGCCACCAGAGCCATATCCGGCCCGGGAGCCTTCCGTTTCTGCGGGTCGATCATCCTTCCCTCAACGCCGTCGCGCGAGGCCAAGAGAGCAAAGGCCGCGCCCTCCTCGTCCTCATTGGAGCCTTCATGCAAAGCACACGCCCCCTTCCCGACGCCGGTTGGTGGAGAACGCTGGAGAAGAGGCGGGAAGACCATGACGTAGCGACGAGGGCGCAATGCTTAACAAGGGGCACCCTGAATGGTCAAGACTCCCGCTCGACGCTAAATTCATTCTGTCTCCCGATTGGCTGAAAGGGGGAAGTAGGCCGCTGTGCTCTGAGGGTGGTGGATAACGAAGACGGCGGTTGCGGTGGAGGCTGGATGCGCATCCTGACGGCGGTAAGATGCGAGTGAGGGCAAGACGGAAGGGGGAGGCTGTTTCAGGTTGCCCTCCCTTCAGTCTGTCTCCTTCTCTAGGGGATGGACTACAACGCCCGTCATTTTGTCCTCACGGTTTTGCTGGTGGGGTGATGGTCGTTGTAGTCCAGCATTGAATGTGAAACTGGAATGAAGGACGGCTCCCATCATCCGCTGCCGGGGGGGGCAAGGTAGACGTAGATCGGAATGGAAAAGAACTGCTTGACCCCCGCCTTTCGGGAGCCGTTTCGGATTAAGAGCGTTTTGTCTTCTGGTTCTGGGACTCAGATCCGATCAACTTTTGAGAAAGCTCTAGAAATACTTATTTTTCATGGCCCCAGTGAAGTCGGTTCAGCATTAATCCACGCCTTTCATGTTAAATGTATAGATTTATTCAATTATAGTTGCAATATAATAATGTATTATAAGGTAAAGAGCCTTTTACTGTACTTTAAAGGCTCCTTATTTTGTGTGAGGAGACTGCCATGTGTTATTGTTTTCGTTGCTGTATTCTGTGGCTGTCCTCTGCTTAGTGATGAGCACAAGTTATCATTATTATCATTATTATATTTTTTTATCCAGCCTTTTTTATATATAACTCAAGGTGGCAAACATACCTAATATTCCTGCCTCCTATTTTCTTCACAACAACCCTGCGATGTGGATTGGGCTGAGAGAGTGGGACTGCCCAAAAGTCACCCAACCAACTTTCATGCCCGAGGAAGGCCCAGAACTCACTGTCTCCTGGTTTATAGGCCAGCACTTTAACCAAGCTGGCTCTCTAAATAAACACAACTATTCCTTGTTACTTGCAGCTTCGTGTGTACAGCTTTGCTCTCCTGGCAGGTGAATTCCACTGAATTCACTTGCTCCTCCCTGGCTCGCAGGCATATCTTCTTAAGTCCCACTAACCAGGGAATAAGTCATGATGATGATATTTGGTCAACTCAGTGATCAGTGATATGCTCACTGGGGCATACTTCTTGGGGATTAAATTCTCATCCTGGTTACACTTACCTGGGATGAAGGCCAACTCAGTTTTATTTCTCAGGAGATGTGAGATTTTACTGTGGACTTCCAATTTCTTCCAATTCTTTACTTTTCAAGTCTGTTGCATCTGGAGTTCTTTAGAACATAAATATATCCCCAAGCTTGAAGTTGGATCACCCCAGCGCAGGAAAGATGTTATAACTGAGACCTTCTGTATGTGAAACAGATTGGATTTCCGCAAACCTACATTTAGGAGTTCGATGAAATACCAGCATGTGAAATATTGAAAGAATTAAAACATGTATAGGTGCTATTTTGATTGATTGATTTAACCAATTTGTATGGCCGCCCATCTCACCACAGGCGACTATGGGCAGTGTACAACAAAGCTAAAAAGAATCAATACATTAAACATATAAAAAGCAAAATGAAACAGAAAATAAAAAGATGTTAAAAATAAGGGAGCCAGATTGATTGTATGTTAGTTGTAACATGTTTCTATTATTTTTGTTTGTTTCTATTTCAGTGTAAGAGCTTTCTTAGCTGCCAAGGGATAATATAGAATATACAGAAGGAAACTTGACCAGAAGTTTTGTATGAACTCCTTTTGTGGTAGCTGAAAGCAATGGAAGTGCTTCCAGAACTCTATGCTGTTTTCCAAGGAGAGGTATGTTCCCAAACGGTTAATTTTCAGAGAAATAAGATGACACACTTTTTAGAAAACAAATGTATTTTTTAATTGTCAAAACATAATTTACAAGGTTTTAAGCCTAAATAGGTTGAGTGGATAGTAAGCCTAATAAACATAAAGGCACTTTTTTCAATTAACATGCATAGGATTCCATTGTTAAAAAAATCCCCCACAGAAACTAATAGGATGTCTCTAATTAGTAGATTTAGGAACTTAGATAAAGTAAATGGCTTCTTGAATAACATCTTTGAAATACTGTAGAATTGTAGCAGCTGGTGGTAGTTTGATGCTAAATATTATAATTTCTAATATATATTAATATATTTATAAGTTAACCATGCTAAATTGGACAAGGTTTAGTTCCAGGTACACACAGAATTTCAGCTTAAGGAATACAGAAATAGACAATTTTTGAGATGGGTAAGATACAAAGAAAGAGGTAACACAGCAGTAGAGCCATATTTATGTAAGTGTTCCCTCTGACATTTCCAAATAAAAAGATCAGGTGGCCTCTTGAGATCTATCTATCTATCTAGCATCAAATAGACAGAACTGACAATATTGTGGTGGCTTCTGTTGTTACTGGGAGCAGGATAAGGAGACAGTATTCTAATGAATGTTTCTTCATTTGTGAGTAGTTGCATGTATTTTATTTTTACTTTTTTTTTTTTACAGATTGCTTCTGTGACAGAATATGGAGCATTTATAAAAATTCCAGGAACTCAAAAACAAGGTTTGATTAATTCTTTTATTAGTATAGTGAATTGTGTTACTTTTTCACTTATAAGTGTTACAGGTGCCCATTCCCAAATGGCCTTGGTGGCTTATACAAAGCTTATATCATGGGAAAATGAATAGAAAATAAAATTGATTAGTTTCTTTGTAGAACATAGGTAGTATTTTAGAAAATTTTTGTATTGATCTCTTACCAGGAAATAAAACATTTTCTCTCATGTCATTGCTTTAGGCCTTGTTCACAAAAGCCAAATGTCAAACAGTAGAGTGGACAAACCCTCAGAGATGGTAGAGGTTGGAGAAAAGGTGTGGGTGAAACTTATAGGAAAAGAGGTAAATTTGCTGCTCCATTTCACAGCATAAACTGCACAAATATTTTTATTAGAGAGGAATGATATCACAGTCTTACATTTACTCTGAAATTCACAGGCAAAATGACTGAAAAAGCATGCAACCTGAAAATCTAAATTCTCATGGAAATCTTATTAATTTCTTTAGAATTTTAAATAAACGTGGAACTGAGAAACTAGTTTGAGATTTATGAATGATGCTGACTTATGTTTACAAGGCGTCTCAAATGAGTTCAGAAATATTTGTTGGATATTACATTCTACTCTGTACATTTGTGACAAACTTATTCAGTATTGGACAAAACAGGCAGTTGATCCATTCTGTAAATTTATTTCAGGTGTATGCAACTCAGAGAGTCAATGTTGTTTACATACTTTACAAAATACCCAGTCTGAAATATCTAGTTAAATTCTGCCTTAAATCTTAGAGAGGTTGATAATATCCCAAGGTTCATTGCAAATAGCTAATGTTGTATTTATATTAATATATATTAATGATGAAAGAATAGTACCTTAAAGTGGTTGTCATAACCTGTACATCAATTTTTGTCTTGGATGTCAGGGAATTAAACAAAAATAAAAATGTATTGCTTTGTGTTTTCAGAAGAAGGATGACAAACTGAAACTCTCTCTTTCCATGAAAGTTGTTAATCAAGGAACTGGAAAAGATTTAGACCCCAATAACGTCGTCCTTGAGTAAGTGAAATCTGCATTATTCTTTCTCTCCCCTCTATCCTTCTAGTACGGCTTGTCATGAAATTGGATAAGAAAGTGTAAAATCCAGCAGTTGTTCTGAGCTCAGTAGAAGAGACCAAGTGGCCCTGTGACAAAATGTAGTGTGGAGGATTCCTGATCAATATTTCATCCAGCCTTCTTGTAAAGCGCTTCATTCCACTCCACTTTCTGCTGATTTTTTGCCCACACTTAACAACAGCCAGTCAATGCTTTATGTTTAATAAGCGTGATTGTAACACGCTTTGTTGGATTCTCCCCACCTTTGTATGATTTTTAGAGTTTTTTGTAGTTATGCAGACTCTGGGACTCCACACGGTTGCGTATAAATGGTGCCATTTCGACTATTTAAGTGTCTTTAGTTGGCAAATGAGTTCACTATTTCTGTTAGAAATAAGTAATCTAACTACATAAGAAACATGGATTTCACAAAGCAGTGAAAACCATCTTGTTGTGGCAGGCTTTTTGTGTAGACCAGTGTTTCTCAACCTTGGCAAGTTTAAAATGTGCTGGCTGGGGAATTCTAGGAGTTGAAGTCCACACATCTTAAAGCTGTCAAAGTTGAGAAATACTAGTGTAGACAGTGGTCCTGGGCTGCGTTTGTGATTTTTAGTATGTTTTTATAAAATGTACTTTTCTATTATGTAAACTGCCTTGAGTTGTGAGAAGTTGAGTGATATAAAACTGTTGCTAAAATAATTTTGTGACTGCATGGTTTTCTGATTATGGACAATAAGGTAGATGGAATCATAGAGAGTGACAATTCAGGAAGCTATCTTTTAATGCCAGTTTTCTTGAACTCATTTAGAATGTGGTCATTGTTCTTAGTGGAACCAAGGGTTTTCCCCTACCAATACTAATGTTTCTGTTTTTGAAAATTCTTGTGTTTCCATGCAGTCAAGATGCGCGGAAAAAATGCTCATTTAAAGATTATACCAGTCAAAAGATCACTCTAGAAGCTGTTTTGAACACAGTGTGTAAGAAGTGTGGTTGTCCAGGTATGCTGACATTAAATTTTTATTTTGTTGTTTATTGTGCATTTTCAGATGTTTATAGTGGGTAGGGATTTGAAATGATTTGAGAAACTGAGGAGATATAATTTTATTTATGGGCATCCAGTATTTTTATCCCACATGAAGACAATATATCCCATTCTCCTAAACTGGAGAACATAAATTTAATGAGACTTAAACGTTTAGTTATAAATAGCACCTTGAGTTCATGTGTAAATCTTGAGGAAACAGAAAAGAGAAATCTAAAAATGTTGCCTTACTTTATGTATCTATATGTATAAATAATTTGTTGCAGGTCACTTTGCTAAAGATTGCTTCATGCAGCCAGGAGGGACGAAATATACCCTTATACCAGAGGATGAAGCAGTCCCTGCAGAAGATGAAAAGAAAGTCCATCATTCTGTGAAGAAAAGGAAAAAGGTACCAAGTTCATTTTCTTAAACTCTTGCATGTCGATGTGACTTGACAGAGCTATGCTGTTGAATAGAATTTGTAGCATTTTAGAGCCCTGACTTTAAAAGATATGAAGTATCTACTGAAAGTTCTGTACACAAACTGAGCATGCTTAATTTATAATTAAATGCCAGTTTACATATGTAGTTTTCCATATCTCCCAAATATATTTTTTCAACATTTTTTTCAATAAAATTCTCCCAAATAAAATGAATCATTTTTGAAAATGCATGCTTGGATTTTTTTGATAGAACTTAAAAAGGGATTTACATTTCTGGTTTATTTCTTAAGTAATGCTGGCTGTCAGCAGAATTGGAGGTGCCTTTAATCCTACAGAATTTTAGAACAATCATTCCTCTATATAGTAATTCTACAAAAAGAAAAATTAGCGGTTGCTGAATTGCTTATTTACTGCACACAGTCCCAGAAAATTACCTAGAATATTTCAGTGAGTCAAGATGTTAGAGATCTCAAGTCTCAAAGATTAAACTCTTGCTAAATTAGATTTTAATACTGGATTTTGTCAGAGCTCTTACATGTTTAGTTTGCATGTTGCTAAACTAAAGAGTGCCTCTCCTCCTAGTTTATGTTGTGTTCTCCAGGATTGTAAGCTCATAGGCTTGGAAAAGCTGTAATAGATCAGCAGATCTGAGATACTGGGCTGGTTTGGACAAATTTTATGACTTTCCCAGGCAGTTTGCAGTGATTTAAAGTCAGTATTTCTAATAATTTATCAATGGTTCGTATATTATTTTCTTAAAATGTAATTGAAAAGTATGTCTCCAGATGCAGTTATTTATGGAAAGGACTTGAGATTGCTGCAGCTTGTCCAACTTTCAGAACGCCAGTGCCTTCATATTTATGTATTTATTTCCCACGCTTCATTCAGGAGCTCAAGGTGACATACATAGCACTTCTGCTTCCTATTTTTCCCCCACAACAACCAGTAGTGTGCATGCAGAGAATAACACATTGTTGTAATAGGAGATGGTTCCTTTATGTTTTATTATCTTCAGTTCAAATACTTTAAAATGGGTATGATTACACATATGGTACTGAACTTGCTTTAGCAAAAGGAGAAGATAAAACAACTGGAATTGCTTTCTGTTTAGCTGATAAGGATAGTTGATTTAGCTGATATTGAAGAGCCAGCTAATGTAATAGAGCCGTCTAAATGGCAAATGCATAATGAACTTAAAGGTACTCTCTAAGTTCCTGAGTCCGGATCCCTCCGTGCCATAAAATTTAGCTTGTGTACTATGTAACAAACAGTGGCTTCTGTTTCTATTTAGTTTTGGGGGCAAAAACTTTATTACTGCAAAGAAGTAGCTCCATTATAGTGATATATTTGCTCATAATCTGTCATACAGAATCCACCTGAGATTTTTTTTCCAAGCAGGATAAAAAGAAAAGGAAGAAACACAAGAACACAGACTTGCAGGCTTCCGACAGCACCGATTCCAACAGCGGGAATCAGCCAGTTCGGAAGAAGGCAAAACGCAAAGAGAAAGCCAGTCCATCTCAGAAGAGGAAAAAGAAGCATCATAAGAAAAAGCACAAGGAATGAGGATCTGACTCTGGGCGGCACGTGTTCCTAATGTGGGTTGTGGCTTCCCTTTTCTCTGGCCGTCAGTTGGAAAAAGAAGAGCTGAACCAGGAGCATGTGTTAAGATAAAATGGTTTTCCTTCTTTGCAAATCAACTTTGTTTCTCAAGGATGGCTAATCTTCTCCCATAAAGTAGAAAAGAAAGAACAGCTTGCCAATGGGTGGTTCCCTGTCCCAGACGTTGGTTTCATACTTGTGACATCTTATTCTTTCATTTCTTCATGCCTGGATTTGAGCCAGCCTCTTTGGAGCAACCCAGAGCCGTCTTGCAGAAACCTGTATGGGGTTGGCAGCCAGTGCGTTTTCTCACTCGGGAACAGCTGTATGCGGACTCAGCATCTGCCAGCTATTGTCTGCCTACCAGCAGAAGGAGCTGTGGATGTACTCTCTGGCCTGACAGGGTCTCATTGGTGAAGAACAGATCACACCACTGCATTCCAGTTGTCCTACTTGCCCTGCCATACTGTAGGAGGAAGAATTCAGCTACAGGAGCAGTTGTCTTAAAAACTGAGAAATGAGCCAATGAATAAAGGCCTTTGTTTGTGGAGGTTTCTTTATTGTAGGTTTGGATTTTTGGGGAGAGACAGAGATAAATCAGGAGGCCTCCCAGTTGTCTTAATTTCCTACTGTGAGATGCTTTAAACACAAGGGTGGGCAGCACCTTAGTGAGCCTTAAAAGAGCTATTTGGGGGGGGGAGAGAGAGAGAGAGAGAGAGAAAATTGCACGAGTGAGTGGAGCTCACATAAATGGAGCTGAGGGGCAGCACGCTGGCTGTAATACTTCAGGGCAGTGTTTCTCAACTGTGGTAGCTTTAAGAGTGGACTTCAACTCCCAGAATTCCCCAGGTAGCCATGCTGGTGGGGGAATTCTGGGTGTTGAAGTCCACTCTTCTTAAAGTTGCCACAGTTGAGAAACACTGTTTTAGGACATAGTTACTTAGATGGGAAACTGCTGGACAATTCCAGGGCTCTAGGCTAGATTGGGAAGTTGAAAAACAGCCTGGCACTAATCAGTGACACTATAGTGACTTATTGTCGCCAAGAAAACTACATGGACAAGTCCATGAAATACCAGGGGTTGAATTCAACTTGAAAGAGGCTTTCCTTTTCCTCCCCATTTTAACTACAAAGGCTGCAGAGGTGTAGCCAGTGGCGTAACTCTTGGAGTGGCGGCTTTTCTGCATTATCCTGGCAACTTTGAAGCTTATGGTTTAGTTATATCCTGTATTTCTGCCTTTGGGAAATCTTAGGCAATTTACATAAGGTGTGTAGCTAAACTTCCTTTGATCAGAGATTAGGTAATGTCTGTTCAGATCATGCCTCCAGCATAATACCATTTCTCGGAAATGTAACTGTCAAGCACTCCAAGAACCATAATTGCCAAAAAAAATTGTTCGCGCCTGTATTGCCTTTGGAAGATCTTCATGGCAAACCACTGGTAGTGTATTACCGTATTTTCTTACTCTCTGATTAGCACAATATACATTGATGACATGAGCCTCTACACAGTGTAATCTTATCTGCTCTTTCTGGTACAAGGAGAAGCAGTGCATGCTTAAAAGGTTTAACGTTGGCCGTGTAAAGTTTCTAAACTTCCCTTAACAAAAATTAATTACATTTATAGACTGTCAAATCCCTAAAGACTACAAGAAAGATACACAAACAATATACAATAAGTATTTAGTATACCACTAAAAGGTCCACAAGTGAATGAAAATAGAGTAACATGAAATTAACCAAACTGTAATCCAACTAAAATGGAATTAAGACCCAAATGCCCTTTGGAATAGGTCTGTTTTGAGCAGTTCTGGGAGGCAATCAGGGTGGGAGCCTGTCAGATGTCCACTTGAAAGCTGTTCCAAAGAACTGGTGCAGCCACTGAAAAGCAGGAGAGGAACTTTGCCTCTCCCCCCCCAAAATAGCACACCGCTATTAATTTTTCCTGAGTAGATCAAACTGTGCGGACTAATTCTAACGGGGGAATGCAGTCTTGCAGATAATGAGGATCTAAATCATGTAGGGCTATATAAGTTAGTCAGCATTTTAAACTGCATCTGGAAGCTTGTTGGATCTGCATTACTGGTGTAATATGATCCCACCAGCAAAAGCCAATCAGCACACAGACTGCTAGAATCAGAACCAACTGAAGCTTCTAAATGATCTTCAAATGTAGAGTGTGTTGCAGTAATCTAAGTAGGTGGTGACAAGGGCATGAGTCACCATAGTAAGACACTCCTAAGGTAGGGCTGCAACTGGTGCACCAGCCAAAGCCACCGCCTCCACGTACCCTTCTAACAGAAGCCATGAGTCCAGATGCATACCTAAGTCATAGACCTGTTCCCCCCAGAGTAGTGTGCCAAATAATTATTGACCAGATTTATTGGGTGAATAAAGGCACAAAGTAATACACTTAATTCCATAATTCAGGTTAAGAGATCACTTTCTAACATCAGCTTGCCTTGTTGAGAATGTAGGTGACTCTGGCTACCAGGTCACTACACAGCCAGCTAAGTAATGAGACAACTTGTAAATCTGCAAGATGGGAGAACCTTGATTAACTCATGCTGTGATGGGACAAATGGTCTTGATTGATAAGCAATGGAATGTATAGTTTTGGCAAACTGACCCATCTGGACTACACAGGCGAGATTGGGTGAGTCTAATCCAATGTCAGTCTTACACATACTTTGTAATATAGTTTTGTAGAAGGCAAACACACCTTCTCTGCATAGCTGATTCTGTGGCTCAGTTGCCAGTTGCTAGCAAGCAACTATGAGGTCCAATGCAGGCTGTGCATTCAGTTTCCCAAGAGTGCTTCAGACATGCAAGAACACGAACATAGCAACTGCCTCTTTTCCTGAAAAAAGACGTCACTGCTGTAGGCTATTGCGGACCAGTGTTACGTCTGTACTCTTGCAGGTTCCAAAGCTTTGTGTAACAATAATCTTGCAATCCTACAATTCTATCAGTGAGGTAAATAAGTAGACCCTAACCTTCAATTGTGATGGAAAGATGGGGGTTTCAATGAGACATAGTCATAATCCCAGTAAAAGCAGAACATGTAGATGGAAACTCAACAAGCATTTTTATGTAACTGCTTCACTTTATTATTCTCTACTTTTTTTTAAAGATCTCTTCAGTATTAAAAATGTGCGCGCACACACAAAACTCCATAAAGGGCAAGGTGACTGGCACTTGTGAAGAGAGCTCAAGTTGGATACTGAATGGTCTCCAAAACGTCAGTAAGTGTACAAAACGCAGGAAGAAAAAAAAAACCCACCGGCATTTGGCAGTGAAAAATTGGTAGTAGGAAGGAGGTAGAAACTCTAGTTCTCTTTATGGTAGGTGCGAGTGCAGACCACATCACCCATTGTCAGAGTCTGAAAGAAAAGATGATACGTAAGACAATTATCTGATAAAAATTTCTGGAACAGTGGAATCTGCCTCCAGGAGAAAAAATTATCACCTTTTCTGAACTGTAAATTATTAAGGGTTGGTTTGCCCAATCTACAAAGGCATCAACCATTATTTTGCTAACCAAAATGAGCTGGACTTGCCCTGCATGCTAAACTGAATCAAAATAAGCCAAATTATACTATAGTGGGTTGGGTCAGCCCTGTGGCTGTGTTTCTCCATGAATAAAGGATTGTTCTCTGCCTTTTGTAGTGGAATAAAGACTGTCTTTGCCTATGCATGAAGAGTATTTAGTTCTTTCTGCAAGAAGTCTATATTCTCCTCCCCAGAGTTTCTAAGTACTGAGTTGATCAATTCTGTTAATCAGCAGTGGATCGATTCTGTGCTCAAAAGTGTTACTAGATGCTGAAGACATTTTTGGCAGGAATGTGAAAAGGGTTTCAAGTCTGAAACACGCTTTTTGACTGCAAAAGACCCAGATTCAATCATTGGACCACTTTGAAAGGGTGTCAAGACACTTTCTAAAATGGGCCAAACAACCTGCTTTCACTCAAAACCAGATGTTTGAACTTGAAGCATTTTGCACACTGTGAGTTTCTGAAATATCTGGAAATTGGGCATTCCAGAAAAGTAAAACAGGGACGATCCACCCTGCAGTATATGGTTTTATATTCCCCTTGATGGTTTATACATTTCTCTCAAAATGAGAAAGAATACAGAATCCCCAATTAAACCCAGTTGATTGTTCATTGTCTAGAAATGCTTTGGCATCACTGACACAACCAGACTGAACAATTTCCAAGAGAACTTCTTCCTCCAATAGAGGCCACCAATTGGCAAGAAAGGAAAAGATATGTTGAGACTCTTACCAAAATTAGTTTTCCATCTTTTATTTCTCGAACAAGTGAGGTCTCCTTTCCATCCCATTTTTGCACATGAACCAGTTTCCCTCCATCTAGTGTTATAATGGACTGTAGAAACAAACAATCATGTTAATTCAATTGCCAAACAACTTGGGGATTGTGAATAGAAAAAGGGATTATGCAAGACTTAAAAATACAGTTGAGTCTGCAGTTGTGACTTGCCCATCCTTCCACCTCTATTTGCGTTAGTCTCAAAGCAGAAGCCCAATTAGATTAGTGGATATTTACAAGTGGCTGTTTAGACCAAACTGGTATTATATGAAATGATATGTAACTGGGTTGCTCTTTACTTTTTTAAAAATTAGCAGCCTCAGAAACTCCTGATTGGAAACACCATTATGTATCTAAGGAGAACAGTAAATATTTTTCTCTTCTGCCATGGACCCATCTAAAAGCTTTTCCCTACTTCAATTAGCTCACTAATCTTTCCTCCTTTTACATCAGTGAAAGATAGGGCTGCAGATCCTTCAGTAATACACAATGGAAAAATTAGCTAAGGAAGTAAAATTTTCCATGAGTAGTCAAAGGATCCTTAGGAGAAACAGGTTTGGAGGAGGAATTCATGAGACAATGCTACCTCTTCTCCCTACAACAACCCTGCCAAGGAACCCTTTTTCACCCCAGCAACTATTTCCCTCCCTTTGCAGCATATAACATCCTTTTGAAAGCTAGATGACTGGCGTTACTATCACTGAGTAGACTTTATATTAGGGCCACATCTCCCAGGGAACCATGCTTCTATAGTGTCACTCTAACTCAGTGTTTCTCAATCTTGGCAAGTTTAAGACATGTGGACTTCAACTCCCAGAATTCCCCAGCCAGGATAATAACTGCTCTAGCTGGTTTTCCCTGGCTGGCTGTTAGCTAAATTGATTTGCTTTGAAGGTCCACCATGTACCACCACAATAATATATATACATTCCTTATGGGAAGCCCACAAGATATTTCCATTAACACTCGTGCCCTCAAAAGAGCTGTCTACCACCTAAATTGTATTTTTAATTTATCAGTAATTGGTAGTCACAGTAAATAACAATGCATTTTAGTGAGTCCCTGATATAGGTGCCTTTTCAGAACAATGGAACTAGTGAGATACTGTATGCAATTTAACTGTAGAACAGCTACTTTGAAACAATTTTCTGGCTTTCTTATTGTATACAGTAATGTACTATAGCCAAAGTGGACTGAAAACATAAGCCTTGCTGGCCTCCTCCAGCCCTAATTTTTAAAAAATGTTTCATAGCCCTATTTTAAATACTCTAGTAAGGCTGAGCACTAATGAAGATTCTTCTGTCAAGTCACAGCTATGCAGTGTTTGAGACAGGAATTACTCATACTTTTAAACCAGTAAAAATAATCATCACAAAGTTTTGGTATGTCAGGCTGTCATTCAGAACTACTTTTAAAAAAACAATAGCACACATTCCTTTTGAGGACCAGGAAGATCAAAGCCATATGGGTGGGCTTAGTTTATCTGAGTTCTGATAACAGTTCAGTTTCATGAATAGGTATCCAAGTTAAGATTGGTTTCAGTGTTTATTTAGGGATAAACCTCTGATCCAAGAAGAAGGTGTGACCCTCTGGGATGCTCATCTAAATGTGCAAAGGGCTACAGCTTCAGACTTTGGTCAACAGACGGTGTACTGTTTGACTGTTCTCCTTGTGGCTGCAACTCTATAGAATGAACTCTATATGCAAACCGTCACAGCACAATACTCTATCAATCTAGATTTGAAAAGGCTAAATAGACTCTTTGAAAGACGCTGAACAGGCTAAAAATTGAATGACTCTGAACAGGCTAAAAATTCATCTAAACCAGTACCTTCAATTTTAGCAGTGAAGCCTATAAGAAAATAATGAAGCATGAGATCTTATCATGAGCTACCTTTAAAAAAGAGACTACCATGGAGAAGAATTGTTTCTAGCCATGTCCTCCATGAATTGGTCTCACTTCCTAGTTTTAAAAGAGAGAAGGACAAATTGCCCCAGCTCAGTCTTCCATCTATCATCAAAGTCATTACTGGATACCATGTTCCAGGTGTCCTGTCTTCTACAATAAGTCAAAGGACAACCAAGGAGGTCTTCTCAGTTGTACTCCATCTGGAGAAAGCCCATACCCAGGAAGGTTTGCTTAATGAGACTTTTCATCTATTGGCAAAGATCTTATTTTCCCCAAATATTATTGTATTATGCATTTTAGGCACATAGTAACAATATGATAAATACAATATACTGCGTGGTATTTCAATTTATTTGCAAGCTGTCCTGAGGTGCTGTGGGGCAGGGAATTAAATCAGTAAATTAATCTCATGCAGATGTGGCAATATTCCATATGAGAAATTAAGCAATTAACCAGTTAAAATTTTTGCAATCACCACTATTCTTTGAGAAGGGCGGTAACAAGGTAAAAGAGCACATGAATATCCCTCATTGGAGCAGTCAGTGCTAAGCTAGATGGATAAAAAAAATCTCTCCTGGTGAAAATCAGATGCTGATTTTCTTGTCTAGACTATCAATAGATGCTAAAGGATGCAGCAAAAATCACAGCTCAAACTCTTAGTGAACAGAACTCTACCTTGACATGCCTGCTATCTGCTGTTGTCTCATCAAATTCTTCTCCCAGTACACAGGAGATCTCTGTGTTCTTGAAAGTGCTCTGGGTTTTGATGGTCACGTTGATGCCATTCACCTCAATAATGGTGGTGGGTTTGGTCAAATTGGCAATCTGTCTTGTGGCAAAGTTCACCTCTGCAAGAAAGGAAAAAGAGGCCAACTGTAAAAACCAAATGCTCAACCTAAAAACATGGAATATTTGGGGTACATTCCTAACTACTGCAAATTAATCAAGAGAGTTGTCCAATCTACTTAAGTTAGGTTGAAGTGTCCCTTCCTAACTATTCTATAATTTTGTTTAAAAAAAAAAAAAAAAGAGGAACCAAACTGGTCTATCTAGGGAGATCTTTCTACAGCTGGTTGGCTTCATATATCACACTCAGCCATGGTTTTGTTAACTACGGTTTGACTAAACCATAAATCATGACTGCAGAACATAGGAGCTGGGCTCTTATATTGCACTGAGCCATAACGATTTGACTCACGTAATACATTAAATTGTAATATGGCTTGTTTGGATTTGGTTAGTAAATCTGCCATTCTAGATTATCTAACCATAGTTAAAAGAAACCATCTCTTAGCACGTGTAAAGCAGCCAACAGCAATCTTAACTTTTAAGCAAGGAAACTGTGATGTCAAGTGCACCTTCTTGATGCAGAGCTGGAGATCCTGAAACGATGAAGAATATTTCCCTCTCCCAAAAGCAAAGTCTTTGCTTATCAGGATCCCAGCTGAGCTGAACTGAAGGTGGAGATTGTTTTAGCAAAGGGCTCACCCAAAGAAAGTGAACTGCCTTTCAGCTGCCAAGCCAGTTTTTTTTTTCCCCCTGGCATGGAACCATTTAATGGAGAGGGCTTCAAAGAGCCATTTGGTGTGTGTATGCACATATAATTGCCTGATGTAAGCTCTTGGAGCAAGATGTGTGATCTAGATCCTCTCAGATGAATGTAAAGGCCCTTTTGTAGTACTTAGCATTCTTTGGTGTGGACTTGCCCTCTTGCATTTTGCTGCCTGATCTAATGGATTTATTTAGCAGGAAGTAGCTGTTCTTTCATGCTCCATCCATCCATCCAATATTGTTCTTTCATGCTCCTTTATTTATCCAATTTATATAGCTGCCCATCTCAACCTCTCTAGGCCAATAAGTAGCATGGAGCAGTCGTTCAAAGGCCTGACTGGGACTGGGGAGATCCAAGTTCAAATTCCCACTTAGCCCCCCAAGAAGTCTATTTTGACCTGGGCTTGTTGTGATCCCAGAGACCCCACTTAATGCCACTTCAAAGGAAAAGTAGGGTAACAAAGTAAGTTAGGGAAGGAAACTGATATAACCATGAGAAGGATTGACCTCTCCATTCACCAAAAAGGGAGAAAATATCTGTTTTTTTTCACGTGTCAGCCTTTCTATTAAAATTGGAGTTTCCTTAGGCAACAACAGTTCGAGAACATTACAGAACATCACTGTGGAAGGAGTGACTCTCAGGAAGAGAAACTTGCTTTGCAGGCCCAAAGTCATTCCCTTGCATCTCCGCTTAAAATAATTTGGGAAGGGAAGGTCCTCTGTTAGATGCTAATCAGCATCAACAGCATGGGGGCAAACAGTTAAGTGTCCCAAGGTGGTCTATTGGAGGTTCTGACATTCCTTCTTGATGTCCTCTCCTTTGCCCTTCAGGCAAAAAGCATCCAAATGCTTTTGAGTGAGGGAAACAGAAGCAGGCCAGAAATGTAACTCAGTATGGCCTGTAGTAGCTTGCCCTTCCCCTGATTTTCCAACTCCCATGAGAAAAAGCTGAGAAAAGTCTAGCCTTCTGCAACTGGGGCTCTTAGACCTCATTTCTCAAACTGAGAGCCAAGCCAAAGATCATAAGTTGTCCCACACTGCTGGTCCATGCAGTCTGATATTGATAACACTGACTAGTGGGAACCTTCCAGGGTTTTGGCAGGATTTTCACACCTCTATCTGGTGATCCTGAGGACTGAGCCTGGAGTTTTTGGCATGCAGATGCTCTGCCATTGAGTAATATCCCTTCCCAAAGCTGCTCTTGAGGGTTATGAGCAATGAAATCCAACAATGTGGAAAAGGCACCAGATAGGGAAGTACAAGCTACTTCTTATTGGTGGAGGTGAGGAAGTGGGCATGTAGATTCTATGCCAGTGTTTCTCAACCTTAGCAACATTAAGCTGTGTGGACTTCAACTCCCAGAATTCCCCAGCCAGCGTGGAATTCTGGGAGTTGAAGTCCACACAGCTTAATGTTGTCAAGGTTAAGAAACAATGCTCTATACAAATTGCTCACCAAGGAGGATGGCTCATCTCATCTTCAAAGTTCTGGCTAACACAGGGCTACCATATCTGGTCTGCAAACATTGAACAGCCATCAGATGTTTTATTCCTGCTTCTTTGGCTGTGCAGGAATATCCTGTTAAAGGGGATTCACATTCAAGATGGTTGCAAAGAAGCTATACACATGGACTTCTGGCTTAGTTGCTGATACCAAGGAAACACTACAAAGACAATACTGTGGCATTTCTTTTGGAGTACCACCAGCATAGGCTTCCATCTCCACAGTTGCAAATGTGGGGCAAAGGCATGCTGGCTGAAATGCCATTTTTTATCCCTTCCCTGCACTGGGAAGCTAGAGAAAGTACCAACGAACTTATGAAGTTCCCTGGCCATCAGCAGTGGGTTCACTTGTGAGGTGGCAAGAGTTCGATTTTGAATGTTTGGGTGCCTACATTGATACTGGAACTGCTCAGAGATTGAACGCTAGAAAAGTCACAGATTCAAGCAAACTCTCTTTCCCAACAGTTTAACCTGTTTGTCAGATATTATGGTTCATAAAAGTGAGAGAATATGTTTCCTCATTGCATCTAAGATTTCTTTTTTACTGTGCTACTTTAAGTAAACTTTCCATTTAAAGCTTTAGCATAGACTGTTCCACAGTAGTTTGAAAAGACAAAGTCAAAGGAATAAAAACTGCCATAAAGACCCTGATGAATTGCCAGCATTTTCCTTGCAGATACAGACAGGCGGCAAATACCTTCCCATCATAAATCATTCCCATTGCTGTATTCATGAATACTATATCCCTGACAGTTTCTGGCAAATGTCTAGGATTCTACTCAGCAGAATTTAATGGAAAAATTCAGTTATATTATGGCAGGAGGTTTGGTTTCCTTAAAAAAAAGAAAAAAGAATACACATGATCGGCTAAATGCTTCTCCCCTCCCCATGTAAATGCAGAATTTAAAATGAGCTAACTGCACCAGCGGGGACTAATAGAGCTACCCAGAGTAGAGTGATAAGAAGAGTTAAGTTTCAATTATGAAAATTGAGAGAGAGACCGTGTAGTAGAGCAGTCAAGATGACCCAGGTTTTAATCCACCTTCAGCCACAGAAGTTCCCTGAGGGTCTTTTGGCCAGTCATTCTCTCTCAGTCCCACCCACCCCACAAGAGTGTAATCAGGAAAAATTAAATTAAGAAACAGTCTGCTTCCTCTCTGGAGCTGTTGAATGAAAGACAGGATACACCTGTAACATAGAGTTTGGGATGAATAAAAATGTTCCCTCATTGTTCCACAACCATCCTGTTTGTTTAGGTAGAAATAAGGTCTATTGTCCATAGGGGGATCACCTGGTTAATGATCCTTACTCAACATACAAGAAAAAGGGAAGATGCTGGAATTTTAATCCTTTCTATCTGCAAAAGTCATTAAAAACTGCAACCACCTAAGCTAAGTGGGTGCTGTGCAAAGTTGGCTTAAAGCCAAGGCTACACCAGAGTTATGTGGTCACAGAACTCTTGCTTCTGGCAGGATCAGGCCCAGAAAGCCAGAGCTCAGGGTGGGGAGAGAGCTGTACCAGGCTCAACGCCAGCTCCATGAGCAAACACCCCGATGACTCCCACACCTTCTTCTCTCACTGCACCCTTCTCAGGCAGCATTTCAGAGTGCATCCGCTCCCTAAGCACTTTAGTTGCAGGAAAGCCCTCCGGGGCTCAAAGCTTACTCATTAGGAAGCAGCCCAGAGTCTTGCCCTATCACATCAGCTTCTGGCAGAAAAGGACACACCACATGAATGATCACCCCACTGCTACACACCCTCTCCTTCAGTGCAAGACTGGCTTTGCACTCATGTGGTTTTTCTTCTCCTGCAAAAATCGCTCCCAGATGTTGAGTGGATGAGGAGGAGAAACCAGAGATCCCCAGGCACTTGGCTGGCCAAAAGAGGGTTCAATTAAATCTACCACACAGCAATGAGTTTACACAAGGAATAACTAGGGTAATGCTAAGTATCAAGGGACTACAATCCAACCCAGCAAACCGGTCTCTACTGCTTTATCTCTGAGCAATGGAAAATCCCAAGGTGTCATTTCATTGCATCCACATGCCTCGAATTACACCAAGGACGGTCACTCATGCCTTTGTCATTCCTCATTTGGTTTAGTTCCATTTGCTTTTCGTGGGACCCCCCTGAACACCCCCCTCAGGAACACTGGGGTGGGATGCGAAGGGCAGCAGCCCCTGGGCTTACTGGTCAGGCTCATTACTACCATGTTACACCACAGCCATTGCACTGGCCACGAGTATTTTTAAGTGCAACTCAGGGAGCTGGTTAGCACCTATAAGCCCAGCTTTCCAGATTCTGCCCACCCAGTCTCATTTGAAAAAGGAGAGCTCCCATTTTGAAGGGTGATAGGAAGGGGCTTGATGGTGCGGGCTCTCTTTCTCTGGGATACTCTGCTCCCCCCACCGGGTGGCTCCCATTCTCAGGGCCTTGCAAAGGCTTGTCAAAACCCAGCTTTTGCAGACGCCTTTGAGGGCTGACTCTCTGCAGCGCCATCCGCACCTGTCTATCATTTGTATGAACTGCATTCACTGCAATTCATGGGGTCATCACCGAGTTTATTCTACCGTTGGAACCTGCACGTCCCCAGGAGTCTCTGGATCGAGGCGATTCCCATAAATAATAAAATAATTATCAACCTGGAATTATGAGCTGGGCGGCGGGGGGAGGTGGGGGCCCGAGATGGGAGACCCAGATCCCCATTTCCAAACCGCACCCAGTTTTTCTACAAATGCACACGAACGCCACGATGGCCAGACACCATTTTCCCCCCTGGAAAGAGTAATGATCACCACAAGAACCATCATGCTAGCAAGACCCCAGCGCGCCATGACGAGGCGCCATCCCTGCCGTCCGCCAGTTCGACCTTCATTCTCCAAGCCGACGGCCAAGGCAGGCTCCCTCCCCGCCCCAAATCTCTGCCATTACCGAGAGCTTTCATATACTCGTCGAAATTGACGCTCTCGACCAGCTTCCAGACGCCGGCAAAAGCCTCCGCCATGGCGATCCTGAAGATCGGTCTTTTCTCGGGAACGCAATCGCCGCCGGGCCAGGCACGCGCTCTCGATCCGAATTTCTTTCTCAGGCGCGCGCGCGCGCTTTCGGACGGGGCTCGCCTTTTATTCCTGCCTCCTCCCCTCCTCTCCCCTCCCTCCGCCCGGCTGGCTGGCTGGCGGTGGCGGCGGCCTCCTCCCCAGGCGCGGCCGGTCTCTTTAAATAGCCCGAGCGAGGGATGTGGGAATCTGCAGCATTGCTTCGCCTCGCCCCGGGATGCGAGCGCGGTCTTGCCCAGTCCGCCGGCGCCTTTGCAGGATCGCCGCCCTGCCCTCGCGAAAGCTGCGGCCGCGCCTCGCTAATCAGGGGGCCGCTTTTTCTCTTGGTTTCAGAAACTCGCCAGCGCGATCCCGCCTGTTTCGCAGCTGCGAGACAAGCTGGGATTCAACAGGGGAGGAGGAGGGGGGGGTTATGGAGGCTGTAACGCTACAGTGGGCTTTTTTTTTTTCTGGAGGGCAAGGGGGAAATGTCTGGTTATAATTCCCAGCGCTCTTTGCCGCTGCCTGTGCTGGTTTGGGCTGCTGGGAATTGTAGGGCGATGATATCTGGAGGGCCCCGGTTCCCTGCCCGTGGTGTAATATTATTATCGCTTCTGCTGAATAGTTGCGCCGTGTGCCGCCCTGCGGAGGGTAAGCGTGGCAGGTCTGTTTGCTTTGATCCTTGTCCAGTTTTACTTTTGCAGCAACTAGGTGGGTTCTGCTGGCAGCGGGCCCATGCCTCATTGTAACTTCCAAAGTCACCGGCTGCGGTTCAGATACCGTTCAGGCGGCTTCTTGCTCAGAATGTGAGGCTTGCCTTAAAAATGTAGTTAGTCGAGTTGACCAGGGTGTGGTCAGAAAAGTCAAGATGGTGGCCATCATGGTGCAATCAGAACTCTTCCTTTTGTTCCTTGGGCAAACAGAAGGGAAGGTCAGCTTGCATTCCAACCAACTTCTAGATGTCTTCTTTATAAGAAGTGTTGCCCTCATGCCCCAGAGAGCTGTCTCTTATTTTGCCTGCTATGGAATATTGCCTCATCCCCAGGTGGGCCTCTCTGGTTCAGTTTAACTCTCTTTCTTGAGAAACTGGAGCTAAATTTCTCACTGGGTTCAGCTACTCTGGACGCTGCTTCAGAACTTGATTTCTTGCTTCCCCAATGCAGAGAAACAACTGTATTAGTTGGAGGTCTTCCAGCTTCTGTTCATGAAAATTCAGGGCACCCCCACTGCATAAAATAGACCCCACGAAACCTTGCTCCTGAACAACTGAGGTTTAAATGCCAAAAGTGGGAGTATAGCTTTACATCCAAACCCACACGCTGGGTCAGATGAATATTGGCCTGAGCAGAAAAGAATTCGTTGCTTTCTGCAGCTGACTGGAGTGGAACAGCTAAAGGACATGGCTGGGGAAGGAATCAAGAGAGGCCATCTAATTTCTCGTGCCATCACTGGCCTGGAGCCAGTCCTGGGAAAACAGCCCATGGGGAGGTCAGTGGTACAAAGTGACCTTGTTGGAAAAGTAATGTGCCCTCGGATCTGTTGCTTTGCAAATAGCCCAGCGATGTTGCAGGAACTGGTGAGAGAAGCACACCTGGAGGACACCAGCTTGAGACAGGTTTCTGTGAGAGCATGTTTGCCATCTAGATTGGGGAGTGAAACTAAATTGGCAAGAGCAGGCAAAGCTTTTTTATTTCTTCCCCCTGGCTCCTAACTACTCTCTCTGCTTCTTCCAGCATGGTTACTTTTTAACTGCACTTACTTCTCCTGAACAAGCTGATTACACAATGTTGCTGCCTGAGCATAAATTTGAACAGCAGCTAACATGGTAATTGGAAAGGGGGGGAAGACTCAAAGGGCCTTTGGGTCACAGCATGGCATTGGAAAAGCTGGTTTGTGGCTTAGTATTCATTGATGCCTGATTTAATGTTAAGCCTCTGTAATGGGTTAATGAGCACCCATGGGGTGATGTCTTACACTCTACCTCACCTGTTGCTCTTTAACTATGCTATTTCCCAGGCACGCACATTGACTAGCAAGCAGATTGCAGCTGTATCCCTATGTTCGTAGATCATGTTTCTAGACCTTAAGCAAAGATAATAATAATAAAATAATAATAATTTTTGCATGCAAGCAACTCTCAGCAGCCAAAGCTGTGCTTGGGCAACCTGCTGTATGAAAATGTACTTCTCTCTCCCATTACATGCAGTATTACCAAAATCCTCCACAGCTGCCATCCTGTGATTATAGAAGCTTTGGTTATAATGGCCATCAATTGGCCACTTTAGTTAGGATGACCCAGGAAGATTAAGGCTGTGTGACCAGTTGCACCGATCTAGGGTGACAACTTTTTTCTGCTGTGTCTCTGTGTCATTGCCTTCATCTTTTCCCCAGCCCAGGAGTACAATTCACTTAAGTCACCCTTAGCTGTATCAGTGTCACTTCCCCTGCACTTATTCTAACTCCCTTTATGTTCCAAGGGCAGCCCTAAACCTGTGCCAAACCAATTAGGCTTTGTTACCTTTTACCTGCAAGGAAACTCAGGTGACTGTTGACTTGAAACAGTGGCAATAGAGACAGGAAAGGGAGCAGCAAGAAATGTTGAAATGCTAGTTCAAGGATGAATGGAGAGCGCTGCAGCTTAATGGTGGGGAAAAGCTCTAAGAGCCTTGGTTGAAGAGGGGAGGAATAACGTGTGTGCTAGACATTTTGGCTTAACCTGTTGTGCAAATACAGTTAGTGCAAAGCATGAGCCCAAATGCTAGTCCATATTGACCTGGTTCACATATCCTTCACTATTCATGCAGTCTTGGCTTGGCATGTTGACTCAACCCAGATTATGCAGTGTGCAAAACATGGAATATGGGTTAGCATGTGGCCTGAACCCAGCCAGTTTTATCTAATGGAATGAAACATGATTAAACAGGATACAGGCATGATATGCTAACCAGAAATTATGGGATTTGCATTCCACCTACATCTGAAGATTAACAATCTTAAGTGATGGCAGGGTAAAATCAATATTAAGAACAAAATCCAAAATATTAAACATCTAAAGGTTTTTTTTTTTCAAGAAAAAAACAACGCCAAGGTTGTCCCAACTGGGTCAAGTCATTGAAAAGCACTTGAAGAACAGCACCATCTATTGGTTATACTGTGTCATTACACTACTATACTCAGCTGTTTGGAAAAAAATAAGCCCTGGGTTCTGCTTTTCCAACCTGGCATCTGCAGCTGGGAATTCTTGGAGGGATTTTTAAGTCCAGCATATCTGGACAGTGCCAGGTTGGGGAACAGCTGCTGCAGAACGTCACTTAGATTGAGCCAAGTAACACTTCATGCAGAAGGTCAGTGAATACACAAATTTTTCTAGTATTTTACATCCTGAATTTGCAGTAAAGGGGCTTACAACAATGAAAAGAAGTGGTCTGTAAAATAGCCTGTTTTAACATAGGATCTTGCCTTGTCATAAAGATGCATACTGGAACTAAGACAGTAAAAGCAGTTGGTTGTCTGAATGGTGGAAATTTAATGAGTATCATTTGCACAAACAGATCCTCACTAGACATGGATGGACTCCAGAAAAATGGGCAAATGTGCATGTCCCCTCCTCCCCCCTTCAAAAGTGAAGTTGTATTTTTGAACACGGTTGACTTTTCAGGATTTTTTCTCCTGCACTTATTTTCCATTACGAATGGAATATGTTAAATATATCCTGTCTTAATGCCTATCTGATTGTGATAAATGCTGCTCCTCTTTAGAGACAGCAGCTATAAAAACCTTGGGACTATACAATCTCTGTGCTTCATTTATCTTCAACTCCTGAAAATGTTTTGCACCCTCCCTCTCCTCAGTTCGATTGTTTACTAATAGCTGCCGTATTTTTCAGATCTATCTTCACACGAGCGATCAATATGATTTTGGGTTCCTTCTGGGGAAGATTGCTTGCTTGCTTAAGTGCTATCAAGTTAGTGTCAACTCTTAGCAACCACATAGATAGATTTTCTCCATGATGATCTGTCCCCAACCTGGTCCTTCAGATCTTCCAACGGTGCACCTATTGCCTTCTGGAGAAGGAGCATCTGTTATTCATTTGTTTGGGAGTGTTACTGGATATTACAGAACGCTTTTAATTTTGTTACCGCATATCAGAGTGGGAGCCACTCAATCACTTGGGACTGGAAGACTCTATAAGTAAATAAATAGTAGGGTTTTTGGTTTGATTATGTGCCATCAAATCATTTTTGATTCCTAGTGACCACATAGATAGATTTTCTCCATGATGATCTATCCCTAACCTGGTCTTTCAGGTCTTCCAATGGTGCTTGGTTTTTACCAAAAGCTGTTTTATCTACATGTGCCCTTCTGTACTGTTTTCTAAAAATAGTAACTTAGAAGACTGCCACAAAAAGCAAGATGGAAGATCTTTCTTCCCAATCTGTTAACTGAAAACTTTGTTCATCAAAAAGTTATCAGTTGGAATTCCACTTCAGTGGTACCCCTCCCAAAGTATGAAACTCAGTCTAATTCCAGTGAGGACTAAGTGGTCTCTAAGGTGAATATATTGTCCAATTTTTATATTTGGAATGTACTGACCTGAAAAATCTCATAGGTGAGGCTGTGACAAGCATCTTTGGTAATAACTGCCATATTGATTTCCTTTACATGAGATGCTTTTCATTTTATTCTACAAGCCAGAGCAATTTCCAAAATAGGCAGAATATCATTTTGGAAAGAACTACCCCTTGAGAAGGATTCAACAACAAGGGTGGGAGGAGCTGGGGTACTGACCTTTCACCTGAAACGTTGCCTCTAAAATGTTTTGTAGAGAGGACCGCTAGGCCTGGTGATGAAACCAACACACAATCTCCTAAAGAGGAAGGCTTTGCCTCCAAACATCACAGTGACGGATACATACTGTGAAAAATGCACAGTTAAATAAAAACAGCCCATGGACTTTTGAATAATGTTTGGGATCCCCAAATCCATACCAGATGCACAGTTAAGGATTAAGTTCAGTGGAACAGCCTTTGTTTTGCACACAGCTGGTCCCATGCCCAATTCTGGGCATCTCCAGATGAGCTTCAAAAAGGCCCCTGGCTGAAACTCTGGGGACTTGCAGCTTCCAAGCAAGACAGTCCTGAACTAGATGACCCCAAAGCAACATGATGGGACTTCCTGCTCATTGTTGCTCTCTGCATCAGAACTGTGGAAACAAACTTAACTCTGTAACAACCCCTTCCATTCTGACTTGCAGTTCCTCAAGTCCCCTCTGAAGAAGGAGTCTCTAAAGGTCTCACCCAGGTCTTTATAAAATGTATGGTTGCTTATTTTTTCCATCCTCTTGTGTCCCTCCTTCATGCCACGGGATGTTAAGACAAGTTTTGCCAGGCAACCCCAGAAAAATCCAGGCAAACTTCTTTGGATGTTAAGAAGCTTCTCCTTCTTCAGTTGACTTCCAGGAGGAAGGGTTAAGAGGTATCTTTCAACTCTGGACTTTGGGGTGCTGGTGGGGGCACCTCTGTGGCTGGTGACTGCATTTCTTGTGATCTGTCTGGGGAGAGAAAGGCAGGGAAATATAAAGAGTATTAGTCAGTAGGTGACTAGGAAATAACACTACTGACTAGTTCCACCCATTGTGCTAAGCCATGGCTTGTTTAATTGTGGGTTATTGATAAACTGCAATTGGTGAAGTTCTCACAAAACGCTATGCCAGAGGTGGCTCCAGGGAGCCCATGGCCATAAATCTCAGCTCTCCAGATGCTTAACCCTTATTCAGCAACAGACTTCTTTGGCAGAAAACTCTCAGGATGCAGCCACACCACAATGTAAATGGGCTTTTCTCCTGTCCTTGATGTGGGAGGAAAGCATTTGGATATGAAAAGGGCTGTCCTCGCAGCCTACCCTTGCCAGGCTTCAGCAATGAGACTGGTCACTGCTGTTGTCCACATTAAGTGGTTCTCTCCACCATCTAACCTGGTCAACTTCAGCCTTTCCTCACTTTGTTCCTCCCTGTAGGAGAGGAAAGTGCTCCAGGTGTCAGCAGTGAAATTGACCAGGCAACATGGAGCACCTTCTCCTATTACATAGAAGAACTGAAAACACACCCCCATGCATTCTGTGCTGCTGGCAGGGGACAGCTAAGAGTCACCTCCACCCCCTGGCTGAACTCCTCGGCAACAGGAAGAGGGAAAGAAGAAGAAGCCACCATAGTTAATTGGGTGTCAATTGAGCATAAGGCCTTTGAGTTCCATGCAGGATAGTGTCAGCCCTATGAGGGTGACCAGATCAAAAAACCAACTCCACAGGAAGAACTACACTTTATTGAGATAGGCTAAAGCAGTGTTTCTCAAGCTGGGGAATTCTGGGAATTGAAGTCCACCCATCTTAAAGTTGCCAAGGTGAGGAAACACTGGGCTAAAGTACCACAATCTTGCAAGTCTGCCTGTGTTTTACTTTCTCTTCCTCTTCTACCTCATTGAGTCAGGAAGAAGCCAGCCTGCCTCCTCTTAGTCTTACAGCCTTTCCCGGAGCTTAAGAAATGCTTCTGCCCTTGTTTCTGTAATGGCTTCTGAACATTCCCTTGAAGGCCATCTCCATGGCTCTCTAAAGGTAGCCATAAGCACATCCCATGCTCTTTGCCCCAGCGAGGATGGAAGAGGGGGCTCCAATGCTGCCCTCACCCCTTCTCCTCAACTAAGTGGCCTTATTTTGCTGTTGCCATTGATCGTTAGTCCTAAGCATTGGAGGGGATAGAGCAAATCAGCCACTGTTCTTGCTTTCTCCTTACCAAAGGGAATGCAAACCCCACGGAGGACCCACATTCAGTCTTCCATAAGGTCCATCATCTCTTTACCAAATCTCAACCACAAATAAGTTGCTCCTGGGTACATTTCTAGCAACCCAAGCACAAACAGCCACAGAGGCGCAGAGCCCAGCCACTGGAAGGGAGAGGGCAGTCTTGCAGCAGGCCAGCTGGAGCCTAGCAAAGATGACTCTTCCATGTGATCTAGAACTCTGGCTGGGAGGTTTTCTTTTCCCAGGGAAAACCCTACTTTCAACCCTGAACACCGTGGCCGGCTTTGGCCTGTCTCAGCAGCAGGCCAGCAATGAGATGGAAACTATTTTATGAGGTGGTATCCCTGCACAGAAAGCAATGGAGAGCCAGTGCAGCTTACAGAACAGGGGACTAATGCCGGCAAACCTAGAGGCGCCCAACACTGCATGCGCCATTGCATTCTGGACCAGTTGTAACCTACAGGTGGTCTTCATGGGCAGCCTCATGTAGAGTGCATTTCAATTATCGAAGGCATGAGTGACCTTGAGCAAGGCCTCCCAGTCCAGAAAAGGGCACATTTACAAAAGCATTGCACATGAAGAAACAGGGAACTATTCCATTGGCAAAGAGCTCCAATGATGTAGGAAGTCAAACAAATAAAGTGGATGTCTACCTGAGTTAATAGACATTTCTGCCAGTTTCAGGGGCAAGTCAGTGGGGCTGACGCCAGCTGGTGAGCCCAGGATGTCCGGCAAGGCGTTTCTTCGGCCAGTGCGCCCTGATGATGCAAAATCCAGCACAGGCTCCACCTCAGTCATACTTCCCCTGAAATGACACCAGGATCTCTAGATTGGTCAAGTATCTCAACTAGGGTAGATGTAAAGTAGATTCCCCCCCCCAAATAAACTTTCATTCACCCAAGCCATACACATCAGAAACATGCTCATTAGGGTTGGTCAGTTCTTGTTAAAAAGAAAGTTTGTCCTGAATTAGTTTGTGGTTTGTTCAGTTTTGGCTTAACATGTCTTATTAAGTCAGCCAAAGGTAATTTATTTCAAAAGCTAGGACAAGGCAAAGCCTTCCTTTGGGGAGATTTTATTGGAAAAGCGATTTGATCAAATCTCCAGATTGAATCAACATGCTGATATGGATTGATGATTTGGTTTATTTAATCAGATCAAATGATTTGTTGAAGTGGCTTGATATGAACTGAATTAATTTTCTGAATGAAGCTGGCTATTTGATTTGGATTGGACCTGATTCCCACATTGTTATAGTTAAACTTCATAGGCAAACCATGGCTTCCTGTGGTGTATGCTTGCCTTCCTACATCTCTTATTGGCCTTAGTTCCAGTTGGTGGAACTCAGCGTTTTATGAAAACAAAGTAGATCTTTCCACTCTAGAACCTCTCCATCCCTGATCTAACCTCATTCTCTTCTTCTAACGACAGCAACATCTCTAACTAAAGCTGAAAAACACCCCACCTTCCGAACCACCTGTTGTGGTGGAAACTGGAGGTCAATAATATCTGTAGAACCAAAAGTTTCTCAACCATTGTGTAGATCCATGCTGGTTGGGGGATTCTGGGAGTTGAAATCCATAGATCACAGAGTTGGCCAGGTTGGGAAAGACTGATCTAGATGATGCTGGGCTAGACAGACCCAGAAGATGATACAGTATGGGAGCTTTCTGTGATACAGTCCTATTAACTCTCTCTGTGTGTGTGTGTGCGTGCGTGCGTGTGTGCCTGCTGGCTTTATTACTGCTATTCTCAGACTAGATAATTGGGGTAGTCAGCTGAAGGGAAAACCTTCAAGGATCACTCTGCCAGCTGCTGCCACCCACGACTTCAAAGAAGATCCTCTTCAGCTGTTCTTTCCCCAGACAGTCTTACAGATGCTCACCCCCCCTCCTTTTCCAGGCACTTTACCATCTGCTTTTGGCATGCTGTTAAAGCCCTGCTAGCAACTATAGTCTGCAAATTCATGTTCCAAGGAAGGTTGCCCCTTTTCTCTTGACAAAGGAAGTGTGCCTGCAACAGGTGCATGCATGAAAGGTGACTCTGCCACAGGAAGGCAAAGCCCGTAGCTGTAATGGCCATTGGTGACTTTGACTTTTCTGAGGTTTATCAGAACTACTCCTCAAATGCCCAGTGTCCATTTAAAAAGTTAACACTTACTTTCCTGTTGCATAGTTATTTTTTTAAAAACATCTTAAAACTGTGTTGAGATTCCAGGCAAGGTCCATACCAGCATTTTGCATTATGCAGGCAGCTCTTACGTCCTCACGTTTTAACAGGACCTGCTCGTGCTGGAGTTTCTTTGAGATCTTTGCACCCAGAGAAGCTACCACTTAAGAAAATGCTCCTGAGTGATGCTACGTAGGACTGTGGGAAATAGAAATGAATATCTGTAGCTCAGGGTTGAATTGTGAAGTTCTTGGTGGTCTCTGAGCTTGGGTTGTTTGCTTGCAGACGTTTCATTACCCAACTAGGTAACATCATCAGTGTGAGATGATGATGTTACCTAGTTGGGCCATGAAATGTCTGCAAGTAAACAACCAAGCTCAGAGAGCACCAAGAACTCCACTGTGGGAAATATAACATGGACTTGCTTGTTCTCTTCATGAATGCAGCCTGCTTGTTCATCTTCCCTTAATTTGAGCCCAGGAAGTGAATGTGGCATGAAAGAGAAATAGATGTAATCACCCGTTTGATTGCCAGTTACTGGGGAGAGTGGAAATAATAAATGGCAGTCAGTACCTACTTCTATGTGACATCTGGTGGTTTTTTGGAAGAATGTGATCATGTTTTTCCCTCTCCTCCAGGCCATAGGGTTTTTCCCTCCATACTCCATATCCTTACTGGCCTTTTCTGAACCTATTCTGGTTTCTCTACATCCTTTGCAGGAGTGAACAAGACAACTGCGATAAATGCTTATTGACAGATTTTCACATGACATGGTGTCAATGGAAAGAACTCACACTTTTGGTGAAGAGTTGTGAAATGTTGATTAATCACAAGCCCTATGTGTCTTCTTTACTTCAAGAGTCAAACAGCAAGAAACAGGATATAGACTAAACACAAGGGAAGAGATTCCCAGGATATAAGTAGAGGAAAAACGGCTGGGATCACATTTTGCACTAAGCAATACTTTTTGCTTTTAACCTTGTTTTGCTCAGGAAGCTATAGGGACTTGAATTGCATGTAGTACTAAAGTATGAGAGCCAGTTTGGTGCAGGGGTTACAGTAGCAGGCTAGAAACTAGGAGACAGTGAGTTCTAGTCCTGCCTTAGGCATAAGTCCAGCTGGGTGACCTTGGGTCAGTCCCTCTCTTTCAGCCCTAGGAAGAAGGCAATGGCAAGCCACTTCCAAAAAACCTTGCCAAGAAAACTGGAGGGACTAGTCCAGGCAGTTGCCAGGAATCAAAAACTGACTCAAAGGCACAACCCCTCCCCCCCAAACTAAAGTATAATCAATGGTTCCAAGCCACTATAGCTGGCTTGATCCAACAGACTAAGCCAAAGACAAAAAACGAAGCAGACAGACACATAAGGCTTTATGCAACCCAGTAACTGTTTGTGGGTTTTCCTCCTTTGAAGCTTAGAGGACAGGTGATCCCTTGTTATCCCAGATGCTGTACCAACTGATTTCCTACATCTGCAGGGAGTTGAGCCAAGCGGCTTTTGCATTTCCAAGTTCTTTCAGTTCAATGTGCCAGCTCTTCTTTATAAAGCTGTACATCCTTTGTCAGCAAGATAAGTGAGAAATCACTTTTTTCCATGTAAGAAAAATGTCTTCAAATTGAGCTTGGCTCTTGGTGATTTACATGGGCACATCTGTGCAGTTTTCTTATGGAAGTGGTTTGCCACTGTGTTCTTCCAGGATATTTCCCCCAACTTTCCAATCTAATCTACAGGCTGGACAATTCCTAGTGGTCTCTCCTCCAAATATTAACCAGGGACAATTCCACTTAGTTTTCTAGAAAAGCCAAGGACAATTAGGTACTATTACCTTCCTATAATGCATAGGCCCTTTCAGGTGCGCCACTGACATGACAGCTAAAGCTGGTAGAGCTTCAGATCACATCCTTTTCTGTGTCAGCACTCTGGTGGTAGAACTCAGTCTTGGGAGAGGTCATCTTAGCCTCATTTTGGTCTAGGTTTAAGAAAGCTGCAAAAACTGCTGGTGTTTTCCTACAGGTACCCCCTGGTGCCAGCAATCAAAAGGATTGGGCTGCTGTTCCATCTTTCTCTCCTTAATTTGATTTTTCTGATAAGGAACAAGGGGAAAAAAATGAAGAAATGGTGGGAAATACAAAAGGGCACAAATGAAAGGTGACATCATCTGGCACTCTTGTAGAATTCTGCGAACAAAGCAGGATATTTCATTTTTATTAGCTGCTGTTTGATTCTGCTGCCTGAACCTCCCTTAACTGATGGATATGATTTTAAAGTTGTACATTGCTATGAGGTCCTCAGGGGCAGCAAAATGGTTCAGTTCATGCAAACAGACATTAAAAAAAAGAAATAAAAGAAATCATTGCCTCCCTGCACTACTAAAAGCTAATCTGCCAGAGTTGAAACCTATCACCTCTGACCCAGGTAGCTTCGTCATAGATTTGGATCATGCGATTTAATTGGTGGGCTTCAACTTCAGGAAGATTAGCAGCAGGCGAATGAGCAAATTCCTTTGCACAAGATGAGGACTGGATATGCCAGCACCGTTCTAATGATTGCAATTGAAGCTTCCCTTCCAGATCTAGACCAGAAAAGCTGGAAAGTGAGAGGAAGAAATTGGAAGTGCTTAAGTAGGGCACGAGTGGGTGGAGGGTGGATTTCTGAAATGCACATTTATAGTATGAAAGGAGCTGGGTGCTGGATCATTTGTGTCTCTAAGAGTCTGGCTGTTGGTAAGAGAGCAAGAGACTACGGTTGGGTTCACGCAGCCAAGAATGAATGCTATACGATGGGCTTACTCCAATGTGTAAGCCCACCCTGCATGGTGTACGCGTGGGAAAGAATTGGGATTTAATGAGAAGTTCCTGTTGGTTGGCTGCATTACCTTTTGACATATTGTCACAAAATATTGATATCAAATTCTGCCTACCTGCCTAATTTTTGGCACTCACACAATGGTCTCTCTTTCTCAATATGCCCTAACTTTCCAACCTTTGGCTAATATCAAACACCCAATTAAACAAAAGCCCAGTTAAGTGAAACCAAAGCCTCCAGGGGGGACATTTTTGCACACTGACCCCTACAACAGGATATCTGCAATTCTCTGCCAAGCAAATCCCAGCCTTGCCTCGCTGATGCTCTCCATCCATCCTCATGGCATTAGGAATGGTTAGCCTTTAAGGTGTCACAGGAACCCTGGTTCTGATGTCCTTTTGGCCGCAGCAACAGATGAGCCCTGCTCATCTAACCTCCCCACCGCGCCCATACCTTCTAACCCCTCCCTCTCACCCTCGAAGAGGTTTCAGGCTTTGCAGCCCTTCCCTGCTTCCCTTTGGGAATTGCACCACGTTGGCTTGGAATCTTTGCAGAATGCTCATTAACCTCATAATGCACCCAGGCCATGAGATGGAAGCAGCTGGGGCGTCAAATGCTGCATCCTGGAAAGTTTCATTACCTTGCATTGCACACCCATGCTTTTCCAGAGAAGCCCTTCCTATCCTTTCCCACCTTGTCTGGTCATCCTCTTTTGTTCTTCAAACCTTAAGGAGGCTAGTCCCCTGACTAGCTGGCTCATCAACAGATTGCATCCAGCCAACCAGATGAATAATGTTGAGAGTTACCTGTAACCTACCCCACCATAGTCCACCCACCCACCCTTCCTTCCTACATGGAAAGTGCAACCCCTCCTCCTTCCACTCCAACGAAAGGAGAACCAAGCTGACATACTTACCAAGGGAGTTGTGGAGAAATGGAAGGGCTGATCTCCAAGGAGGGCTCTCAGGCGAGATCGGGGAGCAGGAGCAGAACAATAATTCACGGAATCTGCCTTGAAGCATGTGCACCCCCTGTGTCTAGTCAGTCTCCATGGTCTCCTGGAGCATCCCTCTTCCTCAATTTGCAAGATGCTTTGGGTATCAGCAGACTGTGAGTTGCTTGCCTGGAACGCCTGCCGGATCTACCAACTGCTTAGAAGGGGGTGCAGGAGGGAGACGTGCATACATTTCATTGCTCTCCTTTGCTGGTTGAGCTGGCATAGCCCCCTTGCCTTTTCCTTCCCTTCTATTTCAAAGGAAGAAAGCTGAATTCCTTGTTTCCCATCCGCCTTGCATAAATCTCCCCCTTTTTTCCTCTTGTCTCTTCCTCCTGCCTTGCCTCTCAGTTGGCACAACTCTGGGAGCTTGCCTCTGCTACACATGGTGGTTTTCAGCTGCCAAAGGGGTAGATTCACCTCCCTGCCGGAGCATTTTGATGCAAGGCGACAGCCTTCCTAATCTCCAAGGCTGGGTTTAGTTTGCTTCCCTCCTCAGCTCTCCCACTCCCTGCTTTTCCCCACTGTCATTTCTGAGCAACAGGTTCTTGATTTTTATTTTTGCACATCCCTGTTCTTTTCACACAGGCACCCCACAGCAGCTGCTGGATGGCCCCACGGCTTCTTCAACGTTGCTCCAGGCGGAAGAGGAGCCGAAACAAACATTTCTGAAGGGATGAGGGCAATTTCCTGGAAGGATATCCATGGCGTTTCCAGGTTCCAGGGTTTAATTTTTGCATTTGTGTTTTGAGGACGGTCCTTGGGGCTGCAAACCTTTTAAACAAAGGAAAATGCATAATGAAATTAGGGGAATGAAAAGGAACATGGATTGGCATTGAAGTGAATGGATTCCAAGCGGGCACCAGCAGGCATCAGAGTCTGTGTGGACTCTTAAGTTAGAGAAATGGATGGGGAAAGGGATGCTAAATCACAATGACAGGTAGGCTGGCTACTAGTCTAACTTCATTCTTCAGAGCAGAGGAAAGGGTGACACCCGAATCCAAGAAGAAGGCCACCTGGATGTTTTTTTACAAGGAGGTTTCAGCTGTGAAGGGAAGGAATCCCAGGCAACATATTCAATAAAATAGCATGCCTGGTTGTTCTGTTTAAGGGAAGTGTTTGCTTCTTACAGTTCCTGGACAATCTGGCCTTCAGAAGTGAAGCAAAAGGGTATTTGGAGAGATGGGAAAAGGAAAGCCGATCTTGATACTGAATGCCTGCGTTCGCACAATATGTTAAGGCTGGGTTCTTTATTGCATTAAGATGTAATTTTTAAAAAACCTGTGGTTTGTTGTCTAATCCACAACAGATGGATTTATAGAACATGCTAAGTCAAACCTAAAGAACCACAATATGGCTTTTCAGATATGTTCCAACTAAGCCACCACACAGTCAACTGATTGTGTTTCACCACACGTATCAAAATCTTTCATCAAGAGTCTTCAAGTCAACAATGTGCAAGGGGCTGATAGTCTTTTTCATCCTCGCTCACTAACTTAAAAATGGAGGGTCTTCATCAGACTCGGACCCAGGAAAGCTTGACTTCAGCTGGATCTTGCTGGTGTAATATTTGTTTCCAGCCCTTACAGCTTGGCCAGGGGGTTCTTCTGCATAGGCTGCAGAGTGTTCACAGCCTTGAATAGACAAGAAAGTCATCAACCTTTTCAGATCTTGGACCTGCATGCAGAACTTCTGAGAGACATGGTGGTTTACTGGCTAAGTTAGTGAACTGGAGCCAAGGAGATCCAGGTTCAAGGCCATCCTCAACCACAGAACCTCACTGGATGATTCTAGGTCAGTTGCTCTCTGTCAGCCAAACCCACCTTACAGAGTGGCCATGGGGAAAAATAGGAGGAGGGAGCGCTATGTGTACCACCATGCATCCTTGGATGAAACAGGTAATATCATTAACTAAATAAATAAATAAAATGGGACTTGCCAAGACCCAGAATTCCAGGAGAAAAAAAAGGATCCTGACTTAGATGGACAGAGGCATCATGGAAGCCAACAGAGCAATTTTTAGTTGCACTGGCTATGGGCCCTGAGACCAGAGACCCAAGGCCTCTGATTTAGAACCAGCAGTGATTGCAGTCCCTGAGGCTGACCCAATCAAGGGGCTCCTTGCCTATGACACTCTCACCATGACTCCCTGAACCTGAATGAAATCAGGCAGTGTAAAGTAGCATGCTGGCTGGGGAATTCTGAGAGTTGAAGCCCACACATTTTAAAGTTGCCAAGGTTGAGAAACCCAGCTTTAAATATCTCCATTGGACAAAAGGAGCAGACCCTGGAGGTACAGTCAAATTGACCATGGGGCAAACCTAGTTGCTGCTTTGATGGGACTGTCCAAGGTCCTGAAGGAGAACTCCTTTAGAAGAAGGACAGGCACTCTCAAGATGTTTTGGGCCACTGCTCCCCACAATTCTTTGCCTTTGGCCCTTCTGGCTGTGGTTGATGGGAGATGAAATCCAAAACTGACCTGTATGGCTCAGTTCACACATGGTGCTGTGCGGTCACATGGTTTGCTTGGTTTTGTCTTAGCAGCCTTGTGATTTGTAAACCATGGTTTATAGGGCACAACAGTTTATTTAATAAATGGGGGTTAAACTCAACTATGGCCCAGCAATATGTGTGAATTCAATAAAGTTTTCCTGATGTGGTCTCTTCCAGATGGGGGGCTGTAATGCTCAGAATTTCCAGCCAGCAGAAACATCTGGGCGAGAGTCTAGGGATTAGTAACCCAAACACTTCTGAAGAAGTCTGATGTATACCATATTCAAAACGCAAAAGAGTCAATGCATAGGTTTTGCTCAGTATCAAGCAATATGGAAGGTTATCACATTTTTCAATTATTGGTTTGTTAATATCCTAGTGGTCTGCTGGTAAAATGTTGAAACTGCTTTTTGGTTCTTGGCCTTTCTGGGTATTTTTATGCATGAATTCACACTACCTATAAATAGTGCTGCCAGTGAAAGAGGTTAGCCCATGTCTTTTATTATTTCCAAAATGTGAGCATTAAAAATGTTTTAAAATGTTTTAAATAATTTTTTTAAAAATCCTAAAATCGGAAGAAGTCTGATCGCACCTTTTCAGACTAACAAATTTTATTAAGAGACAGAAGCTTTTGTGAGTGTGTCTTTTAATAGAATTTGTTGGTCTGAAAAGGAGATATCAGACTCATGATTTTTGACTACTGTAGCCTTACATGGCTCTCTCCAACAATGTTTTAAAAAGTCCTAGTAGGGTTTAAGAAAAGGTGACAGTTTAAAAAGTGATGGTTCAGATTTTCTGAAAGTCAGCTGTTCTTCCCTCCACCCAGTTCCATGTTTTCTTCATCCTTTTTAACCTCTCCCATATTACTTTTACATTTTTCCTCTCAACCTTCAACATCCTCTGGCTAAGCATGTTCAAGTTCTCCCAGATCTGACTTGGGAGTCTCTTTCACTCTGTGAGATGTTTTCTCCACTGGTGTTATCAAGGTAGATCTTGGGGGCAGAAGTCTTGGGCTCCAATTTACAGAGTGGAGAAGAAGGTTCCTCAATATACAGCAGTGGAAATAGAATAATATAAGCTACAGTAAACTACAGTGTAAAGGGGTGGTTATAGAGGTGTACTATGTGACCAGAATTTAAGATTACCTATGTTTTCCTTGTGACACTTTATGGAAGTGAAAGTTGGACTTTGAAAAAGCAGGTTAGAAAGGGTATTGACAGTTTTAACTTTGGTGTTGGAGAAGACTCCTGAAAATATCATAGACAGCCAAGAAAACAAACAAATGGATCATAGAATAAATCAATTCAGAGTTTTCACTTGAGGCACAAATGACCAGGCTCAAAACTATCATATTTTGGACACATTATGTGAAGACCTAGCTCTCTTGGGAAGTCCATAAAGCTGGGAAAAGTAGAAATAAAGAGAAGCGGGTGGCCAGCAGCAAGGTGGTTGGACTAGGTCACAGCAGCAATGGGTGGCACCTTTGAAAGACCTGAAGGGCCAGATTGGAGATAGGTCATCCAGAAGAAGGTCTATCTGTGTGGTTACTAAGCATGGCTGTCTATGATATTTTCAGGAGCTTGATGGCACATACTCAAATCAACCAATGTGCACCACTATTTTCCCCAAAAGCAAAGATCCCCAAATTTTCCATCCAAATACAGCTCCCAATTTGTAGCCACATCTGGTTGGGGGTCCTCAGCTCTCCCAAACATTTTCACTTCTCCTTTGGTTGACTTGATGGGCCCAGCTCTGGACTTAATTATCATATACCCCTCTTCCCATTTGACATATATATTACAAACTTTGCTTTACTTAAAATGTAGCAAACCAGCCTTGCTGCACTGAGTTCCCCCTGCTGGGGATTTTAGGGTCCTGGATTGGTGCCCTAAAGTCCTACTCCAAGAGCATAATTGACTGAAGTGATTTGTGAGTAGAACAATCTAGGAGAACCAATGTGGTGCAATGGTGAAGGTGTTGCACTGGGAGTGCCAAGACAAACCTGGGTCTGCCCTCAGCCATGGAAATTCCCTGGATCATTTTGGGCCACTCACTCTCTCCCAGCCGATCCACATCACAAGGTGGGGGAAAGATTGCTGTACATACCCTCTTGAGTTCCTGCAGGAAAAGCAGGATATAAATCGAGCAAGTGAGTGCTCCAAATCTACCTTTCCCACCAGCTGTGCATTCTGCAAGGTGATAGAAACAGGGATGGCTGGAGCTCCCCTCCTCCATGACCCATCCGTGCATGTGTCTTCACTCTCTCTTCAGAGAAGTCAACCCGCTGCCCACTCCTCTAGTCCTGGTTGCAGTTTTGCAGGGCACAACATCCCCCTCCACAAGCCCAGCTCATTCCAAAGGATTTACTTAAAGCTCTTGCTTATTTTTCATCCTTGACTGCTGTTATATTGACATCCTCTTTAGATACTGTGCTGGCTCCAGGCAACTCACTAACCCCTTTCACAGGTCTCTAAATATAGTCCCAGCAGCTAAGCAAAATTCACTTAGCAGCCTGGCATTTGCAGAGCTGTGTACCAGCAGATCCTGGGGGCAGTTTGCAGGGAGAAGTCTTATGCAGAGGGAGAAAGGACTTGTATTTGAGGTTGATCAGCACCCTCTGGGCCAGTTCTATTGCAATCTTATTTCAATTTCAGCAACTCACATTGCTCATGAAATCCCTGCCTTTTTCTTTTCTTTTTTCCAGCCTGCCATTTCTTCTTGTTATATCACTTTTGCCCATTCTGATTCAGTCTTCAGTTGCTAATTCTGATGGCAACTGATTTTGCATGGTTCTTTGTTGGGTTTAACAGCAAACAGCTTGCAATTAAGTTCACACAATATGCTGGGAATAATCCTTGCTTTGCAAATCCATACAATGGCTTGGCTCCCGAACCATGCGAAACCAACCTGCATTATGGCGTTGAACCATAAGTGATGGAGCCTTTATGCTGCACTATGAGGGGATTTTGCTCAGTTCTGGCTCCTTGCAGAGTATGAACCCAGCCTCTATGCAGTCCCAACTCAGCATTCTGTGCACATCAGGACTTGTTCCACAAATGATGTGTAAAACAAACCCTGAATGCTGCAAGTGAATCCAGCCCAAGAATATATGGGATAGGTTCATGAGGACTGTTTGTAAGAGTAACTTTCAGGTTTAAACATTTCCATTGGAATAAGGGTGAAGGTCCTTCTCCTCTCTCTTGTGACAGAAGGACAGTTTGTATTTGTTCATGGATGGATGGATGGATGGATGGATGGATGGATGGATGGATGGATAGATAGATAGATAGATAGATAGATAGATAGATAGATAGATAGATAGATAGATAGATAGATTGATTGATTGATTGATTGATTCTGGTGCCTTTGAGTCAGTCTTAACTTCTGGCAACTGCCTGGACAAGTTCCTGTAGTTTTCTTGGCAAGATTTTGGAAGTAGTTTGCCATTATCATCTTCTTCCCAGGGCTGAGAGGGACTGGCCCAAGGTCACCCAAGTGGCTTCGTGCCCAAGGTGGGACTAGAAATCACAGTCTCCCAGTTTCTAGCCCGGTGCCTTAACCACTACACCAAATTGGCTCTCTCCTTTGATAATTCATCCCCCCCTTAATCATTGTGAGAAGTAATTCTCAGACATGTAAGTTCATAGTGAGCAACTGCTGCACTGTAAAGTCTGAGAACTCTGTCATATCTACAGGTAGGTCTCAATTAGTGTGGTTAACGAATCCCATGAAATGGTCGCATGATTCAAATTTGCACTATTTGAAGTGATTTTTCTACGGAAAATAGGGTAATTGGTTCCAGCTTGACAGAAACAGGCAACAAAAAGGTTTAAACATAAACATTTATGTTTATTAATAAAATACTGTATAACAGTAAAAGAGGATAAACCCACATCCAAAGCCCACCTGCTATCTCCTGTGTTCCACTGTAGTTCTTCAAAGTGAGCCTCTTCTTTCAGTTTTCCTCAGACGGAGCCTTCTTTTCCTCCATTTTGCACACACAACGATTAGCGTCTAAACCCCAGTGGCAACTGCACATATGCTAGCCTCACACTGACTGAATTTTGGCTCACAGTAAACGTGACCTGGTATCAATTTATCAATCACACTAAACTGAATTTCGCACGATTCGAACTCACACAAATTGCAACTTACCTGTAGATTAACAATGATTAAAAGTAACTAGTTTATTTAGTTTTTGCCCAAACAACACCAATGAAATAATTCACTGGGGGTGGGGAGTCACAGAAATGTATTTAATATTTGATTAATATTAATTGAGCCATTGCTCAGTTGTCATTGTCAAATTTCCTTTTCTTCAGAAACTTTTGTGGAAGGCAGGATGACAGTTCTGTTTTATCTTACTAGACCCTCAGCTTGACATCCTACAGACAGGCTGGATTCACACAATACTCTGCACTAGGCTAAAAGAGATTTGGGTGGTTTGTGATCTGCACAGCTAGGGGACAACCCCCGAGCCAAATTTGGCTGTTGGGTTAGATCTCTATATAACTTGGATGGAAGAAAGCAATGACAAGCCACCTTTGGCTACATGGATGTGTTCACGAAGTTACCCAGAGCTGAAGGAGGCTTCATTCTTTAATTTGTAGCGTAATGGACTGTGGGAACCAGAATTTTATGTTAAGCCATGGTATATTTGTCAGAGCATAGCATAGTCTGTGAATGCAGCAATTGTATGTTGTTGTCCCACATCTTGTCTCTTGCATGTCATGTGAACTCCAAACAAACTGCATTATGGCTTAGTGTGATGTGTGAATTACGTCAAGGATTCTGCTTCCTCCAACAATTGGTATGTCACAACGCATATCTAAGTCATCCCAAGTGAAAACCATCCAGGCTGAGTTTATACATTCTACTAAGCCATAGCTTGCTGAACTAGGGTTTATTGAATAAACCACAATTGCCTGGCTTTGAACATCACACTAAGCCATACACATGGTTTACAAATCAGAATTGGTTGGCTTCACACAACACCCAGTTGACTAGATCATGGCTCCCACTTTGCCTTCACTCACTGCATTCCCACAGAGCAATTAGGTTCACATGTCACACAAACCATAATATGGTTTGGTTTCAACATAGGTTATTGGCCATTTACAACTTCATATGTTGTATGAACTGATGGGGCAAGCCATGACACAGTGTGATGTGTGAACCCTGCCAATCCTCAACATAAGCTTGGGTAGAATAAAACCCACTTTTCTCTCTCCAAAGTATTGCTGCAATTTCGTTATTTTTATTTGAATAGACATTCATCCTGCCATTCCTCCAAGATAAAGAGGCGTCCACAAGCCCGCCTTATTTTGATCTCCAACAACCCTGTGAGGTGGGGCTGGAAGACACCCAGTGGCCCCAAATCACCCCAGGAGCTGTTTTCTTATCTGCAGGTATCACATGCAAAGCTGACCCTCGCTCCTGCAACGGACAGAGCGGCCTTCAAAAAGCACGACCCTGTTCCACGGTGCTAAAGATGGGCGGGGGGGAAACCCTCACCCGGGACCGGGGCCGCGGCGCGCGTGCAGGCGAGGAGCACCAATCCCGAATGAGCGACAGCCCGTAGACACAGCTCTAAGCCAATCGCGCATAGCCCGCCCCGGCAGGAAAGGCGGGCCAATAACGTCACGCCTCCCACGCCCCTCTGATTGACAGGTCTACATTTAAAGCCTCCCAAGCAGCCGACTCGCCAGACCGCCGCCCGCTCCGGTTGGCCACGTGACCCCACCTGCTTAATTTTGCGCCCCGCCCCAGGAAGCCTGCGTAGAGCGGCGGAGGCAGCCGGAGATTGCCGAGTGGCTTCGGCAGGTCGCAGTGGGACTTGATCGCTTTCGGGAACTGCGCCCGACTGAGTTGGGTCTGTAAGGCGGCGGTGTCCGGAGGCGCGGCTGTCGACATGGGCGCGTGCCTGGGGGTCTGCTCTCTGCTGAGCTGCGTGAGTGTCTCTGTCCCCGTCGGGGGAGCCTGACCCTCCCGAGGGTTTCTCGGGGCAAGCGGCGGCGCCGACGACTTTTCGGTCCCTTTTGCTTGCGGGCGTCTTGGGGGGCTGGACGGGGAAAAAGGGGGAAGGGGAGGTCGGGATCTGAGACCGGCGCCATTCTCGCCCCCCCACCCCGGTTATTCGTGAACCCGCCCCGGTGGTCCCTCTCTGGTCCTGCCCGGGTTTGCTCGGAAGCCGGCTAAAAGTTTTGCTTCCCTTCCCTTCTCCTGCCTTGTTGCCCCTTCTGAAATCGCGCTCTCGCCCCGTGTTTCCTGCTTCCCCTTCGTTCTCCCCCCCCCCACGGAGGAAGGTTGCGGGGTCCTTTTAAATGTTCAGTAACCAAAAGGAAGAAATTCAACAGGTGCGGCTGTTGTACGAAGCCCCCCAAGCCCCGCTTGTCCGTGTTCAGTGGATGGAGGGAATGAGGCTTGAGAATCGAGCGACACTTCCTGGTTAGTTCCTTTTGAAGTGTCGGGGCAGGAGACTCGCAGGCTGCTGTTCAACCGGGGGTCCCAGCTCCCCTGGAGGCTTGTGGATAGCTCCGTGGTTTCTTCCCTGCCTTCTGTTTGTTTTGGAAAAGCGGGTGGACGCAGAGGCTGGGTGCCCAGATGGGTCTCAACTATGGTTTGCTTAATTGTAGTTTATTGAACGAACCACAGTTGTAGGTTTATACTTCCTGCTCAACTCCAACCAGACATTTTAGGGCTCGGGATTCTAAAGGGAGTCAGATGGGAAAGAAATCCGCTCCTTTAGCTTTGGTGTAATAAAAGTTTAATATTAATCTTTCCCCGTTTCAGACCTCAGTCCCTTTGGAATCCAAAAATGCTGTGGATGTCCGTTTTCTCAGTAATTCTGCAGTGCACTGAGTGTAAGGTCTGATGAGTGTCAGGCAGAATTTGAGATGGGCTGCTCACCGCTATTGTACTATACATTCCACCGGGCTGAAGATATTCAGCGTAGCTTTGGGAAAGTTGGTGTACAGTGATGTTAATAGGTATATTTTTTTTTCCTTGGGCCAATGGGACATGCCTACAAACATTCCTTTTTTATGCAATGAGTTGAGAGAGACTTTCACTGACCTTTTGAGTTAATCCTTTAAAGGTAGTTCTGGAATGAGCGGGAACAACAGACACATGAAGGTTGCCACTTGGCTCGTCCCTCCGAAACTGCTTCCCCCGTTCCATGGTACAAGAACCCTTTTTGAAAAGCCCTCATAATTGGCATTTTGGGACATGTAATTTATGTGAACGGTAATCTTTGCAGTAATGTCGTTGGAAGGTTTTTTGGGGTGTGGTCAATGCCCTGGAAACCAAAACTGAGAGTGGAAATGGGAAGACAGGTGTGAGGCAACGCCAAGTTATCACGAGGTGGTTGTCTTTGTACGCTTAGGGTATGACTTCACAGAAAGTCATCTGGGAGTGAACCAAGCTGAATTCAGTGGGATGGACTTCTGAATAAATGTGCTGTTAGCGTCAAACTTTAGAAGCATGTAAACTGGTGGATGTTCCAAATCTTCCAGGAAAAGCCCTTAAAAAAAAAAACACAGCTGTTGTCAAAAATCTGATTGTTAAAACTTAATTAGACAAAATCTGCACAAGTGACCATGGCATGATGTTTATATAGGTGTGTGCGGCCTCATATTTATTAATTGGTGATAGATTATTATTACAGTAGTAGTTTAAATTGCTTACCGGGATTCATAATTGTAGATTCAGACCTCAGCTTGTTAAAACAGATTGATCTGATGTCTGTTTAGTTTTTAGACTGATATACTGCACTTTCTCTAATAAGAGCAGATGGTTTACGTCATACTTGTTCTTCCAAATCTTTCCCTCACAACAACCTTGTGAGGTAGGCTGGTCTTAGAAAGCTTCAGTAATTGAGGTGGACTTGGATCTGGGTTCTACCTTTGGAGAGGCCAGATTTGTGGTACAAATGAGGGCTCATCTCTGTGCAAAATGCAAAGGATTTATTTTCTAGTACCAATGACATGCATTTTTTTTTTAATTGCCCTCTGCTTTCCAGTCACGCATGTTTCAAAGTGAGGAGTAATGTTGGCCAAATAAGATTCAAAAGCAATGGGAGAAATCTGCTTCAGTTCATCTCTTCTTGAATCCTGTTGGAAGGAAAGAGATTCAGACCTGTCATTCTATGGACCCAGAATGTAGCAATAAGCCTCAATGAAATGGGAGTTTTATGTCCTCATATTGAAATCAGTGAAGTAAAAGTCTTTGTGAAAAGTTCTTGGAACTTATTTCTTTAATTAGGTGCCTTTGAGTCAGTGTTGACTCCTGGTGACTGCCTGGACAGGTCCCTGCAGTTTTCTCTGCAATATTTTCAGGAGTGGTTTGCCATTCCCTCCTTCCTAGGGCTGAGAGCGAGTGACTGGCCCAAGGTTACTCAGCTGGCTTTGAACTAAGGCAGGATTAGAACTCACGGTCTCCCGGTTTCTAGCCTGGTGCCTTAACCACTACAACAAACTGGCTCAGAATATGTGTTAACTTTGGACGATTCAGAGAAAGATATATATCAGCTGGTTGAAAGTCTGGTGCATTTCGTAAGTTGTGGTGTGGAATAGGACAGCAGTTAGGAAATGTAGGAAACTTGTAACGTTTCTGCAAAAAGCAACTATGGACAGGCTAAAACGATTGAACCGATCAGGATCTTGTATGGTTTCCTAGGTTAAGAAATATACTAAATTATGAATAAGACAGTTGCATTGAAGGAGTTTGTAAAAGGAAAGATAACGATACTATTGCATGATTGTTACTAATTTGAGGATTACTGTATGGAAGCTTCAGGAAAGAAAATACATAGTTCCTAAACTCTTGTAACACTGATGCAAAAAAATAATTTGCTGTTAAGTAACAATGAAGTGAAATGCCACAACCTGGCATTCTTTCGGGAGCCAATCAACTCGTTAAAGCATTTTTATCCACATTGTTACGTTAATAAGCTCTAGCCAACGTTAAAAAAAAAAAAATCTTTACAATTTGGAAAAACAAAAGTGATATCCAAAAATACAAACTAAAACATTTCGATTGTTTAAACAGAAGTAGAAAAAAAGGGAGGAAAAGCAAATTAAAAGGATCTGAATTCTGGCTCTTTAGAAATATAACATTGTACAAAAGGCTTGGTCCTGTTCTATGGTCAAAGTTGGAGTATCTCGGTAGGAAGTGTGAGCTGTGAAAGGAGTATATACATTGATTAAAATTTGCCAAGTATTTGTTGGCTCTGATTTTGCACTGCACCCAAACCCTCCAAAGCAGTGTTTCTCAACCTTGGCAGCTTGAAGATGTGTGGACTTCAACTCCCAGAATAGAATTGTAGTCTAGCCCATCTGATGAACGGAAAGCTGGGTACTGAGTTCTCAGGAAACACATCTGGAGGTATGTAGAAAGGAAGTGGCCCGTTGCAGACTCTTGCTTTGTAGACCGCACAGCAATGCAGGTTGCTTTGGCTTCAGCACAATACGCTAAGCCAGGCCAACCGTTGTGGGTTATAAACCATGGGCGGTGCCTCAGCATTATCTGTGAGCCCATTCAGTGGTTGATTCAGTAAGTCATTGTTCAAGTATGGCTTAAAGTGGTCTGTGAAACAAGTCAACAAGCCCGTAATCTTGAAGTCATGAGGAGCAGAAAGGATCAAGATGCAGATGGAAGGACAAGCCACGCAAAGGCCATTCCAGAACCTTGCTAAGCTGGACTTTTCCCCTCCTCTCCACAGGGACGTTACCACCAGCTGGGAAAGAGAATAGATTTTTGTTCCTAAATTATATTCTAGACATTTTCATTTACAGTAATGTTCATTGCTTACCAGTAGCTTTGGGAGGTTTGTTATACAAGAAGCAAGAACTAAATAAGTGTAATGATAACTTCCCGGTGGAGTCCCTTTTCAAAATTATTTATTTTTCATAACCACATCTCTGTTTGTTTGGAACATTTTAACGTTTATTTGAAAATATTTAAGGAACAATGACTAGGTAAAAGAAAAAAAGAAGGAAGCGAAAAAGTACATAGTGGGTGGAAATTAAAAATATCCAGGAAAGAGAATTTACAGTTGTCATAAAATTTAAAATTCATTATTTAATTGATTAAGCAATGGATTGAATATATGCCACTACACTATGTCTTAAGAAATAATTGAAAATCACAACAAAACTCTAAATATTATTAGTAATATCACGATCGCCACTGTTTATTTTGATTCCTCGCATAAATGCACATGGTCTTGTAAGGAAAAAAAACGCCTTGCCTTCTCACATGGCTGCTGCTTCTCCTTCTCGGCAGGCATCGTGCCTCTGTGGTTCAGCTTCTTGCATATTATGTGGCTGCTGCCCGTCTACGAAGAATTCAACTATAACGCGCCTGAGCTTCACCTTGTTGCTCTTCCTGGGGACAGTCGTGTCCATCATAATGATAATTCCAGGCGTGGAGGCACAGCTGTACAAGGTGAGTTGCGCCCTTTCCCCTGGGCTTTGAAATGAGGCCCAACGTGCTTCAGAATGTCATTCAAGTCAGCTAATACTATGTAATTTTAGCAATTATAATCCTTGTTAGGGCTGTGTGAGACATTTTGAACTTGCAGCAGTTGTTCCAAGTTTGAAATGGGTTGCTCCAACGTTATTGGAAGGTCCCAACACTTCTGATCATTCTGGAAATGTTTTGAGCTCTAGACAGCTCCATTTCATAATATTTCCAGAATTCTTCAGGAATGGTGGCTGTGTTGGAACACTTCTGGTGTCTGGAATGGAGCATTATGCATTTGAAAGATCTTACAGACCACTGATAGTAATTCCATAGTACATAATGTTCATATCCTGTCTTTTTTCTGGGAACACAAGATGTTTTATCTTTGCAATGGCCACTTGGTTGGTTGGTAGGTTGGTTGGGCTGAGAGAAAGGGACTTGCCAAAGTCACCAATCAGCTCCATGGTTGAACAGAAGCTTGGCTGTGGATCTTCTCAATCTCAGAGTGGCACCATAACTTCTGCATTACACTGAATGTCACTGAAGACAACCTTAGTTACTTCATATTGGGATATTGGGCTTCCCTCCCCATAGAAATTTCTTTGAAGAGTTTTGGGAAACTACAGCTTAGATTAGAATGCCAGACCCTATGAGTAAACAGGAGCTGAATATAGAGCACACAGTTCCCTTACTGAGATAGCTACCCTCTCTTCCTGTTTATTTCTGTCTACTATTCAAAGAACTGATGATGACCTTGAACATAGGTATGGCCTAACTAGGAATTATGGGATGGGAAATTCTAAATACCTGGAGGGCACAGAGTTGACTGAGGCTATCAAAAGCTGGTCTATTCCTAAGGTGTCCTTCTCTCTCCTTGACCTGCTCGGACCACAACAATTCAAGGGTATCACAAATCGAGTGCTGAGAATTGACTAATGATTCTTCCCCTACCTTCATACTTGTACACATGATATTAAGCTTATTAATTCATAAAGCTTTCTCCTTATGCCATTAATAAGTTTCTTGGGGTTTTAGAAAGCTCCAAGAAATACCCAAACAGCCTCTTGGTCCTTTAACCTTCCACTTACCTGCTGTGGTATGCCAAGCTCTAGTTTTAGCTTCATAACAGGCAGGAGTGGAAATTGGTAAAGAAGCCAATTTGTGATCTATCTGTTTGCTCTTTAAGTGGTTTGCATAACGTCTGCCTTGTGGGGCCATCTATTCACTGGGTGGGTTTTACTATTAAAAAGAGCACGAGAATCTAGCTGCCATTTGCAGGAGTGTTTTCTTCCCCTGTGAAGGATGGTTGAGGTTTGCTACCTCATTCTTGCTGTGTTTTAGAGTTTCTCTGTGTTTTTGAGCGTCTTTTATTGCCAAAGTCAATGGATGGAGGGTCCAACTGCTGATTGGTTTGGGTTGTATATTTCTCCACCACCCCATAGCTTTCCTGGTTGCCCAGATTTCCCAGTTGGGAACAACCCCAGGGGAGGAGTGCCCTCCTGAATTTGTTCTTTGGATTGACCGGAAGGGTAAGATGCCAGGGAAAGGTGGAAAGATCATGGTGAAATTTGGCCACTTCACCTCCACCAAAAGCAAGAGTCTTCTCAAGTTTCTTTAACAAGATTTATTGAAAGGGGATAGGGTTACAAAAATCTCAGCAACTGGATCGTTTCCCCTCTTTAAGATTCAGTTTACCTCCTGGGTTCATAAGATGGAGACTTTCTCAGTCTCTGACCCATGGTACCTGTGAGAATGGGTGAAGAGGCTCTTCTCTTAAGTGATAATTGAGGAATGTGTAGTTGGTTAGAATATAAATCTCTCTCCAGTTCTAAATATGCCATTATGTTATCCATACCGTAACATGGGGAATTTTACCAACTTTATAATGTCCTTTGAAAATTATTGTATAAATAATTCTTTTCTTGTTAAATTGAAAAAGAACGTTGAGAAACATGCAGGGAAATAATCAGTCGTTGTTGTATTAAAGATTAGGGCTTTTAAAGTCTTCTTTTTTCTTTGACCAGCTTCCTGGATTCTGCACGGGAAGCAATTCGCTCGTGGGCATCCAAGTTGACTGCAAGGCCTTCCTGGGTCTCAAATCAGTGTACCGCATGTGTTTTGCCACAGCATCGTTCTTCTTCCTCTTTGCCTTGCTGATGATCTGTGTCAGGAGCAGCAAGGACCCGCGAGCTTCGATACAGAACGGGTGAGGCCATGCTAGTTACACTCACGTTTTGTCCTGTCCCAGACAGCAAACCAGATCAGGGAATCTGGGAGTTTATTCTGGGAGAAGTTCCTTTGATTCAACTTGCAGTTTCACTTCGTGCGTTTGTGTGTCTGTGATTAAATGGCAAACGAAGCCGCAGAACCAATATTGATTTTGACTGTGATTCAAGGGTTTACTTTTTGCTCAGGCATCATTTCAAAGCTTGTCTTTCTCTCATCTCAGGACATGAAGCTGAACCTGATAGGATCACCACATGTGTAAACATAGACATGTTTCTTTAACCTCAGGATGTGAAACTTTGTTCTTCTACTTCTGTCTTCTTGCTAGCACCCCCATCTTCCATAAGTTTCTCCACTGATCTGTTCCTTCCAGGCTTCTAACAGATATTTTTTTAAAAAATAATTTTTTATGAAGCATTGTTCGCTCCTAGAGGTTGCCAAGACCATCTTTGGTAGAATTCCAGTCAAAAAGAATGGAGATCTAAGAAACAGATAAAAACGTTTCATCTTTTGAAGCTGACCTTGCCTGCACAGACAGTTGGGTCAATTTTTATTGTGTATTGTCAAATTCGGTTAAAAACTCTAAGCAGGGTAAAATAAATTGCCCATGAAAAACAGCTAGATCAATGGACTAATATTTATTTTACAGACTTTCCCCCCCCTATTGGAACTCAGGATTGCAAGGCTGATTAAACAGCTTATTTCTCCATGTATTTTTATGTGTTCCAACAACTAGCTGACATCTAGTTTCTCCCCACTGGTTCCCATATTTTATAGCACTGTTGATGTAGTGCTTTAGAGGTGAACCTAGAGTCCGAGGCTTGCAGGAAGGCAGTGTTAAATGTCTTCGTGCCTTCCCTGAAATAGGACCATGCAAGCTTTATAAATAAATCATCTTTCCAAATAAAGTAACCTTGCTTTATCAGTGACCTGGTTTAGTGGCATGCTAACCCATACTATGGTTCAGCTTAGTTTCTGAACCCAGACTGTTCCTTAGCATAGACTTTAATCACGTTTTCTTACAGCTTAGCTTAAATATAGTCTGGTATGTCACTGAAGTCTGCTGTAGGTTAGCTTAACTTAACTCAGTTCGGGCATGTGGTCTGCACCTAGAGTAATGGCTAACTCATGGCTAAACCATAATTATATGGTAGTCCTTTGGGTTCAACGCTGTTGTACGGTTCATCTCTAGACATGGAGGTGGCTCTGCAGTTCCAGTCTGGAAGCACAGAGTCTAGCACAATGGGGACGCTGGAAGTCCGTTGTTGTAGTAACCGTGGGTGTTGTTCTGTGATGCCGCTCATGGTTTTCTATCACTTTTTGGCGGTGCCTGTCTTCAAAGCCAGTGGAGGCTTCATAGCCCAGGGCTCGCCAGCAGGTTCTATTGGCAGCCTCAGCTTCTAGTTCCCTTGGCTGGATGTCACAGTGGCACAGAGTTTCTTTCACAGTGTCTTTGTAGCACTTGCATGGTCAACCTCAAGGTCTCTTCCCAGACCCCAGTACACCATAGAGCAACTGGTGATGCATACGGTGATCCTCCATTCTGTTGTGTCCCACCCACCGCATCCGGGCTCTGATCATCAGGGACTCAATGCTGGTGACTCCGCATGATCCAGGACTTCACACGTTAGGATAGACAAATCCCCTATCTCACCAAGAGTTGAAGAGCTGTTGACTACCCTCACTTGGTTTGGCCTGTCTGCCAAGATGGTTTACTGGGGTGTGGCCACTGCAGTGTTACAGCTACTTGGAGCCACAGGTGAGAGCTGAGTGCCAGGTAGGGACCCAAGGTGAACAAGCAGCCCTAGAAAGGCATGGCAGGCCCCTCCACCAGCGGTGCTACCCCTCCTTGGACACCCCATACCCCCCAGTCCTCCAGAAAAATGATACTGTTAGGAATGTCTGCAAATAGTGTTGCTTTTACCGAAATTTCTGGCTCCTTGTGGTTTATTTTTTCACATCTGCTGGAATGAAAGGGCAGGTATAAAAATGCTGAAGGAAGAATTAGTCTTTGCCCACCCAACATGCAGTAGCTCCAAATCTAATAGGATCTATTTCGGTTGAGAGGTGGACGTTGTTCATTACTGGAAAAATCAAGCAGGAAATATCAGTGAGAGCCAAGGAGGCTGAGATACTGATGAAATCACAGCCAATGGTGGTTTTCTGTGTCGTATAGGACATGATTGCTGGTGGGAAGCCTTAACTGTGGTTGACTTAGCTTTTCTACAAATCTAAAGAGAAATTTTCTTGCTGCCAATTCAGGTTTTGGTTCTTCAAGTTCCTGATACTGATTGGAATAACCGTGGGGGCCTTCTATATTCCTGATGGAACATTCACATCTGGTAAAAAAAAAGAAGAAGAAGAAGCATTTTCTTGTATTAAAATGGATTTGTGATTCAACATTCTGTTTATATGCATGCACTGTCTTAATAAAAGGGAATGTCTCAGGGATGAACGATGGTATTTAAGACTAGCTCTGGATTTTAAGAGAGGGGACTAAGTGCCTCTACCTGCTTGTACCAAGATCAGTATTTTGGGGCTAATTCTTGGATAGCTTAGGTGATGCTGTGGCCCTGTAAGCATGACACGCTTAACTGGTCAAGGTGTTTTGTGCAAAGTTGAATGCTTAATTAGCAACAGAGGAAAAGAGGCTCAGTTTTAACTCAGAGCATTCCTGGGTTTATTTTGGCTTAAAGTACACTCCCCCAGTCAGTTGTGCTGTTCATAGCTAGAAGACAGGATTAAACATCTCTTAAGGATTTAAAGACCCTGTTTTGCTCCTTTAAACCCCTCCAGCCAGAAAAAGGGGTCCTAAAGATCCACTCTGGGAAATCCAGAAGAGATATTGGCAGGCTGCATTTTTTTTGTATTCTAGATTGACGTGGAGTTTGGTATAGATGTCCCTAATACATGTCTGTGTATTTAGATAGAGTGTGTGTGTGTGTGTGTGTGTGCGCGCGCCTTTGAGTCAGTGTTGACTCCTGGCGATTGCCTGGACTAGTCCCTGCAGTTTTCTTGTAACCATTTTGGAGGTGGTTTGCCATTGCCTTCTTCCTAGGGCTGAGAGAGAGGGACTGGCCCAAGGTCACACAGCTGGCTTTCATGCCTAAGGCAGGAGTAGAACTCATGGTCTCCTGGTTTCTAGCCTGGTGCCCTAACCACTACACCAAACTGGCTCTTAGATATATAGAAAGATAGAGAAATATGCCCACATAGAGATGGAGCTATCTCTATAATGTGTAACCTGTAAAACTGCATAAAAACATCTAGCAGAAAATGAATTGTGCGATTATTAAGATACTTTGAGGAGTGACATATCAATGCTCAAGCCCTTTTTGATATACAAATCCTTTCTGACATACTGGTGGCAGAGCTGTTTGGAATGATCTCCCCCTCGATATATGGTTGGCCTCAGTGCTGCAGCCCTTTAGAAAGGCAGTTCAGACCTGGGGGGCACTCGGGATCAGGATGAGTAGCATTCTCAGTGCGTGAGAGATGTATACATATAGATTAATCCTGAGTGTCATTTAATTGTTTTAGTTTGCTTTAGTGGTACGTATGCAATTTGGCCTAGCGCACGCCAAACTGGGGAACAGGGAACAGAAGGAATTAAGGCTGAGAGAAATTATAATTTATATAAGGCTGACATGTTGCTTCCAAATTATTTTTAAAGCTTGCCCATCTTCCAGGCCTCTGTGGTATATTTAGACTTCCTCATGGCCTGTGTTGTCTGATTAATGGATGGCGGTACGAGAGAACGTTGAGGAATGATCTTGTATCTCTTGTGCTTTCTCCCCAATGAAGTTTGGTTCTACTTTGGCGTGGTTGGTTCCTTCTTCTTTGTCCTCATCCAGCTCATCCTCTTGATTGATTTTGCTCACTCCTGGAGTCAAATTTGGCTGCGCAATGCGGATGAAGGCAACAGCAAGTCCTGGTATGCAGGTCTGTACAGAGCACATCTGTTCATTTGGGTTTGAAAATAGATGCTCCAAGCGTGGATGGATGAAGAAAGGAATCGCTTTCCGCACTGTGATGCTCCAGATCTGCTGGGACTGGCGTTCCTCAAGTGCTCAGCCAATATGGACAAAAGCTAGATGTGCTGGGAGAAGGGGGAACTCTGGTTCATCACATCTGGAAGGCTGATGTGGGGGAAACGTAAGCGGGATGCAAAGCTGATTTTCAAGCAGAGGGTTACAGGTGCTGTTTGAATGTAGTGTTGGGGGCTACATTTGAAATTTTGCTACATGTCCTTCATGTTATTCTCTTTTGCATAAGTAATTCTATACAGAGCATGAAGAAAGAATAAGAAATAGTAAAGCAAAGAGATTAAAGGCATGAGATAATGGAGGGAAAAACATAGCTTGAACAAAACTTTTAAGTATGTGTCTAACACTGCAGATACCTCCTAGCTGTTGGAGTGAAGGCAACAATGTTGGCTAGCAATGTAATCTGTAGACTAGAGAACCTAGCTTGCATAGAATAGCAGGGGCATGTTTAGGGTAAAACTAAGGACATAGGATGTGGTTGTACTTGTGGCATATTGCTCCAAATGCCCCCAGACTGAAAGGTGCTATCCTTACTGTTAGTAGGGAATGCTATATGTGGACTGGGTGCAGCTAGAAGCCTAGTTTACAACTTTCCCATATTACTAAAAAGCATTACGTAGAAGCACTGATTTAATCCAATGCTGTTAATCTGGCGACTTCCCTTATATTCAGTCACCTTCTCCCTTCTGCCACATTCAATATCACAGTTCAAAGGCAATTGTTGTAGGGCCCCCACATCCAAGGTTTTTAGGGGTTGCATGGAGCTCTGGGGCTTTGGTTGTACACTCTTTGCTAAGCCTGAACCATGATGTATGAACCACAGTGGTAGCATTCACACAACCCATTAAGCTAAAAGCAAAGAAACAACTAATATGATGGCATAATCCAGCAATTGTGAGCTGTGAATCAGGACGAGTATTTAGCATGTTAATTAAATATCTCAGAAAGTTCTACATTGCCAAATCTAATGGTCCTTTCTCTCCTCCTCTTCCTTAGCTCTGTTTTTCTTCACCTTTCTGTTCTACGCCGTCTCCATTGCTGCTGTCGTGCTACTCTACGTGTATTACACCAAACCAGAAGGCTGTACTGAAAGCAAGGTCTTTATCAGCCTCAACCTCATCTTCTGCATTGTGGTGTCTGTGGTCTCCATACTGCCCAAGATCCAGGTAAGTTCTTGTGCTCAGAGTGTATTGTGAACCATTTATTTCTATCACCTCAATCCTAAATGGATTCTAGGTAGTTTTCAGATATTAATGACACTTAAAATAACAGTGATAAATAATACAGATTGCATTTGGTTGTTAAAAGTAATACAGCAGATTTAGGCACCAGGAGCTCCATCATCACCAAAGGCCTTCTAAAACCAGGTTTTTACCAGCCTCTGGAAGACCATGAGAATGGAATGCCATCCTTGCCACAGGGAGCAGGCTGTTCCATAGGAAGGGGTATCACTAAGAGTGCCTACCATGGGGCTCTCTCCTTATAGATGGGGATCCTTCTGATTGCTAGCTGACAGCAACTAGACCAAATAAATAAATAAATTAAATGTGATCATGGTATCTTAGTGCAAAGGTACCTCCATTATCGTGTCTAGTTTGGCCCTGGTTTGCCCTGAATCTGCTTTTCAGTACTTGTAACAAGAGTTGCTGCTTCTCCACAGGATGCTCAGCCTCACTCTGGCCTTCTCCAAGCCTCCATCATTACCCTCTACACTATGTATGTCACATGGTCAGCTTTGGCCAATGTACCAGGTAAACAGTGTTATTCTGTGTCTTTTTGAGTGTTTCATGCCTTTTTAAGATGGAACCTGCTTCTGAAATAAAAATGTCCAACACGGTACATGATCGAGCCAAGAGAAATTCATCAATCCTGTAAAACATTAGCTTTTGAATCAGTGGAATGCTTGAGCAGTTGCAACACAAGCTTGGGCCTAAACCCCAGACAGCCTTCTGTAGTTGGGGAACCACAACTAGACATGTGTTTGATCTTTGCTTTGACTTCTGTAGTTGGGTTAACATTTTGGGACCAGCTATAGTGTGTATAGTTCTATTTGGGCTTAGTATGTTGTGGTTTGTTCAATAAACCATGATTAAGTCATGGCTAAATGCCACAGGTGAACCAGGATCTGAATTTCTTTTCTCTGAGTGCCATTTGCCCAGCTTTTTGTTTCATAAGCTGAAGAATCTAAGGAGATCCTTGCTGGATCAGAAAAAAGATTCATCTACTTCATCAATGTTTCCCTTAGACCTCTTTCATATATGTTGTGCCAAACCATGGGTTGCAGTCGTAGAATATACCATAGTTATTCGATTTCACCCTGTGCTAAGCTGTGTTTTACAAACCACAGTGGGTGGGTTCACCAGGACTCTTAAGCCAAAACTCCTCAATTCACTTAGTGCAACGTGTGATCCCGTCCTTGAAATTAGGACTCTAGAATGTACGAGCTGGAAGGGATAGTGGGGACTATCTTGACCAGCCATCTGTGTTTTTCCAGTCTTCATGGCATTGGTTCTTGGGAGAACCCCTCTTAATTCATTTAATTCCTCTAAAAGACATTCCTGGATTCTTGGACTGACACATCTTCTGTTAGTTTTTGCCAGTTTTCTGTCATCTACGGATTCAGGCCAGGTGCCCTCTTCTAGGGGAAAAAAGCTTTCTCACAAAGGGGGCATTTCATGCTGGAGGGAGAGAAAAGGGCTAAGCCCATTCCTGGTGTTAGGTGGGTGAGCATTCCTACCTCACTTCTGAGGAGGACCTGATCAACCAGCAAGCCTGGGAGTGTTTGAGGGGCAGGCAACTGCCATGCTTGAAATGGAGCACACACTGGATTTCTCTCTCTCTCTCCTTTTCATAGACAAACGCTGCAATCCAACTCTTTTGGTAAGAACGGCAGGGAACGGCACAGCTGCTCAGCCTGTGAATGGCCAGCCAACTCAATGGTGGGATGCCCCAAGCATTGTAGGGTTAATCATATTTGTCTTCTGCACCCTCTTCATAAGGTGAGGATCCAGATCTGCATGAATTGGTTGGCTTAACTATTAGTTTTTGAATATGACAAAATTGATTAGGCTTACAGAACATGCTAATCCATCAACTGGTTTGCAGGTCAGCATGTCTGCATCCTAAGCCAAAACCGAACAAATCCCATTGTGGTGTAATGTGATATTGTTCCGTGCCCGACAATGCGTCGCAGAGCTCTCTTCTGTACACTGAGCATCTCTGTTTAGCTTCAGGACTCCCTCTGCTGGTCATGGGAGGTAAATTGCTCTCAGTGTTGATTTGATGGATTGAATACATGCCATCAAATCAATGTCGACTCTGAGCCACCACATAGATAGACCTTCTCCGGGATGATCTGTCCCCAAACCTGGTCCTTCTCATCTTCCAATGGTGCACCCATCACCACTATAATCAAGTCCATCCACTTGCTGCTGGTCTTCCTCTTCTCTTTCCTTCCTCCTTTTCCCCGCATGATGGATTTCTCAAGGGAGCTGGGTCTTTGCATAATACCTCCAAAATTTGAGCCTGGCTATTTGTGCCTTGGGTGAAAATTCTGGATTGATTTGCTCTGTGATCCAATTGTTTGTTTTCTTGGCTATCCGTGGTATTCTCAGGAGTCTTAAGCACAGATTATTTGGAAGAGTGGGAAGGGTTAAAATGGTTAAGACAATCTTCTTGTAGTCTCTTCCTTGAAAGTACAGCTTTAACCAACCTGGTAGGTATTTATACTTTTTATATTATATTATATACTTTTTATATTTATACTTTTATGAAGACTGTTCTCTTGGTGCATCTAATCACATTTCAATAAAAGCTGAGGACAAAACCATATCACATGAAGTGTTTATTGGTATGGGAGCAAAACCAAGCTCTGTGGGATTTATGCTTTTTCCCCATGTGGTACTTCTACCCCAGGCTAGATGTTCCTCCTCCTCTCTCTGGGGTGGGACAGATGGGTGGGACAGATGTGCAGATACAACACTGGTGGTCACACTGTCATATCTCAGGGGTGTGCCAGACTCCATGCCCCACCTGATGGCCGTTTGATTTAGATACACTTAATGAGACATAATGAAATGGGAAGTTGGCGTGCTGCAAATTCCCACACGATAGCATTGTCTTTATTGAGAAGAGTGCCTGTGGACCTTGCATAGTCCCTATAGGCATTCTTTGGAAATAGCACTGGTGGGCTGTAGCCTGGTGCTTTGGAAATGTCAACCTGTCAAGGAGGAAGAAAGGCAAAGAAGAACTGAGGAGGTGATGGTGATATGAAGTTACCAGGGGTGGGACTTGAGGATTTTGGTGACGATCAGTCTCATTTGTAAGGATGTACAATATTCACAGATCCTGAAATAGACCACTCTAGAGAAGGCTGGAATGTTCTGATTTCCCTTTAGACTGTGCTGAATCTCCTCTAGACCTAACCATTCCAGGAACTTAGACGGTTGTCTAAGTAAACCCTCCAAGCTGGAAGGGGTTTGAGGTGGTCTGCAGTCCTGTTTTAGTGTTGATCATCCCTGGTACACCACAAATAGCTTCTGCTTTGGAGGATTAAGTTCCAGAAACCACCACATCACCCCTGGAGTGGCATGGTCTGGAAAGGAAACGGAACATTCCCAAATTCTCCAGAATGTTCTGTTCCCAATTCTGAGAGTTTTACACATCCTTATTCACGTGTGTTTGCTTTCTGGTAAATGGAGGTTTGGTGACTGGTTGGATCCACCTTGGCAGCAATTTTAAAAGAGCTCCCATGAGCTATTTTCAAAATACCAAATGTCCCCAAAGTACTTGCTTCTAAAGCAGGCCATAGGAATTGCAGGTGATTCCTTCATTTACCCTGTGCTATGCTCTTGACAAAGCTGGATTTAAAAGGGTCCATAAGCTTTAAAGCAATGGATCCAAAGAATTTCTCCACTGATAAGCAAATAATGGATTGTGAGTATGCAGGGGGAGCAGGAGGGGTGGTGATACTGACTGCAGATAAACCTACTAGGTCTCATTTATTTTGATTTTAGCCTCCGTTCCTCGGACCACACGCAGGTGAACAAGATGATGCTAACAGAAGAAAGCCCGGCTATGCTAGGGGGTGGAAACACTAACATTGAAGATGGGGTGCACCGGGCTTATGACAATGAGGAGGATGGAGTGTCTTACAACTATACCTTTTTCCATATCTGCCTCCTCTTGGCTTCCCTCTACATCATGATGACACTTACCAACTGGTACAGGTGTGTACAACTGGCACTGCCCTTCCTTCTCTGCTCCAGTTCCATCTGTTTCTAGTAACTTTCAAGTTTAATTTACTTGAATTGTGTTGGGGAGGGGGGTTGCTATCTGAAGGCTGTTTGGAAACGTCTACTGGTCCAGAACATTATGCTCTGGGATTTAGCCTTTTGAGCATCTGTTAGCTAGTGCTCTCTTTGTGGTTTTGGAGGCAGCCCCAACCGTGGGTATCTGGAGTGTTGCTATCCTGTATGAACTTGTCAATTTTTAAGATAATGACGAAGAGATGTGGCTTCCTTGAGATGATACTCCTTCCTATTCCAAGTGCGAAGGCCAACTAAGATGGAATCTTCCTTCAGCCCTGATGTTTGGACATCTCCTTTAAGCAGCAGAGTAATTTAGGGGATGCAGACCAGGCAGTGAAGCATCTGCCTCACTCTTCTAGCTCCTTGCCTTCCTCATCCAGAATCTTCCAGAAGCAATCATTTTTAGAGCTGGCCCTGGCTGAGATTGTTCCCAAGAAACAGGCTCTTCAGAACCCAAGTAGGGTGGGTTTTCCTAAGCTCAGGAAAAGGGCGTACAGAGAGGCATGGTACCCAGAAGATATCAAACCATAATCTGGTTAAATTGGGCTTCATGTGAGGTGCAAACCCTCACAGCATAACTTAGCATGCTGGGCAAATCAACCTGCTATGGCTTATTCAACTAATCACAGTTAAAAAAAAACAAAAAATTCCTGGCTTTGCAGGACGCTCCTTGCTGCTTCAGGTTTCTAGCATTCCTGCTTTGCCCTCTTCCCGTTGCCTGGGAAACCAGCATGATGTGTCAGCTTGGCGCAAGTCAAACTTGGGAAGAGAAAAATGCCTTCTCCTCAGATGAACTCGACGTTGTCTGGGGGAGCAGGAGCAGTTGCTGCTTACAAGCTGGCAAGCCGTGCCCAGCATGGAGCATTTTGGGTGGAGGGACCCGGCGGGGGGGAGGGAATGCAAGGGAGGTGAGACGGGGGTGGCAAGCAGCCGTGCCTCTTCCTGGCGCTGAAGACCACTGGGTTTGTTTGCACAGAACTCTATCTCTGAGTCCTTTGGATATTTTTAGTGCATGACTTGCTGTCACGTCCCCAGACCTGCAGCCGTGCCAAGGAGCTCTGCAGTGGGCTGGCGTTGGCTGCTTATGCCTCAGCAGGATTGACGGGGAGGGAGGGTGTGTGTCTGTGTGCGTAGAGCAGTGTTTCTCAACCTTGGCCGCTTGAAGATGGGTGGACTTCAACTCCCAGAACTCCCCACCCATCTTCAAGCGGCCAAGGTTGAGAAACACTGGTGTAGAGGGAAGGTGGTCTGGTCTCCGACCAAAAGTCCAGGCTTCCCCTGCCAACTTCTTGGCTGCTGCTGCCTTTTCCGAATGAAAACAAACTAGAGAAGGGCTTGTATGCTCAGTTGGGGTTTGGTTCTTGGTTTTGCTTTCCCTTGGAGAGCATGTACAAGGTCGGGCTTGGTGCGTAACGGCAAGAACCAGGCCGAAAAAAGGGAAAGGGCCAGGAAGGGGCCTCGTGCTGCAGGTGGGATGAAGAGCCCCCATTGCTCTTCTACCACAGGCAGGCTGGTTTTGCGCAGTACAGACGGTGCTGGGGACGGTCCGGCCCTGCCACGTTACTGGGGTGCATGTCAACAAGGCCCCACAGGTTTTCTGGGGGCTCTTCTGCCTCCCCCACCGGACTGGGGTTTGTTTGGGAGGAAAGCAGGAAAAGGTTTTCTGAGAGGCCGTTGCTCATTTACAAAGGCTTTAGTTGGGTTCTCCCCTTGCCCTAAAGCTGTGGCTTGCTTGTTTAACTAAGGCTTATTGAATAAATTACACTTGGCTGGGTTTACAGGCCAAGCCCTGGCTTACAAGCCCGGGTGGCTGAGTTTGTAGCAGAAGCTCAACCGGAAGCCATTAAACCACGGCATGGTTTAGCACCATCTAGACCGGTCTTACGGATAGGGAGTTTTGGCACCCTGAGAGGTTTTGGCGGGAGTTTTTCGCCCTTGGAGCTATCAGGGAACCTTCTCCAGACAACCTCTGAGTGACACGGCCCTTCTCCTTCTCACGCGTTTCCCCTTCGTTGGACTTCCAAGGAGGCCTTTGAGGACGCAGGCTGGGCTCCATCAGTTGGAGTTGCCTTGGATGTTTGATTTGGAGCCGTGAATGTTGAGGCGTGTAGCAGCTCCAGGCTGCGTGGCTTTCCTTGAATGGCCTTTTCTTCCTCTTCTAAAGGAGCGACTAAATGAATAAAGCCAGCCTCGTTAGGAGTTGCATGCTCAGGAGTTTTGAAATTATTTTTAGGATTAATAAATGCTGAATGTGTGCAATCTTATCCACGTCTGTCCTGATGGAATGCAGTGTCTGTATTAAAGTGGGGGGGGGGAGGGAAGGCGGGGGGCTAGTGGGAGGAGGGAATTGTAAAATGCCTGGTGGACTTGAGTACAGTTTGTTTTTTTCAAGCTTCTCCTAGATAACATCTAGCTGACCTAAGGTGATCTCCAAAAGGAGAAAAAGAAAAAGAAATTAGTGTTGGCCCTAGTTAGAATTTGGATGGAAGACCACCAGGTTATCCCAGGTCTGTTTTCAATGGCAGTTATGCAGTTGCTATCGAGAAGGCCCAGTTTAGAAATCAGCAAACTGAAAAGAGCATTCTGCTAGAATAGGCCTGTAGCTGATACGAAATGGGATTATAACTGGTGTGATATTAGTCTAGCGCGACTGAAAAATAGAATTCCAACTGATTGATTTGAGCTACTGCATTTGCAACAGTGAAATTTCAGAAGCTTTTAAGTCAGTGTTTCTCAAACGTGGCAACTTTGAGACAGGTGGACTTCAACTCCCAGAATCCCCCAGCCCACATGCTAGCTGGGGAATTCTGGGAGTTGAAGTCCACCTGTCTTAAAGTTACCAAGTTTGAGAAATGCTGTTGTAAATAGTCATTCCATATAATCTGCATTAATGTAGCAGTGAAGACATTAGGGAATGACCTGGAAGAACAGGTGTCTGAACTGTGCATGAAGATTATAGCTGATGACTCTCTAGTACAAGTTACCATTGCATTCTGTGGGCCTGGGAATCTGATGAGCAATAGTGCGTCAACTCTGTATTTAGAGAACAGTTGCTATCCAGCTGTGTACAGATGCTGGAACAAATAGATTTCTGTTTTAGCTGTACCCTAGAAGAACACAACAAATAATCTGATGTGAACAGCGTAGTTCTCTGTAGCAGACTTGGCTGCAGCCTGCTGAAGATAGTTTCAGTCATGCCTGGTGCATGAAACAATTCCTTTTAATATGCTTTGTTCTGCACATAGAGTTCTGCATATATGCTTTTGCCTTAGAAGCTAAGATCTTTTGACTGGCTTTTCAGCTCCAGTGTGAGCTTGAACACTTGGGAATGATAGTTTCCTAGTATGGGTAGATATGCCATCTCTAGGAGATGGGAGATAAATGGATTTAAATCCATCAGTGTCCTAGAGTCAGACTTTCTCCAACCTCACAGGACTGCTATGATTAAACATTGGGAGAACCATGTGTGTCACCCTGAGGAACACATCAATACTTGACAGAAGGTTGGATATGGTGGGCAAGTGACAGGAAGAATCTTTCTGGATCTCTTAAGTTGAATGTTTGATGTTCTTGTGTCTTTTTCTCAGGCCTGATGAAAGCCGCCAAGAGCTGACCAGCCCATGGACTGCCGTCTGGGTGAAGATTTCATCCAGCTGGGTTGGACTTCTCCTTTATGCCTGGACTTTGATTGCCCCACTTGCCCTTCCAAACCGTGACTTCAACTGAAACTTCTCAAGAGTGTCTTACTTCCCAAGTGGAAGAGTTACACAGTGCCATGAAAAATAAGCAAGCAAGATCACTACATTCAGACAAATCTACCACTTTTGTGCCTTTGTTTGTTAAAAATGCCTAAGAAGAACTGTTAAGCTGGTTTAATCCACTTATGTGTGTGAGACTTGACACACATTTGTGGTGGAGGATGTGTGCACAGCTTCTTTTCCTTACGCTAATGGCCTTCCAAGTATGTTGTGAAGTATCTGAGGAACTTACATGATGTCGCCTTTCTTCTTTAAAAAGATATTTGGCATAGGAATAACTCTATGTGTTCTTTTTTAAGTAGTGGTTTAAAGGAATTCTTCACCACTTTGCCTTGTTACATGAAGCCTTTTAAATAAATCTCAGTTCTTTTTGATATGGAACTTGATGGTTAGTCAAATAAAAACGCTTCAGTTAAGTAGATGAATGTTGAGCATAGAAACAGACCATCATTGTAACAGTGGCTGGGTTAGTTTGGTTTAGGATGGCCTTCTGAAAACAAAGTACAGGGAATCCCCGGGTTAAGAACGCCTGGGTTACAGATGACCCATGGTTAGTATGGAGCCTATTGTAGCAAAATTCAAGTTAAATACACAGTGATTCGAGTTAAATACACAACGGTTTGAGTTCATTACACAATACTAATTATACAATATTATACAATAATACTGTTCCGGCTTACATATAAATTCGACTTAAGGACAGACCTTGGGAATGGAACTCGTTCTTAAACTGGGGACTACCTGTAATTTTTAATAAGGTGACACTTGGAGAGGATTCAGCTCTAACTTTGCAGTGTGTTTTCTGTTTGGAGGAGGGGTTCATGGAAAAGTTTCCAGAATAGGTGGCACTTGATGCAAAATGGGAATTAAACATCCAGACTTGCTGGGAAGAAAGCAGAGAGCCATTTGAAGCAATAATAGTTTGTATCTTGTTTTAAGTCCTGATGTGGTTTGATTTTAATATAGCATCCTATCCCAGCCCAGTCAATTATGGTTTATTTAGTATGCCATGGTTAAATCATGGTGTAGCACACTCTGGGAAAAGGGTCTCATTCCGGCATTTAAGTCACAGAGATGCATGAGAAATTATTGTGGTCTTGTGGCATGAAATTCCACATTGAATGCACTAGAAAAATCACATCACCCTACTAGAGAATATTTTAGGCTCTGTCTCTCTCTCAGTGGTGATCAATCAGAATGACAAACAAATGTTGTCATTTTCTGACCAATGCGTTTTATTCAAAGGCGTAAACTTTCGTGAGTTGCAGCTTATGCCTTTGAATAAAATGCGTTAGTTGGAAAAGGTGCCAGCAGACCCCTTCCGAATTTTTGCTTCCATAGGTTGACGCTGCTCTCCTTCTACAATGTTTGCAGTTGTAATCGAGAAGTAGTGTGGAGCAGGGCTGAAACATGTCTAACCAAAGCTTTCTTTTTTCTAGCATCCAACAGAGGGCAGTGCTTTTTGCTTAACTTGTTTAACAATACAGTAGAACAGTGTTTCTCAACCTTGGCAGCTTCTAGATGGGTGGACTTCAACTCCCAGAATTCCCCAGCCAGCCTTGCTGGGAAATTTCTCCTGCGTTTTGTTCCCTGCTCCCATTTTACATACAAGCAATGAGTCTCTTCTTCCTCCTTCTCTTCCTAAGGAGAAGAGTAAAATACTCTGGGATGGTACATGGAGTTAAATTCCAAAGGAGGCAGCCCAGTTTCTCCTTCTCAGGAAAACTGGAGAGTGATGGAGAAGTAGAAACATAGACGATGAGAGAATTTGCAACCCTCTAGCAAGGATCGTGATAATTCAGCTGAGCTTAATCCCACAGTGGCTGGGTTTATAGATTGTGTTAAAAAGAAGCAAGCTGCATTTTGATTGAGTGCAACTTCTTGAGCCAGCCAGTGAAAGACTTTTCATCCCAGTGGCATTCGGGGTGAAAAAAGTAAAAATGACGATGGTGATGATGGTAACCATGTTACCATCTCCTTTGTGTGTGTGTCACAATGCACATAAAAAGGGAGCTTCGATAGAATGGTTGTTTCCACCATCTTGACTGCTTGACCTCCCTTGCGGAGGCCCCTCTTTCGTCCTTTTTAATACTACTTAAAGTGATGCATGCCCACGGATAACCAAGCTAGACATACACAGAGCGTGAATTCCATTAGTAAGCAGTGTTTTAATAAATTCCTTTTTTAGTTTGCTTGTCCTGAATCTACTACCACCCCATTTTTTGGAGGACCCCGAATTCTGCAGATTAGTTGGGGTCTTACCAGAAGTCTCCTGCTTTTAGCTGGAGCAGAATGCGGTTATCCAGATCTAAAAAGGAAAAGGTCACCAGAAGCACTTTCCGCTGACATCTTGTACCTTGATCATTCTAAATGTATTTCAAAATTATGGCCTGGGATCAACCTCTCAATTGCCCCTCCACACACCCCCTCCTCAGAGCTAAATAAATCAACCAGTCCAAGAATAAGGTAGGAAACAACAATTGCCTTTTTTTAGTAGGAAGAAAACATGGGAAAATTTGGGAAACAGATAAATGCACGGTACTGTTGAAAATAGTATAGAAGGAAAAACTAACCACCTCTTCTCTACCCTTTGCTGACTTAGGCTGTTTGGCTCCTTCACAGCTATTTGAAACAAGAATGTCAGGTTTTAATTGCATTCACATTTAGTTTGATATAATTCCTGTGTTCATGTATCACTCTAAGCCACAATGTGTTTGGTGCTGGCTTAGAACAATGCGTGAATTAGGGCTACTGTCTGGGCTGCAAGAATCCCAGATGGCCACTAGGTGGCAGTTAAGAGCTGCAGAAAACCTCTGGATTTGTGCAGCCCAGTTCTTGTAACCCTACTGTGAGCCCAACTATTGTGGATTATAAACTGTAGTTTATGGCTTAGCACACTGAAATAACTCAGCCAAGAGTGGTGTATTCAATAGATCATGGTTTAGCAAATCAGGCCTTAGTATGATGTGTGAGCACAGTGTTAACAGTTCACATCTACCAGCGTGTCTTATTTGCTGCTTGTTCATTGATTTTTTTTTAACGTGCAGCTGTTCTACAGGCCCAGGCCCAAACCATCAGGTATGATCCTAGACAATTAAACTACTCAGTAAATAAAGTACTCAATGATTAAAGCAGATCCCAGTCAAAGAACAAATGCAGCAGCTCAGATAGTTAAAACCAGATTAACATTAACTCCTTCTCCTTCTCCTAGGCATTTTAATCAGTCAATATCATTGTCTGGCAATGAAAAGATAATGAAGAAGGCACCACGGGAGAGGTGTTCTAGAGTTGGGGGGAGGTCCATTTGTGGGCAGTCACTTGCCACCCTTTGGACTCAGAAGGCCCTTGGAGCGGAGCCTCTGCGTGCTCCCATCTTGCTGGAGAGACCACCTTTCCCTGCCTGCTCAGGAAGTGAGCCCTGGGCATTATCTTCCATTCCTCTTGCCTCTTCCATGTGGAGATGCTGCTTAGGAGAATTAAAGTGCTCCCAGGTTGATGACTTCTGGGATGGCACGTTATGATGTGTTCTTCCTGATTTGGAGGCTGTGTCAAAGATACTAAGTGGATTATTGCTTTTACAGCACTTTCAAGGAGGCAGCCTGGATGACTTCATGGGTATTAGCTGCTAACTAGATTTCCTCTCTTCCTCCCTTCCTTTTTTTTCAAAGACAATGACAACAAGACAACCACAAAATGGAGGAGAAGGAGGATTAAGATTCTAGTAAAAGATTCAAATCGCACCTCACAAACCAGGGCAGATTCATTTCCTGACCCCTTCCCGCATTTTGTTTTGTTTTCTTCAACAGCTGGCCAGCACATGGCGAGTTACTATAGTGGTGGGTTTTTTTTGTTTTTTTTTTTGGAGGGGGAAATAATGAATTGCTTTTTGCACCTTAAATTTTAGATTTCCAGTCCTTAGACTTCAGATTGTGCTTAATCCAGGCCACATGTGGTTCTCCAGGGTGGTCATTTGGGCTACTTCCTGTAATTCAGAGGGCAGTTGAAATTCAGTGGCAAATCTCCCATTAGCCACAGTAAGATGTTCTGTTTTTGAATTGCTGGGATCATCTCTCTTAAGCCATGGTTTGTTTCATCAATGGTTGCTGTCCACACCATTTATTTTTTCTGTGACACCAAGTGTTTTGTTTTGTGACTCTGCTTGGTATCATTTTTTTCCAAGGACCTTCAGGGTTTTAAAGAAAAAAAGGCAACATCTTGAACTGGTGTGGATCAAGCAATATTAGAGTGTCATGCCAACTCAAGAAATGGCATTTTGAAACATTGGGAATCAACATAAAACACATCTCTGTAATCCAATTCTAGAATTACTGAATAAGAGACTCCTTCATGGAGAACTTCAGGGTCATGGAATCCTCAGCCAGGATCCCCAAGCCAACCTTCCCCAACTTGATGCCTTCAGATCTGTTGGAGTTCAACCTCCCGAACCCCTATTGGGCATGGCCAGTATAGATTAGGTTATATTGATATCCAAACCCATCTGGAGGGGACCAGGTTGGGGACAGACTGCAGGTCTCCATCTGATGTTCTTAGTTACTTTGCAGGAAATAAAAATGGTACAGTGGTTAAGAGAGCCAGGATGGTGTCGTGGTCGGGATGCTGGATGGACACTGGGAAAAGCACCCTCAGCATGGAAAATCATTGGGTGACTTTGGGCCAGTTGCTATCTCTCAGCCCAGCTTATCTCACAGGGAAGTTGTTGAGCTAAAATTAGGGAAGACCTTCATGCAAACCGTCCTGAGTTCTCAGAGAACAGTTGAAATAGAAATGCCATGAATAAATAATAGTGCTCTTTGGGTGAAGGGATCCATGTAAATCCTGAAGTGCTGATAAGGTCCCAAGCACACTTGCCTTTGGCACCAGCTTTTTATTAAAAAAAAAAAAAAAAAAAAGGCCTGAATTTCTGTGAAAAGGTCCGCTTTTCTTTCAAGTAACTTTTTTCTGGTGATAAAAGTTTTTATTGGTGGACTTTGTAAAAAAAAAATAAAAAATTCCCCAAATGTTGGCATATTATCTTTGAAAACGAGTTCTTGTCTTCAAAGATTGTTATGGCCAGGCACAGGAGGAAAAATATGTTGAGTGTCCTCTCTCCAAAATAGGAAAATTTACTTTTCTAAAAGATTAGAGCCATGACTTGGAACTGGAGCATCAGTACAGAAAGTCACAGGGTTTTTATTTTATTTTTTTAGTTTCTTTTTGGCTGGAAGCATCGCATTTGTTAATTAATTAAACCTGGATTATGTCCCTAATCTGATTGGTGGCATAAGTATGGGTCAATCTATTATGTTTTCTTTCTTTCTTTCTCTCTCCCTCCCTCTCTCTCTCCCTCTTTTTGCTCAGTCAGGGCCATCCTTTATTAGCTTACTAAAGTGAGCAAAAATTGGTTTTGGAATGATTTAGTAATAACAAGCCTGCTTCTTTGACAAATGCAGAGAGACGCTAAATGGACGATGACCCGGAACAAAGGTGGAGCTGGTTGCTGTCCTAGTGTGCAACCTCCTTCAACCTTCTAATGCATCTGCTGCGTCTAATGGTTTCTCTAGAGTCTCTGCTTTTGAAATTCTTGTTCTTGGAAACAACTACGGAAACGTTGCAGGTTGTTGTGGCTGCAGGAGAGACAAGTCAAACACCGGTGGTTGGTAGCATCCAGCAAAAGTGCTCGTTAGATGGTCTCCCAGTTTATCTGGAGCTCCATAGCCCTTGATGCATGAAAACATGCTCTTGGGCATGCACATAATCTTTTTATGGGGAACAGGACAACTGATACTCCTGGTGTTTATATCTGTCAATGTATTTTGATTTTCATTTAGTAATTTTTTAACCTGATTTAGAGGCGTTGGGTATGCCTGCTGTTCAGAGTGGCCTATAAGCCCAGTAAATAAATGTTCTTAGGAAACTCTATGGTATATTGAAGTTAAAGCTACATATTGAGAGGGTGAATAAAGGAGGTGATCTCCCCACCAAAAAGCATAAGAAAACCCAGGACTGAGTATTCTCACAATGACATTTTGAATGCCTAATACAGAAGGTTGGATGAAGAAGTAGAAAAAGAATGTGGTATTCTGGAAGAAGATCAGACCACACAGCAATGTTTTTGGGTCTGTCCTAGTTGGTGTTATCCTCTTTGGCAGACTGGGTCTTCAAAATGGTGAGCAAAGAGTCTGTCCTACTCCTGGAATCAGGACATCTTCTCCCTGGAGATGCTCTGGATTCAAGCAGAGATCTACTACTACTGAATTATGCCTCCCAGCAGTTTTGTTCAGTGAAATCCATGCTCCTTCGGAGGACATGTGGAACACAAATGTGACTCTGAATTGTGTCCCTGTGACATATTGGGCACATTTGGAGCTGTCTGAAAACAAGATGATTTGGTTTTATCACTTGCTGCTCTTGAGCATCACAGTGTTCATCTCTAAATAATGATGAATGACGATTAACACACAAATCCATTTGTGTGGGAAGCAAAATTAGTAGGAAGTCTAAAATTGAAGAAAAATGTAGATCAATCAAAGAACATGGGAGTGCATTTCTGTAGGTAGGTTGGCTCAAAAGCATGTGAAGAACAGTCCGTCACTTTCACGCGTGCTTGGGAGAATAATCCTACATTTTGATTAACAATAGCATCCTTTTTTTAATGTCCATTGTATGATCCAAGTAATGGAGTTTTCCTTTTCTTGGTGCTGTTTGTCCTAATAATAGATCTCATGCGATTTAATTGAGAAGCATTTCCTAGAGTTCAATGCTACACACGTTAGCATGAATAGTTTGCAACCTAGCAGTTAAGCTAACATCAAAGGTTGCTTTAGGAGAGTTTTAGTTTGACATTAGTACTTTTCTAGTGCAGCAGTTGCCAAAATTATTGGCAATGAAATGATTTATTGAAAAATAGAAGGGTATGCTGTATTTCAAGTGCAGTGTGTGAGCCCAGCCATTATGTCATGCTCTTTGCCAGCTGACTAAAACCAAATATGATTATTTTCCAATTATGATTCTTACAAGATTCTCCTTAGCAAGATTTATTAAGAGGAATAGGATGGGGTTGCAAGAATTCAAACCACTGAACCATTCCTCATCCAGAACCAATATATCCTTTTGTACATTGGGCAAAGAGTTTCCGATTTTCTTTCCAACAAGACAGATCAGTTCGCTAGCAACGGGTAAGCTCATAGCTGGCTGTTTACATTACACTTCTCTGAATCTATATCGGTCTGAGAACCAAATCTTACAACTGTGGCTTGTAAACCATGGTGTACAGCCTTGTGTAATGTGTGAACCCAGCTAAAGGTGGTTTAGCTTGGAGCCCACAGAAAAAAGTCTGTACAGGCTTTGAAATGCAACAAAATTAATTACAGATATCCATTATGGTAAGGTGGGGCCCTCAGCTCCCTAATACAGTGTTTCTCAACCTTGGCAGTTTGAAGATGTATGGACTTCAACTCCCAGAATTCCCCAGCCAGCATGCTGGCTGGGGAATTCTGGGAGTTGAAGTCCATACATCTTCAAGCTGCCAAGATTGAGAAACACTGCTCTAATATGAAACATGGAGGGCTTCTGGAGTTCTTTCCAAATATTTTTCCAGCTGTAGCCATAGCAATAGCTATAATTTCTTCTTATAATGATGCAATGTGTTGTGTCTGTGTGTGATGGACTGCTTTGGTACAATAAGATGCTCTTTGGTGCTCAGCGAGGTGGCTTTGTGGCCCAAACGCTGCAACAGAAAAACAAATGGGAAGGTTTTCACAATTGCATCTCATCATTTACAGTGGGATAGGGCAGGATCTGCCATGGCTACTGGAGCACTATTTTGCGCTGCCACGGCACAGAGAAGCCAACCTGGTGCATCACCAATCACAGATGTGGGTTTCATTGGAGGTCCTTACTCTGAGTTGCCTCCCCCCCACCGCCCATTTTCTGGAGAAATCACTGTTCTGTTGCTTAAATGGGGAAATGTTTTTAAAAAGGCCCAACAGCCATGATCAAACCAGGAAGCAACCATGCAGAGAGGTCATTACAGCTCCTTTCTTTGAAGGTAGCATGAGCATCACTGAAAATTTGGCATCGAGAAAAGTTTAAAAGTTAACACTGTAGGACAGGAGAAGCATCAAAGCTTTGGGGAAGCAAGTTAGGTTAACGTAACCGTTTTAGCTGAAAGGAAACAATGGACGTTGGAAAATTAAAATGTGTCCCCTTGCAGATTAAGTCTGTCTGTTCATGTGGTCTCTTGGCAAGCGCAGAAGTGTGCATTTGTGTGTTCCCAGGACTGATTTTTACAAAGCACTATTAATGAAGATAAGGGTTGGGCTAAATTATTACATTTACTAACAAGCACCAGGTTTTTAGAAAGGGGTTTAAAGGTATTTCTGACAACTGATACTTTTTAATAGACTTAAGTAGTAAATGTAGCCATTTTTACCAAGTGCGAGCTCTTAGTTGAAAGAGAAGAGACAGGCTGCTGCCAATTTTTTTCTCCTGTTTTTGTAGCCTTGGACAAATCCCATTGCTTGCATGGGCCCAGATTCAAAATGTAGATAACCACAGTAACTTTGGACTTTGAAAGTTTCCCTCTCCTCATTCTCTAACCCACTTTCTCACCAAATGTACAGGCAAGATCAACCTTACATCATTCTCTTATCCCCAGTGCTGATTTCTCTTTTATCTGGCCACCATATTCTCTCACAGACATGGAGAAATCCACCCTTGATTGAGTAGGGAGGCCCCGACATGTGCAGATGGGCCATTCCCAGATCTGCTTCATTCCAGTGTGATCCCATGTGCTTATTGTTGCTGAATTGGTGAATCAATTTACTACCATCTCAGCAGCAGTGTAGGAGAAACCACTCAGAAGATTGTTTTCAGGGAGAAATGGTGGAGCTTGGAAGTTGGAGATGGGCTTGATGAGGACAACACAGATTGGGGTGACACTGCTTTACCAGATTTGGGAAATGAAATGAAAGTGATATGGAAGGGAAGGAGGTCTGACTATTTGGACATCTGGCCCACAATTGGCTGGTCTTATATTAGACTATAATGCCTGATTTAGCAGGATATCTGATTCCAGCTACTGTAGTTTTTATGGTTTATAGCTTAGCACTATGTGTAACTCCATTATGGTTAAAGCTAATCAAAATGGGTGAACCAAGTTATCTGCCACAGCATATAGGAGATCCTGAATACTTGCTAATTATTTATCTACTTGTTGCTAACTTCCTTTTCTTTCCAACCTAGTGGAATAAGTGTTCATTTTTGGCTGTGGTAAAGGGTCTAACTTAGCCAAGTTGTGTCTAAGAATTTTTTCCCAAGCAAAGCCAAGTGCTGAAGAACTGAAGTGACTAAAGGGCTATGATTCACCGCCCAACCCTGATGTGGACCCTGACAGTCTCTGCTGCTCTTTTCAGATTCTTGGTCTTGATGTTGCTTCTGGCAGTCACAGCCTGACATCCATGAGAATGTAAGCAGGAAGTTCCCACTTAACTTACATCTTCCTTCTGGATAATCTTGTGGATGGGATCCTGGGGAAATGGACAAAAGGATGGGTAGGAATTACAAGAGAGCCAGTTTGGTGTAGTGATTAGGCACCAGGCTAGAAACCAGGAGACTGTGAGTTCTAGTCCCACCTTAGGCATGAAGCCAGTTGGGTGACCTTGGGCCAGTCACTCTCAGCCCTAGGAGGGAGGCTGTGGCAAACCACTTCCAAAAATCTTGCCAAGAAAACTGCAGGGACTAGTCTGGGCAGTTGCCAGGAGTCAACATTGACCTGAAGGGACAAAAAAAATAAAATAAATAAAATAAAAATTAGACAACCAGCTGAGAGCATCTCAACCAAGCTGTGGACTTCATTACTTTAAGAAGAACATCTCCCTCAAGTCCAGCTCAATCCTTGGTGATTTCATGGATACATCCATGTCGTTTTCTGGACAACAATAAGGCCATGGTTTGCCATTGGCTTATTCTGCAATGGTTTTATAACTTCTCAGTGTAACTTACAGCCCAGCAATTTCCTGGTGGTCTCCCATTCCAATACAAACTTGGTCCAGATTTTTTACATTAGGAAGGTACAAAGATATCCTTATTTTTCCAAGCTTTTAAGGACTACATGAACCTAAATATATTGATATGCGTATATGTATAATTAGATTTTGAACCTGTCTTTTCTCCAGCAACTCAAAGCAACTTAATGGGAGTGGGTGGGGGTCTTCTTCCATTTTACTCCCCAAACAGCAACCTTGGGAGGTAGGTTGAGCTGAAAGAGAGTAATTAGCTCAAACTCAGTATGATTCCATGGCTGAAGCTGGATCCTAGCCTAACAGCTTAGCCACGACACCACCTGGACGACATATTGACACTTGATCTTCGGGGGTTTGTTTTGAATGACCTTTGTTTCTTGAATTGTTCTTTATGTTATATTTTTTATAAGTTTATCGGTTGTCCTTGTGAGTTTTATTTCAAGGAAGGAGTAAAAAGGGATGAAGTTGAAACTAACTGAACTGTTTTATAAAGCAGTTCTCATCCAAGATCATTACCAGGAAAGGCATTTCCTGACGATGATCCGTTTGCCAATTTCAGTAAACAAACTGGGAGCCTGGATTTCATGCTCTGGGCCTTTTTTTAAAGGTTGGAATGTCTTGTGCCAAACAGCTGGACCTCACATCTGCATCCACCTGAGTGAAAGGCCAGGCAGAAGGAGTGTGTTAGCGGAACATCCCATTGAACTAAGTGGGAGTTATGTCTGGGTAGGAATGTACCGTATAATATTAGTTACGTAGATATAACTAATAACGGTAGAGTTATATCACACCTTCCCCACTGGATTAGTTATATCTAGTTATATCTAACTAATCCAGTGGGGAAGGTGTGATATAACTCTACCATTGCAATCCATTTGCATATTTGACAAATAAAATATTGTTTGCCCAAGGATACGTATCAGGAAGAACAGGAGCACCTAATGTTCGTCCTAGTTGTCTCCCTGAAGTCTTTTTGTGTTATGGATTTTTGTTTTTTATTTGTTTTGATAATAATAATTGAAGAAGCATTCAAATATAGGTATCCTAGATGGTATAGCCCGAAAAAAGACTATACCATCTCCCGCACATCTCTCCCATAGTAATGAGGGCTGCGTTGAGTGTTTCAAATGCTAGAAGCAAGGGATACATGATTATCAGTTTGTCTTCTGAAAGCCGGCCAATGTTAAGTACTAGTACGGTATAACTTTTCCCCCCTCCGCACAATGAGACCTGAAGCAAAGTTCTGCATGTTTGCAAAACTTGATGCCAGCATCTGGAGCACTAGCTAGGTATTTTCCTCTCACTTGATCTGTAATTTTTGTTATTTTAAGTTTACTTGCCAAGTCTTGGCTGTCACCCAGCCCACAATTGCCATTAAAGTAAAATACTTAAAAATGTTACGCAAACTACAGTGTTCCTTTTCTGCTATGAAACTCTTAGCTCCTCAAACGAATAGGTTTCAAAGTCAAGCTGGCCAAAGATGGAAGATAACGTTGGCTGTTGTTTTTCCTTTTCTAGCTGCTAGAATGATGGCTCTGATTTGATCAGAGCTGGGGTGGGAGGTCCGTATTCTTTTATTTTGGTCATTTTCCAGATCGCATTGCCCCTCTCCCAGCTGCTTTTGTAGTTGCAGTAATACTAGACAGAAACCTTTCTTGCATTTTTTTCAGAGTTACATTCCTCTGTAAGAGAGGCTTCTGTTTTTCTAACTTGCTTTCAGGATGCTTGAGAATTTCTTCCAAATTTCTCTTGTTTTGCCTTTATTAATGTATTGTTAGATGGTAGTAGGTGCCATTGCAGGGAGTAATTTTCTCTTACACATATTTCTATCAGTCTGAGGTCTCCCTCACCACCCCTGGTTTAGGATCTGAAAAAGCCCATGGGGAGAAGTTTCTTCCTCACGTCTTCCCTTGGAACTGAATTGAAGGGAGACAGAAAGGCAGGAAGTAAGTACACAGTTGTAATTTAATCAGGGTAAATATACTACTGCCTTTGAACTGTGGTGCTGGAGAAGACTCTTAAGAGTCCCCTGGACTGCTAGGAGGTCAAACCAGTCAATCTTAAAGGAAATCAACCCTGACTGCTCATTGGAAGGATCGATAATGAAGCTCAAGCTCAGATACTTTGGCCACCTAATGCAAAGAGAGATCTCTTTGGAGAAGACCCTGATGCTGGGAAAGATGGAAGGCAAAAGGAGAAGAGGACGGCAGAGGATGAGATGGTTAGATAGCATCACTGAAGCAATGAGGATGAAACTGAGCCAACTCAGGGAGGCAGTGAAGGACAGGAAGGCCTGGCGCGATATGGTTCATGGGGTCACGAAGAGTTGGACACAACTTCACGACTGAACAACAACACGTATACTACACTGCATCTGTGAAAATGTCACTGAAATTGTCTTCTCCACTGAAATAAATTTCAAAAGCACTTTTTGGGGGGTCAAACTGAGTAAGCACTGATAGAAAAAAAATGCTGGAGAAATGTTCAGCATGGTACTAATTTGTAGCAGCAAAGATACATCAATACCTATTGAATTAGAAGGAAAAAATAGCATTGTATATAAAAGAGAAGAAAAAGGCAAAAAAAAGGAAAAGGCAGCCAAAATCACCATCACTATTTTTTTCTTGTTGCTGCAGTAAATTTTATTTTAGAACCTGAAAGACACTTTGGGTAATTTACACCAGGGTTCCTCAACCTCAGCAACTGTAAGATGGGTGGACTTCAACTCCCAGAATCCCCCAGGCAGCCATGCTGGCTGGGGAATTCTGGGAGTTGAAGTCCACCCATCTTAAAGTTGCTGAGGTTGAGGAAACCTGACTTACACCTTTTCACTGATTAAACCAAAAAGACACTACAATATAGTCGGTATGTTTTTCTGCTACTACTGAATTCTCAGAGCTGAAGTCCACCCATCTTAAAGTTGCTAAGGCTGAGAAACGCTGCACGACAAGAATTCACTCCAGTGACTCTGCAGGAATTACAACATATAGACAAAGTCTGAGGTAACTGAGCGACAATACTAGACCTCAGGCAGGCTAATAACCCAGTAATACGTCAGTATCCTAGAGGCATAATCCTATAGTTGAGTTACTCTCCATTGAGGACAGAAACATGTGGTGGGTGACAGCTCCATACATTAGCAAAGTAGATGGGATGGCTCGAGACTGGGGGAGAAAAAACACTTTCACTATGTCTGTTCTCACTCAGATCATGGCTTAGTATGTACTATGTGTGAAGCTAATTATGGTTACCTTCAGTAACCATGGGTAAGCAAAGGGTGGCTTAGTGTGTTGCACGAATCCACACAACATTTGGCCTATAAAATCTAGCTTTCCTGGTGATACTCTTTAGTCTCCCGATTTTTTTTTTCTTCCAATTTCACCTAGACCTACTGTATAGGCTTCAATCAGATTAAGCTGGGAACTAATCAGATCTTACTATAATTGATGAAATGATGGGAGACTAATGTTAATCAATGTGGTCACAAATGAAGGAGGTGGATGTTGGTTTCTTTGTTTTTCCCCCAAGGTCAGTTTGTTTCTTGGGTCTGTCTGTTGTACAGCCAAAAGAAATAATTTGATCATATTTTCTGGAGGTATTTTGTCTCTGAAATTTTCCTTCAATGGTATTTCATATCGGGGCTGTTTATAAGCTTACTAATTCAAAATAGCTAGTATAGTAGTGTATAGTATTTGTGTAGTATTGGAAAGTGAACTTGATATTCCATTGGTTTGCAGCATAATTTTATCTCTATTTTTGGTCTGTTTGTTTAATGGAGGAACACAGGACAGCAATAGAACAAGAATAGGCCTTGGACTATTCACCAACCTGGGAATCCTATCCAGCGCTGATCCTTTTTGGATCAAATGCCAGTGGTGATTGGTACACTTAGCGACCTGGAAAATCACTTGGACACAATAGGAACAGACAGAATCTCAACTCATCATTTACAAAAAGTTGCATTACTTGCAACAAACAGCACATATATTACGACCATAACTTGAACCTAGATCCTTGGGAAGGATCCAGTAGTTAAAAGTAGCAAATCCAGAACTATCCGGTAGACTGTGTATGAATAACAACAATAACCAAATACTACTGATGATAGTTTAGTTTAGTTTAGGGGTTTCCCCCCCCTCAATTCACTGATTTCTGGCATTCTTTGTCTTTAAAAACGTCACTGTCCTTGCAACTGAAGTGCTGCTTCTCTGTCACAAGGTTTTCGGGATTATGGAGGAGGAACGAAACGGGAGAGTAATGCAGATGGACCTTGGTGTGCTGAAGCTGATTGTGGCTTAGTGTATTTTTAAATGATGATTTGGTGGTGGCAAGCAGCTGTGCAGAAATAATTTCCTCTGTGCTTCTCCCCCCTCACTTGCTCAGCTGCTTGTGTGCAAAAAAGGGCTTTTAATTCTATGGATGGTGACTGAATGAAGGAGAGACGGAGAACCTGAGGTTAAAGGGCCATGGATTATCCTAACCCCTTTTTGTGGCCTGAAAAGCACCCCTAGCAATAATTGCTGAAAAATGGAACATGGTTTTCTCCTGTTTGGAGTTGGCAGAAACATTAATGTAGTATATCTCTCTATCTCCATCTCCATCTAGTGTGGTAGGAAGAAGGTTGTTCTCTCCTAGAGAGCCACTCTGCCCAGAAATGTGGCACCACCACAAGGTTGCTCAGTCATGAACGAATGGATTTTGTCCTTACCATTTTTCAGCGGATCGTTTGTGTCTTGTCTTCTCCGCCCAGTGTATTTCCATTGCCCCAGCAGCATCAAGTTTGGAAGCTAGAGTTAGATTTTTTTTCTTTTAAAATAGATTTTGTTTTAATGCTGCTCATATTTGGAGGCTGGAAGGGAGAATTAACCTCAAGTTAACTCACTTTTTTCTGGATGCAGATAATACTAGGAAGTCTGGGTAGGGTGAATAATCCCATAATTAATCTTGGTACTCAGGGGATTTGGCCGGTAATGCCTGAGTGTCTGGGTTTGCCTGCTGTACTAGGATTATCCTTGACTTACTTAAGTATCTTGTACAAATCAGGTCTCTCCCTCTGATCCTAGTGAGTAGCCATATATAATCTTCTCCCTCATGAAACTGTCAAATCAGCTTTTAAAACAGTCCAAATTGGTAGTTATGACCAACCAGCTACAATATTACTCTTCCTTGGCTAACACGTTCTTCCTTTTCAGGGTCCCACATCCCTGCTTTTCAGATTTCAGTGGTCTGGATGCTGCTTCCATGACCTGCTTAAACATTTGCAAAGGTTTAGCATATAATTCTAGCTCCCAACTGAATTAATTGACCAAGCCGTTTAACCCTAAAGGGACAGATTTTGCCTCCAATAGATCTGGTTGTTCTTGAAACAAAGCAAACTCTGCAAAACACCCATCTGTGATCAGGATGAAGTCCTGAAGAGATCCCATAAAAGCAGGATCTCTCTTGGCATGCCATTACTGTAGTCATTTCAGTCCTTCTGTCCTATCCCATAGTCTTTGGTGGTATACAAAAATCAGTCCATTAACTGGGGATGCCTGGGTGATTCATGGCACATAAATTGTCTCTCTATTCACCTATCAGTAAATAAGAGCATGTCCATAATATTTTGCTGATCAAAAAGAGATCAACATAGGAAGAACTGTATTGCATTAATATCATGAGGGAAAAGTAGTGTGGTTTTGAGCCCTTCATCAAATCAGAACCAAGAGAGGTAAATTTGGAATCTTCATCCAAGCTACCAAGAGATGATGATTCATATGAGACTTCTGAGGAAGACACAAGGAAGACAATCACCTGGAGTTATTTCATTGTCATCTTTCCCCAGATTGGCACCCTGCAATTGCTTTGGATTTCCATTCTCATCATCCATTAGCCTGGTCAATCTTTGTTTAGATCCCACTCTTATCATTTCTCAACCACTCTGGCTGACAGTCATAGTGGCTGGGAGATAACGGGACATGTAGCCGAACACGTCTGCAAGGCATTCTGCATCAGAATGGTTTATTTCATAAAAGGTGGACAGGACAGTCTGTGGGTGGCTGGGGACTGCACTTAATTTTAGGAGGGGAGATGAAAGTGGGGCAGTGATACAATGGGTGAGTGACTGTAGCATGGACCTGAGTTATGCCAAGACTATTTTAAGGTCTGCCTTATCATTGCTATGTGTTCTGTATCTCAAAGTGGCAGGAAACTGTACTGCCAATTTTCAGGAACAGTGAGTAGTCAGAGGTGGTTCAAAGAGCCGAGAAAAGGTATGTGGGTTGTCCATTCCTGGTTTAGTATCTCAGCAGCCCATAATGAAGCCATAGGCCTACTGTGAAAACGAGTTTCTCTCGCAGGCCTTGACCTAGGTGGAGATATCAAATGGAACTCAATATGCCGCCATCGCATTGCATCCTGGACATTCTGCAATATTTGCATTCAGGCACAAGAAAATGTAGCAACTAGAATCAATGCTCAATCTGGAAGTAGCTTTTATTTATTAGCCCCATAGTACAAGTAGGGGAGGGGTAAATCTGTCCATGTTGGCTGTGCTTGATGTTGCATTTTTGATGTAATTTTGCATCAACTGATGACTTAAAAAAAAGCCTACACAAAATTTATATGTCCTTCTGTATGCATTTTCCCCTTCTGTGTGCATTTTCTGTGTGCACCTGCATCAACTATGATGTCTACAGGAGCTGCCGAATCTTCATTTTGAGCCTGGTCATTTGTGCCTTGAGTGAGAACTCTGGGAATATAATAATATAGTTCAGTACAATACACAGTATCTTTTGTTGAAGACTTATTGGGAGTTTTATGGTGCCAAATAAAGCAAATGGAGATGTTTGAAAAGGGAACGGTGAAAAGAAACTGAGGTCCACCTAGTCTCATTTTTGTCATCTTAAAATACACCTTTAAACAAGGAGGAGACAACTCAATTCATAGGTTTGCTTTTTGGTGACTTAGCATGTTGGATGTACTAGGCCATTATTTGGAAATCATGGTTTGTGGCAAAGACACTTAGTTTAAGGCATGTGACCCTCAAAAACTTTGAATTCACCCCCTCAGGAGTCAATACCAAAGTGCAATTCTTCATGTGACCCAAAGAGGAAACAAACCCATCAGTTGCACTTGATTAATTACATTTCGTTTTAATTAAACACAGATTGTAAATGGAATCTGAGTTAGCTTCTTGTATGCTGTTTGAAAAGTTTACCCCTCCATTAGAATACAGACAGCGGTCATGGAGGCAGAGGATTCTGGAAAGTACCAGGGTCACAAAAGTTCATAATTAACGTAATAAAAATCACATCCAGAGACGGAGACTTTGGTAATGAAATGCACTCCCCTGAAAAGATACTCAAAATCAGCCTAGTGATGTTATATATTTACATTAACCAATAAAAGTTAAAGTTGTATAACTTCCTAGTCTGAAAATGTATACATATGATGTAACAACACAAGCCTACATTCGTGATTTGTGGCACCTGCCCCAAGCATACTTCTTTATTACTGTACAGCTGTGTTTCTCAACCCTGACCACTTTAAGATGTGTGGACTTCAACTCCCAGAATTGCTGGCTGGGGAATTCTGGGAGTTGAAGTCCACACATCTTAAAGTGATCAAGGTTGAGAAACATTGCTGTATAGAATAAAAGAAGGGATTTGGGTTTCCACTACTTGTGTGTTCACCAGGTGAATGAACCCAGGGTTGGGCTGGGCCAACAATATTACCCCATCTCCTTTTTGGACCCTCATCTGTAGTCTCTCCTGCCTGAAAAGAAAACGGTGCACCTCTAGCCATTCATGTGTGAACCTACCCCATTGGATATGGTATATTTAACAAACCTAGCTTAAACCAACTTGGGTTAGCATGATATTTACCTAAGCTACTGTTTAGTAGAGGGATTTCCAGGGTCAAAGATAGGCTGCATGATGCAGGATGTTTTTGAATACCAGTTGCTGGAGAGCAAACAACCAAAGATGATGGCATTCACATCCTGCTTGTGGGTTTTCTCTGGCCACTGTGTGAAACAGGATGCTGGAGCAGAAAAATCTTTGGTCTGACTCAGCTGGGTTCCTTTTGTGTCTTCTTTCTTATTTGGGTGGATGTTGAACTCACATCTGCAGTTCCTGATCCAGCAAAAAGATTGCATGCGGGTGGAGTGGGAGTGAGATTTTGATTAAAAGGAGAAGAAAAGAAGAGGAAACGGGAAAGGAGGAAAATATATGTACATTCACCACTTCCAGCTTCAGAGGTTTTTTTTCCTTTTCTTTGCAAGTTTGGCCCAGAGATAAAGCCAAATAGTACTACTTTAGAAAGCAGGAATGTTGTGTACACATGCCAAAATCTTATTTTGCATTCTACAAGCAAAGCACCCCATTCAGGGTTCCTGCTGGAGGATCCCACAAGGCTATTTCAAATGCAGGAAGGGAAAATGGGATTCCCACGCCAAGATCTGTTTGGTCTCTCTTTGCACTGTGCTGGAGTCTTGCCCTTTGTTGGGGGGTCAGGGGTGGGAGAGGGAGACAAAAGGAAAAGAACATGAACGTTCTTTGAAATATGCCTTGGAAGGACTTGGGCCAGCTTTTCTGGAAGTGATTCTGGATAGGGGCCCTTCCAATCCAAATATGCTGTGTAAAAGTTCTGTCTCTCCCTTCCCAAACTCTGTCTTTTTTATGAAGGGGAGAAGAAAGAAGCAGGGAGAAATCAGGAAATTAATTGCAAAGCCACACTCTGCCTGTGTAACACTTCTTGAATAAAAGTGGGGCAATGAAATCTCACGTGGACACTTTGAATTATATATATACATATCATCTCTCTGGATCCAATATGGAAAAGAGCTAAATTTCTGGGTGATTGCTACCTGATCACCAAAGAATTTGTGACTCGCTTAGGTGAACAGCAAGAATAGAAAGTTTTCAAGGCTGGAATTTCTCCTTGAGGTTTCCAAAGAATGGCAATAAGAAAATGAGAAAAAATAAGGAAACTCAGATCTCCTAGTGGAAAGTCAAGCAAACTGTTTCTGCATTCTGTAATAAGATTTTATTTCTAGCCTGATTCAGCTTGTGCCCTGTACTATTTAATCACAATGCTTTATTGCCTCCCTGGGTGCTAAAGTCGTTTTGCTTTTAATTTTTAGTGTTGTTTTTCTTGTAACTGATTACAGGCCTGAACCACTTGCTCATTATAGCTCAGTGCAAACAAGGATCCTAGAGTGTGTCAGGGGCACCAAGTTTCATGGTGAATTATTGTGGTTAAATTGCATCTTAGCGACTTGAGATTTTGCAGACTTCGGAGAGGAGTTTGAAAAGATCCCCACTGTTCTGTTGAGTAAACTTTCTTTACTAGGTACCCAAGGGAGGAAAGCAGTAACTCAGGTTAATTTAATCCCAGTAATTAACTGGCCTTGGCAATTTGGGAAGAATTAAAAAAAAAAATAGACCATTTGCACCTACCAAGTCTGCTTAGAGATATTCATGGTGCTTTTCAGACCAAGTTCATACCGACATATATGTTTAAAGGAGGTTCAGTTTCAACCCTCGGTTACCCTTTTAATATATTGGCTGGGTTCATTCAACTGATTGTCACGCTTTGTGGAATCAGCCATGTTGGCAGGGCTTAACCAGCGTGCCAAGCCATAAACCAAGGGCAAACAATTTTACAGATGGAGGGGGCACGTTAATTCATTGTTAGGATTGCTAAAAGCCACAGGTTCATGGCAAAGGCCTGACGATCTTCCTGTAGAGGAGACAGACCTGAAACATGTACCCTCTTTTTGGCTCAGAGGCTTTCACACAGCGTATCACGTGCACAAAAGCAATACCAGGAGTGCCAAGTTAACCAGATGATCAGCAGCTGTTTGCAGAAGGCCCGCAGTTCTGGGGAAGGCGGATTTGCTTATAGATACAAACACTCCTAAGCGCAAACCTTGATATTTCTAGGTAAAGGATCTCTGGCAGTTGGTGTGGCCATTTGGAAGGGCAGCCTGCAGCTGAGACCAATAAGCTAGATGCTCTGACATTTATCAAGCAGCTTCTCGTATTGTGAAATCTGATAACGTCTACTGGGCTGGCAAGGAGAGGGTGTTCAAGCTCTTTTTGACCTCTGCTCTAAATAGCTGAAACTCCTGGATAAGCTTTGCGCTGCCCTTAACTGTCATCTTCGAGCGTTTGTGCTTTGTTAATCTAGGATCCAAAAACTCAGTGGGAAATGGGAGTGTGTGTGCAGGACACAGACTTCAGGGAGTGTATTTCCATGTATGATGTTGGATTGCGTCCACCCAGAACAGTGGGAGTGTTCAAAGACTATTTCATAAGCAACTTTCCAGAGCTATGAAGTCGCTGGTGGTTTCACCTCTTTTTCTCCAGAAAAGGAATTTACTATTAGCCCCTGAAATTTCTGATCACTGGGCTAAATTTCATCCAAACTGTTTCTGAATCTGGCTAATGTCTTAGTAGCATGTATGAATCCAGCTATTCTGACCTGAAGTCAGTAAGCCATTGCTAAAGAAACAAACAAACCCCAAACCCTGGCTTAGCATAAAGTATGAACCCAACAGAACCTACTTGAAGTTAATGGGGAAGGGAAGGACATCCTTAAGTGGACATTTTTGGCAAATAGATGGCGAGAGGCTAGATTGGTAGCACTGAGATGTGAGTAGTATGTTGGCAGCCACACTCCAAAAGTGATTATTCGGCTGGGGCAAAAGCTATTCCAACTAAATGTAATTATTCATTTTTTCCCTTCTGTCATATTGAAATTTACAAATTGGGGAGGCCTCTGGGCACCCCAATCAAAATTTCCAAAGGCCACCCACTTGCTTCACGTTGTAAATTTCTGCTCTTGATGGAGATTCAGAGCTCTGCGCAACTCCCAAATTTAGCCTTACTCATGTCTTAAAGAAAAGAAAACAAAACTCAGGAGTTAAGACTTACAAAGTACTGTAAGCCAAAATATAATTTACATATTTAGGGTTTAGCATATTGTGTGATTCTAGCTATGCTGATTGGAAAACAATGGGTTTTGGTTGAACATCTTGTCAATTCTTCAATAAACCACAATTAAGCAAACTTCCTCTATAAATACAGTTGCTCTGTCTGGCTCCTTCAGCTTCTATAGAGGTCAGGAGAAGATGGCTTTATGCCACATTTCAATTATGTTTATTTTATTTATGAATGTATAAATTGCTTCAATCTTAAGACTCTAAGTCAGTGTTTCTCAACCTTGGCAACTTGAAGATGTGTGGACTTCAACTCCCAGAATTCCCCAGCCAGCCATGCTGGCTGGGGAATTCTGGGAGTTGAAGTCCACACATCTTCAAGATGCCAAGGTTGAGAAACACTGCTCTAAGTGGTATAGAATAAACAACAGGACAAGCTGGTTTAACACAGTAAAATAAAAATAGTAAATAAGAATAATATATCAAAAAACAACAAAAAACAAAACAACATATAATGGGAGTTCATTCCTGAAAGATTCAGAGCCAAAGGTCTTCTGGAAAACCAAGTTTTTTCAAGCTTCCAGAAGGCTGTGACAGTGGTGGGCATCTCAAGTTTTGGGGTATCTTTAACTTTAAAAAGCTTCAGTGCCACTAATTATGAAAGAGCTCCGTGAGAGGAAGATGTGGGAGAACCGAAGATGGCAGAAACTGGGCTGATGAAGCACCCAGAAGCTTGTGCGCATTCCAACAGCACATCTTGCTTATGGACTTACAACACTAGCAAAACTACTGGGTGTGTGCAGTCACATAACATCCTAGATTATGTTTGTTCCTGTTGGCCTCGCGGGATAAACCAGACAGGAATCGCAACCAGATGAGCTCATTGTACTTTATTGTAAAGCTATGTTGACAGAATCTTGCAGGTCTGAAAGTAGAGTCCTCCCCCCACTCTCCTTTACAGCCCAAGAACTTGGGGAGGTCCCTTCTGAGCCTCTTGCCCTGCCCACTATCCAGCTGAGGGCTGTGCTGTCTCTTATCTGACCGTTCCCTTGGCAGCGTCTCTTGGCCCAGTCTCCCATGGTCTTTTCCACATATCATCACAGCTCCTCCTTGATATATGCATTAAACCACAGTTGGCTGAATTGGCAGCACTCGGCCATAAATAGACTCTGGAAACCACAATTGTTAAGTTCACATAGCGTGCTGCTCCACAAGCCGCACCCTCTATTTTGGTTTTGTGTGTGGCGTGAATCCAGTCTCTCTGTTGCAGGCTGAAAGGTCCCCTCTTTAAGAATCAGTCCTTATCGCTGTCTGGGGTCTTCCGCCCCAGATTCTCTTTCTTGTGGCCCCCAGCCTGCTAAGAATCAGGCCCTCATTTTTGTAAATGAATACCAGTGGGAAAGGCAGGTTGTTAAACCCAGGGTGAACTCAGAATGAGAAACCAAATCTATGCTGCAAATTAAGATAAAGTTCACTGATTGCTACATGCCCACTTCAGGAACTTGATCAATGCTTCACAAGCCAATGTTAAAAGCAGGGTGGATTTCACCAAAGACTCTGAAGTTAACTCTGACCGACACTTGAAACATTCATTAACCAAGATGCTCTGTGCATGGTTTTCCCTTGGGATTTATTAGACTTTTTCAAGCTAACAGTTTTATTTCAACTTTTTTGTCTCAGCTTGGATGTGAACTAATTTTTATTTGTCACATTTATATAATTTGTTGGGAGGGCCAACAAATTTGTCATATTTATATATGTATATAATGTGTCGGGAAGGCTCATTCATTCTGCTGCCATTGCTCCTCTCTTTTCCTCCTCTCTTATTTTACAAAATAATGATCCATTTATACCCTAACAGGGCAGCCCTTCCCAGCTTCAGAACCCTGAGAGGTAGCAGGTGACATAATGGGTGTTTTTAGCACGGAATGGAAATGTTTTCTTCCAATCAGTCGAAGGTCCTGACCGCATGATTGTTCCAACATTCTGGGGTCTCTGCAGGGTATGGTCAAAATAGTCAAGATGGCAGCCAGCGTGGTGCAATCAAGGCGCTGACTATTTTCAGTTGCACTGTTGCAGGTGCCATCTTGACTTTTTTGACCATAGCCTGTGGACACCCCAGAATGTTGGAAAGATCATGCGGTCAGGACCTTCGACTGATTGGAGGAAAACATTTCTGTTCCTTGCTAAGTCAAGATGGCACCTGCAACAGTGCAACTGAAAATAGTCGGAGCCTTGATTGCACCACTGTGGCTGCCATCTTGCCTTTTCTGACCATACCCTGTGGACACCCTTGCCAGTATTAAAAGCTGCTCCTCATCTGTAGCTGCAGATACACTGTTCCTTATGCTTTTTAATTCTTTAATCCTGAGGCTCTTAGGCAGTGTTTCTCAACCTTAGCCACTTTAAGACAGGTGGACATCAACTCCCAGAATCCCCCAGCCAGCCGGCTGGGGGATTCTGGGAGTTGATGTCCACCTGTCTTAAAGTGGCTAAGGTTGAGAAACACTGCTCTTAGGTGAAGTCGGGCACGGGCAAAAAGAGGTGCAAGAGACATCAACCTTGAGTCGAGCTCCGCGTTGCTTTCTTGGCAAAATGCAGAAGGGGGGAGCCACTGTTTTCCTCGGGGATTTTCAAATCTATTCTCCAATTCCAGTACCAACCAGGCTTCACGCTGCTTAGATTTTTCAGATCAGCCAAGCTCTTCCACTTATTAATCCACATCCCTTCTTCCCCTCTGACGCTAAGCTTCGGTTTGCGCAAGTACTTGCGATGGGGGGGGAGGGTTTCCCAACCCACTCAGCCCAGCCCAACTTTTATCACGGTTTAGGGACAGGTGAACGCAGCTTTGCCCCGTTCGACCCAAGTCGGGGACCAAAGCACCTTCGCCAGCTTTGCCCTCCAGGACCGCGACGCTGGTTCGCGTGCGATTCCTTGGCCGGGGCAGAATCCCAAATCTTGTCCGGCAGTGTGTGTGTGTGTGTGTGTGTGTGTGGGGGGTCTGCTGTCGGAGGGACGTGATTGCCCCCCTCCCTTTTTCAAAAGCGTCCCCTCGCTTCCCCGCAGCTGCGCTCAGCCCTCCTCTGGGATCCTCTCTTCCCCGTTTGGATGAACCCACCAACCTGCCCCCGAGCGGACCAGAGAGAAGGACAAGCGAGACGGTGCGCGTGTGTACGGGTGGCGGGGTCGTCGCGTGAGCCAGAGGCGGAGCGGCCGCGCCAAAATTTTGCTGAGCTCAGGGCGCTCTGGGCAGCGGCAGGGCCAGGCTGGTGACATTTCCGGTTGCGAGCGGCCAGCCAATTGGCGATCACAGCCGGCTCGCCGGAGCAGCGAGACGCGAAATGGGATAATCCCCCTCCCCGCTTCCCCGCAGGAGGCGGAGGGACAGGGCAGAGCAGAGCCGCTCGGTCGCCCCGGCTTGGCAGAGCCAGACAAGGGAGCGCGGCGCGCCCCGGGCAGTGGGCTGGCCTTGCCACTCAGGGGGCGGGGCTTTCGCTCTGCAGCGCTGTGGTTTCATCTCTGCAAGGGTGGCGGCCCGGGCACTCTGCACACGCCCGGAAGCCGCTGTCTCGGCTCTCCTCCTAGGACGAAGTCCCCGACTGAAGACGGAGTCGGAGCCCGGTCCGGCCAACCGGAGCGGACCTTGCCGAGCCGTCCTGGTGACGCTCCTCTGGCAAGGAGCTGACGGAGCTTCGTCGGCGCTGGGGCTGAGGGAGCGCTCGTCCGGAAGCGCGCTCAAGCCGGCCCGCGCAGCAACTCGGAGGCGGGCGGCGCGCTCTGCACGTGCTCAGGGGGCCTCTCGTCCCGCCAGCTTCGGCGGCCGCGTTTAGGCACCGGGGAGGGGCGGTAGCTGAAGCGGCCTCTCGATGTAGGATGTCTCGTCTTCGCCAGTGGCTCGGCGGCTCCCGGCGGGGAGGACGACGCGGCTGCCCTCCTGAGGCGCCCGCCCCGGCGAGGAGGAGGCGGCGGCGGCGGCAGCAGCAGCAGCGGGTTTCCTCTGGCAACTTCGCTCAGGTTTCCCCGGCGGCCGAGCGCCCGGCGGGCTCGCTCCTGCGCGGCCTCATTCTGGAGCGCTGAGTCCGCGCCTGGGGATCGCTGTGGAGACGCGCCGCTCGAGCCGCTTCGTTGGACCGGCCCGGAGGTTTGGAGCGCCGGGAGCGCCGCGCCTTCTGCTTCTTGGAAGGGGCGGAGGAAGCGACGTCGGCCGCCCAGCGTTGCACGTTGCTTCTGCGAGCCTCCCTTTCGGATGCGGTGAGTGGCGGGATTGGGCTGGCAAGAGAAAGAAGCCCCTTCCCCAAAGTGGGGAGGGGAGAAGTGGCGGGGTCTGGCCTGGCCTGGGGGACGCTGGGGCGAAGGGGAGGTTTGTATGGGATGTTTCCACCTCGTAGCGTCCCCGCATGTGGCTCAAGGACCGCTTCTTTCCACGCGTGACATGGGAGGCAGGTTCCTGCGAGTGCCGCGGACGAGTCGGCCGGCTAGATCGTGGTAACATCTTCAGTCTAAGCTGTTCTTAAGGCGCTAGTCCTCAGGCGCCCGGTTAGCTGCCGGCGAGTCCCACTGAGTTTTGGAGGGCCCTTACTTTTGGGTGGACATGCCCCGTCGGACTGCACGGTGGACAGGAAAAAATGGACGTGCGGGGAGCAAGGCTGTGATCCCATGAGATGAGATCTCTTGCAAATAAACTCAGCAAAACTTCCTTTCCGTAAATACAGGCTGATTATGACTGTATCAGATGGGTGTTTACTCGGGAGCAAGGGGTAATGCCGTTTACGAGGAGTAGGTCGTCGTGGTGGGGTCGCGGCTGGGCGGGACGTGGAAGCGGGAAGTCGCGCCGTCCGCCGTGAGACTTACTCCTCGCCGAGGGTGGTGAAGGCGGGATCCTGTGGCATCTTGAAGACCTGCAGATATAATAATGGGTCCCTATGCATGTCTTCTTGGAAGTAAGTTGTATTAAATGCAGTGGGCGAGAGGTAGATAGGGGACCGTGCCCGGTTGTGCGGTGAATGTTGTTGCTTACAGCTCACAAGTCTGTGCCACGATGGTTTTTAAAAGGGGGGCGCGTGGGAGTAGCGCACACTCATGTTAATCTTTGAAGCAGCACCGGATCTCGTGTATATGGCCCCTGGCCTGAACCGCATGGGAATTGTTCCGAGTTAAGAAGTTACGTGGTCCACCTGCTTCCAACCTGCTATTCCGCGCCGCGCTCTTCCGGGAAAGCAACCCCCTGCGAGGTCAGTTGTCTGCGTTCACACGACACGCTTAACCCGATCCGTTACAAGCCGTGCGGCTTCGTTCGGGTTCCATGAGAAACTCGGTTCGTTTCCCCCTTGGGTGCTTTTCTGCGGCTTAAGGGTGTTGCGTGAACCACCCAGGTAATGGGTTTGTGTTTCAGGGTCTGGTGCAAAGCCAGGAGACGGGTTAACGCAGCCCCTGGGGGAGCCGTGTTTGCGGGAAGGCCGTCAAGGCCTGTGCTGGATCGAGTTGCAACCAGCGTGGCCAGGAAAGGGTGCTGGAGCGGTCAGCGAAGGGGCGGCGGATGCAAAACCCAGCGCCCGGGAGCCGAGGAGCGCTCGGCAGAAAGGAAAAGTCGCCTCGGAATCCGCGGGACTGACTTCCCAAGGGGCGGGCTGAGCGCAGGCCCCGCCCCTCGCCGCCCACGGCGCCCTTCGTGGCGCCCGCTGGCTTGGCTCCTCGAGCCCGCTCTCCCTCCCCCCTCCCTCCCCTTAAATCAGAGCCCCCTCCCGCGGATCCGTGCGCTGTAGCTTTAAAAGGCTCCAACCACGTTTCAAAGGCCTAAATAGCACAGAAAGCGCGGGGGGGGGAAGAGAAACAGAGTGCAAAGGCTTGCTGCTGCTGCTGCTGCTGCTGCTATTATTATTATTATTATTTATTATTATTATTATTATTATTTATTACTGTTGTCATTATCATCTCTAGAAAAACCACTGAAAAAGCAAGACAGCTAAAATCATTAGTTATTTTTCTTTTTAAAAAAGGGGGAAAAAAGCAGAGCAACCGGCCGCTCCAATTATGCTGCGGCTCTTCCGGGCAGGATTGATTCCCTGCTATCCAGCAGCGTCAGGAGGGGGCTTTCGGTCGCCTTCCTCCTTTCTTTGCTTCAGCGGCGTGGATTATTTTTATTCCGAAGAATAACAGCGAAGGCTGGGTTCCAGCTGGAGCATGCTCACAAACTGCAAGATCTCCCATTATGAAGCAGGCTGGGCTGTTGTGGTTATGTCTGTAGATTCCACCCCTCCCCCGGTGTTCCCCCCCCGCATTGATTTTGTTTTGAATCGGCTCTAACAGCCATCCAGAGTGACCCGTCTATTCCTCTTCCAGCCAGCTGACAATAATTCTATTCTCGATCTCCCCCCCACACCTGCCCAAAACAGGTGTTAGTGAAGAGAGAGCATCGCTTGGTCAGTGGAACGTACCTCCTTCAGGAGGGGGAACAGGGCAGAAAATCCCCCCTCCCCCCAAAAAGCAAGTGGAAAGAATGCCAGAGAAGGCTGGGCAGCAAAGGTAAGGCATTGGAGCTGCGTGGTGTTTTCCTGTTTATTCTGCCTGTCTTCGTGCTGGGGCTGTGCTGGTGTGTTTGCACGGTGGCGAGGGCTGTTTTCTGCTCAGGACAAATCCCAGAGGGGCAGATCCCATTTTGCTGGTGAAGAAGTGTCAGGGGGTCATGTGGGAATGCGCTCTGCCTCAGGGGTGTCCTGTGTGAGGGTTGCTCTGGGAGGGTAGGTATGGAGAAGCGATTCCCTTGGGTGGGTTTTGCTGCACAGTTGATGGGATCCGGTCTTGCTCAGGGCCTGAAGTAACCTTTGCGGTGTCAATTGGCAGAGGTTAACCCTTTCACTGCCTCCTGCAACGTGAGCTTCTTCTGGAAGGCCTGCGTGGTAGGCAAGGGGAAGGGGAGCTCCGGGTCGAGCAGGTTGGAAGGGAGTGGCGTGCAGGCCTTTTAACTTAAAGGAGGGCTAAGCCACCGGATACAACACCTCTGTATCTGTATCTTTGTTGCTAAACTTGCCCTGGGCTCCAAATGTCTTGTGAGTTTGTGTCTGCTGGGGGTGGGGGTGGGGAAGCAGGTAAAAATAACATTTGCCTACAGCACCGCTGCGGTGCTCTTTCCAAGGAAGTCGCCAGAAAGAGGCACACATGGATTTAGCATCGCCAGTGGGTGCATCCAGAATTTAATCTGTTTTTCTCTAGTCGATCGAACAGAAAGAGGCCTTTGTATCTTGGGGGTGTCCAGGTGGAGAGGGGAGGCAGTGAAACCTCTGGTCTGCTTCTTGGAGGGAGGTAAAGATGATTTCCTCCCCATCGCACTGAATGCAAGGAGCTGAATGGAGCAACGGCGTTTCGTCTAGTTTTGCATTCCCCCCCCCCTTTTAAAGGCTCTGTGTTGCCGCAGAATGTGTTTAGCTGTAAGGCATGGCACCATCAGGCATGGCTCCTGATAGATGTCTCTGCACATCAGATGCCCAGAAAAGCATGTATTCTGTGCCTCTGTGGGCTTACCTGAATTTTTACCAATTGCAGCTCCTCCACGTATGAGCGGTGACTGACGTTTAGATGGCATGTAGGTTTTGGAGCACGGTATTGACTCCTTGGGGGTTGGGGGGAGGCAGATTCCAGCATCTTACTTTGCAGGCAAAGGGCCTCCAAGGCCCCCCAGTGAGTGCCTGGGAATCTTTGCTTAGCAACCTCATCTCTTGTCATACCTGCCTCATCTATCTTTAGCCATCCATGCTGAGATTTTCTGTTGGGGTCCAAGACGGCTGCAGTGCTCTGATTGTAGCAGACTGACTGCAGAGGGTTGTTCTCCGTGTGAGGCAAAAAGAGAAAAAAAAGAAAAAGTCTTAAGGGTGCCCTAGTATGCAATCTGGCCGGTCAATTTCTGGGTGATAATTGGCCTCTTGATTGCATAACAATAGCAAGGCAGATGTAACTTTAGGGTTGAACTGTCACTTACTGAATTAATGAGACTCTCTGTTTAGGAAATTCTGTGGATCCTCCCCCCCCCCCCCTGTTCTGTTAACCGTTTCACATTGGAAAACTTCCTAGCAAAATGAACCACCCTATGTTTGGAAATTTCTTTAGTTTCCAAACATAGGCTTTTGAGTCTTCCTAACCTGGATCTTAAAAAGTCGTGTGATTCGGTTGGTCTTGCTCCAGCATTTTTTTGTGCTTCTGGTAAACGAGGAGGCTAGTAAACTTGGCACAAGGGCCGCGGTGCAAAACTTGAACGAGAGAAAGGGAGCGGATGTGCAAGTATTGTTAAACTGGGCTTTGGAGAACCAGCCCTAGTGAACGTGGGTGTTCTACAATTTCCCCTACTTATAGTGCGGCTGCCAGTTATTTGAAAGGTTTTAGTTGTGTTTTTGAGGTCTGGTTCCATTGTTCACCTGCATAAACTGTACCTGTTGCTAATTTTGTTTCCTGAAACAACCTTTAGCTTGAGGGAGCAAATTGTGGTTCAAATTAAGCACAGTTTAGTCTGTTAATTTTGGATTAATTGAAAGGCAGAGACTACCAACTCTTACAACTGCTCAGGGAGTGGGAAAGTACAAGGATTGTGTGTGAGCTCTCGTCACGGCATTAGGAGTTTTGCAAGCTGTATTCAGCTGTTGGGCAGTTCAGAATATCTAAATGTTTAATATTGTCCTCCATTAAAAATATTCAGTAAGAAGAGTTTGCATTGCATGCTTTTTGAAATTTACAGCCGTTCATACAGTATAATTTTTCTCCTTGCCAAGGTGTCGGATGTTACTGGGAACATACTAGCCCTTCTAGTAACAGAATATGCTTTTGCACAAGTTAGTGATGATGGATTTTATGCTGTTTACTTGAGTGTGACATTCAGTTGGATTACAGCTGGTCTTTGGCTGGAATGTTTCAGTGACCGAGTAATCCAGCAATGGTTAGCCTGTTTGTAATTGCTCTATTGAAGCCTTAGAGATAAGAAATTGCTTGTTAACAGTGGGAAGAGAGGGATGTTCAACAGTGTGAAATTTTCACAGCCAATAAGGGTGTAATTGCTAATGCTCTAATGCTGCTTAGTGAATGATTTTAAGGGCAGCCGCATTCAGTGAATTCCAAGGCTGGCTTTTGAACAAACTCCTTCTTTAGGGGAACATTATAATTTTAAAATCCCTTTATAGCAGAGTGTCTCAAACTTTGTGATGCTGCTCACAAATTGAAATGTGTGTCAATCCTGTGGAAAACATGAATGTTGTCATTGGGGTTATGGTGGGGCGACTACTAAATGTACCCCTTCTTTTAAAAATTACGTTTTAATCTATATAGCCAATAAAACAATGATGGAACTTTGCCTTCATACTCTCAGTGGACAGTATTTTCTGATAAATAACACACTGAAGTCATTCTTTGGTAACAAAACACTTGTGAAAGCTAACGATATGCAATTTTCATCATGCTTTCATGACTTAAGGTTACTTCTATCAGTACTACTGATAGATTGCTCACCTTGTTTAACCACACAACAAAAATATTTCCATTTAGAAAGGCTAGAAATTTCCAGCACTGAATTTATTCTCTAGACCCTACAAAGGCTACATGCTATGCCGAAGTGGCCAACAGATAGATGGTTTGGGTAGATGGCTAGATCCATGGGTTTAGTCATCTCTCAAAACCCATGTTTGGGTTTGCTCTGTCTCTCTCTCCTTGCTCAAATAGGCTTACTCAGTTTTAAAAAATGTTTACAACCATCTTCTAAGTTGCTTGCATCCCAGACTTCTTGAACTCTACTTTATAGAGTCTCCAAAAGCTTTTACACTTATTATCTTTCCCATAAGGTTCAAACAGTCATTTTTTGTGGCTAATCCTATTTTTCACTTGAAGGCTTGGGAGCTGGCTTGGTTGTGTCCCAGGCCTGGCCAAAAACATTTTGCTTCCTCATTCTGAGTAGCAAGTGGAACCCTTATATCAAAATCCATGACACCCCAAGTTAGCCCAATTTGTGGACTGAAAATTGCACACAAGTCCCTCTCTTCCTGTACATTGTTCCTAAAGACGTGAAAGCCCACAAAAAAGAGGAATATTAGGAGAAAAATGCTTCCCCCTCCCAAATTCTTCTTCCAATTTTCACATTCTTTTTCTGTGAGCCTTCACAAGTCTGTAGGCCTCAGCTCTTAGAAAGGAGGGGATTAATTCACACAGGAGCTTTTTCACCTTCTCCTTCTGTGCAGTATTTTGTTCTTCGTTTGTCTCCTTTAAATACCCAGAGAAGCTTTGCATTCCCCTCATTTCCTGTCTTTTCCTCCATGATTTCTGTTAGAGGTAGAACTAGCAAGCGTGTCTCCATTGTTATTTCTGGCTCTGCTGATGGTCGCTGTCAGACCATGGGAGATCGGGAGCTCTTTTGCCATTGCTAAGTGAGCATCCATGCTGCATTGGATGTTCTCTTTCTTTCACCAAACGAGGCCCGAAAGATTCAGTAGTGCAGTGTTTCTCAACCTTGTCAACTTTAAGATGTGTGGACTTCACAATGAAATCCACACTTCTTAAAGTTGACAAGGTTGAGAAACACTGCAATAGTGACACAGTATCACAATAGTGACACAGCATCACATTAGCAAAAATTAATTTCTCTAGTCTTATATATATGCCAGGAAAAGGCTCTAATGCTGGGAAAGGTGGAAGGAAAGAGAAGAAGAGGACAGCCAGCAGCAAGGTGGATGGACTTAGTTACAATGATGATGAGTGCACCATTGGGAGACTTGAAAGAACAGGTTAGGGATAGATTGTCATGGAGGAAATGTATCTATATGGTCGCTAGGAGTCAAAAATGACTTGCTGGCACATAATCAGGACACTAGATTATCTGGAAGGTTGCACAAGTTAGGAAACTCTAATGTGGATCTCAACTACCAGCATTCCCACAGTGGCTTTGCTGAGAATTCTGGGACTTGCAAACACAGTTGGGAAATACTGCACTAGACTATCCTGGAGTGTGTCTAGCATTGGGGTATAATTCCCACTAGAAATTCATGTTTTCTGGAAATGCTGGGTTGTGCTATCCCAAAACCTTTGTGGAATGTGAAGTCAAGATACCATTTCCACACTAGCAATTTATAGTGCCTTCTAAAGCCATCTAGTCATTGTTGTGCCAAAATTACAGTAATGCAAACCAGCTTTCTATCCTTTTAACAATGGCTGGATGATGCTTTGAAAACACTGTATGTCCCTTATGTGAAAATGACTTAAAGGCTAAGCTGATCAAATTTTGGATGACTACTCAACAGTGAAGGTAAGTGTGTGTTCTTGGGCCAATGGAAAAGTACCAGTTCAGATATCTCAAGGTGTTGTTGGGAGGATAAGGATATAATCTTCATTAAAAAAATAATCAGTTCTGTGTGAAGATAACTACAATTCTGAAATGTTGAATCATATGATTTATGGTTCAAATTGCTGGTGTAGCACTTTAGGGTCGGGGGGAGCCAAGATCAAGGGGAAACTCATTGGGTAACTTGGCCAGTTCTTCTGTTTCAGCCAAAGAGCCAGCGTTCTGTTGCAGGGAAAATGCTGGACTAGGAGTGGGGAATCTAGGTTCTGGTCCCCCTCAGCCACAGAAGCTCTCTGGAGGATATTGGACTAGTACCTCTCTCTGAACCCAAGAACCTTTGTGATATAGTGGTGAAAGTGCTGGTCCCCCCTCAGCCACAGAAACTCCGTGGGCTAGTCCCTCTCCTCAACCCAAGAGCTTTTGTGGTGTGGCGAGGAGAGTGCTGGATAGGAGTGGGGAGACTCAGGTTCTAGTTCCCCTCAGCCACAGAAGCTCCGTGGAGAACCTTTGGACCAGTCACCCCAAGAACCAGTATGATGTAATGCATCTCATAGTTAATCGGCTGTGTTTCATGCATGGCAACTTGCATTTTGTATGGCAGATGCATCTCATAAAAAAGCAGCCTTGTTTCATGCATGGCATTTTGCATGGCAGATGCACGCGTGGCAGTGTAGTTTCTTATATTACTAGTATTTCTGTGTGTTATGCAACTGTTAAAGATCAGCTGGACCCTGGCAGAGAATCACAGATGGCAACAGTAGGTAGAATTAGCTCTGAGGAATTGAAGCTTCATATTATAACAATCACAAGGCTTCCTATTAAGGGTAATTGCTGAGTAGCCATGCACTGAACATGCATGTGCTTTATTGGGTGGGTTCACACAACACACTAAACCACAGATTGATAAGCAGTAGATACTTCAACAAACCACAGTTGACTCTGTTGTATATAAGCTATAATCCATGGTTTAAACTGCAGTGGCTGGGTCATGCTAAGCCAGGTTGAAACAAACCACTCTATGGCTTAGCACAATGTGTGAAACAAGCAAAGGGAACTTTAATGATGCTCTTTGTTCACCAGGCATTGCCAAACAATGGGAGTCTTGACTTCGGCTGGAGGTGGATCGGGCCCTGGCTGGAGATCCCTTTTGTTGTTATTTATTTGGTAGGATTACAGTGATTTTGCTTGATGCTCTCTGGGCATCCATTCTTTTCCCTGAAGCATTAGGAAAATGTGAACTTGAACATGGTTGCACAATATCGCAGGCTGCATTTTTGTGTGTCTTGGAGTTTTGCAATGATAGTCTTTTGGCAATGGCTTGGTTGGGTCAGGAAGATTCGCTGGCCTGTCGTGCCACAAAACATGGATCTCAAGAGGAAGCCTTGATTCCCAAACATCTCAGTTCCTTTCCAGTAGAGACCGTGCAATGTCAAATGGCTTAGGCCTGGAGAAGTTCTAGTTTTTTCACTAGCCTTCCAAAATGTTTTGGATACTCTTTTGGTTAAAAAGTATAATCTATCCTCAAGGCTGTTTCCTCCACAGGTTCTTGCAGTGGGTCACTCCCTGTTTAAATAAGTGCTGATCAGGCTACCAGACTTTAATACTGTTGGAAGAAAGATGGGCATTGTAGATGGGTACATCTTGAATACATCAGGTTAGGGTAGGCGGTACAAGGCAGGTCTTGTGTCAGAGCGTTGGGCTGCACTCACTAAAATGTGGAAGAAAGCAGTTCGTCTTAGTTTGTATTGGCGTATATTTTTATTGCCATCTGCTTGTGTGCAAAGTTTATATTGGCATCTGCGTGTGCGCAAAGGAGACTTGGCCGTGCCTTCGGGCTTCTGTCTGGTGCACGCTATCCTACATTATCAGCTACTGCTTTGCCTCTGATTCTGGTTGGTGGATTTGGGTGGCAAGAATCCAGGCCACCCCTAAAGAGTAGCACAGAGTTTTCTGCATCTCTTTGCTGCCATCTAGTGATTTTCTGGATTTTTGCAGTCTTGATCTGGCACCTTTAGTTCCCCTAAAAAATCAGAAACTTAAACCCAAGTTAATCCTGTCACTCTGGAGTCCCCTATCATTAATCTAACAGGATGCGATCTGGTTTCAAATACCAGTCTTGTGTTATTATGTTTATGTGTTATCTAAGAAGTCCCAAGTTCACCTTATGGCTGTATTTGCTTCTGAGCGAGTTTATTTATGGAAAGTATTTTGCTTCATTCTTCTTAAATAAGAGTAATAATTAGCAATAATAATTACATCATATTCACAAAATCAAGCTGGTTCCTGCCTGCAGGCTTAAAATCTAAAAGGTAAAATGCAAAAAGAAAAACGGGTGAGGTTGGCAAGAAGAAAATTAGCAAATTTTAGCACCAGTTTGTAGGCTTTGTTCCCATAGCCAGTTGCACACCTAGTGATTGCACAACATGCTAAGTTTAATTAATCTTAGAGCTTTTTAACAGCTTTGTTTGTTTATGGCTCTTTGTATTGTACAAGCCCAGAAAATGAGTTAATTCAGTAACCAAGTTAGGTGTGTTGTGTGAACACAGTTTTAATGTTGCCAAAGATACTTGCAGGTTGGTATTCTCCTAATGCTACCAGCCAAGACATACAATTTTTTCATCTTAACAGAACTTTTTCACTAAGGGGAAAGAAATGAAGAGTTGGGAAAATATGGGAAGGTTGCAGATAAAAGACCTTGGCATTTTTACAGGTATGTATACATACACATAATATTCAGGGTTTTTTCCCCTTCCTAGCTTTTTTCCTGCAGGTTTTCTTCCTAGCTTTTTTTTGTCCACTGGTTGTGACAGGAATTGACTGACTGGCTTGTCGCCCGAGCCTGATGTCATGGGCTGAGAAGGACTGGCCCAAAGTCACCCAGCCTCTCTCATGCCTAAGGAAGGACTAGAATTCATAGTCTCCTGGAGCCTTAACCGCTAGACTCCTGTAATATTCAGGATGAGGCAACATAAATAACCATCTCATTTGGAAGTTCCCAAAGTTCTTATAAGAACTAGATGAGATTAAAAAAAGTTCAGAGAAAAGAAAGACCAAAGTCAATGAGCTGGTTAGCAGAGTTGATGGAACATTTCTGGCTCCCATCTCTGATGCTGCTGCTCGGTGGGCAATTGATGGAGGGAGAACCCTGATGGCGTGCTCCTGTTTTCTCTCTCTTCTGTAGCCTTCATCATCTCTCTTATTCCAGCTGTTCAGCTAGGTGGCAGCACCTAGATGACCTTAGCTGATCTTGAAGAAGCTAGGCAGAATCAGGCCAGTGTAGTACTTGGATGGGAGACCATCAGGAGGAAATCCCAGGCCTTTACCCAGGCTGAAAAGTGAAGGAACATTGTGAAAGATCTAGTGACAAGCCTCTTTTGTATTGCTTCCAATAAAACTGCATAGTTGTGTCCATGAAATCACCAGGAGTCCACCTCACCCCTAAGGAGACTTGTGTTCCAGCCAGGATTCTCCCAACTCACTCAGCAGAACTCAGATTAATGAGATATTTCCCAGTCCTCCTCTCACTCCTGGAGGTCCAGGGCATCTGCAGCCCTCTCTCTAGTCCCAAACATGGGTCTTGGCTTTATCCCTGTAGAACCCAAATTCAGACCCCAAGCAAGTTCTGTCTTCTCCTTTCACCAGGTGCTCCTGAATTTGTATGAGTGCAGTTTGACATGGCATAGTTATTCCAGTTGCATCAAAATACCTAGAGGTCTACCTACATCTTGGGCTCTTTTTTGGAGGGAGAAGGCTGGGGATATGCTTGGTAGAGTCTGCAAATTTGTTCCAGTCAAAAGGAACAGCCTTTTCTGGGAAAGTGCAAGACTGCAGTGGACAGACTGGGGAAGTAAAAAGCATGTATGTGGCTAGGACAAAGCTGCTCAGGTTTTTTCAGATGATCTTTTGAGGAGAGAAGTTTGGTGGTTTGCGCTGCTTTTTAAAACTATATTAAGCCCATTTTAGGACTGGTGCTACAATTTTTGTGAGTTTCTTAGCTCAAAATGCCAAGAAACCATGCCAGTTCTTCTTAATTTAATGATTATTTTTGTTCTGCTGCAGTTAAATGGCTTCTTCACTAATTGTGTGGCCTGAGGGAATATTTGAACCTGGAAAAAGGAAATTCATGGCTGCACTAGCTCTGGGGCTGCAGGTTGCCCACCCCTGTCCACAAGGCCCAGCGGGGACATAATGATGGCGCTGGAGGAGGTGGAAATCACTTTTGTGTTTTGGAGTGTTGGAATTTTGTTTTCAAGCAAAGATAGTCATATTTTCTGTTTTAAAAATCCCAGGTCAATTGATAGATTATGTGCCATCGAGTCATTTTTGACTCCTAAGGACCCCATAGATCAGTGTTGTCCAAACTTGGCCACTTTAAGATGAGTGGACTTCAACTCCCAGAATCCCCCAGCCAGCATGGCTGGCTGGGGAATTCTGGGAGTTGAAGTCCACTCATCTTAAAGTGGCCAAGTTTGGACAACACTGCCATAGATAGATAGCTAACCTTATGTTATGCTCATTGGGTTCAAGATGAGGTAATAGGAGAAGTGTATGGTTCTGGTAAATTGATGTGTATCCTGCAAAGGAACTAATACATGGGGAAATAGAACCTTGTTTGACCTCCAGTTCTTGATTGCGTTCCCTAATGCCAGACGTGTGCATTTATTTTTGTTTTCCTTTTTTAAATTTCTAAGCTCATTGAGAGTCTCAGCCTTCAAGGGTAGGGGTGGAGGAGAGGAAGTGGCCACTTGAGCAATTAAGACAAACCCAAAAAATGTGAGGAATGTTGCTTTAATTCAAGCATGTCCCAGGAAACCCACTTTTCTAAGGAACACTGGGAAAAGAGCAAAATTCCCAGTGCTTTTCATTTGCTTGGAATGCAGCTTGGTAACAAAACCAAACATGTCATGACAGATTTGGAAGAAAGTATTAGCTGTGATTTTTTTTTTTTTGGCTTTCTGCATCTTGATTCTTTATTGCCATGTTATGTAATGGAAGAATGATGAGAGGAAAATATGCTAGTTTCTAAGTGTGCATCATCTTGGTTGCTAAAGGCTTAGAGCAGTGTTTCTCAACCTCGTCAGCTTTAAGATGTGTGGACTCCAACTCCCAGAGTTCCCCAGCGAGTCCACACTTCTTAAAGTTGTCGAGGTTGAGAAACACTGGCCTAGAGAGCCAGTTGCTATCTACTTGTGCCTCAGTGTTTATATTAATTTGCGAAAGAATATTTAACATTTATCTGCTACTGATGTTTGTGGATTACTAATAATATAGGGTTGAACTCCTGGTAGAAAAAAGTTGGTGATGCTTTTCCTATCCCTAAAAGCTATTTCTAGGAATTAGAAGAACTTTCTAAGCTGGCTTTGGGTCAGAGTATTGGTGGTGAAGGAGGAATATAACCTGGTTTATGTGTATTACACTATGACATGGTTTGCTTACCCCTGCTTTATTGAACAAATCACATTTGACTAGGTTTATATCTCATACTAAGCTATAAACCACAGTGGCTGGGTTCATACAACCTGCTAAGGCTTAGTGAAACTAGCTCTAATGGGGTTGGAACAGCAACATCAAGAATGTTTCCTATTATTCGCAGCCACCAACTGAGACATGGTCACCCAAACTTCCCAGATGTGCTGGAAAATGTCTGACAGGACTTCTTCCCCTGCTTTGTTTTATATTTGTTAGAAAAGGAAAAGACTCTGCAGCCCCTTTTGTCATGATGGGGAATCTTGTCATCCAGTTAGTGCTAAATAAAATGCTGGTGGTGGTAAGGTTTTTTTCCATATAACCTTCGGAAGGCCTGAATATCCCTGGGTTTGGATTTGTTTTTATTGCTTCTCCCCCTCCCCATCTCCTACATTGATCAAATTTACATTAATAAAAAATCCATCTGGGCTAAGGAAGTGGGTTGGCTTTGATCCAAAGATATTTTGGTGGTGGAACATCTGAGTGTTGACCACTGTGCTCAAGTTAATGGGAAGCAGGACAAACCCCATATCTTCCTCTTGTTTTTAAAAATCTGCTGTCTGGCATGGCCCCTCCTTTGATCCCAGGCACTGAGTATTCCCAATAATGCAAGGAAAATGACAGGCTGGCTTTTCTAAACACTGCAACTGGAATGTGACTCTGAAAGTTTTGAAACTAATCCTTTCTAATTGAGTTTCTCTTACTCTGTAAATGTCTAGCATTTTTAATGCAGTGCCAATTCAAAGAGCATGTTTTCGCCCTTATGGATGAGAAGATTTAAAAATAAATAACTTATTACACTTAAAACAAAAAAGGAGAACAATTCACTGTGATGTATGCAATCCCTCTCTCTTCTGTCCTCACCGCTGCCATGTGAAATACAGTAGATGAGGCTGAGAGATAGTGATTAACTCAGTCTCATCCAGTAAGCTTTGTAAACGGGTCTCTGTCTGCTGTGGTTTCATTGCGGGGCTAGTCAAGAAAATTGGGTTGAAATGTGGAGGAAAGACTTCTTGGTTCATCCAGTTCAACAGGGTTAGCAATTAGAAAGTCTCAAAGCCGCATAAATATGTGCTTTGCTATTTCAGACATTGGGCATCATTTTAGTACACGTTGCCTGTTTGCAGACATTAATGCAGATCAGGTAAAGACCTGCCCCACAGTGCTGTAACATAGAGTTCTCTTTTTTCCAGGATCTGCATAGCCTTCCCTTCCCCACTCCCCATATTCATGCATTGTGCTAAGCCATAAACTGCCATTTACAAATACACAAGTGGAAATCAAGCAGACTACACTCTGGGTTATTGCAGTGTGCACATTGAATATAGACTGGGTTTACACACTACTAAACCATATTGGGGTTAGTTTGATCTTGGCTTCATGTAGTACATACACAGCTATTTTGCTCTGTAAACTAATTTTTTGTTATGTCAAAACCAAGCCAGTTTTGGCCTATCCAGTGAAACATGGTTAGATAAACTATGACGTGTGAACTATCCATGTATGTTTAATGAATACAGGGGTTTGATCTCTCCATGCTGGGCTGTTCTTGGGATTCCCTTGTCTTGTGATTTTTTCCCCTCCTCCTAAACTTTGGAGAGTTTTAGGGAGGGGAGCAGATCATATTTTAGCATATTAAATCGTGTCCAAGCTCTGAGGCTGCTTAAGCTGCTTAAGCCAACCTTAAATCCATAGATCAGTTAAATAGCTTGTCACAATATAAAGGCTTAGAGTTTTCTAAGCACCTTAAATAGAACTAAAGCTTTTAGATAAGGTTGTGTCTAAGCTGTAACATGTGTTTAATTTTTTAGAACTACCGATCAATGGCCAAGCTGGCTAATTCTAGTGCTTGAAACCCTGTTCCCTTCTCTCTTTTAAGAACTAGGAGTGTAATCAACCTTGTAATGGGGTGCCCAGTATATGCCTGGGGTATGGTGTCGGGCCCTCACTGGTTCCCACTATGGGTCTCCAAGCCCTCCTCCCACAGCTGTGGTTCTCTCCCTGAAGCTCCAGCTGACTAGGTGTGTTGCCACCAGCCACTTTACTCCAGAGAAGTCTTCTCTGCCACTGGTTTACCAGGGAAGAGATAAGTGGCAACCTCTTTCTTCGGTAGCCTGACCTGGTAGGAGGCATGTGTGAAAGGCTAGAGCAGTGTTTCTCAACCTTGGCAGCTTGAAGATGTGTGGACTTGAACTCCCAGAATTGCCCAGCCAGCCATGCTGGCTGGGGAATTCTGGGAGTTGAAGTCCACACATCTTCAGGCTGCCAAGGTTGAGAAACGCTGGGCTAGAGCCTTGTCCCAGAATGAGCACTATTAGATCTTTCTAAGAGATCTAATTCTTGATCCTTGTTATAGATAAACCTGGAGAAAATTGCAAAGAAAAATGAAAGGGTGAAAGAATGAACAATAGCTTTTTAAAAAGGTTGATATTAGTCACCCTAAGCTCGGGACTTGCTGTCCCTTTGGTTCCACAATCTCATATCAGTACCCACCCCAGAGCAAATTCACACCGTCCAGATCTCAGGCTATGAAATAAAACACAATTTATACTTGCAACCAGCTCCACTGATCTTAGCCTGCTGTCCAAATTCTCTAGATTCCAGCCCAGTTGCTGTTGGCTGGAGGCCTGGCCTTTACCTCGCTTTCAGCCAGCCTCAGAAGAGAAAAACACAGAGGCCAAAAAAAAAAAAATGGAGACTGCCCTCTCCTCTTGTGAGTCTATGAAAAACCCACCAGAGAGGGAAAAGCCACACTTCCAATTAACTTATCAGCATTTGATTTTTCCAAGCTTCTCCATCCATTACTTGAATTAGCTAATTCTCCTTTAACCGTTACAGCAGTGTTTCTCAACCTTGGCCGCTTTAAGATGTGTGGACTTCAACTCCCAGAATTCCCCAGCCAGCCTTGCTGGCTGGGGAATTCTGGGAGTTGAAGTCCACACATTTTAAAGTGACCAAGGTTGAGAAGCACTGTGTTACACTGTCTGGATCTCCTGAGGGGATTTTCCTGCATTTGCTCCTAACTCACAGGATGAAAACGGAGATCACAGCTTGCTTTGCCCATTGTGCTAAATCCTGCTCTCGGCTAGCTCCTCCTGCGAGTAGAATTGGGGGATCACGACTACTCAGTTCAAGGCAGGAGCTGTTGGATCCAAGCGGAATGTACCGTATGAAGTTTTCTGCAGCATGTTTGCTGCTATTTTACATTTTGTCTTCGCCTGTTTCATCAGTGTGCTTGTTATCAGCTAAAAGCTTTTCAAGGTAGGAATTTAGAGCATAATTGAATACAAATGGGTTTATTATTAGGGAACTGGGTAATTTGAATTCGAAACATAAAAGAACGGAAGACGCTCCTGAAAGGCTCTTTACGCTGTGGGTCCGTCCCTAGCGAAGGGGTTTTGAAGAGTCAAAGCCCATTTACACAGCTGGATGGAGGAGGCAGATGGTTGGTTGCTGCTGACTGCAGACACATGTTTTCAGTTAGGAGTTGACAACAGCAGCAGGGCCAAGCATGTACAGTTGCAGAAGGTCTTCTGCCTGCGCCCAAAAAAGACGTTCAGACCGAAAAAAGGCAAAATGCAAAAAGCGGTTTAAACATGCCTATGACGGCTCGCAGGTAGGGCTTTGATCCGCGACGTGAACAATTCCCAAAACATTTGATAGGTCAAACGGGGGCCCCGGTTTTAAACCTAAACTTCAAGTGTTCTTATTTTGAACATTATTTCCAGATACTTCAGCTGAAGTTGGCAAGTGAAAACAGGATGCTGAGTGCCTTTTCTAAGAAGATGCTTGCCTCCAAGTCTGTTCTTTGAGGAAAAAAAGTCTTTTAAACATGATAGCTTATGCAGATTTAATGAATGAAAATGCATACGATTATTACTTATGCACATGTAAATGCATACGATTATTAACAATGCCTCGCGGCATTGTTCTTCAAGAAATCTTGTGTTCTTTTTGAAATACATGGCAGGATTTACTAGTTTTTCTTTCTGCCCGTTTTGCATTTAAGATATCACAAAGGTATTGGAGAAGCTTCTGTAGAAGAGTGCTGGTGGCAGCAGCCACAACGTTGCGGTACAGAAGCACCGTGAAACTCTGGAAATTTCCGTTCACTTTTTTTTTGCTACCTCTGAAAGAAATCAGTCAGTGGAACAGCAAGAAAAGTTGGCAATAATTTATTGACATCAGTTTTCCATTTCGTCTCCGTCCTTGTGTGTGATTTCTAGTGCTTTAGTCATAAGCTTATTTATTTGGGAGTGGGTTCAGCAGAATTTACTTTCCAGTAAGATCTTGGCAACAAAAGGACACATTGGTGTTGAATCTTGCTTCCATTTCCCTTGTTCCTCTTTTGGCTGATACATGTCATCACAACAGTGCAGGGAAAGGGCCATCGCTCTGCAGTGCAGCATGTGGTCTGCACGCTAAAGCTTTCAGACTCCTTCTCTGGTAAATCCTGTAGGGATGTGTAGCGCTTTGGATTCAAGGGCAAAAAGGTACTTTGGAGAATGCAAGGAGTTTGTGGAGCACCTGTCTGCAACTGTCAGCCTTACTAGGTAGACTAGACAGGACTTTATTGTAAAGCTACATTAACAGCATCTTGCAAGTCTGAAAGTACAGTCCTCCCCCCAATCTTCTTTACAGCCTGAGAAATTAGGGAGGGTCTCTTCTGAGCCTCTTACCCTTCCCACCATCCAGCTGCGGGCTACGCTGTCTCTTATCTGACCGTTCCCTAGGCAGTGTCTCTGGGCCCAGTCTCCCAAGGTTTTCCCCACATACCATTACATCAAGTCATTAAAGCAGCTACATCTTTCCCCAGGATTATTTATTTATTTAAACTGCAGTTGATCCACCACCTCAGTCTTCTATGCAGTTTACAGATAACATAATAATGATAATAGTAATAGTGATGATAATAAATTACATTAAATAATTGAAACTAAAGCAACAAGTATATAGGTACCTATAGTGTCACAGTCAGTCCCTAAAGGCATTCTGGAAAAGCCAGGTTTTATCAGTCTCTGGAAGACCATGAGAGGGAATGGTTGCTGTGGCCCTACCTGATACCACACCTCCTAATAGGTGGGGATCCTTAGTAGGTGCTCGCTGGCTGTCCAGATTAGGCAGGTAGATTCTATGGATACATAGAGCCATATAATGCTTTCAAGGCATCAAGCAGCACCTGGAATTGCACTTGGAAACACACAGGCAACTGGTAGAGCTCCTGTAGCAACGAGGTGACATGGAAGTTCCATGACTGGCCAGGAAGCACATGGGTAGGTGCTGGGAGAGATTGTGGGCAGGCTGGGAGAGCAGTGGAAGGCTTGTGAGATGTAAACAAACAGAAGAAAGTGAGGAGTCCGTTGGTAGCTTATCTCATAAACAGCAGCCAAGTCCAGGTGGCCTGGAAGGAACCATTCGAAAGACTCCATCTTCATGAGCTTCATGAATGAGGGTTGGAAATTCCTGAAGTTTCCTAGATTCAATATTTACCCCTAATTCAAGAATTAACACATACATATCTGCCCAGGTTCTACAAAGCAAATGTTTGCCTTTGAATCCAATGCACTCCACCACTCTGATATCAAGCAAGTGATGGAAAAGATACTTTGAGGCTCTGTAGCTGGGGGTACACAACTTTTCTGAGGCCAGAGCTGCATTTAACCTGTAGTGGTGAGGGCCACAATATGACAAGTGGTGGGTGAAACCAGGACAAATGTGACGTTTGATCTTGTTCCATTTGCAATCCATTAAAATTAAATCCAGTGAATACGCTTACTTTCCAGTCCTGTGTTTCATAATTTTCTCCTTCTCTCACATTAAAAAAATTATTTTTGTTAGTTTCTTTTTGAGAGGTCTGGCAGCGTCATTTGGGGGCTGGGAGTTGTAAACATCTCTGCTCTAGAAAGCCAGGGGTTTTGAGGGTAGAAATAAAGGATAGTAAAGAATTCTGTTGCTGCTCTCAGAGAGATGCTGCTTTTTAGTGTAAATCTGGACAAACAATGCAGTATCCACCAGATATTTTGGACTGTCTGTTCCAGTCAGGCTTGCCAATGTTGGGGGCTGATGGAAATTGTGGTTAAACCATGTGGAGGATTCCAGATGTAGGCAATACTGTGTGCGTAGATAATAATTCCCTACAGTATAAAGCAGCTTGCAAATTAGTTACAATAGTAGACTCCATTCTGAATTACACTTAGTAACAAGCATCTTATGCAGAAATCCCATTGCTTTGGCATTAAAATTTCTTGCTACCATATGGGACAATATCTATGCAATTTGTTTCAGGATCCATGTGTTTCTGAAACTGGGCCAGATGGAAGGAAGTCCTTACTGTGTTTGAGAGGTTCTTTGTTGACTTTTGGAAAAAGAGGTTGATTTTAGTCATGAATATAAAGGCTGCTCAATGTTTGCTGCTGACTTTTAGATTAAGGGTAGCCTGAAAGAGAAGGGGATGCATTTAAGGTTTGTGCAGAATATAAGAAGGTGCTAGAGATCTCTGCCAAAAGTCTGCAGAGCAGGTAGTGGAAATGTGAAAATATATCCCTTGGTACTAGCTAGTTTTCTAGGAGATTCAATCTTTAATTTTATTTGATTGCTTCAGTGAATCCTGGATATCTTCCTCTGGAGGTAGGTAGAAGTTTCTTCTTGAGAAATGATTGCATTTCTAAATGATTCCAAAGGATTCTAGACCCTTTTCCACCTAGAACTGGTGAACTGATTTGACCTGTGCTCTTGGAACAATTGAATCTGTCCCTTCTCTGTGTTCACCCTCTCCAGATTGGAGCCAGTGAACTGGTTATTTTGAATTGGTCCATTTGATGCAGCCTCAAATTAGGTGTGTGTGTGTTATCATTTGGCTGGAGGCCGATGTTCTGGTTTTAGAAACCTTTTTGTAAACCCTTTGAAGGCCACAGGTGAGGTGGTAATGTCAGCAGTGTGGGTGGACTGGAAACTCCCATTTTTCGATGCGTTTGGGGAAGTGATGTAGTTTTGAGGGACAAAGATACTGACCTGTCTTGCAAGGAAGAGATGGCACCGCTTAATAATTTTATAGCTGAATTTGGGATCTTTGAGGTCCTCCTGGGACTGCATACAGCCTCCTGTAGTGTTCTTTGGGGCATGATAAGTACAACAAAATGAGATGGATGGTGTCCAAATTCTTTTGTCTTTAGCCCTTAATTTGCATGCTCTGTGCAATTGGGGCAGGGATTGGCAGATACAGGTGATGTATGAAGCATACTCTTACTGTGCTTCTTATGTGCAAGTGTTTAACACCCATGCCACAAGTTGTCTTGTTGTGCTCTGATTTGAATGCTAAATTGTTTTATTGCAGACTTCTATGCAGGAGTGTGCAATAGTAGCAAACAAAGTGTTACTGGAATGGCCTATATTCTGTGTGAACTGTGCTCTGCAGTTGAATCAAACCTGGAATGCTTTAGAATCAGGAGGAAGAGCAAGGCCCCAATTTGTAGCAAGTACGTTTAAAAAGTCTGTGGAGTTTGACAAACCAGGGTAGAAATGTGCTTTGATTGTTTTTGTCAGATGCACTGAGAAGTAGCATAATGCTGAACAAATCAGTTGCAAACTATCTCCCTGCAAATCCAGATTTGTGACATGTTTGCTAATTCTGATTTATTGGGGGGAGTGTATTTTTTTTAGCAATTATGGGAACTACCTAAGGGGTTTATTTATTTACATGAAAATTTATGTCCACCTTTCCAGTGCATATACACCCCTTAAAACCAGTGCAAAATGAAGTATGGTTTAAAGGAAAAGAAAAACAAAGCAAAAACAAAATCACTAAAAGATGATTACCTGATAAAGCTGGCTGATTCAAGTGAAATGTATCTTACCAGGAGAATTGAAAAGTGACTAAAATGGGAGTCCCCTCCTTCAAAAGTGGTTCAAAACCTTTTTAGGGTAGTTCTGGACTTTTCTGGTTTTATTATTTAAGATCTGAAAAGGTTGCTGTGAGCCAATCAAAGTTGCTGATTGTTACGTTAGTTCATTTACTGTGTGCAGCCTCATCTAGGGGGTCTAGCTGGCTTACAGCTGACGATTGGGTCGCCTAAAAGAAAAGCCATCAATATGCACATCACAAATAGAAATAAGTCAACCCCAAATAATCCAACCCCTGCCTTGAAGAATTGCCATCAGTCATATTGGATACTTTGCTCAGAAGGCCCTCGGGAAAAGGACAGTGTTCATAGCCTTCGAAATGATTGTAAGGAAGGGACCATCCTGACCTCAGGAGTGGGTTATTTCAGAGCAAGGGGGCTACAATGGAGAAAGGCTGCTTCTGGGCTCCTGTCCCCTAATATCTCGAGATAACTGTCATTCCCCCCTCCCCATCCCCGGGGTCTCCAACAGAAACAAAGAAAACATTGCCTCCGCTTGTTCGGAAGAGCAGCTCCTTCCTGCAGGGTATAAAGGAGACGGCGGGAGAATTGTACTTGCAGACTTGCAAGATTGATGTCAGCCTTACCAGGTAGACCAGACAGGAAATACAACCAGATAAGCTAATTCTACTTTATTGTAAAGCTACATTAACAGAATCTTGCAAGTATGAAAGTACAAATCTCCTGCCATCTCCTTTACAGTCTGAGAAGTTAGAGAGGGTCCCTTCTGAGCCTCTTTCTCCACTCATTATGCAGCTGTGGGCTATGCCCCCTCTTATCTGACTGTTCCCTAAGTAGCATCTCCTTGCCCTGTCTCCCAAGGTCTTTCCTACATGCCATCACAGAAAGAAATTCTACCTGAATTCTTTCATGATGGGAGGAATTCTTTCTGAAACTCTTCACCTTCATGGCACTACTGCTGTATTTCTCACTTGGCCAACCTAAAAATGTGTAGACTTTGACTCCTAGAATTCTCAGCAGGGGCCATGCTGCTGGAGTATTCTGGGAGTTGAAGTCCATATATTTGGTAAATTGCCCAGGTTGGGAAATCTGGCGTAAACTGGATGGACATTTGGCTCAATTCATTAGACCTATTGTTTAAAAACTTTTTTTTTCAAGCAGAGCCCCTTTTAATGAGAGCCCAAGTTATCAGTGCCATGGCCAACAGTGTTCCAGTGGACTTTTCACACCATGTTAAAGAACAAATCCATGTGATTCTCGATGTGATTCTGTGAACTGCCATAGAACCTTTTTTATTCTGGAATTTGGGGAAGGAGATTCTTTTGACTTCAAAACATATAAATGAATGTCCAGTTGGTCGAAACCTACAGGAGACTGAGAGGTTGTAACATTGAGAAATGTTTTTTGGAAGCACACATTGCGTTATTAAGCTATAGTGCTGTTTGATTGGTTTTAGCTTCATATATTGTATGGACTCAGTCATTGTATCTAATACAATGTTGTGCCTTGGTCAATTGACCCTAATTAAAACAAACCAAGGTTGTGCATGGTATGTGAACCCAGAGTGATGTGCCTTGTTGTTAGTCCATTGCATCATTTGTAGTACACTGTGCCTTGTAACCTACAATGTACAGCTTCTTTTCATCACATTTTGCTGAGTTCCAGTCACTTTTCTCAAGAATGCTGTTTCTCAGTGCTTTGCGCAATGCTTGGAACAGCACTGAAAGAGGTGGGAGACTCTCGTTCGGTCTGTTTTGTTGTCATTGTGGCTAACCTGTTGCCAGGGCAGCAGCGGGCTGCATAAAGACCAAGGGGGGTGGGGGGGGGAGAGGAGATCCGCATTCACAAGCCGACTTTGATCTGTGGGCCATGAGCCAGCAAGCATTTAGGTGAGCCATAGGCTCTTGTGTCCTGGAACAGCATGACCCTTACTTTGTGCAAGCAGCTTGTCCGGCTGGCTAGTTTCCTGCTTTTCGCATCCTCTGCATCAAAGCGTCCTGCTCGCTGATCTGCTGCATGCGGTGGTGCTTGGCCCCCTATGGCTAGCGGAAAAAGTGTCTCGGGAACAGTAGTCGGCTGCAGAAGGAGGGAGCCAAGTGAGTGGCAGCAGGGGCTGTGAATGCCAAAGCTTCACAACTGGGATTTAACAAGGCAGGGTGGGAGCTGGGACTCCACTTTCCTAACCAGTGTTTGGAATTGGGGAACTGGGGTTTTTACGCATGCAACGTTATCAGTGCTGCACTGGGCTTGTCCTGGGCTTTGTGAAAGAGAGTTGTTGGTTTTTTTAAGGCTGTTTTTGTTCCAAACACCTGCCTTGTAAGAGGAGGGGATCAAAGCTTTCCCTCCATAGTTTACTTGGCTGTAGGTAGCAGGAAGGCGGCTATCAGTCTTCTACTAAAATATATTGCTTGAAAGAGACACATTTTGGGTTTAGTTCACCCCATCAATTCAAGGAAGAGAAGTTGCACTGAGGAAAAGAAAAAGAAATTGATCCAAGCAGGAAAGAAGGTCAGGTCCTTAGTATTTTCACTTGGATGCTAAGAATCTGAATTGTGCCTCGGCTTGAGGGCTCACAGCCTTGGAGAGGCTCAGATACACAGTCGTGGGAAAGGTTGGTGGCCTGGAAGGTAGCGAGAGAAAAAAAAGTTTTGCTTCTTGCAGCCAGGACAGCGAACAGGGTGGCATGGCCAGATGAGCAGGGTGGCATGACCCCCAAAAAGGCACTTTTCCAAAGGTCCTCTTCAAAGGGTACAGTTACATTGGTTATCCCGAGTGTACTTGATGATCTCTTCTAGTCTTGATTGTATATTCTGGCCTTGCTAAAGAGGATGATCTCTGGGTCTCGATGTTGGGAATGCTGGGAGTGTAGTCCCAAGGTAGCCATTTGGAGGACACCAGACTGTGGTCATGTCTGCAATTTGGCAGGCTGGGGTGGATAGCTGGTGGGCAGCCTTCTATGTGACAGTCTGCAAGTTGAATCCGCTCATTCTGCGTGCATGCAAATATGAAACAGAGGCTTGGTTTGCAGACTGCAATTACATACTATGTTAGGCACATGGATTTTTCTTGCACAAATAGCCCATATGAGGAATGCTGGGGAATAGGGTTGGAGTTAATCTTTTGTCCTTTGTTGTGGTTGCAGTAGAACTCTCTTTTCCTGCTGTTTACTTGGGGGGTTGTACAAATGGTGGTCAGAAGGTTTAAACCTCGATACCTTCTCAAGAATGGCCTATGCCTTGGTTAATGTGAGGAAAAACATCTTGTCCTTAAGTGTGACTGATGCAATATGTCAGTCAAGTTCACACAGTTCACTGAGTCATATTGTGGTTTGTGTCTTAGCATGTACTGTGAACTCAGCCAATTATGGTTTCAGTTAAGCAAACCATGATTTAGTGTGTTGTATAAATACAGCCATCATCTAGCCCACAAGCTGTTGAATTCTTGTTCTGGTGGGCATGGCTCTTCCTTTTTGATAGGTCTGCTTTTGTGAGGTCTTGGGAAAAATCATTTTTTAAAAAACATTCTCTCTTTTCCACTGGTCTACCATTGCTCCTGGTGCCACTGAACATGTGCTTAGGACTAAGAGGGTTCCAGTAAAGAACAGACATTTGCAAGACAAAAGAATCCATTTCTCAGTTTGTGTTAAATATTTATTTAGAGTGGGGGAGAGGGAGCAAATTTTCCCGTGGGTGATGCTGCAGAACAGACTTACTTCTCTTCTGCTTCCTGTACCCCCTGAATTTCACCCTTAGGAAAAATGTTATATCCCTTAAAAATAAACACTGCCCTTTGGCCATGTGTATTGTTTCTCTTGGAAGGAGTCTTGGAACACAGAAAGCCACAGGATAAAAATACAATCGCCCACTGGGCAACAGCCATTGAACTAACAAGTTTGTGAGTTCTTCTGTACTTGGATCCATTTTTTCTCTAGCAGAATCCAACTCACCCTATACCACCGTCCCAGTTTTTCCTTTTAAGAACCAAAAGGAAGTTGCCTGGGGTCATTTCAAAGGACTGTTCAGTCTAGGTCATGCTTTGAATCCTCGTCCTGTTTGGTGCCTTCCAGGTCAGTTCAGAATGGGATGTCAGTTCCCATTTTGGTAGTTGATGGTGAGCATATCTGAGAAGAACAATGCTAGGGAAAGCTGGAGTCCTTGGGGAGGCAACAACTCTTCCAAGCATCATATGAAATTTCTGTTCATTTCTTCCCAGAGTTGGCACAGTTTGAATCCAAGATTGGTTTAGAAAGCATGGCAAGCTTTACACATTGCCCTGAACTCTGGTTTCTTCAACTAGAGTTTTTTTTTTAAAGAAACTACAGTTGACCAGGTTAGTATAACACATTCTCATTCTCTCTCTCTCTCTCTCTCTCTCTCTCTCTCTCTCTCTCTCTCTCTCTCTCTCTCTCTCTCTCTATATATATATATATATATATATAACCATGAGCTATAGTTTAAGAACCACATTGGCTAGGTTCACATAAATCCCCAAGCTTAACTTAGAATGTAGCATGAACCCACTGAACAGATGAATGTGATAAATATTTTACAATCAATAGAAAAATAAGACAATCACCATAGGATGTTGCCTGTTTGTGCTCATCTTCTACCGTCATGGTCTCTTTCACATATATTTGGACTCAATTTGGCTTCTCCCTTCTCAAAGTATTGCTGTTATCCTGTCCTGATAGGCAGGATCTCCCTGTTTAGTTGCTCGATTCTAGCAAATAGGCTGCTTTTCTTCTGTTTTCCTCTGTGTCTTTCTGGCCATCCCTGGGGAAACAAGTTAAGTCCTCAAGGCCAGGCTGAGATTTTGCTTTAGCCTTTTCTGCCCTCTCCTTGGCACTGGAGTAGTTTCATTATCAGGAAGAGAACAAAAGATCCTTCTGGCTTGCTTGGCAAGTAAACAAATTGCAGAACTGGCCAGGCATTGGTTATGCTGCAGCTTGGGAACATTTCTGCTGTCTGCTTGTCCTGTATTCTGTGGTGCAGTCCAATTGCCCAGGACACTAAATGATTTTGGTAGTTTGCCTGCTCCCCCTGGGCCCCCAGCCCTCTCTACCTCATTTCTGGATTTTGGTGGCTAGAAAGCATAGCATGAAGGCAGTTTGAAGTGGACACCTTTGTACTGTAATTCTTCAGACAGTAGTCACATGATGTCTGGTACATTGAGACCTTGAAGCCTGATGGAGGTTGGCACGTCATGATTCATTCATTTGAGTTGTGTAGTGAGAAAGGGAGCTTGCCCAAAGAGTTTTTTTAAAGCTCTCCTAGGTGAACATTGTGTGCTGATGTAGATTGGTATAAATGATATGGAGTGGAGGTGTGCACGTTGGTTGCCCAGGTAATCCTTAAGACTGCCCTGCATGGGAGGGGGTGGGTGGGATTTTCTATGTGACAGTCTCAAAACAATTTCCCTATATAGTACATAGTGAGCCCCTGACTGTCTCAGTGAAGTACCCTCAAGGCTGGACTGAATTAGCCCATCTACCATTGGAGTATCCCAAACAGGAAGGAGCAGATGAGAGTTTCCCGTTCTACCTTAATCTTGTTCAAGGAGCAACAATTTCCTGACCTTTGGTGGATTCTTTCATCCTTGTTCTTCTGCTTGCTGCCCACTCCTGTCTGGTTTTTTGTTGGGTTCTGACTTGCTTTCCAAGTCACCTTTGGGTTCTCCTTGAGTCTTAACTATTGGCTTGTTCCATAGCTTCTGATTTGTGGCTCAGATTGCTCTCCATCACTTAGTCGTAATAGATGTTCACTGGAGTCAAGGAGTTATTTGAGATCTTCTACCTGCATCAGCTTCTAGCTAGTTTCTAAGCTTGATTTGTAACATGCTAATTTTGGCCTTCTACGTGGCCTAAAGACAGATTTATCTGAGTAAGTATGAACTTGTCTGGCCTTTAAGGTAAGCTTCCACATTTTTACTCTTTGGTTAAATTCACACATATTGCTAAGCTATAACTGGGTCTGTTTAGTTTTCATATAATATGTTGTGTGAATCCTGCTGTTGTGGGTTCTAAACCATCAGTTATGGTTTATCATATTGTATCTACCCTGCCAGTTATCGTATGTTCAACAAATTGTGGCTAAGCACACTATGGTTTAGCATAATGTGTGAGCCAAGTCAGTGAGAAACAGATTTATAGATAAATCATTGCCATGATCATCATGTGGTCTCTCTATATCATCCCTGCTGTGAGAACTTTTTGATACCTGTAGAACAGAAACACACACCTTTTTGGATTTAAAGGCTGCTGCTAGTTTTTGGATGGCATGCTGGGGCACTCCAAAACATAGGTAGAACCAGAAGAAAAATTATATTCAATTCAATTTGAATATATTTAATTCGAATTAAATTAATTACATTCAGTAAGTAGGCTCTCATCCTATATATTTAATGCAGAGGTTCCCAAATTTTCTTGATTCTTGGCATCCTTAATCTTGAATATCGCTGTTTTCCTCAAAAATCTAAAATATCCTGTGGAGCCCCTGTGAGTTCACTGTGGTGCCTTGGAGCACTGTGGTGCACAGTCTGGGAACTGCGGATTTAATAACTTTCCCTGTCAGTCACATTCAAAATACAAATAATAGTGCTAATGTTGCAGGAGCACTCTAGATCTCCTTCAAAGCTTGGAGAACCATAGGCAGCCTCAGGACAAAGATTGTCCATTTCTGTGACAGCCAGAACGGATAACCGATCGGTTTTGGCTCTGGCCCTTACGGCTTGCTTGCCTAAGCCTGTTCGTCACTGGCAGGATTATTCCTCCAGGTCACTCCCAAGGGAATGCAGCCCTTAGTGGGGAGGAAGGCTGCCCTTCATCTTCAAGGGGAAGAGAGGTAAGTTGACACCATGTGGTCTGGAGTAGGAAGAGGAGGGAACCCAGTGGAGCCCAGGCAATACGGACACCAGACGCTGGGCTTGCTGCTGGTCTTCGGTGGAGCCACTTTGGGGGGAAGGCGTAGCAATGGGAGGATCTCTTCCGTTTTCTAAAGAGGAGGAGGCCGCCTTCGGTAAGAACCAGAGGGCACCCTGTGCGGGATGGGAGAGAGGCCATAGTCCGAATGAGTCACTGGGGACCTTTCCTGTGCTACAAGACAGCTGGGTTTGTGGTTATTTCTTGGGATGTTTTCTAAAGTGGATCATCGGAAGCTGCCTAGAAAGGGCGCAAAGCGATGGAAAACAAATACAAGGGAGTGCCTATCTGTGGCTTTCACATTTCCTCTGCCAGACAATAAAAGCATTGTTTTGGGCCCTGCTCTTGTATGCACAGGCTTTCCACAAGGAGATGTTTGTCATTGCTGACAGAGGCTGGGCCACCTAGTGCTTTGGTCTTTTTTACAGGAATCCTCCTGCGCTTCTCATTTTCTCTTGCTTCCTCCTTGGCAGGCAGCTCATTGCAAAGAGTACTACTTACTGAAAAACCCTGGAGTTCCCTCTGTTGTTGCTCTTGACGTTAGTTCTGGCTTCGTGCGGGGTAACGGCTGCTCTGAGTGGAAGGTTTGAAGTGCTGTTTCCGGCCGATTCTTTTGGAAGTCAGTCCCGGTGGCTGCTTCTGCACAGGATGCTAGATTAGGCTAAAACAGGACTGAAGAGGTTCGTGGTTCAATGCCGTGTAGGAAATGAATCCAGCTATTATTTTAATAGCTTTTGTGAACTGATCCATCATGATATATTACAGTTTGGCCTATTGGTTTGGGTACTGAAGGTTAGTCAACACAGTGAGTGTTTTGGATTTAGCACGTGGTATGAACTATCCAGGATTGTATAGTCATTTGAGTCCGCTTCTTGGAAAGCGTGCATAAGATTGTAACCTCACTGGTTTTTATAGTTTGCTTATTTTTAATGAATATTTATGTATCTTGTCTTTTGGAGAGGAGCTCAATTTGGTATATATAGCACTCCCTTCTCCTGTTTTCCCACAACTCTAATAGAAAAGAGTCTCTGTAGCTCAGGGTTGAACTGTGGAGTTCTTAGTGCTCTCTGAGCTTAGTTGTTGGCTTGAAGACGTTTCATTATCTGGCTAGGTAACATCATCAGGGCAAGTGAATTTGGGGTTTCCTGCCTGTTTATTTACAGTATCTTGCCCTGCCAGTGTTGTTGTTGGTGTGGTTTCCTCTGGAGGAAGGTGGCACTTAAGTAGATGAGATGCATAGCCTGCCTTCCTGCTGGATCTGATGGGATAGATAAACACAATCAGGGAGAGGCGATCCCTCAGATATTTTATTTATAAACTTGCATTGTTTACCCACAAACCAATGCAAGCACATTAGTTTGCATGATGCTATCCTGGCACATGGCTTTTACTGGGCACCTATAAACTAGTATTTTTGTGAAGTGCACAGACTATAAACTAACTGGCCACCATTTACCCCAGTGTGTTCCATGGATCCAGTCTGGGTGGTGAATTTATGGCTAAGCATGTTGTGCCAACATAACTAAATACATGTACAGTCATGGGGCTTAAATCCAATCTGCTTTTGTTTTAATTATACTCTTTGGGGCACACATGGTTCTAGCAAAAGGGTTTTCAGATTTTCAACCCTGGAGGCCTCTTGAGATGACAGAAAGTGGCACATGGTTGGGGTTTGGTCAAGAAAAGAATCATCATCACTGGAAAAAATTGGATTTAGGAGGTGGATGCGTATTTTGACATGAAAAAAGAAATCGCCATCACATTATTTTTTAAAAAATCATCCTTTTAATTGCTTGCTAACTTCTTCAGCATTTATTCAGGCCACTTGCTTACAACTGTTCTTTGATCTGAACTGGAGGCAAGTCAGGCTGGGCTGAGATAAAGAGAAGGTCTTGTGGAGGTTGTGGCCTCTGCCCCTGCTAATTGCCGTTTTGATTGTTGGCCTGCAGATAGGTTGGGCCAAGGGCAGATGCTTCTGGAGAACTTTCACTGCTGAGGAGGACCCAAAATAAACCATTGCAGAGATGTTTTGACTCTTGGCCATTCCCTGAGCTGTACACAAAACAACATGGTCTGCAGAAGTATGCAGGACTCGCTCATTGCACAGTGAAAGATATTGATAGGTTGATTTTGAATTATTGTTATCTGTTGTGGTAGGGTTTTGTTTTAGTGTTAGCATTAGTGTTCTTAATAGAAAAGTACAGCAGACCTTGTTTCTTCCTAGTGATATTTCTCAATGTTGTAACTTGGTATTTAGAGGTGTTTTTTCAGATTTTAAAATTTTTTTAAAGGCATACAAACTTTTAAACTTAGTGTGTTATTGGTGTGTGAAAAGGTTTTCTTTTCCTTCTGAAGAATCACAGCAAAAAAGGATAGCCCTGGAAATCTTGCTTCTCTTTCTTGAGGAAGAACAAGAGCCTTTAAAGCAAATAATTTTTGCACCAATCAAGGATATAACGTTAATGTTTGATCAGTTTGCTGGTATGATATACTTAGCAGTTTTTAACAATTAAGTGTATTGTAGGTGTTTGATCTCCAAAAATTATTTATTAGCTGTTCACTGAGAGCGACTTTGAAGTATCCATGACAAACACACCTAGTTTAAACAAATGAATAACGGGTGAACAAATAATTATTCTGAAATATTGAAAATAAGTGTGGAGAGATGCCCAAATTCATTCCAGTATATTCCAACATTTGGGTAATACAGGTGGGCATCGTTCCAAACAAAGTTGTGGCTTGGAGACTTGCACCAGTTTTATTTTCAAAGACTGCTTATGTGGGGCCCAGAAGCATTCTTGCAAGTAATAAAAGCTTACTAGCTACCTGTTAATTGTTTTTTTAAATTAAAAGAATCTAAAATAAATTAAGATGCCGAAAGAGGTTTGGCCATTTGTGCTCATGGGTACCATATTGACTTACCTCTTGAGGTCTGAACGTCAGTTAGGCAAAAGACAACTGCTGATGTCTGTCCCCTTGATGATGTCTGAAGGGAGATATACTGGTTTATTTCAGAAAAGCATGTAAATATGTTCAGTAAGATTTTATAACTAAGCATAATTTGTATTTGCATTAAGACAGTAGAAGAAACCTGCTACAGATTGTAATGATATGTTCCGCTAAAATGGATTCTACCAATATACAGATTCTCTTAGCATCTGTCATTGTGTGCTCTGAAATTGTCAGAAATCTGCAAAAGGAACTGTCTAGAGAGCTCCCCCAAGATTTTTTTAAAAAGTTGGAATATTTGCTCATCTATCTCTATCTCTCTATTTCTATCTATCAGGGCCACTTATGTGAGTTTAACTTAAAGATTTAAAGGCACTGGGGAATGTAAGGTACAACAAGGAGATTTTTATTGTGATAAATGCAGGTTTTGCCTTAAAAGAAAATCATAAAACTACAACTGGTGAACTGAGGTATTATGTGACACGTGACCCTGAGATGGGCAGATTTAAAATGCATCCCTAATTTGTATAGGAGATGTTATACTTAAATTTACTGCCAGTGGATTGGAAGTCCTATTTTAAAATTGAAATCACTCGCAAAAGGAGAATTACATAAGCAGATAAAATCTGTATCATTTCTGAAAGTGTTGTGTTAATTTGATATCTGCCCCTTTCTTATGCTGCATGAAATATTGAATTAAGTAGTGATTTAGTGTGTGTCTTGATCTGATTATGGAAATACTGACTGACAGATAGCAAAGAATCTGTGGAGATCCTGATCCTATCTTGTCTTTTGAGTACTAATATGTGATTTATAATTGAACTCATTTTTCTCTTTGCATGATGTTAGTTGGTCTGGTTTTAGTGCAATTGTAGTTTGTAGATTATGATTTATGGCTTCCTATAATATGTGAATGAAGCTACTGTGGCTTGTTCAAAAAACCATGGATAAAATGATTGTGTCTAGGAAGCCATAATCCAAGGAAGCTTATTTGCTTCTCTTTCTCTCTTTTGATGGGGAGGGGAAAGGTTGGGGAGGGAAGTGACTAGATTTGATTATTATTTTCTTGAAAAATGTAGGTCAGTGGAGCCCTCTTTTAGGAATGTCTTCGTACATAGAATGACAAGGGTTTCCCTTGTGCTTTAAACAAATTGGTGCAATATTCAGAATTCCTTGCTATTCTAAGTCTTTGCAAGGCTCAGAGAACAGAGAAGCTAGGAGTGCCTTTAGTTGTGGGAAAAAAATGTAGGAAATTAATCCAGTTAAGGAAGATATCCTCCAATCCTTTCTGAATGGGCACTATCTTGGAGGCTCAACTCCATGATCACCATGTCTGTTGCTTTACATTCTTTAAAGATCGTCTGCTGGAAGTTGCTAACAACAAAACTGCTTATGGGTCTTTGCGGTGCTTCGTAATTTCTATGCTGTCTATTCTCTTGCTTGTATTTTAAGACAGGATTAGGAAACCCAGTGTGCTTCTGATGTTGAGGACTATATCTTCTACAATCCTCTGCCATTGGCCTGGATGACCTGGGCTGATGAGAGTTGAATTTAGAATAGCAGGCTACTTATCTGGGGTTTTAGAAGATTTGTACAAATGCACAATAGTTTCTGCTGGTGCTGCTAGTGTCATCCACTTGGAGGGGTAGTGACAAGAAAAATAGGGATGCACAAAATGCTTCGTGCAGCAGTTGTTTCATGCACAGAATAGCTGGCTTCAGATGGTCTATGTCTGAGCTGAAATACGGATGTTTTGCTCTGTGCACACAACAAAATTATGCTGTTTTGTTCTGACCATGGGCCCAAACTTGGATATTCCAAGCAGAAGTGGCTTGGAGTGGGGAAGTGCAGAAAAGCCAAGGACATTGATGGGTGAGGGAGTAGAAGGAAGGTGTAATAGTACTGTACGTGGGAATGACCTTGGGAGACAGGGGGAAGAGCTACAGCCAGGAGAACAGTTGGACAAGAGGCAGCTGAGCCCACAAAAGGAATGTGGGCGTGGCAAACATCTCAGAAGGGACCTTCCCTAGTTTTTTGGGCTGTAAAAGCAATGGGGGAGAAATGTGCTTTCTGACTCTGAAGATGAGGGTCAGGATGTCAGTGAGATATGTCATGCTGGATTACCAGTAGTGACTGAGGGGAGGAATGAAAGAAAATGTGCTGGGAAGATTGGAGTGCTTAGTTTGGCTGGTGGGCTATGCTATGCTGATTGCTGCTGCTGGGGACATTGCACACTAGCCTTGGTTTACTCAACTTGCAAAATTTATCTGTGATTCCTCTGGATTTATTTTATTACTCCTGAACCAAATGCAAATAGTTCAGGAGAACTTCCAGAACATGTGTGTCTGCTCCAAGTTTCAAACAAAAGTATTCTGTTTCTTGGATATCTCTAGAATAAAATAGGTGGCTTTGTCCACTGATGATTATGAGCATGGAGTGCTTCCCATGGCAGATGGATGGCTGGAATAACATTGCCATTAACCTCCTTCGTTGCAAGCAGTTCTGCTTTCCCTTGCTGAAGAGCATTTTGAAAGTCACAAAGCAGTTAAAACATCTCTTGCATTTTCTGCTTTTCCTTTTCCATCTCCCTTTCCTTTTGTGCCATGCCTGCTTAGATGTTGTTATAATGCAAGCCATTCTTGGAGCTCTTCACGCTGAAGAGCAGGGTGTAAATGCTCATATTTATAAATCAATAGGTAATGATTACTACTGTCAAGAATGTAGAGCTATCTTGCAGCAGTTCAGGTATGAAGGATATGCATATGTATCAGTGATTACACCTTGGTTTTGGAGTTAGGAACTTCCTGATTTCATCCATTTCATCTGTTGCTCAGAGTAAAAGCATGGATGAGTGCATAGGGTGGCGAGTTCGCACATTACTATATATTGAGTTGTGGATTGTTTCACTGTGTTTTATTGAATTAGGTGTATTTACACATCACACAACACATTTAAGCCATAAATCAAGGGTGGACAATCTGAGAGGGGCCAGAGGCACATGTGGATTTTGAAAATATTGGGTAGGTGCATTAATAAAAAAGGCTGTATTGATGTACATCACCAGTTCATAAACTGATCAAGCCCTCTTTGCCTGCTTAAGGAAATGTCTGTGGAATCCAGAAGCTTTCCTGTAAATCTGAGGCTAGGGACATCATACCCGGTTTCTGTTTAATTTTTAAAATCAAAATAATGTCTAAAATAAAGTTAAGTGAAACAGAGCCTGCTGATCCTAAGAGAGGTCTGGGTTGCCTTTCACAAACCATGGTTTATAAATCACAGTAGTTGTGTTGACACAATATGCTAAACCATCATCAGATAAATCATATGATGGATAAGTGTGGTGGTATGTACAATTTTTCTGACTGTCGCTCAGGCTATTCTTTTTAGCCAAAGGTGCATAGGTGTTAAGCTTGAAATGAGGCTATAAACACAACCAATGCAGAGGTGTGGGTTCACGCTAAGCAGGATGTAAGCAGTATTTCAAAAGCATGCAAGGTGAATGCGTGTTTCCAGAAGAGAGATTGTCTAGGTTTAGAGTCATTTACTTGGGAATAGTGAAGATAGTGAGGAATAACACACCAAGTTAAGGTTTGGGAAAATTTCTGAATAAACAAATGCATTATTTATCACATTCATCTCATTTGCTGCTAGTTCACATTGTTCCCACCTCTCAATAAAGGAGGAAAAATAGTTTGTGTTGCCATTCTAAAAGAGGCTTACAAGCAATTTCAGTTTTTGTTATTCAATGCAAGGTTCCTCAACCTCAGGAACTTTAAGATGGGTGGACTTCAACTCCCAGAATTCCCCAGCCAGCCATGTTGGCTGGGGAATTCTGGGAGTTCAAGTCCACCCATCTTAAAGTTGCTGAGGTTGAGGAATCCTGATTTAATGCCACAGTCTCCATGGTTTTTTTTAATAGTATTTTATTGAGATTTTAAAATTACAAAGTTAAAAGTTAGAAATGAAAAAGAAAATTGAAAATACAAATTATAAAGAAAAGAAAAAGAAAAAGTGAGATAAAGTAAAAGAAAAAGAAAAAAGACATAAAAAATAGCTTCCAATCTATCTCTGGTCTTAAGAATAATAAGAGTGTCATAAGTGCTAGTTTTTAATGCATTAAATAGGAATAATTCTTTGTCAAAACATATCCCATTACATTTATAATCTAATCTTCAAATCCCCATGTAAGCTTCGCCCCGCCTGCATTTTGCAAATAGCCCATCAATGGTTTCCATTCTTTAAGGTAATAATTATTTGAATTTTCTTTTAATAAACAAGTCAGTTTATCATTTTCTGCCATTTCCATCAGTTATATCAACCATTCTTGTATTGTTGGTAGTGTCTGGGTTTTCCAAAATTGTGCATACAGAAGTCTTGCTGCGGTAATCATGTATTGAGTAATTCTAATAAGATGCTTTCCTATTTGAAAGTCCATTATCCCCAGCAGGAATAATTCTGGTTTAAATGGAATCTGTATTTGTAGTATGCTCTGCATCAAGGTCCACAGTCTCCATGTTTTATAGGTCAGATGAGGGGCACTTGTAGAACTGCTTTCCTCCCACCACTAATCCTGCTCGAGAGCTTCCGTGTTGCTCTTTCTCTGCAAGAGGAACCCCAGAGTAAACAGTCACGGAACATGAAGGATGCACAGTAGCAGATACTGGTGAATCTAGCTTATTTCAGCAGCTCAGCTCACTTCCTTCCCAACCAACCGTTGCCTCTTGCAGTAGAGATGGATAAGCAATGGAGACTGTGTGGATCACATCTGAGAACCGTGTGATTTCCATTGGCTTGTGAGGTTACCTTTGCCTCCTGATGATGGAGAGGAAGACCCTTATTTATCTTGGCTTCTTGAAGTCACTTCAAACTCTGGATAGCAATTTTTGTTAGTTGGTTTTAATTCCTGCCTGTAAGGGCTTTCTCCATACAAGGTTGCTTCTAAAGCATTTTCTAATTGCTTCATCCTTAACAGTAGCATTTAAGCAGATCACTGGGATAGACGGAGAAGAGGCATAATGGATTCTTTTGCCCGAGGAAGTGAAAAGTGCTTTTGTTCAAACTAGTTTCTAATGCAGAAATAAATCCTGCACTGACCATAGCATTTGAAGCTAAGGGAAATTGGTTTCACACATCACATTAAGGAGAAACAAATGAACCGTTATGGTTCCTTATTATTTGATTTTTGTCCTGCTTTACCTCCAAGAGTTCAAGATGGTGTACATGGCCCTTTGTCTTTTCTTCACAACCACAACTCCTGTGGCAAATTTGCCTCACAAATTCTGACTGGCTCAGAATCATCAGCTTCCATAGTTGTAGGATGGACTTGAACCTTTTAAGAACCCTGAAAGAAACATGACATTTCTCAGCTGATTAAAAGGTAAATCCTTCTTTGCGTGGCACTCAGTTTTCTTGGCAATAATATTTTATTATTTCTTTTTGGCCAGTCATCTAATTAATAAATTGACAAACTACTGATCAAAGCAGAGCCTGCATAGCTATTTGAGATCAACGAAGGTCAGCTAGGTGCCTCTTGCTGTAAGACTTCACAATGATAATACTCTTATAAATGATGCATATTATCATAGTAAATTAAAAATTATACACACGCAAACACACACACACACACACACACATTAATATTCAAGATGGTGCCTGGTGGGAATTGAATGTTAGTGATTGTTATTGAATGTTTTTTGGGGGTGCAAAGACAGGTCGTTATGTTTTAGGGGTTGGTAGAGTGGAAATGATGGCCTTGGTGGTTGAAATGATCATAGCGGTTTGAAACATTTGTACAAAACCAAGACTGCCTATTAGGACATATTTATATAAACTGGTACTAAAATGTGACATGGAGACAGAACAAACAAAATGCTGAATGATAAAGTGGTTGCACTATTTTAAAGAAATAATTACCTTGCAACAATGAGAGGACTTATAGGAAAATTCAAGCAAATTTACCCCAAGCTATGATTTAAGAGAAAATTGGTACAAAATGGTTTACAGATGGTATATCTCCATCCTTCATTGTAAAAATAGACAAATCATATAATAATAAATGCTGGAAATGTTGCAATACAGAAGGAACATTTTATCATATGTGGTGGTCATGTAAAAAAATTTCAAAAGCACTAGAAAGAAATACACAGCATTATTAAAAAAAAAAATCTTAAAAACAAAGCTTGAATTGAAACCTCTGGGGTTTTTTTCCTACTAGGAATCTTCCCAGTACAAATAATTAAATCATATTGTACTCTATTAAGACTTATGCTGATGACTACAAGGACAAATTTGGCCAAACATTGAAAAAAAGAGATATTTTTGCTGACAATATTAGATTGGGAAACCAAACTTGGGGAACAGGCAGAAATAGCAAAATTATATATCCGGTATAATTTTGGTATGCATCCAGAATAGAAGTTTGACTAAATTTAAGCAAGAATGGCTTCCATATATATTACATATCACACAACACGCCGTGCTCAGATACTTAGAGTATAGTTTTTAAGGGGGAAATATTTAATGTAAAAATAGTAACCAGAAGCAATGTTAATGTTTATAAATAATTTGATGTAATCACCAGTTGGGTATAGTGGGAGGGAATCTGAAACTTAATATTACTTTTAGTATTTATTTTTTTAAATGTTTCTTCCTCTTTTTTTATAAGATCATGTGCATTTATTTTAGATAATGACAGGGGTGATGTCAAAACAAATCTTAATTTAGAGTTAATCTTTAAAGAGTTAATCTTAATTTAGAGTTTTGCAGTAATTTACAATTGTATCTCAAGATGATATAATGAGTTTGTTTTATATATTAAATGAATTATTTAATCAATGAAATTGTGAATTTTAAATTTTATGACCATTGTAAATTGTGCTTATTTATTGGTATTTTATTTTCCATCCACTCTGTCTTTTCTCATTTTCTTCTTTTTTTTCTTTTGTGTAGTCATTTATTTTATTCTTTAAATGTTTTAAAAGAAAAGAAAAGAAAGAAATGACTATGGTGGTGTTGGCATGGGAATGAGCTCCAGTGGAGAGGTTTTGGAAGGCTGAATGAACTGAAGTTCTTGGGCAGTCTTCAAAGACAGCCTATGTGATGGTTATCTTCTGAGGCCCAAAGTTTTGGTCACCATTTTTTCCTTCTGTGCTGATGTTCTCCAGCTATTTGAGGAATCTGGGCTCTGTTTTGTAAGTTCAGCATGCTTTTCATGGAATGAGGAACTGCATGCTCAAAATCATGAGGACAGTGTGGGAAGGAATGTGATTCTTTAGGATCTCATCCAGATGTGTCTCTGACAAAGGCTTGAGGCAATGGCAAAATCATAGGCTAACTGCATGCTAAGGACTTGCAACACCATTACTTAAGCAGTCCAGATGGCCTACTGCTGTTCTTCATTCAGATCTCAGCGTGGTGATCTGCTTTCCTATGCAGTGTTTGTACTCTTTCAGTGTCTGGAAGAGGAATTAAAAAAAAGAGGGGTTAACTGCTGTTGCTGCTCTTTAAATATTCTCTTTTTCCACAAGCGCCTTCTAGTTATTCCTAGATGTTCAGAAGTTTGTCCTTAATTGACACAGGCCTTTAAGGGGATGGAGGAAGAAAGAGAATGAAATATTCATAATAGTCTGCCACTAATTATCACTCTACCAATGTGCGATTGGGCATATGTATACAGTTGTCTGGAAAAACACATGCACTGAGCAAGTGGGAATTGTATGGTCTCCCTTTCTCTCTCTGCTGTTGTTTCCACACTTTTGTGGCATGGTTCATATTTATTCAGCTAAAGATGCAAATGCCAGAAAAGCAAGAACATTTCAGGGAATAAATGAAGTGGATTTTATGTCTTGGTATATTTCATCATGTTCTCAAACAAACTCTGGATATTTTTCAATGATTTCCAGTAGTATTTTACAGTCCCTCAGCACTATGTTACTGTTGGTTTTTGCTTCTGGGGAGGGTGGGGGGAATGATAGTGGTGATCCTTTTGGACAGTCTGCATTACATAATTAGGAATTTAGTTGGTGTTCTTGAGTGAGCAAAAGCAGGGTGATTAGAGACTGAAGTAATTGTTGACCAGATACTTTTTTGATCTACTGCTCCAAGGGTGGGGTGAGCTGAACTGGGTTTAGGTTGTGTTGTAAGATGTTTCCTTCAGACCATATCTGCTTAGGTTCATTCATGCTGCTTTATTACAAGTGGGACCTGGAAGAAAAGTAATCTTTCCTTATCAGAATGTTTTCTTTTATAACTGAAGTCTGATGTTTTTCTGCCCTCTCTGTACATGTCCATCTCATTTCCCACTTGAGACTTTCTGATAGTCATCCAGTTAGAAAGTAGACTCTGCATACTAGTTAGAGCTGTAATGTTGCTCTTCTGTTCTTACTAGGAATTGAATGGAATTGAAAATTGGATTCTTGAAGTCTCCTTCAAGAGGTTTTGGCCTTTCTCTCTGAACATCCCAGCAAGGATGTCCAGTAACAGCAGGCTGTGGCAGTTGAAGCCAAAACTTCTGGAGAGCATCAGTAGATGGTGGCCATGGGTCAATAATATCTAAGAGGCATCAGGTTGCCTTTTCGTGATTTTGACTTTTAACTTTCTTATGCATTTTCACTTCTCATGTGATAAAAACATTGTTAAGGAAAAAGCTTTAAAAACTCTTTTTAATATAACATGGAAAAGAGTTAATTAAAGGTTGGGGAAATGCTTGAAATCTCACTGTTCCTTGAAACTGAATTGTGGCAAAATAGTTCTCAGGTTACTCAACCAACCTGGTTCTGGGAAATGTTTTTAAAACAATGGTTTGGTTAACTGCTTTCTCTCTAGGTTATTTTCATAACATTATTTGTCATTGGTTGCAAGTATAATTCATTGGTAACTAATGGTAACTAGTGTATATAGGTTTCCTTTGCCATTTAAAAGCTGGAGAATATATCCTATGAAACAAAAAGAATTTCTGAGATCACGGGAGATGTGTTTTCAGCATTATGTTCAGTGGATCAAGTGGGATTTTATGCGTTGGGGGAAAAGTGCTTTTTTTCTGTAATATTCTTTTTACTGCACTTTACATTTTGTCAAAGTGCCCAGGAATGTGTGGCAGGAATACTAAGTGGCTTACTGGATTCCAGTGTGAAGCAGTTTGGCAAATGATGTCATAAAGCACCGAAAAGGATACATATGCTTCTTATCCATTTATTTTCTCTCAAGATTTCTGTTATTTATTGCAGTTTAAAGTGTAGATAGAGGGAACTGCCAAATTTCCACCTGAAAACAGTTCTTTAAAATTATTTCAGCCCCCTCCCCCCATTTTCTCTGTTGTGGATGTTTGCTTCTGTTCATTTTGAACTGCTTCCATGCTAAAATGGAACTGGTTTGAAGTGTTGAAGTGAATAAACAGACTCTCCCATTCTAGAAGAGATGACGCATTGACTGAAAAACACTGCTGAGAAGTTGCAGTCAGAGTTTTTTGGGGCAAGGCAGGGAAGCCGATGATGTATGCCTTCCAGATGTTTTAGATTTCAACTCCTTTTACTCCAAGCCAGACTATAGAAATTGACTTGCAAAACATCTAGGGGGCACCAGATTTCCTGTTCTTGTAGTTGCTGAAAAAAGGGACAATATCTATGGTTTCCTCTTGGGGTTCAGTGTAAGGATTTTCCCTAATCCTTGATCATTAAGAGACAAACAGTACTAAATGCTAAGACATCCAGGATGTTGCACAAGATAGGTCAGAACTGTTTCCAAGACATCAGCAGTGGATCAGTGTAAGTTGCAACCCTTTCGTTCATGGTTCTTTATCCATGTATACGTAGTCATAACTCTTCAGGCTTAGCCATAGGTGTAGAGCAGTGTTTCTCAGCCATGGCAACTTTAAGATATGTGGACTTCAACTCCCAGAATTCCCTGGCTGGGGAATTCTGGGAGTTGAAGTCCACATATCTTAAAGTTGCTAAGGTTGAGAAACACTGGTGTAGAGATATTTTTTGAGAATTGAGAGGAGAAATTTTAAAAGAACTGTCTCTTCCTGGATGAGAACAGCAGAAACCTTGTTCAGTCCTCTGGGGTTGCCAAGAAACCCTTTGAATTTAAGTCGTGTACACATATAGCATTTGCAACACCAGGAGCAAAATTAACCAAACCTGGATTCTCCTATTGATAGGTGGGGAAAGTATAAGTGGGATTTTAGAATCGCCTCTTGGTTGGATTGAGGATTTCTATTTTGTAAGGGAACCAGAAATATGTTATTGATGCTTGTGGACAGAATTCAAAATGGGTTGGCACCTTCAGAGTTAGGATCACTGTAGGATTAAAAACAGGGATATGTTCATTTTTGTTTTTAATTAACAATAGGTATACGGTTGTAAAAAAAAAAAAGTCTGGATGACTTTGGGCCAGTCACTTTCTGTCAGCCCAACTCACCTCACAGGGTTGTTGTTGTGGGGAAAATAGGAGGAGGAAGGAGTAGTGGTATGTTTGCTGCCTTGAGTTGTATATGAAAGAAAAGGTGGGATAAAAATCTTTTTTTAAAAAGTCTGTGTTTAGGTCTTTCAAGGATGCTTCCAATGGGGCAATTATTTTGTATGGCAAAAAATGCAAGACTTCCTTTCATTCAGTAAGAGTATGTGTCTCACTTAAGCAAGTCAGATTAATTGTGTAGCAAAGGGATAGCTGAATAAGAAAAGAAAAAGAGATTGCCTTGCACCAAATCAATTCTGAAGGCCCTTAAAAGCAGAAAAAAATAAGTATAAATAAATAAAAAATCCCCTCCTCCTTTTATTTCCACCATGGCCTTGGATTTTTCCTTTTGAATTGATTGCAGTCCAACTGTTGTGTTATTTAGTCAAGATTGCTAAAGCCAGTTCCTGGACTATATATTGAAAATCTAAAGATGAAGAAGACTAATACATTGTTCTTCTTAAATGTTGCGATTCTCAATAATTCCACCTAGACAAACAGAGCAAAAATGGAAAGATGCTTTTCTGTACAGCTTTTCCCTACACTTTAGCGTTCTTATAGAGAGATGAGAATTTTTCTCAGCCTGAGGATTACATTTACTGCTTGTGCCCAACACGGAGATTGCAGAAGATAAGGTGGAAGATGTTTTGACATCAACAAATATGGGACCAGCATTTTCAGATTTGAGTTTTTAAACACTTTGGGGAGATTTAAAAGGATTTCCACTTAGAATCTCTCTAGAATCCCCACCTAATATATAAAAGATTTCCAGAATTCTGGTTTAGCCTATTTCGGAAATCAGAAAAGTGACTCAGGAGCTGCATGTAGCTTATGGATTGTTCACTCCTGCTATAAACTCTTGAGAAAAAAATAATTAGTTCATCAGATTTATGGGATTCTTCCTTGTTTTCAGTTCAGTATAAATAGGGTAGAGGACTGGTTAATTGATCAATTATTTTCTCCCCTCCTGCTAGAAATTCCTTTGATGCATGCTTGCAAACCTGTGATGGAAGGCTTGAGTGGAGAGGATCCTGAAATGGAGCTTCAAGGTTACAGGGAGGGGGAGTGATATTCCAAGCATCTCCTCAGCCCCCAGCTGGACTGTGTGAAAGTAAGGGGGAAGAGACAGAATCTCACCAAACTAACTCTAATTCCCCAACAAAAGCAACTATAACCACTAAGCTAAGGGCTTAGTGGTTATAGTTGCTTTTGTTGGGGAATTAGAGTTAGTCTGGTGAGATTCTGTCCTTTAGGTGCTAGCAAATAAAGAAGCTGAACTGCTTTCCGGGTTGTCTCGTGTGATTCTTGGGCTGAGTCTGACATAACCATTCTCATTTGGTCTCCAAACAGAACATACAACAAAGCCTGACTTTTTAATTTCTTGATTAATCTTACTTGCAAATCCACCTAAGACTGGATTGGAGAATGTAAAGTTGTGTAGGGATGGTGGGAGGTATTCAACGCTCTTAAAGGACATCTCTGAGAGTCCAAAATTAAATATATATTTTTAAAAGACTCAAGTTCTTGAGTCTCATATAACCTTTGGCGGTCTCTCAAAAATATCAGGCAATTTTAAAATGGGACCATGCCATAGTGAAATGGTGCCTGGTCCCTGAAAAGGAAGCTGATATCACTTCTACTACTGTGTAAAGGTACCCTTAAGTTCTTTGGACCCAATTAGATCAACCTCTGCCTTTGCAGGGTGCTCTCCAAGGTTCTGAAGAGCTGATTTGACCCTTGCTACTAGAACTTGTACTCTATAGTTGCTTCTGTGAATGCTAAAAGTTTCATGGGGCTCTTTCAAAGGCACTGTCCAGTTAGTAGTTATTTACATGTGTGTCTAAGTAACACCAGAACAAGGACTTTTATTGGGTTGAAGCAATATTTTGCAAAGAAGTAACTAGGAAAATATTTTGTGTCTTGTCAATATGCATTTCAACCATATCTAAACTGGATTCTGTTGACTATATGCCTGATCTATTACTTAACGTTATTGTCCAGCTTTTAAAATGGAAGACAGGATGGGCTATCTTTTGTTGCTAGGGATGTTGTTAATATTTTTGATACACATGTAAATAAGGCTGGGATTTTCTGCTAGTTAGAGGACTTTTTAAAAGTGTTAAGCTTACTTTAAGGCTTATGCCAAAGTTTCCATGTGTTTCCTGTCTCAAAATTTCCTGTCTCAAAACCTGGGCCACTGATTTTGGAAACTGCCTAAGAGATGGTAGAGGGTTTGAGAACAAAAGCTAAATTTGATTTGATTTACATTTTCATTTAACTAATTAAGTATTGCTGACATGATTACTGTACAGTCATATATGGAATACGTTTTCCCCTTCAATCACATTAAGCATTACTATTTTGTAGCAAATATTGCACATTCTAATGTTTCTGGACAGTCTTCTGTCCCTGTTTTGAACTGTGGCCCTTGCCTGTTGTGTGGTCTAGTGTGGCTTTTATGACCACAGAAATAGTGCTCACCTCTCTAATGGTGCTCACCCCTCTAATTGCCACTGGTCTTCCTAAAAGAAAAAAGACTTGAAACCATGTGAACAGTCAAAGGTGGAGAGAAGGCGCCAGACTAGTTAAAAATATGCAAGTGTGTTATCTTGCCAATTTGGATCTCAGGGATCTTTTTGATCCATGATGTCTTGCAGTGTTTTTTAATGAAGCTAAAATGAGAGGGGCCAAGTGTTGCAGTATGACATATTCTTGGTTGATGTTCCAGCTGGTTGGCAGGCTGTGCTGTTCACGAATATCCTGTTATACACCCTGTGTCAGCTTTTCCCTCATTTCCCACATTTTCTTCTCTTCCAGTGGTTGCTAACAGTAGAGCGTACTTAGCTTCCATTATGCTGATTTGAAGGCCCCTCCATTGAAGTTTCTTTCCTAAAAGCTTTTTAAAATTTCTGTGTTTCTTGATATACTATCTTCAACCCTGTTATCACCTGTCTTGTGCACAGATGTAGTCATTCTTGTCTATATAAAGGTTGCTACTTGGCAAATTAAGTTGGTTGTAAGCATGGGTTATTTTTATTTACCACCTTTTCGGTCAAAGGTTCTTCAAGATACACAAATGCATATATTTGCTCTTCAGCTGAATACACACAAATATAATGAAAAAAAGCAAATCAGAAAATCAAAAAGTAAAACTAAATGCACCAGAGGATGGAAAAAAATCAGCTGTCTGGTAGCACCTTTTCTGACTAAAAATGTTATTAAAAGGCAGAAGCCTGATTCTAGTCACTCTGTGCGTCTGATGGAAGTGAGCTGGCACTCATGAAAGCTCATGCCTTTTAATATTTGTTAGTCAGAGAAGGTGATGCTAGATTCCTGATTTTTGGTCACCAGAGATGAACACAGCTCTCTTCCTACAAACTCTACCAAAGGATGAAGAAATTTAAGACCATAGGAACAGAATTTGCTGCCACACTAGAGGGCTCCAAATACCCTTGAAACCTGTCTAGGCTTCTCTTGTCACTGTAACATCAAAAGCCAAAGGGCAGACTCATCTTGTCACCTAAGAGGGGAGCTCCAAAGCTTTTAGTGGCAGGGTTGAAGTCTGGTGAGTCATTTCCACCTGTCTTCTGAAAATGAGGGGAAACCCCTGCAAGGAAGTATGTCACGTGAAATCTTTCATTTAGAGGAAGAAAAGTAGGGCACCATCAAGATGTATACACCTTGATATATTGTGGAAAAGGAGATTGAAGTTAGAGTTTCTTCCCTTTCGCATTTAAATCCCAGGTTCATCTAACAAAATTGATGAGAGGGAGATTCAGGATAGGTGTACGGAAGTCCAAATGTGGTTTACCTTCCTTTCTTCCTTACTTGGCTGAGTGTGCTGTCCAAGTGCACTCTTACGGTGTAAGTGTTATGTGAGAACCAGGTTATTATGGCTTGTTTAACACAAACTAGTTTGAAATATCCTGGGTTACCATTATATGTGACTCCAACTCTAGTTAACTTGCAGAAAATGTGACTGAGAGGTTCCTTGGCTTTCTAGTTGGCCACTGTGGAAATCCAGATGTTGGGCTTCTGAGTCCTTCTTTCTTCTTCATGCTTCTCTTCTCTGCCATTGGATTGGGCTTCAGAGGATGTTCTGAATAACTAGTTGTTCAGTTCAGGGTTTTTTTTGTCTTTTTTCAAGTTGAAAAGACTTTGATTGTAGTTTATGCTCCTTTTGTTATATTTCTAATCAAACAGTAGCTGGAAAAGGCATCAGGCAACTCTAAGATGATGTGAAGCAGTGGATATAAATTAAATCTTAAATAATAATAATAATAATAATAATAATAATCTATAGTAATTTTTAAATTAAAAATTACAATTGCAACAATAAAAACGAATACAAACTAAAAAAATAAAAGAAAAAATAGAAGGTGCAGAAAATAAAAAAATAGAAAAATAGAAAAGAAAAAATAAGAATATAGTAAAGAAAAAGAAATCTATAAAGAAATGACTTCCCTCTTCATCACAAGTATAAACAATTTTAGTAACTTATCATTTTCTCTTAAAATACAACAAATGTCTTGTTCCCATATCTCATTTCTTATCTGTAAACAAATCCTTAAAGCCTCTTCATATCAGTCCTGATGTCAGCAAAAGTCCATTAAGGGTTACCAGAGATAACATAACCTTGATCAAATTAACCAACTTTATATTCCTTCCTTTTACTTTTAACAATCTTGATCTTCAGTCCCTTCAACTAATGTCCTATAACTTGATTTCTTTTCATTTTTTTCTTTGTCCCTTCTCACAAAATTCTTAAAAGGTTTAACAAGCCTCTTTTGTAAATCCAATATAGGAAAACTATCCAGGTCACTCTCTTCGTTTGTTATTTGTATATCCCTTTTAATTATTAAGATATCAACCAGTTTCATTTGTATATCCAGTGTACCATATTTTTCCATATCATTCATGTAGCCTGTCATTTTTAAATCCACTTTCAAATCAGTCTCAGTCTTGTCCAGTGCAACTTGTTCCTCTTCCATAACATTTTTTAAACACAGTCTATCTGTAGAGGCAGACACTTAAAATTAACTTCTGGGTCCATTATTCAAAAGTATCCTTCAGTATGTCCAATGTTAAAATATTGTGCTTCATTCTGTATTTGTATGTTGAATTTAAGTGTTCTTCTGCTTTAATTGTAATCTTTAATTCCTTCTAGTTCCCTCTAGTGTCCAACCTTCAAGGTGCCATTTAAAAAAAAAAAAGAATTCAAAACAAAAACATTTTCCCACTGGAAGGATTCTTATAATTAATTCCAAAATCTTATTTCAAATCCATCTGGACCCTTAGTCCATTTGTAACTTTCCAAAATCAAAGTTCTAATCACCCTTTTGCTGTTTATTAAAAAAAATGTTTAAGTCCTTAAACTTGTATTTAAAACTTCTTTCGCAAAGGATTGAAGGAAACTCACCCAGTGTTTACAGACTTGACGACCCAAAGGTTCCTAATAGCTGAAAAGCAGTGAACAAGCAATTTCCAGAAGCAATTAGAAAAGGAAGTATGTGAACTCGGTGTCCTTTTAAAGGTGCCGACTGTGGTTTGAAGAAGGTGCTTATTCCCTTGTCTCCTAGAGCTCTAAACCTGCCAGAGACTGCTGTCTTGTGGTCTCCTCATGAGGAGCAACTGTCTGGGTGATCTCAAGTCCTTTCCTTTCCTGGAGAGGAATTATGAAGAGCTGGTCTACTCGCCAGCTCTTCATTCCATCATGGTCATGTGGAACCGTCTTCAGTTCGCCATTTCTTCCCCGGAAGTTGGGACAAAAGTAAACTTGATGACATTTACATTGAATTATATTCAATATAGTTAATAATCAATCCCTTTTTCTACACTGCAGTTTGATAGCAATTTTGTAGGGGCTGTGGGGCTTTGGGAGGTCGCAGTTTTGCACCTCTGTTTTACTCCTGATGGATCCAGATTGTATACAGTTTTACAATTCAGCAACTGTGTTTTTTATTTGTCTTTTGGTTATTGATTCTTTTTTGTGCAAGTGTGGTCTCCAAGCTTCCTGGCCACAGTGGAAACAGGTGGTGTTGAAGCCGAAAGGATGTTTATTTTGAAGGAATGTGTACAAGACGTCAGGTATTTACTTGTGTCACAGGAATATTCAGATACAAATGCAGAAAAAACAGATATTTGCTACCGCTCACTAGAACTATGGAACAGCTTGAGTCATTTCATCTTAATTATTTTTTCCTGATTTGATCTCTTAATTGGAAGATAGTGTTTTATCTCTCAACAAAATTGCTAATGAAAGCTTTGTTTGCCTTGGTGAATATTCAAGCAAGGAAGGAAAAGGCCTATTTTAAATCTGGCAATATTAGAAACTCATGCCACAACACTGGAAAACTAATGAATTCATCTCTGGAAATCAACTTCCTTTGGCATATCATTGCTTGTTTGGGTTCTGATGGTCTAGGCTTTAGCTAGGGATCAGTTAGATACCTTGGGCTTTGGGCTTTTATTGGCTTCCATGATCCCCCCCCCCCCATTTATCTAGCCCATTTCTCTGGTTTAATTTCTGCCTTCCTGCTCTGCTGAGCACTCAAAGCAGCTAACAAAATTGAAAACAAAAGAATATATAAAAACATGAAAACTAACCATAAAGCGTCAAAGACCGACTTTCAATAGGTTGCATTCTGGTATATGAAAACCCAGCCCAGAAATAAGTTGTCTGTGTATGATTTAATGAGAGCCAGTTTGGACTAGTGGTTAAGGCACCAGGCTAGAAAGCAGGAGACCATGAGTTCTAGTCCTGCTTTGGGCATGAAGCCACCTGGGTGACCTTGGGCCAGTCACGCTTTTTCAGCTCTAGGAAGTAGGCAATGGCAAACCACTTCTGAAATCTTGACAAGAAAATTGCAGGGACTAGTCCAGGCAGTTGCCAGAAGTCAAAACTGATTCAAAGGCACCCCCCCCCAATGTATGGTTTAGTACTGGGTTCCCCGCAAAGATGTTTTCCGTCAGGGACAAGAAGGGGTTTCCCTTCTCTTGACATGCATTTTCATGATGGTTGACTTTCTCCAGTGACCCAGGCAGCCCAGCTCTCTGTGGCCCAAAGCTTCAGGGTACTTCTGTACTGTTATGTTTAGAGGTGGTTCTGACTTAGAGATGGTCAGTCAGAATCCCATATATGGTATATTCATCTGTTTGGCTCCTAAGCCAGATGTTTGAACCTGCAGTGATCAGGTTTCTTGTTGCAACAGGCCATCATCAGTAGGATAAAGTTCTGTCTAAATAACAGCTCTTAAATATGGATCACTAAAATATATAACTACTATCCCCTCCTACCCACCCTACTTTTAACTGAGATGAATTTCTCTTTGAATGGGAATTTCCATTAACTTGACCCATTGATTTCAACAAAGAATGAAATTCAACTAAGAATCCAAATCTAAGCATATTCGGTCAGGGTTAAATCCAGTTTCATTCAGTGGGGTTTATCTAAAGTATATGCAGATTCAATTGCAATTTTACTTGCCTGGATCGCCCATAGCTCTACCTTTCTGCTTTGATGTAGTTGTAATGGCTTTGTATGTGTATGTAGTTTTGATTGCTGTAATGTCAAATATGAATTTTAAAAGTGAGAAAGGGAATGAATATTATCTGAAGAACAATTTTATGTGCGAAAGGTCACTATGAACATTTTTTAATTTTAAAGTCATCTCTGTTGTAATAGGTTTTATAGCTTTTACAGGAGGAATTAAATTATTGAATAATTTTTTCAAGATTAGTGCATCTTTTATCTTTTTTTCCATGTTTCTAATCTGCAATATTAGTGAACCAGTCTGGGGAAACATTTTAAGGTATGCAGGGAAAGATAAGGATGGTCTGAACCATCCCAGTGGGAAAACAGTGGCTGCAAAGCTGGGCTGCAAGTAAATACAGTGCAAGAGGTGGTTGTTTCCTTTGCATGGTCCAATTTTCTATTTATTTATTTTTAATTAAAATAATCTTTTTTTTAAAAAAAGAGTGCAATTTGATGGGCAGCAAGAGAGGTTTATAAGGGCACACTGGCCCTCCCACCACCACATTGCCTAATCTTGGCTTAATGAGATAAATGAATCTAGTCTATAGATTAATCCTGTTCTCTGCCAAGGGTCTTGAGGAGAGAGATCCATTGGCATTTCTCACCAATTCTGGGAGTTGAGGTCCACCCATGCTGGCTAGGGGAATTCTGGGAGTTGAAGTCTACACATTTTAAAATTGCTAAGGTTGAGAAACACTGCTCTAGACTACTGGAAAAACAATTTGTTAATGAAAGGTAGGACATTCACTTAGCCTCTCAGCCATCTCATAATTTAAAGTAAGTGCAAGAAATGTATGAGTGTGAGGACTGTATGATTGTGAGGAAAACATTTGATTCTACACTAGGTGATTTAGAGAAAGTATAGGATGAAGTGAATAGGCTTGAATTAAATGTTTTACATGAGTGTGGAGTTGAAGGTTGGTTGCTAAATGTGATGACTTGATGTGTGGTGGACATGAGGGATGTGAGAAATAAAATGCTTAGCAAATGGTTCAACAATGAGCGAGAAGTAAGACAAGATTTGTGTGAGATCCCCTTGTTTGTTTAATGTGTTTGGGAAAATGTATAGGAAATGCTTGTGGGGATGGTAGAAGTATCTTGGTCTGGAGATGTGAATGTATGTGTAAGTAAGTAAATAAGTTTATTTTCATAACCACAGCTTATTGCAATGCAGCATAGCATAAAATACAATAAAGCAAACTAACAATAAAATAAAGTGGCAATCAAAGGAGTGCTAGATAAAAGAAAACTGGATCAAGATAAAACCAGGGCTACAGTTAAGAACTATTTTTTTCTAAGTTTAAAAGACAACAAACAAAAGTAGCAACCTGACAATTAACAGTTGTAAACTTATTTGCAAGAAGATAATTCAGTTAAATTAGTTGCTGAGTTCATCTATCTTTAGCAATTTGGCTCTGATCTCATCATAAGTGAGGCAGTGGAGGACATAGTGAGTCGTGTCCTCTACTTGACCAGCCCCACAGGAACAGAGATGCTGTCCAACAGGGTGCTCACAAAATCCCCCTTCAAGATAGGTTGGAAGCGTGGTCTGCCAATGAAAGGTTATAAAAACCTTTCTCCGTGGGGCACTGGTAATATAAAGCAGATACTGGGAGAGGGTTCTGTGTTTTTTTATAATGATGAAATCAAGACGAAACTTTGGGTGACTGTCCTGAGGTAGGATATTTATAGGCATTGCTTTCAGAAATATATCTCTAATAGATTCTCTGTTCCAAGAGCTATGTTCTCATGTGTATGTGTACATCTACACGCAGACAATGACGTGTTGATTGAGAACCCAAATGTTTTAGTATCTGGTAAATAAATGCTGGATAGATTGCATAATGCAAGGAGAGGTTTGGATTTGAAAACAAATGTATCAAGGACCAAGCTAGCTTTGTTGGACTTGGAGAATGAGTGGTTGCAAGTTAAATGGCAAAGCAAAAAAAAAACAAAAACCCTAGAGAGAGTAGATGCATTTGTGTACCTTGGTAGAATGTTTTACCAAGAGGTAAAAATGGATGGAGAAAGTTTATGATGCTGATAGAAAAGCAGTAGGTAGTATGTGGTACATTGTGAGAAGTGAATGTTTGTTGAAAGAAATGAAAATATTCTGCAGGTTTTGCGATATGGAAATGATAGTTGGTTATGTCAGGAGAAATATAAAAGTGGGAGTGGGGCACTTAAAAGTGTATAGGTAAAAATAACAGGAGATAAGGTCAAGAATGAATGGGTGCTGAGTGAATGTGGATTGAATACATGAGTGAGACATCAGTAGGAAAGCAGTAGATTGAAGACATTTGGTCATATGGAGAGAATGAATGAGGACCAGATCGTCAGGTCAGTACATGAAGGAAATCTGAATGGGTGGAGAGGAAGCTAAAAGCGAAGGAAGTCATGTTGGATGGAATTGCTAAGAGGCTCAGAAATAAAGAGGCAAAGAGTTTAAAGAACAGAAGGCCATGTACCAAGTGGTCTGTGGACATGGTTGAGGCAAAGATAATTTGCAAGGATAGAAAGAAATGGAGAACTGTAGTAATGGTAAGAACTAGAGTGTCTTTTGTTATCTTATGCTTTAATTTCTTTGGCTTACTGTTGCTTAAGTAAGTAAGTACTTACTAAGTTGTACTAAGTAAGTAAGTAAGAAATAGTATAATGTTTCTTACCTTGAAAAGGTATGTATGTACGTTGTGCAAGAAACCCACATCCCACCAAAAATGCCACCATTTTCTTTCTCCCTCAGAAATTCATGAGGAGCCCGGAAATGTTCTGATGTCGCCTGAGTTAATAATGTTCTATCCTTGCCAGGTGCGTTTTTCATTTTGAAGGGCAGATAGTACCATGAAGCATTTGTGGTGAAAGATACACTTCCAAGTCAGGGAGGTTCTGGCAACAGATAAATGTGCGTAATAAATCTTTACTGGGAGTGTGCTAGTTCTTGGAAAGCCTTAGAGATACCATTCAGAAATAGTTGAGAATAAGTTTTGTTCTGTGTGGGCTGCTTTCATATTTGGTGGTCAAGCCTTGCCTTAGCCTGTGATGTCATTGGTTTGCAAATCATGGTTTTGGAATTAGGGCAGTTAAAATTTTCTCTTGAATTTCTGTACATGCCATGCTTTGAATTTTTGGACTGCCTTTGTATCTAGTGAAGGGAACACCCTTTAGACTTGCTAGTGCATTTCTTCACTGAATGTATTGTGTACCAGATACCTTTGACTCAAAAGGGGTCTGCAGGATGGTGCACAAGCATAGTAAAATATTAAGAGGGCAGTGAGAACAGTAGCATCTCTCCTAGCATAAATCAGAGCAGCGTGAGAAAATAAGAAATCTTATAGTTAATAAGGAGCAGGGCAGTGTTAAGTGCACGCATTCAGGCCTGGTCTTCACTCTTAAGCACCCTTAAAGATATAGAGCATTGGATAGCCTGGTATAAGGAACATTATAATCATAGCATTAAAATACAAAAAAGCTCCGTGACATACCCTTGCTCTCTGCATTGTGACAGAGGATCACTTTCAAGCATCTCAACATGTAAGTAGGTTTCCTGGGGTTTCCTGGGGTTGATGTGACAGAATTATCTTGATCTGTAGTAATTCTAAATCTGAATGTGGGAAAGGGGGAACATAATTCAATACATGCTTGGAAACAAATCATATTTACACACACACAACTTCCCATCTGCTACATACATACATACATACATACATACATACATACATACGAATGAAATGAAATGAAATGAAATGAAATGAAATGAAATGAAATGAAATGAAATCAAATTTAGCTTTTGTCCTGGTCATGCCCGCTGGTTATAGGAAGCAGCCCTCTGGTATACTGCATAGTGGCCATTGGTGATGGTGGTGGTGATAATTTTATTTACTTAGATTTATAAGGCTGCCAAATCAAAAGACTCAAAGCAGCATACCAAGTTAAAAACCTTTTAAGAATACACAACCAAATACGGAAATATTAACACACTGGGGAAATATGCAAACAAGAAAATTCCAGCCACCCATCATCAATCAAGCGGGGTCACAAATTGCCCTGGCTGCTGAACCTATTTGAAAAGCCAAGTTTTTAAAGCTTATCTAAAGGACAGCAGGGAAAAAAAAATGTTGCATGATCCAGTTCTCAGCCATTGTTACCTGGGCTACAAAAACTATGCTCAACAATAGGCTAAGCTGCCATGTTTTATTATTGATTGTATATGATTACTATTTTATTATGCAAATTAGCTGTATCAAAGTGATAACACTGTTGACAATATAAGATGACGTTAAAAAAAGACGGGGAGGAGGGAGGAAGGAAGGAGCCTTGAAAAATACCTCATAAAACTCAGATGCCTTGAAAGTCTGTTTTCTTGGCCCTTTGTTGAAAAATAATTAATTTAAATATAGACAGATATCCCATATTAACTTCCAGCTGTTGCAAATCAGGTGCAGATTTATCCTTCCAGCGCTGTCAGATAATTTAGGGGGTGCATTCCTCTATGCACAAAATGACACATTTCCTGATGTCTTGGTATGTACTAAATGCAGACATATGACTAAACAGATATACATGATTAATCCACAACAATCAGTCTAAGGCCTTAATTTAATTTAACGTAATTAATTAATGGCCAGAGGACAAAAAACAGTGCACAGGGGGAAGCAGGTTACAAAAGGAGACTATTTATAAGTAATATTTGTAATAGTATTCTAACTGTTCTATATAAGAATAAAATAAAATTCAATACTGCTTTTTAATAGCAATTGCAATCAAGCGAAACTGCTTTCCTGGAAATTTCAGTAGAGAAGTTAGCAAACAAACAGAAAACACCTTTAGTTTCAGACCAGCCTAAAATCATATTAAAAGCACATTTATTATATATGTTACATTCTTGTTCTCCTTCTCTCCAGGAACTCAAAGGGATGGAAATGAAGGGGTCATTTTGTCTTCCCAGCAACATCCCAGGGAGGTAGATTGAGCTTAGCGATAGTAATTGGCCCAAATTTGTCCACTGAACTCCAAGTTTAATTGAGATTCTAAACTTTGGCCTTAGCTGTGTCTCTCTCCAGGACTTTAGCCACTATACTAAGCTGCCCCAAGTTTTGGAATGGTGTCAAAGTCAGAGGTGAATAAGCTGACACCTGGTGGATTCATTACAGTAACAAGGCACAGTTGGCCATCATTCCTCTCACCCCAAAACATGACACCCTCAGCCAGTTGGTACCAAGCTAATGGGAGACAGAGGCAAAATAACTGAACCTTGCTTTTACTATAAATAGGGCTTGCATTTTATACTTGGCAGTTGCCAGATTTCTTCTTTAATGGCTTTTCTCATTCCCTTCCTGTTGCCCCAGGTAGCCCTCAAATCACTTTGGCCTTAAGGCACCCAGAGTTGTTTCACTCCCAGAATCTTGGCAGCAGAAGCTAGATTTCACATTTCTATAGAAATAACTATTTGCCTGTCTAGCATGAAGCAGATGGGAAGTTTCTCAGCCACTGTGCTGCATTAATGCTGAATATGTTCTCCTGTTCTGTGAATTTATTTTTGAATGTTCTGTAATCTCATCTCATTGTCACAATATAATTACAGTAGAGAATGCCCAGGGACAAAGAAAAACTCTCCTCCTCCTCCTCCTCCTCCTCCTCCTCCTCCTCCTCCTCCTCCTCTTGCTTTGTTGATTAATTATTTTATATGAGATTTATTTTAGTTGTGCCATTGCATCCGTGTTGTACCAAAATAGAGAGCGGGAGAGATACTAGGTGTATTTGTTGACCTTTAATGACTCTGGATGGGATGGTAATTAAATTGAATTCAGGAGCTGTCCAAAATTATGCAGTATGGGGCATTCTGAGCAGATTAGAAAAAGCGCTGAAAAGACAGTTTTTAGTAAATAAATAAAGCAGTGTTTAATGGAATTGTTTGGTGATCCTTGGACTCGGATGATTGCCAGCAAGGTTGTCCCAGAAGATGCCCACCAAGCAGGAACTTTCTCTTCCTACACTTCCCTGGCCTTGTGAAGATGCAGGTTAATACTGTTTTTGTTGTGACATGCAGTTTTAGCTGTCTACCTAAATCTCTAAACAAAATGTGTTTGCTTCAGATATTTTGTACTTTGATGGGATGGGATTCTGAAGCTTGTTTCAGCTGTTCTTTTCTCCAAGCAGGCAGGCAAAACTGCACTTGGCTGGCAGTTATCCACTGGGTAGCATCTAAGTGGCGTGGTGGGGCCAGGAGGCCCCTTCAGAGTTGCTTTTGGGAAGAAAAAAAAATAGCAGCTCTCAAAGGCTGCAGAAATTAAGCTAAGTTGAAAAAAAAGAAAACATTAAAAATGAATGGGACTGTTTATAAAAACCAAATGATTCACAAAGCAAGTGTAGTTTTAATGGATTTGCTACAACAAGCAAAAAAAGTGGAGTAATGAAATGCTAAGGTTTTACACCCTGTTGTAAATGCAGAGAAGGAAAGCATCCAGCACAGAACATAAATCCTTCAGCAGAAAGTATGTGTGCGTGCACACACACACACACACGCACGCAGAGGTCTTGAGTGGTGCTTATAAGTCACTTCAGTTGCCTCCAAGCTGGAAAGTAGTTGAATTAGTTCAAAGAAACCTACTACAAATATACATACCGACGGGGGCGAGGGGACTGTTGTAGGTGCCCACTTGCAGACAGGAAGGGTGTAGTGAATGGAATTTACCACAGGTGCAACATTCAGAAGCCCACATATTTTGCAATAAACAGGAAACCACGTAACCAGCATCGAAAATAGAAAAAAGGGGGAGAGAAATAATAACCAACAGCTACTCAGAGACTCTGATTATTCTAGTTCCTTTCCTTGACTTCTTCATTTATTTTGGAGCTCCTCCCCTCCATACTTTAGAAGAAAATAAGAAAAAAAATGAAAAGAGGATTTTCAGAGAAATAGTACCCATACATTTCTTCCTGTCACCTCGGAAAACTTTCTGCTGGCTTTGCCAAGCCAAAGCCACAAGTTATTCAGAGCTTCCTTTTGATCTCTCTGATTTATGGGCAGCCAAAATGGTCCCATAACTCTTTACTTTACCTCTACAACAACCATATGTTTTCAAAAGGACCCTAGATCTGCAAATGTACATTTCTAAGTATAGCTCTGATAGTTTCATGTCAACAGTCCAAAAACAACTGTGGGATCACAAAATGTGAACCCAATCGTGTGTATGTGTGTATACATGTATGTATAAACAAGAGCCAATTTGGTGTAGTGGTTAAGGCACCAGGCTAGAAACTGGGAGACCGTTAAGTTCTAGTCCTGCCTAGGCACAAAGCCAGTTGGGTGACCTTGGGCCAGTCACTTTCTCTCAACCCTAGGAAGGAGGGAAGGGAAAACCACTTCTGAAAAACCTTGCCAAGAAAACTGCAGGGACTTGTCCAGGCAGTCTCTGAGAATTGGACACGGCTGACTGGATTAAAACACACACACACACACACACACACACGAGTCAGCATGAAGTAATGGCTGAGGTGTTGGACAATGAATGGGGAGAACCAAGTTCTAGTCCCCCCTCAGCCACAAAAGCTTCCTGGGGAGTCTTTGGGCCAGTCCCTCCCTCTCAGCCCAACAGCCATGGTGGTTCAATGGAGAAGGAGCTGGACTAGGAGCCGAGAGACCCAGTTCTCGACTCCCCTCAGCCATGGATGCTTCATAGATGACTTTGGGCCAGTCCCTCCCTCTCAGCCCAAGGATCAGGGTAATGCAATGGTGAAGGCATTGGAGTGGCATCAGGGAGACCTGGGTTCTAGTTCACCCTCAGCCACGGAAGCTCCTGGGGGACTTTGGGCCAGTCCCTCCCTCTCAGCCAAGAGCTATGGTGGTGGACTAGAACCAGAAAGCCAGGTTCAAATCCACCCTTGGCCATGGAAACTCACTGGGGACTCAGGGCCAGTCCTTCTCTTCCAGACTGATCTCCTGAAGGCTAGTTGTTCTGGGGAAAATAACGAAAAAGGATCACTGTACCTTGAAGAAGGTGTGTTATGAATGCCAGGTAGGTGATGAATCTAACCAATACATGTCTGATGCTGGTCTATGACTGTAATAAAGGTTTGACTTGATGGCATACCGTACATGTGGCAAAATGTACAGACCATGAGCAACTCAGGCCAGGTGCATGTGCTACTATTAATGTGTGTAGTTTTCCTATGAATTAAAAAACTTTATATACGCTCGGTCACAATTTTGTCAACTTTGCAAGGGAACTTTGTGGGCTGCGGCTTAGTACCGAGCCAGGATGATGGGGGTTTTGTATAAGAGGCCACGTGTCACTGAGGTCATTCTGCTTCAGCCTGACATCAGCCATGTCCAATTCCAGCTCCGTGCCAAGAGAAAAGCCCCTTGGGAGAAGAGGAGAAAACCGGTCTGCGACAAGTTGCTTGGAGCAGTGCAGCCCAGACCGTCCTTGCCCGGCCGGAGGAGCGGGGCGAGCGGCCCTCGGCATGGCATTCGTGCCGCGCTCCCTCCTGGCGCTGGAGGGACCGAGGGAAAACCCTCTGGCTGTGCTTGGGGGCCGGTTTGTTTACCTCCTCAGGTGCAGGCTGCTTGGGGGCTGCTGGGCAGTTTCTATTCCAAGTTTTCAGACAGCAATTACACTGGGTGACCCACAAGCCCTCAATTACAGCATGTCTGCACAAACCGGCAATTACAGATCTTTTTCCCTGAGTATTCCAACCAGCGTGCGTGTGTGTATTTGTGTGTATGTATGTATGTGCGTATGGATATGGATTGTGTGTGTGTGTGTGTGTATAGAGAGAGCAGTGTGTGTATATATCTGTGTAAGTGTGTGTATATATGATACACACCTACAGATTATCTAAATCTGTATACACACACACACACACAAACCAGCCATTATAGATCTTTGTCACTATGTTTTCCAACAAGTGTGTATGGGTGTGTGAATATGTGTATGCTTGTGTGTATGTATGGGCATATAAGCCTATATGTGTGTGTGTGTGTGTATGTATTTGTTTGCACATACAGATCAGCCATTATAGATCTTTGTCACTGAGTTTTCCAACAAGTGTGTATGTGTATGTATGCCTCTCTATGTATGCATGCGTGTGAATGCGTATACATTTATGCGTGAACATATAAGCATTTTTGGGCAGGTATGTGTACATATGTGTGTATGTAAATGTATGTATGTGTATATACGTAAGTGTGCTTTTCTGTGTAGGTCCTTTTTCAGAAGTCCGACGCTTGGCAACTTTTTGGTCTGTCCAGTTAAGAGAGCTTTCAGGCAAGTGGTTTCTTGCGTGGCTCTTGGCCCCATTGATGGGCAGTGGGTCCAGACAGTGCTGTTTTTCTTTCTAAGACTCCCATGTTAACCGCCACTTGCTTCTATCCTTTTCCCCCACCCTGTAAACAAACAAAAATCTGTTTCTGAGGGAGGGGCAGAGCAGTTTATGCCAGTCTACGACCCTCGCCTGCAGCCTGACGCTTATATAAATATAATCCCAAAGGAAAAAGGGGAAGCAAACGAAGTGAGACACCAGTCCTTAAAGCTACATCCCTGCTCTTATAATAGCTAACTGGAATGGAAATGGTTGGGGCCAGGGAAGGGCCAAAGGACGGTGGCTCACGCAGCCAAGCTGGTGGAGTGGGCCTCCCTGTTCCATCTCATCCTCCGTGAAGGATAGCTGCCACTGCTTTTAAACCCTTTGTAAGTTAATGAGTTAGGGCAGTGTTTCTCAACCTTGGTAACTGTGGACTTCAACTCCCAGAATTCCCCAGCCAGCATGGCTGGCTGGGGAATTCTGGGAGTTGAAGTCCACACATCTTAAAGTTGCCAAGGTTGAGAAACACTGACTCGGGGTGTAAGAGTCCTGGCTGGAAAAGAAAGAAGGCAACAGGCAAATGAAAGGGCTAAACGTTTATACTTTCATGATAAGCTGGTTGAACAATCACCACAGGGAGCGGTTCTGGGAAAAGAGATGGGTATTTGACCACCCCCAAGACCACATGAGTCTCTTGTGCCAAGGATGAGTTGGAAAGCTTCTCAAGTAAGTTGTGAGGAAGGAAGATTGCTCTACAGTTGTGTTTGCACCGAGTGCTTAAGTTGCACCATGTGCATCAGTTACAAACCTTATAGCAGTATTTGCACAACATGGGAAACTCGGTTTGTTTCCATGATGTCTTTTTGGCAGCTTAGTCTTTGGTGCACACCTAGCCCACATGGTTAGTTTATGGTTATGCAAAATGGAATAATTTATTGGTCTTAAGCATGCTTTGTGGATACACCCTTTATGATACATGGGATCCTGGCATACGTGCGTAAGTCTGTGTGTAATTTTGTAAATCCCACAATTTGGAACGGTCTGAGTCTTGATGGAAGAAGAGTGGGAGGGGAAATGGCTGGTTAACCATTTCCATTCTGTCAGCATTTTGGGTTGATATCACCTCCCTCAGCTGATGTTTCACCTGTGGCATGGAGGGAAGGAGAAGGATAGATATGGGGATTTTAAAAAGTTCTTTGGCACTTCAGAAGTTTCCATGTTGTGGGTGGGTGCTCCTTAGGCTGATGAGTGGCATTGAGTGATTCTTTTCAAACTGAAGCAACCGGATCCAGTGAGTTCTTTTAATGAGACACATCAAGGACAAAGATGACTTGACCTTACCAGGTGTTATTGACAGAATGTGAGCACTGCAAAAGCTGAAGCAATTAGAAGGAACCAACCAGTCATGAAAACATACTTCAGTATTAAAACCCCTTTATGATAGAATTCAAACCGGAAACAAATCTGTTGAGTGACCAGTTGACATTTTATTTGGGATATCCTGGTTTTTGGTTGGATGAATCAACTAACACTGTAGACCTAATGCTAAGTGTTTGGGGATTTGCCTCTGTAATCCATTCTCTTTGATTAGTGTTTGGGTCAGGAATCTCTGGCCTTCTAGATCAGGGTTCCTCAACCTTGGCAACTTTAAGACGGGTGGACTTCAACTCCCAGAATTCCCCAGCCAGCCTTGCCTTCTGGGAGTTGAGGTCCACCCGTTTTAAAGTTGCCAAGGTTAGGAACCCTGTTCTAGATGATGCTGGATTACAACTCCCATTACCTGGACCATTGGTCATTCCAGCTAGGGCTGATTAGATTGGTGCCCTAACAGTAGCTGAAGGAGCAACACCCTCCCAATCTCTGTCTTTATAGTTTATGTTTTCACCTTGCAGTTAGCACAAGGATCCTCCTGGGGAAAGAGAATGGTGGTGGGCTTGTAAGTGACATGAGAGCTAGCCACTCAGTGCTGTACAAGGCTTGGGGCTTGTTAGCAGAACAGGCAGATCTGTTCTAAGCTTAGTCCAATGGTAGTCAGAGTGGATCAACAGAGAATCAGTGATCTAGAGCTCTTTCTTGTTCTAAGCCTTTAGGAAAAGCTGGGACGGCATTTGTTGGGGATGACCAAGAGGTGAGTTTCTTATATCAAGGAAGCAGGAGGATAATTATATAATATTCTCCCAACTCTGTATAGATGGTATAAGCAAGCTTTTGGGACAATTGATACTTTTGAAATTTTGAAATTAAAATTTGAAGAGCATTTTGTCAGTGCTTACAGAAAATGGCTTCCTCGGGGAGGATTCCTGCAGATTAAGCCCCAAATGATGTCTAGTGTAGAGGAACCCTTGATGAAGGAATGCAGGAACTGTGAATGGAGGGCGGGGGGGGGGACCCCTAGTCTTGGGAAAGGGGGAAGTATGAGAAAGAAACTCTGTCAGGCTTTCAAGATCCTGTGATTATTCCTACAACAATAGAGGGACATTCCTGTAATCCATGTAGTGTTGGTTTTCTGACCTGGCCTGACTCAAAGGGCTGTCACTAATCACAAAGCCCAACTGGTGTGGCAATAAAACTCTTGACCTGGAACTCAAGAGCTCTCAGTTTAAGTCCCACTTGACCGTGGGGCTCACTGAGTAACTTTGAGCTAGCCAGGCTCTCTCTGCTGAACTTGTCGTGGCAGCTTGTGGTTGTGAAGATATCATGTGAGACGAACTCCATGTACAAACTTCCTTGAGGCCTCAGAGAGAAGGAGAGATATAATTGTTGTTGTTATTAGCCAGAAGGCAAGCTGTTTTCCATCAGTCTTTTTAGGACCCCAGAATGATTAAATCCCAGTTTACCTTTGGCTCTTTTAATTCTGGACACCCTTTGAAATGAAGTATCAGTCTGCAGAAATCATATTTACAGAGTTTCAGATTCCTATATATTTATTTTTAATGATTTTTCTTTTTAAAGGGAGGTGGGGAGGGAATCTTGGAGGCACCAAAGAAGCTGTTCCATGGGTGCCAAGTTGCTTACCTCTGTGGCTCTGCTCTGACCTATCCAACAGGAATTGCTAAATAATCTGCATAATTGAGCTGTGTAGTAATCAGTTTCAATGCTGCTTTTGCACTCTGACAACCTATCGATTGGCTAATGATGGACAATATGTGGTCTTCTAGATGGCCTGTTCCCCCTCCCTGTTGGTCTTTCCACTTAGTATGGAGGGAGTTGGAACTGAGGGCAGCCGGAGGCCATGTGCTCCACCCAGCCTTAAGTTGCCGAAGCAAAATGTTGCAGAGGTTGCTTGCTCTTCTTCTTGGAAGAAGATCAGTTTCCTTCAGCCCTGCTCTGCAAAACACGGGCAGAAACATAATACTTAACTGTTTTTAGAACAGATACATGCCTGCAAGAATGATTTGCTACAGTCCCAGGAAAAAGAGGGTTTCCCCCCTGTTTTGCTTTAGGGAGAGACCGCAGTTAAAACCTGAAAGGTTTGCCAGGCCCATAAAGAAATACTCCCTAGCTTGGCATCATGCTAGGCGTCCTTATTCTGCTTTTTCTGGATTCTCTGCCTTGCAACTCCAGTGTGTTTCTTGTTTGTTGACTATCTTTCTGTTTTCAAAATGGTGCTATTGGGATGTTTGAGAGTCCAGAGATTGCTTTGAAATCTTTTAGGAAGGATGGTGGTTGAAGGGAAATATTTTTCATATTTTTCTTTTATTTTTATGCCACCCGTTCCTGAAGGAGTATTCTGTGGTTGGACAACAAATACATATTTAAGAGCCCCTATTCCCCCCCCCCATCATGTCCAGTAAGCAGGCACACTGTTTTCAAAGAGTTTTCTTCTTTGTCCACAGGTAATATGTGTTTGCACCCAATTTGCAGGAAATATTTCTTTGCAATCCTGCATGGCACACACTAGAACAGGCCACCTAAGTGATTTGTAAGGCTGACAAAGAATTGCAAAGCATGTTTCTCAGCCAATTCTGATTGGGGGAAAAAAAATCAGTGAGCAAATGTAAAAAAGTGCTTTGCCTGGTCAGTCAGATTTTCTGAACAAATCTGTGGAGGTTATCTTGGAAAAAATGTGATCTTTGGATCGGTAACTGTCTCCCATCCCAGTCTGCTTCTGAGAGTTGTTGGGAGGACAGAAGGAGGAGAGACGTACCTTGGGAGCCGCCTGGAACTTTCAGAGGATAGGCAAGAGAGAAAAGTGGTGAAGTAAGTATTGCAAAGCTGTTTTGGCCTGATTAAGGCTACGCTGCTGGGGCTGGCAACTCTTGTGGGAGGGAAAGGATAAAGGAGGAATGCTGCCTTGCCTTGGCACTCAGTTAGCAAAGAGGAAGCAGACTTTTTTGGAATGGGATCTCACTGAAAGATGGGGAAGGAAAGAAAGGAAAAAGGCTCCGTGGGTTGGTCCTGCTCATGGTGCTTTGTGGCCAGATCTTCCCCTCCAGTAGATTGGATTTCCTAGTCTCTGGGTGTTTCCAGTCAAAGCCCTTAAGCGTGTAGAGCTATCTAGGCGCAGCTGCAGTTCTTGTGCTCATCGGACAGAGCCATGGCAAGGACACCAACAGGAGAGCCCTGCCCATGATGTTTTTTCCTCTCAGGGCTTTATTATCAGGCTCATGAGTTCTTTCCCCTTCTTCCACCGAAGGTTTGCAGAAATGACAGAGCTGGGAGGCAGGCGGGCGGTCTGACTATCTGACTGTCCCGCAACAGAAGAGAACGGGACCAAATTTGGTGTAGGGGGACAAGCTGGCAAAAGGCAGTTTGAGTTCAGAAATCAGATGGGATCAGATGGGAGGGGTGGAGAAAAAAACTCCAGAGGAAAGATCCCCCCTTACCTCCCTATGGGGAGGGGCAGTCGGACAGCAGCTTGGAATGTTGGCAGCTTCTCCATTCTAGCCCCGTCCCTCCTGGTCATGTGGCCCAGAGCAGAGGGGAGTAGCCCATCCCAATGCTTCTCAACCTCAGCAGCTGGCTGGGGAATTCTGGGAGTTGAAGTCCATGCATCTTAAAAGTTGCTGAGGTTGAGAAACACTGGCTTACCCCATGATTCCTCCGCACACAAGCACAGAGGTGGGCGCAGAAATAATACACAGAGACTCAACACAGAAGAAAATACAGACACTCCCCGTCATCATTCCAGGTAAGGTGGTTTTGAAGGTTTCCAAAAGCCATGCTCTGCAGGTTTTGTTTTTCTCAGGCCGCATATGAAGGAAAATTTAAAAATGTTGCTATCTGGCATGCAGTGCACTTTTCATTATCACTGATGAAATTATTTTTAAATTATTTCCCCGGCATGTTTGTTTTGGAGTTTTTTCCTCTCTAAAAAGGATTTCTTTGGTTCCTGCAGTTTAATTCTGAGGTTCACAAATGACTGCTAAGCCCAAGTAAAACAGCTTTTCTCTTCTGGTTTTTGTTTGGTATGTTTACTTAGGACAGGAGTGACGTTTCTAGTTTCAAGTATCATTTTACGTTTTCCAAGTTGCCAGCTGGCAAAAAGATACAGTAAGATATTTTGGACTACAGCAGGTTGCCGGGCCATCTTAAATACATGCCCGTGAGCTGATTCAGGAGGTGGTTTGGAACTAATGGAAAATGTTTCTGCTCCTTAAGATGAGCCACTTACATCTGTTGCCTGGGGCCAATTTAAGATTAGAAAGGATCCTGGGCAAAATGTCCTCAGAATAACTGGTTATTCTGATAGTTCTCTGCTTTGGGCCAGAGGTCCTGCTGTCCTTTTAATGAGTGCCTTGCAGGAAAAAAACCCCTACATTTTATTTCTTCCAATTCTCATTCACAGCTTGATGAAAAGGAATCTGCTTTTGAACTTTCTTCAAAGGAGAAGATATTTCAGTGAAATAGTTGTGAATGGGGTGTGGCAATCTTGTACTTTTTTAGTTAGCGTGGGTCATGGATTGGGTTTGCCTGATGTGACAATGAGGGTAGAGTCCTCTCTTGGGTGTTTACAACATCCCTGGATTCCTACATACAGTTCAGTTCCTGAGGGGAAAAAATCATAATTGAACTCCAGTGGGTTTTTTTCTGATTGCAAAGTGTGAGCAGTCAGGAAGGCTGCAGAGCAGTGGAACAACGTGTAAGAAAACAACAGTATTGGCTGTGAATTAAAAAAAATACACTTAAGCACCCTGAGAATAAGGTAGAAGCCTTTTTTTAATTTCTGTTTCTTTCTGTTTCTCCAAAATCTTTGCTATAGGCAGTTTTGAGGAATGCATCCCTTTTAATTATCCACAGTGGGTTAAAAAGAGATTATCATCGTTGAAGGATTTGAAAAGAAGGTTGTTCCGTCACAAGTCAGGCCAAATAAGTATAATCAATAACACGATTTCTGCACAAGTTGATTAACAGTGTGATTTGATAGCTGAGGATAAGGAACTTCTCTTGCTGTTTGGGGAAATTAACTTCTCATCCAAAAATATCTGTGGTAACCACTAGATAATTACTTGGGGTTTAAGAGCTGACTTGGCCCGTTCATTGCAGATGTATATAATTAGGACCAGGGTAAGAAAATGAAAGTCCTGAAATATGAATATCCTTGTGGTATATATGGGTACGTTTACTGCCACCCTCAACCTGTCTCGGGCATATTTTACACTTACACTAAGTTCAGCTAACAGCTACAGTAGCAACAGTAGAAGCAAACATGGCTAAAGATAAGCAAATAATGGTTCATCAACTACTGCTGATAATACGTTTTCTTAGACTTTGATGATTTCTAGGATTACGACATGGATACTTTAATTTGAGGGAAACCGAAGAAGAAAAATCATGCACACACAGGGGGTTTCCTGTGATATTTTCCTCTGAATAAGAGTGGGGAGTGGCAGAGAACAGCCCCAGTTGCCTCAGTTGAGTTAGCCCTCAAGTATAGAAGGGTCTTGTCAGAGATCTCCACTGGGGCAGCCTTAGTTGACCCATTTTTATTCATTTGGGCTTTTAGTCCTCTTGCATTTCTGTTGATCACCATAGCCAAACTGGCAGCAGATGAGCCCTGGGCAGCATGTGCCCTCAACCCTCCATTTTGTGAACCCTAGAAGACCCAGTTTGGGTTGTCACAACTTTGAGTTGTGCATTTGTTGGCTTGTTTGTCCAAAAGGTCCAATTCTCCCAGGCTGTGTGCGGCCCTTCAGATGTGAAGGCACTTGGAAATGGCTGGTGTGGGTCTTCCGGGTTGCGTGGCCATGTTCTGGAAGTTTTGTTTCCTAACGTTTCGCCAGCATCTGTGATCGGCATCTTCAGAGAGCAGGAGCACAGACAGGAGCAGTTCTCTCTGTGCCCAGGATGAGGTGACCCTCACCCCCCCAACCCCCCCACCACACCCCCCCAATCCCCCCCGTCAGATCTCTATAAATACCCACAAAAGGGTCACCTCATCCTGGGCACAGAGAGAACTGCTCCTGTCTGTGCTCCTGTTCTCTGAAGATGCCGGTCACAGATGCTGGCGAAATGTTAGGAAACAAAACTTCCAGAACACAGCCACACAGCCCGGAAGACCCACACCAGCCATCGTATTCCGGCCGTGAAAGCCTTCGACAATGCACTTGGAAATGCTCACCTACCACCTTTTTGCAACTTCTTAAAACATCTGGGTCTTAGGATTGCATGGCTGCCCTCTTCCACTGCTGTACAATATTGGGAAAAGAGGTGTTGGCTCTCTAGAGTGGCATAGAGGCACCACGTACTCACCGGAATGTGTTGTGAAGCAGTGTGCTGCCCAGCTTTATTTCACACCTGTTTTACGCTTGAATCTTCTTCCCAAGCCCAGTGAAACAAGACGACAAACAAAGGACTCCAAATGTGATTTGTTTGATTTTGGTTTAGGGTGTTTGTGAACACAGCAAATTGGGTTTAATCAACAAGCTGTTGATTAATCAACAAGTCATGGGTTACTGCAGTGTGTGTACTCAGCCTGTATCTTGAAATACTTTAATCTCCATGACATCATTAGATTTGCTTATGAGGCCAATTTTAGCCTGCTTTACATGCATACTTAAATGGATGTATAGCAATTTCAGCTTTGGTTTACAGTACATAGCTATGATTTGTGACTTGGTATCAGGTGTCCTGGGAGCTTTTAGCTGTAGGGGCAAAGAATCATGCTCAACTCGAGGGTCAGGCTGGTCCCAGACTGTGGTATTGGGGGGTGCATGCCAGGAATGGGAGGAGCCACTGGTGGTACACCCCCACCAAACTTCCCAACAAAATGATCTTAGCTATTTCTCTTACGGAGATCAGATGAAAGGTGTACATTTTCTGCCTAGCAGAGGGAAATAGACTTCTCTCTGGCTCTTCCCTTTGCACCCTCCCTGTTGCAGACTGGAGATTTGCCCTGTCCCCTCTCAGGCTGCTGAAACAGAAAAGAGGATGGAGCCTGGAAATCCACACGGACTGTATTTGGACCATGATATGGCGTTCCAATGTTTATTTAATTTATTTATTTGCTCAATTTATATAGCTGCCCATCTCACATACGTGACTCTGGGCAGCTCACAAAGTCAACACACAGAAAGCAATACAAAAAATAACCAAAACCATATAGCAAAAACCATTTAAGAACATTAAAAACAATTAAAACCATAAAAAACATAACCTGCACTCCAACTCACTAACAATATAGCCATTTAGCTAGCCCCACACCTCCACTACTGGATCTGCAGGTAAGATGGCAAAGCCAAATCTTCAGGGCCTTCCTAAAGACCAGAAGAGTAGGTGCCAATCTAAGTGCTCTTGCTACAGAGCAAGTGAGATGCAATCCGTTACACCTATTTTATTTTTTTCCTTTAAGAGAAGTAGAACTCCTTTCTGCATCCTTTTAGGGGGTTGTGCTAATGTGCTTTTTTCTTCTTTGAACGTAAGTCTCATTGATTTCTATGGTATACCCTAAACACAATTCTGGAGCCATCCTATATACTTATTTTATATTTGAATTTTTATTCCAAGCCACTTATTAAGAGACCAGCACAACACTTGCCTAAGGTAAGTATGTGTTTTCTGTCCAAGTAGGGTTGTTTCTGAAAGACAGTTTTGACATCGATGAAAGTGCTTCACAAACAGTGCATTTCTTTTTGCCCACATACATGAACACACTTGTGCAATATCATCACATCGGACTTTGTTGGATAATTCTTGGAAGCTAAGCTTTTTGCATACTGTGTTTACTGTGTGGAACTGGGTTGTGCTCTCTCCCCTCCCCTCCCCTCCCCTCCCCTCCCCTCCCCTCCCCTCCCCTCCCCTCAGGCGTAGCTAGCCTCTTGGAGAAACAGTTGCATATCATTTTTTACTTTACAGCAAAAGTAATCATCTACAGCTTGGGATAGACACATGTGTAAATTTCAGTTTCTTCGTTTTTCCCCTTCCTAGTCTTTCTGTTGTGTATGCGTTTGAAGGATAGCTTTGCAAGTTTGGAGAAGTGAGAATACTGAACAGCAACCATATCTTGACTTGTGTAACTGATCAAAATGCAAACTGAACAAACTGAAACCGGACAAACTGATAAGCCTGGATATAGCTTGTGGAAATGAATATGCCTGTTCACATGGATAAGGAAATTGCACAGTTTCTTGAATTTCTGTGTTATAATGCTCTCTAGAAATGTGGCTGAGTGAAAAATGATGGTTTCCTCCATTAGTCATAGTCGCAGTTTTTTTTAAAGTGTTAACTTCAACAATATTCTCAGTATCTTCTGTAAAGCAGAAGCCCCCTTTTTCTGTTTTTTAAAAAAATTAACTGCTTTCTTATTGCTCTATGCATGGAATATATACGTTGCTTTTTGAAGAGTACACTATCAAAAACTTTTAATGGTTGATAGAAACTGTAAAACCACAGGGATAAAATACAGCCAACAGATTTTTTTTTTTAAGAAAAAAGCAACTAAAAAGAACTTGGAAAGCCATTTTATTTCAGGTTGAAAGGATTGCTCTACCTGGTCCAGCATTGCCTATGTCAGGGTACCTCAACCTTGGCAACTTTCAGATGGGTGGACTTCAACTCCCAGAATTCCCCAGAACCCTGGCCTATGTGACTCACTTCAGTCCTTCAAGATCCTGGAGTGAAGGAACTCTTCCATTAGTGCAGTGTTTCTCAACCTCAGGAACTTTAGGACGTGTGGACTTCAATTCCCAGAATTCCATGCATCTTAAAGTTCCTGAGGCTGAGAAATGCTGTTTTAGCCTTTTCCACTCCTGTTGTGCCAGCTGGGTTGCATTTCACAGATTGGATGTGAATCCACAGTTGATCAGCTTGAAAATGACAATATTGAATCCTAGGCTACAACTTCCTTCATTTCATCCTGGAATTTTCCCCTCCTTGCCATGACCTCCTTTAGCATGGAGGGTCATGATTTCTTCTAGTCTGGAACATCTTTTAATGGTAAATGTTGCAGAATGTGCAGGTCTGGTCAAACAGGCTGCCATTTAACTTTTAGGGAAGTTTGTACCAATAGAACCATAACTATATACAGTAGGCTGCAGGGCTGTTGTGATGGAATGGTGTTATGAAGGCCACACTCAGGGAGATAAGCGTTTCCTTAGCCCTCAACAGGAGCGTGGGAAGGTTAAGAAGATGAGACTGGCCCCACCCTAAGGAATTCATGATGTTGTGGGTTGCTGGCTTGGGAACTTAGGTTCAGTCTGGAGAGATTTCTGTCTTGGGGTGGAAGCTAATAAACGCAACAGAATTGTATCGCACTGTCTCATGGAGTTCTTTGGGCTGAGCCTGACAGCTGTGCAGCTTTTCTGAATGAAGAGTCTCATTTGGCTTTTGTGTGGACTGCCAGAACTGCAATTTAAAAATGGCTGGGGGAAGGAAAGAAGGCACCTTGGATTTAATTTAAAATAAAAGGAATTAATATGCTACATCATCACATATTTCATAGTTTTGTTTGTCGTATTTGGGGCATCCAGGGGGAGTCAGAAAAGTCAAAATGATGGATGAGACAGTATGATCAAAGCCTGTCCCTTTTTAATATATGTGTAGCATGTGCAATGCATATAAATAAAGTGTGGAGTTTTGATTGCATGGCCATGGCTGCCATCTGGACATTTTTGATCCACTTGGCTTTTCCTGGTCATATTTAATTTGACATGTTTTGGAGGGTTTTGAGGGGGATGCACTCAAGGCTTGGGGTCACCCATGATTTACAGCTGTGGCATCTTCAGTGAAACTTCATGCTTGTGAGATCCATATAAAATAGAACAAATCGTCCTTCCTTCATATCTACAGTCCCATGCCACATGCAGAATAATGACTGGAGGCACATGGTGGGGAAAGTGCTAGATATAAAACTTTGACCAGGATCAGGAATTCTACATTTGAATTGGATCCAGTATTGTATGCAATTTACAGAGATGTGACTGGAAATAACTATTTTGCACAGCAGGGTAGAGAGGTTCTGTGCATGCAATAATCCAGATTTTTAGCACACTTGATATGCACCTTTACCTGAAAAAATTGGAAAATATGGAGGGAGGAGACCATGCTTCAGAACAGAATCTGAGGTTCAATCTATGGCATTTGTGGTAAAAAGGATAAGTTTGCAATTGACTTTGGGATTTTGTGATCAGAAGAAAAAACCAAGCTGTCAAATCTGGCTGATCCAGATCTATGCTATGTCCAAAAGCATATTTGCTTCTATATGCATAAAGATGCAGGCCTTCATCAGCACCTTCTTAGCTATTGACCTCTTGTTCCTATTCATTTCTGAGGAAATGTTCTCCAACTGTCAGACTTGTTTCAAGGAATGTCAGTTCAGATATAACATGTTCTCAACCTTTAAGTTCTTCCTCTTGCACCCCACCTTTTTTTCTATGACCATATCCTGCTGGGGCTTTCTATGTCTCATCTTAAGTTAAATATTTCTTAACCAAAGTTATATATAGCCCAGCACCTACTTGTGGTGAAATGCGTGGGCTACAGCCAGCTCCTTTGGGAGCCCAAATGCTTTTCTAATTTTAGCCGCCTCAACTTCCTTTTCCTTTCCTCCCTTGACACGTCATTAAGTCAGACTCATTCAGCTTGTTTTGCATTTTCCCCAAATAGGACTTTTTTTTTTTTTTGCTTTGTGAATGCACAGGTCAAAACTTGAAAGTGGAAATTTAAATCTCTGAACCTCATCGTTTGGGCTTCTGCGGTATCAGTTTGTGTCGGAAAGAGTGATGGAAGGGCTGGTTTCTTCAAGAGTTTTGGCACCAGGTGAAAGCTTAGTGTCACTTCCTCTTGCTGCATACTGCAACTGTACATTTTTGAGTCTGCTGAAGTTTGAAATGTAGATGCAAGGAGAATAAAGCTTGCTGTGGAATCAAGATTGGCCTCAACATGAGATGCTCCCAGCATTATCATTGCCACGCTCTTTACCTTTTGGTTCTAATTCTCATTGCTATCAAGAGGATCCTGGTATGGAGAAAAGAACCCCAGAAGCTGACTGATATCCATTGTGCTAGTCCTCCCCCATCTTGGTAACTTACAGATGTGTGGATTTCAGCTTCCAGAATTCTCAGAATTCTCACATCTGGAAGGACCCAGGTTGGGGAATAATGCCACACGAAATAGTTTGGTATGCTAATGACAAAGTACTTGGTCTTGATTAGATCAGAAGAGCCTAATATGATTTCAGTCCAGTCCAGTGGTTGGTGCTGGCTATCTTTAAACCAGATATATCTTATGAATGAATAAGAGGAATAATAATGTACTGAAATATGGCCTTCAGTTTTCTGTAAGCATGATTTCCCCTTGAAAGAGGCATTTACTTTTCCATTTTATTCTTAGGATTCTTTCTAATTTCTCATTTGTTTTGGTGGTGGTCTTCATTTTATCTCATTCTTGCAAAGTAGTGGAAGATGCTGGTTGACTTGGACTTTGCTACATGTCCTTTCATCATTCTACAGCCTCTTGGCCACCCATGTTTCCTGACATGAAGGAAGCTCTATGGAAGAGTTTATGATGTCTTTCCTTGAGGCTTAATTGAAGCATAAGAACCTAAGACATCTGCAAACTTTCAGAAAGATGATTGTGTAGAGACATGGATCCATCTCCTCAACCTCCACCAGCCGCTTTGCATCTTGATAGTGAGAATGTCATTGAAATTTTATTTTTGAAAAAGAAAATAGCATCTTTTATGTCAATGGGAATGTAAACAACCCTGCAAGACATACCTTTTTAAAGTACCATACATTAGATAGAAACACATCTTCAGAATATTTGGTGACAGTTACATTGACAGAAATCCTTACCTTCATATCTTAATTGATGGTACTCCTTTGAACCTACATATCTTGATTAAATGTGGCATGAATCCAAGTCAGACTATTTCTCTCCTACTCCAGTGCTGACAAGTCCAGGTATTGGTTACATGTAAGCAGCTATGTTAAATTAAATTAAAACAGTTAAAGAAAAGCCCTGAAAATGGCTGAATTTTTGTGAGCCATCTCACTTATGATTTTCTTCTGAAATTGACACAACCTCTATAAGATCCTAAAGTGAGATCACTGAAATCTTAGGAGATTTTGGACGGATATTGGGAGAGGAACGCCCCTGGCCATCACCCGATTGGGGACTGAAAATATTGCAGCTCTTTTTAAAGCACTTCCCTAAATAATAGAAATAATGTAGATAACTGTCTTCACAAATTTGCTAGATTATAATGTGATTTTATTTGAGGGGAGTAAGTTAAAATATATAAGCTGATTTGTTAGGGGAAGAAAAATGCTCTTGAAGTGAATGCTTATTCAACTTTTACTGAAGTTTTCTAGATGACTTGCAAGAATGGGAAAAAAAAATACACCCCCCCCCCCGGAATTGCAGTAGAATAACAATTTATACCACCCATTATGAAGCCACAAATCACTTTAAAACAGAGAACGCAGAGTAAACTTTGCAGCAACAGACTGGCTTTAGATTGAAGGACAAGGAGCAAAAGAGCCCTTCATGTAATTTTAAGAAGAATTTATAATGTAATATGAAAGATTGCCAAGGTCCTGGGAAGAGATGGCAGGTATAGGGGGTTAGTTCTCATGCAGTCAGAGGAAAACAACCTGATACCAGATCTGGCCATTACCAAAATAAGTGACAGATGGAAACAGGCTTTGCCCCAAAAAGAGGACAGCCCAGCCCATTGCGTAGCTCAGACAGGAGAAAGAGGTGCAAACATTGAATTCACTATAAGACACATTTTTGATACACAGTGGTTGCTGGAATTCTTTCATAATAGTTTCTTAGCTTTTCTTCAATAAGCATTTCTTATTGGAAGCTCCTGGATTCTTGGGTGGCTGTTAATTATTTCCAGTCCAGCCTACTTGGGTTAAACTTAACAGCAAAGAAGAACTAGATGGACTGCTCTCTATGGGAGATATTAAAATCAAGGAGCAGTTTAGAGTTTATAAACAATTGGTTGCATCTGAATTTTTATACCAATAAGCTTTTAAGTTTCAACCTCCCAAATACAAGGAGTCCCTGGATTAAGAATGCCTGGTTTAAGGATGACCCATAGTTAAGAACGGAGCCTATTGTAGCAAAATTTGGGTTAAATACACAATAATCCAAGCTAAATATACAATGGTTTGAGTTAATTACATAATGCTACTTATACAGTATTATACAATATTACTGTTCTGGCTTACATACAAATTCAACTTAAGGACAGATCTTGGGAATGGAACTTGTTCTTAAACTGGGGACTACCTGTATGTTGAACTCCCCCAAATATATTGGAGCGTACACTGAAATGTGTACTGATGCAGAACTTCCTGGAAAGGAACGGCAAAATATATTCAGGCTAGGGCAGTCTTTCTCAGCTTTTTTTTTCTGGAAGAACCCTTGAAATAATTTTCAGATCTCAAGGAATCCCTGCATAAAAATTATAATATCTGCAGTTCACGGTAGTTAGCATGATCAGTAAGCTGAATCATGGTGCATAACAATTCTCACCATTGTGAGCACTTGCATTGTGTGACATGTGAAGTTGAAAAAACGATGCTCGTTTTTTTTTTTTTACCATGGTCTCTTGTTGAATCCCAGGGTTCCATGGGACCCCAGTTGAGAAAGACTGGTCTAGGGTATTGACTTGATGATAAATTAATCCAGAATTATAGGTCTGTATCACCTTTTCTAACAAATAAAGAAAACCAATGTTATATTCCATTTGTCATCCCTTCGAGATAGTCCAGACAGGAAAGCAAAACCTTGAGTACTAATACTACTTTATTGTAAGGTTACAGTAACAGAATCTTTCAAGACTGAAAGCGCTTCCTCCCTCCTTTACTTTCCAGAGAATGAAGGAGCGTCCCTTCTGAGATGGTTTCTCCACACCCATCTCTCTTTTGGACTCCGATTTCTCTTATCTGGCCATTGTCCAGGCTGTGGCTCTTCTTCCCGTCTCCCAACGTTGTTCTCGCAGCACATTATACCATTGGATAATAGTTTAGCTCATCCTTTTTTTAGGCTATACTTCCTTGTTCAGAGCAGTCATCATGCATCATCATCATCTGCAGTTTCTGTGATAATTTCATTTGGTTGAGGAAGAAAAGGAACAGAATATTCAGATGGTCTTCCAGGATACAAATGGTTTGATCAAGTCTTTCTGGTACTGTTTTGATTTCCTCATGGGAACATAATCTGTTGAATGATAATGCAGTCATCTGTTGGGACCTCTCCAGTCTCACATTTGGAGTTTTGCAAGAAATTGAGGGTATTCCCTCCAAAATGGCTTCTGTGATGAGTATGGCCAAACACACAAACACACAAACATTGAAAGGCAAGCTGATGATGGTGCTCCTGACTATTCTCTGGAACCTCCCAAGATGTCCCCTGGATAGGTGGGCACATTTCCAAAGAAACCACTAGATTGTATCCATCCATCATTTTTAATAACCAAAAAGGTCTGTGGGGGCCATGTGGGATTCAGAGTCATTTTGGGAGATGATGCAATATGTTTTCACTTCGCCTTCCAGCATGCCAATTACCTAGTATTCTTTGGCTTAAATTAAAAGAATCTAAAATTAAAAATTAGATAGAAAAGGGAGGTGAATACGGGCATCTTGTTTCCTCTGAACACCATCTTGGGTCCCATGAATATCTTTATAAATTCCTCATCTGAGAAAATGGAATGTAACCTGTCAAAACCTCCAAAAGTAAATGTTCTCCTGTATTTTGAAATGCTTGGACTAGAAGTTACTTGGCTTGAAAATTAACAAAGGTTGGGTAAAAGCCAAATAACAAAGATAAGACAGTCTTATGCTCAAAAGCTAAAGTGTATCAGCTTGGGGAATAACCTGACGGGAGCCCAGCAGGAGACCCCAAGACTATAGGCAAAACTGGAAATTAAAAAAACAACAACACAATGGAAGGAAACAGTGGTATACCCATTTTCTTATCGTTGCCAAGAAGAATGCATGGATGAGACTATGAAATCAGGAATAGGAATATATCTCAAGTAGAGGGTGTCTGTTGTAACTGAGAGCGGTTAATAACTTTGACCAAAAATGTATGTTTTCTGCTGCTCATTCTTGATTCACACTTAAATGAGTGAATTGCAGTTCCATCTCAGTATTTGTAGTCAGTCAGATATGATGGTGGGGCTGGTTATACCACTTTTTCTCCTGAGAGAACCACCTTACAAATGTCATGATAGCTCTTTTGGTTATGCTCATATAAATGTCTTCATTTCAACATCATACTTGCAACATTGAGACTGATCTGGGAATCCTTCCTATGGAACCTGAAGCAATGATTTCTCTTAATGGGTAGGCAGAAACTGCTTCCCTGCAGTTGCCACCTGTTTGTTCTGGTGGCTTCCACTGCAGGAGTTGCAGATAAAACTGTTCCATCTTCTGTGATGACTGCCATTCAGATATTTGCTGTGAAACCACATGACTTAAAGAAACCGTTCCTTTGGGGCTAGTTTGCTTGAATATTGATGATACTGGCACAGAATCTTATTCTAATGAAGGGAGAAGGAATTTTTAAAGGGAAAACGTAGCTCATTTTGTAATGCTACCAAGCCTTGCCAATGTGGGAAGTTCATGTCCTAAACAGGTAGTGTTAAATTTTCGTTGATGTTGTTTTCTGTGCAGTTAGACTTCATTGGGTTAACCCCCAGCTGTTCCAAGCCTGGTTCATGCCAAGTGGCTCAGACTACAGCTCTCATCACTCCCATCCTCTTGTAGCTATTAATCTTTTGATTGAATTTGCAGGAGGATGTGAAGGTCCCACTCCCCTTCCCTGTTTTGCAGTACATCAGACATCCTCCTCCTCTTCTTTGCTGAACATTGCACATGGCCTCCCAGCAACATTCCAGAAAGGAATGAGGGTGTGTGTGCAAAAGAATAGCTAGATATGATTTCATTTTGTTTATAATGAAATATAATAAAATGAAATATAGCTCAGGTGATTATTCCCCGGTTGTGCATATAATCACGTGTCCCTTCTCTCTTGTTAGGAAAGCACAATTTGGTGCATGCTGTTGGAGCTTTTTGGTGGCCACACCCAAAGTTCTGGGGGTCTATCTGTGACTTTGGGGCTGCCAACTGCTCCTCCGTACTCTGTTTGGAGACACAGGAGGCCTTACATCACTATTGTTTTAGCACCCTGCAAACATTAGAAATAAAGGACAGCCCTCCACACAACACTTCAAAAAACGGAGTGCAAGGATTTTTTACATAAGGCGTACCCATCTGTCTGCAATATCAGTGACTCTGCTTCTGTCTGTGATAAACATTAGTCCATAAAAACAAAAGGGATAGATCAATGGATTTGTATACCCAGGAATGTTATCTCCGCAAACACTACAGGGGTACAAAGCCCCCATGCCTTATTATTTGCTCTATCCAGGTTGTTCTGCCTGTTTCCTAGGACAAATGACCTGCCAAGGCCCTTTGGATATCATTTTGCTATCTTGTCTATGCTAACTCTTATCATGTAACCAGTCATCATGCAGGTTTGACAAGGCCCTCATTCATTTGCTTTTAATGGCTTAATACTTCTTCCTTCTCTGGTTCACCCATCTTCCCAGCTCCCCCACTATTCTCCCTACTCCCATCCTCTTGAACCATGTTTCAGATGCCTCTATCATCTCAACCTGATGAAGCATCATCTGGAGTCTCTGTTGTGTTATTTCAGATACCCATCAACCTTTTATGCCAGCCAGCGTGTTTCTCCCTAAGCTAGTCTGATCCCATTGATTTAAAGCAAGCTAAATTGTCTCAGTTGGTAGCGTGCCCATGGCTTATGGATCTCACTGTTCTTCTTTAAAGGTCAATGACCTAATTCCAATTGATTTCAGATCAAAAGGATAGCAAGCCTTTGGGCCTTCTGCTTTGTTGGTGAACGCAGCTCACAGCATCTAGGAAATAAATTGTAGTTACTGTTCGAAATATGGTGTGGGGTTCCCAGCAGGCAGAAAGATGCTTTTGGTCATGATGGTGACAGACATTTTCCTTAAGAAGGATATACCGGTTCTATTGGTGATAACCTCACAGATTTGAAACTTGGGGATTGTTTGGTTGAATGTCATTATAAGAAGTTTTTGGCAGGTATAAAGGAGATGGTGTTATTAAAAAAAAAAACACTAAAGTTTTCTGATTGAATGAGATGTTTTTGAATTTTTAACAACAACAAGAAGAAAATTCACACTTTCTGCTAAGCAGTAATGTGTTTAACTTTTAGTGACGCCCCATAATGTGTGAGTCCAGCTGTTGTAGCATGGAAACTATAGCTTGTGACTCAGTGTGTTGTACAAACCCAGCCTATTGTGGCTTAGTTGATAAACTATGGCTTCATGGGATACATCAACAAGATTTTAATCTCTGATAAAGGGAAAAGCAACTGCAGTGATTTGGCTAGAAAGCAAGATGAACCTGGACTCCTTGAAAACTAGGGTCTGCTACAAGGTTGTAAATAGAGCAGTAGCCTTAGAGAAAGCACTCTTGGAGCCCTTTCCTAAAATGTGTGTCTGGCATCAGATTGAAGTTCCTCTTCAACTGATTTTGGAAACCATGAAGTAGCTGCTATAGGAATTTGCAGGATCTGGGGGCCAGTAGGTGCAGCAATAGCAAATGCTAGCAGAGGCAGTTTGAAACTTTTGCTAGATGAAATTACAGCTGTAAAGGGCTGCTTGACAGGTGAAGAAGGAGCAAATGGTATTTTTGTCTACTGGTACAGTTTCTTGCCTGCAGCAAAAGACAAAGGGAAAGAGGCTGTAACTGGTGGAGAAGGGCCAGATATCCTGCTTCTCCTTTCTAATTGCCTTAGAAGAGACATAAAAATATTTGTCCAGAGCTGAGCTCTTATTGCACCATTTATGCTGGAAGACTTATCCTGCATTATTCTGTCTGTCCTGTCCTGTCCTATCCCATCTGACATATGTCCCACATTTTTGTCCAGGAGCTCGAGCCAAAGTATATGGCACTTTCTCCTCCATTCCCTCTTCCCCCAACAATTTTGGGAGTGAGTGGTTGGCCCAAAGTCACCCATTAAACTTTCACACCTAACAATGATCTTGTCTTGTCCAAGGGTTTAACCATATTGATTTTCATCTTGCCAAACCATGGCTGGCTTTATCCATAGTTTATTGAGCAAGCCATAGTGGCATGATTTGCATAACATGCTAAGCCATGTACCACTATGTACAAACCACACTGATTGGGTCCACACACCTTATGGCAAAGAGACCTTGTTTTGGTTTGGCCCAGTAGGTAGACCCAGTTATTGCTTCTCTGAAGGGACTCATGTCAGTGTAAAAAAGGGAAGGGGAAAGGGTTATGTTCTGCTGTTAGGCTTGCAAACTAATTAAGACAATCAAATGAAGCTCTTTTTCCTCTAATATTTAAGAAAGCCAGGCTTCAAATGTCAACTTGATACTCAGCTAGATTTGAACACTTGGGAGAGTCACCATGGGCTTTGATTGAGTCTAGATGAGTCAAACTTACTCTTTGTCTAAAGAGCTGCTTGACCAGTTAACAGATGAAATTCAGCGGAGGTTGGAACTTCTGTAGGCTTTATGTTTATCAAGGTACACATACAGATCCTGTATTATTTCTGATATTAAGCTTTAATAACTATCTATGTTTTCCTGTTTCACTCAGTGTCCCTCCTCTTGCACCATTAATGGTAGTGATAGGAATCAATGCCCATGGGAATGATGCACTGTGAATCATTCCCAGAGTTGTGTTTAGAGAAAAAGAGGTGAGCTGACTGGCCTTTCCTTGAAAAAATAGAATGAACCCACAGCTTTCTACTCCCCGTTTCTCCTTCAGAGGCAGCCTAATGGACTAGCTTATTTTAGATGACCATAGAAGTTGAGAGAGAGAGGGTGCATGGAACCCATCTTTCCAAGTGGAGTGGCTGGGCAGTCCCACCCAGCTTTCTTCTGCAGCTAATTCTTTTCAGTAGAGATACCTTTGTACTTCAACGACCTTCTCTTCCTCCGTGATACGGTCATATTCTGTTGCAAATAATAGCAGTTGTTCTCTGTTGCTTACTCATCAACGCATGTCTTTTTTTGTTACTCACTCAGTTGAGATGTAGGTAGAGATATGGCCCAATGCCAGGAAGCAATGAGATGTTTTGCTGCTCACATCAAAATACCTGGTAGCAGTTCATATTGGCAGCTTTCTCTATCAAAATATAAATTTATTGGTAGACATTTTATTCACACCAAGGCTCCCAAGCAAAGTTATCTCTCAACCTCAGTGATTTACATCTGGGAAAAAGGGAATCATTGTGGCCTACATTGGAGGTTTGTAATGAGGACGTATGAAATCAAGATTGAAAAGTCTTTGCTGGATGCTCACTTAAGTTGACATGCCTTTAATTCTTACGTGGTAAAGATGTGACACTGCCAGATATCAAGGTGGTGCTGGAATAGGATGATCACTTAAACCAAAATTAATCATCAGGATATGATGGTGTTCTTCTAAGATGTGGTAAACAAGTTTAACTTCTGAGCAAAAGTGAGAGCCAAAACTCACTTGTCTGACCTGATTTTACTGAATAAAAGAGAACTAGATCTTCTCAGGCTTTGTTTAGGACCAGGCCTGCACTAAGAAGATAAAGTTGGTATATGTTAGTGGTGTGCCAAACTTTATTGGCATTTTTTTTTCAATTATTTTCAATCCATTTCATGGAAACTAACTGGCTGCTTATCCCTTTCCCCTCCTCACAGAGGAGAATAACATTTGTGTGAAATTCTCATGAGTAGGGTTTTTTTTAAACTTTTATCTTTGTTGTAAAGCGGTTGAAGGATATGTCTTTCATTACACAATTATCTCACTTGCAGCCTCCTTGGCTTACCATATTTGTGTTGACACTCAAGACAGGATATCATAAAGGATTTCCATTTTCATTTTATTAGCTTAAGAGGTAGGGGTAGCCAAGGAGACTGCATATTGTCAGAGATACGCACAGTGGAAAATAATCATTAGCAAAAAGTTTAAAAACATTCCCAAAGCAAAAGTCAAAAATTTAAATACCCTGAGAAAGCAAACAAGCCTCTTAAACAATGGGGAGAAGGGGAGGGGGAGGGGAATCAGAAAAGTTTTCATAATATTATTTGTTATACCAGGGCAGATTATTTGTACAAGTAAACCAATATAGTCTTTTCTGCCTAGTAGTACTTGGAGAGAGAAGGATTTTCCAATAACTACAAAAGAAATTGATTGATTGATTATGTACCATCACATTAGTGTTGACTTTTAGTGACCACCTTGATAGACCTCCAAGATGATCTGTCCCCAACCTGGCCTATAATTATTCCTCACAGTGCGCCTATCAGTGTTCTAATTGAGTTTATCCACCTTGCTGTTGGTTGTCCTTTTTTTCTCTTTTCTTCCACTTTTTCCCAACATTATGGTCTTCTCAAGGAGCTGGTTCTTCACGATGTGTCCAAAATATGGTAATTTAAGCCTTGAGTGAGGACTCTGGATTGATTTGATCTATGATACATTTGTTTGGTTTTTTTGGCTATCTAAAGTATTTTCAGAAGTCTTCTCCAACAAGTTTCAAAAACATAAATACTCTTTCTCTCCTGCTTCTTCAAAGTCCAAGTTCACTTCCATAAAGTATCAGAGGGAAAACCATTGCCTGCACAATTCTGATCTTTGTATGTATAGTGTAATGGTATGTGGGAATGACCTTGGGAAGTGAGAGGAAGAGATACTGCCTAGGGAACGATCAGATAAAAGGGGGAGGAGCCTACAGCTGCATAACAGGCTCAGAAAGAAACTTAGACGGGATCTGCCCTAACTTATCAGACTGTAAAAAGAGGTGGTAGGAGATTTGTACTTTCAGACTTGCAAGACACTGTTAAGGTAGCCTTACAATAAAGTAGAATTAACTCATCTGGTCATGTTTCCTGTCTGGTCTACCTGGGAGGCTGACATATAGACATGTCACAGAATCTGAATATGTTTCCCAAGGCCTTCATTGCTGAAGAAGCCAGGGATTGTTGTTTGCATAGTCTTCAACCCTAATATGTGCAGCAGTTTGTTTTTAACCCAGTTTAGTCCCCTGGCAATTATTCTGGTTAAATCAATTGATCTGGAGTTTGGATTGAAAGTCAAATATCCTTCCCACAGCTCCATTTATAGCTGGCTATGTAATTTCTCCAGAAAGGGTTGTCCTCACTGAGTACATTTACACAGCTAGATATTTCATTCCTTTGTTGACATTCAAAATTATTGTTTTCTGCTAAGCTGCAATCAGTCCAAATTTCCAGCCCACCACGACTTGCGGTTTGTCAGATTACTTCGTATTTTTCCTTCCTGCCAATTTCCCTTTTTGCAGTTTATTCCCTCCTTGTGTGCTGGGGTTTCAGAATAAAATTCATGAGAGCTCCAGCATTTCTTAATAGGCATGGGTTATGAGTTGGTATTATGTGTCCAACAGCCCTAGGCAGGAGTTTAGAAAGCTTGGTAGCTAAAAATGGTAGGTGTTACATGGAAAGCAAGCTATGTTAATCTGCACTGTGTAATTTCACATTTTCCTAATAGTTGAATTTGACTGTTGGTATATAAACAGCCAGAAGGGAGAAGTAAATGCTTAGGTTTTGGAAAAGAAATCATCAATATGGGTCAAATAAGAATAGAATTCTCCTATCTTGTATTTTACTAAGAGGAGCTCCAATTTTAAAAAAAGAGTGTTCTGATTTGGAGTTCCAAGTTCCAAGTTTTCAGCTCCTTTTCAGGTTTCTACTATCTTTCTCACTCAGTAAACTCCATTTTAAGTTAGCTGCTCAGGTATGAAATAAGTATATATGTTTGTTTAAATATTTTTGTCTTTTTAATGTTTTGTACTTCTTCAAAACTCATGGCTTCATAGAAGGTTCCTTGTATTATCTTGTTTGGACTCTATAATTATCAGCACTTCCCACCTTCAGTATTAGAAAAAATAATACTGATGGTGATATTGTTGATTTTTACCTTTGTTGTTGGCTGCCCTGTCATGTTTTTTATATACAGGAAATGGTCTGACCAGCATCAGTCAATTAAATGCAAGGAATCTGTCAGAAGAGAATATTCCTGCTATTCTGAGGAGGGAAACACTTGAAAATTGTAACGCAAGACCAAACATATGCCGAAGAGTTCCAGTACTTTCAACCCCCCACCAAAAAATCCAGAACCCCAACCTCGTCAAAATATGTGATACAATTTCTTTTGCTTTGCATGATCTCCTCACCTATCCCAAACTCCAAACAAACTTTCAATGTGGCCCCCTGCTCCCCAAGGATTACTTATCTCCAATGTAATCCATTGGCTGTTTGGAAAAGCAAGTATTTTTTTAAAAAAATCTCATTGACAGTGTAGGCAGTAAGCTATTAACCATGAATTTTAAGCCTTTTTTATTGTGGCTACATCTGTTAATAGTGATGAAGTGCTGAAGAAAATGTATTGATGAGAATATTGTTAATCTTACCTGCCATTTTTTTTTCTTTCAAGAGCAATCTAAAGGTCAGTCGATTCTTAAATTCCCCACCTTTTTATTTGCATATTTCGTTTGCTTTGAGATTTTGATCAGGGATGTGACTAAGCAAGTAGAGGTATGCTGATTCTGGTATGTTTTTCTGATAAAATGTAGTGTTTGTAGCTCTCTTGTAGAATGTTCAGAACAATTTATGTAATATTATCCGGCTGCAATTCTATGGCACCCTCTTTGTGTCTGTTAAGTTAACCTTATGTTATGTCTGGGTGACTCAGACAGAAAAAGATTGGTTCAACTAAGGCCCCCCAGTGAGTTCAGGACAGAACCAGCATTTGAACAGGAAGCCTCTTCCTCCTCCATAATAATCAGAAAATGGGATAATCAGTAATTGGCTGAAAATTGAGGAGAATATAAAAGAGATCTTCGCCATTCTCATAATGTATTGACATTATTTGCTACACTGATACTCATCTTTTCCTCCAGGATCTTAATCTTCTTAATATTCCTATGTGGAAGATGAGATGAAGAGTCTTGGGTCTGAGCTTCAAATAATGTCTCCTTGCCTAGGAAGCTTAAGGCACCAGAATCCTTCTGGTGAATGGCAGAATGCCAGAAGCCAAAAAAACAATCTACCTAGCAAAAGTTGTGGAGTGGAGAGCTGTTACCATGATACTGCTTCGGCATCAGTCTATAGAAGCAACGTTTTCAGATACAGCATCTTGCAATAAAGCCAAAACTACTTTAGAAAACTCTTCATTTTCTGTGTTTAGGAAATGAGGGCAACCAGGGAGGCTGGAGAATGTTGGAGAGACTTGTAACAACAACTACTACAATCAGAATAAAATATCCATAAATGGAAATATCTTTGACCAACCAGCCAACATTTTAGGATTGTTGGATGCTTTTGAGTTTCTTAAAACTTTTTTGCAAGCTGGAGAGGCAAAAGCCCAGATAACAGAAGGTTGTGGCTAATTGTAGTTGATGTTCTGAGACATTTAACATGTAGCAGGTATTCTCCCAGTTCATCCTGGTGAAGACTTCTTAAGTAAAGTAAGCTCCCAAACAGCATTAAAAGAAAATTTAATTCACCAGGAGAATGGGATAGAAAAGCAAAAGCCTCTTTTGCAGAAGAAGATTTGCAAGAAATGGAGGACATATTTCAGCATAGTAGAGTATTATATTAGCACAGTATCGATAATATCAGGAATGGAGGGCAATTAACAAGCTGAACATCTGGACAAGACAGTGAAAATCAACTGTGTTGTCTGAAGTAATTTTGGCTCTGCTGGATAAAGTTGTATTCCTTTGACAGAGCCACAGTATTCTTTAGATGAATGCCAATCTATTGCTCTCCCACATCCTGAAGTGGATGGCAATTGCCAGAAGCATCTTTTGATCAGATTTAGATGACTGATAAGTTGCAGCTTTTCTTGGAGAAGGCAGGCTTGGCTTTTGATACCCATGTTGTAGTTCCTCCAGAGCATTGGGTAAAACACATGTGTGGGAGGCTGCCTTTGAAGACAACCCAGAAGCTTCAGTTGGTCCAAATTGCAGTGGCCAGAACTGTATCTGTTCTTTGCAAGTCAGATCATGTCCTTCTGATTTAAAGCGCCTACCATTCACTTCCTGTTTCATTATGGGCTCAGTGCTCAACATTTTTGAACTTCAATCTCATACTTTAAAATTCTAAAGAATTTGGGGCCAGCTTACCTTTGCCAGGGTCTCAAACAGACATGTCTGGGGTATTTTTTTGTCTGGTGACTCTTGGTGCCAGTTTGGGGGACCAAATGAACAAAGAGCAAGAGATGTGCTATCTGGGAACACACATTCCAATATGCTACAGTGTGATTTGTATTTTGGATTTTGACTTAGCTATTGTGTGACCCAGTTCTTTGTAAGCCATCGTTTGACTTAGTACAGTTTGCAAACCCAGATAATTGTTGAGTTCCACAAACCATATTTCATGCAATAAATGAACCAGATGGTAGTCACCAACTTGGTTATACCTTTGAAAGTGGGTTGGAAGATAGAAGCAGCCATGATTAGTTTATATTAATGCTGTATTGAAATCTGTGTTATAATTTCTCAAAATGTTTTCCTGAAAAAAGCCTTCTGTTTTAAATAACTATTCTGTCTGACAGTTGCTTTTTGAATTTTGGACATTGATTTTAATATTTGGGAGGAGGGATTAAGAGATATGTAAACCAATAAACTGTTTTAGTTATTTAATTTAAATTATTTTAAAGATTTGTATGCCTGCCCATCTGAATTCTGGGCAGTTCACAACAACTATTTGGCTAAAGAGTAGCATGTAAAGTATGGTATCAAGTTAGTAAAATAAAAATAGGGAATTAAGATGATTGTCTGTTTTTATGAAAAAAACAGAATAATGTAAATCCTTACTAATTTTCTTGTCCTGCAAAAAAGGAACCCATGAAGGTTGTTTGCCAATTTGTGTAGATGCCCATATATTTACATCCGCAGGAGTTACTCATCCTCCAGTTTGAGTGCCCTTTAAAAAAGAAGGGATGATGTCAGAATAGATGCCTTTCTTTCATGTAGGTTGGCCTTCAACCACAATCTTAGTCCTGCCTGCTCGCAGCTTTGACAGACTGGCATTGCAAAGCCTTGCTAGGGCTGGGAAATCAGAGCTCCTGCTGCTTGGACTATATTGTGTCTGGCAAAGGTAGTTAAGGAAACTCAACCAAAGACCTCTCACTTGGAAGGCAATTAAAATCTGTATCCATAGCTCATTAGAAATCACTTATTGTCGTTCAAATCCCATTATATTGAGAGAGATGCTCTGTGGTTTATATTGAAGAATGGAGAAGAATCTGTTGGTTAAGTTGAATTCTCCCCTGCATTCTGTTTATTTCTTTAATTGTAATTTAAGTCTCAGGTTCTTTCCAACCTGTCTAGGTGATTGTATCTATTTATCAGTGTTGATTGTCCTGAATGTAGGGCTTTGGGCCCTGCAATCATGTGATCACCATTTGTTACCTTCTCTGCTGACTTCCCCAGAAAGTCAGTGGGGAAGCTGGCAGGGAAGGTTGCAAGTCACTGGGGTCTCCCCCACCTGCACACCTTCCCCCAGCCCCTCTGCGCTCATGCTGCGTTGGCCACTCATGCTCCCCCAAGCAACCTCCCTGAGCCTCGCTGCATCTCCCCCGCATCCTCCCCAACCCTCGCCACACCTCCCTTGCACCCTCATGCACCCTCTCATACCCTTGTGCACCCCCTCATAACCTTGTGCATTCTTTCTGACCCTCACCACACCACCTTCGCACCCTCGTGCACCCTCCCTGACCTTGCTGCACCTCTCTTGCACTCTTGCTCACCCCCTTGCACCCTCGTGCACCTCTTCATACCTTGTGCACCTTCCCTGAGCCTCACCATGCCTCCCATGCACCCTCACACACTACCTCATGCCCTTCCCCACCCGGCAGCACTTACCTGCTTGCCAGCGTGCTTGTGAACTCCCTGAGACTTGCAACTTCCTGCCAGCTTCCCCACTAACTTGGTTGTAGGAAGCCAGCAGGAAGTTGCCTTGCCTAATGACTGTGGGGTTCAGTTAACCCAGTGTTGTCCAAACTTGGCCACTTTAAGATGAGTGGACTTCAACTCCCAGAATTCCCCAGCCAGCCATGCTGACTGGGGAATTCTGGGAGTTGAAGTCCACTCATCTTAAAGTGGCCAAGTTTGGACAATACTGAGTTAACGACAGCAACTGGGACTGTAGGGATTGCCATCACTAAGAGATGTGGTCACACTTTATAACTGCATCACTTAGCAACAGAAATTTTGGTCCCAATTGCCATTGCAAGTTGAGGACTATAAGTTGAGTTCCCATAATCTGTGTATAATTATTCTCTCTTCTTGGAAAGAGCATTTTCTGGAGCAGTGCCCTCAAACTGGCCCTAATTTAGCTTTCTGATTTGCATCTTCTGATGAAGCTACTGGCCAGGTTGTCACCTTGAAGAGGAAACATTTGAATGCAAGTTCATGATGACACATTGTTCCTGAAGAACAAATCATAAGTATCCTCAGGAGGCAAGGGGGAAATGTGCATTATGAGATCACAGTGTAAACTCTGCCCCTTATATACTTTTGGGTGATGTAACAATACAAGTACAGAAGAATAGAGCTTGTATTGTGATATCATGACACATACTTTATTTCAGTATCATTGTGGTTTAGATTCACCTATGGAGCAAATCAGAATCTTTTACTAGGCTTGGTAAATAAAGCCATGCATAAAACATTGGGCAAGATACTATTCAACAAGCAGAAATAAAGTTTGCACGTTTGCAAGGGAAGCAAAATATAATTGAATTGGCACCTGGAGGGAGGGGGGAGAGGACCCAGCATAGAATGTATCCAAGAACATTTAAATATAGAATAATAATCTGAAAAAACACCTCCACTGATTAAGAACATTTTAATCACACATAGCCTGATTTCATGTGCTTATACCAGTCATTCACTCACAGCTTTCAGATCCAATTTTTGCCGCTGCCTGGTAGTCCAGGAGACGACAGGAATTTGGTAGCTGAGGCAAGAGTGGTAAAGATTCCATGCACAGGGAGTCCTCGTTTAGTGACTGCCTCATTTAGCGACCATTTGCAGTTGATGATGATGAAGAAAAGTAACTTTGCGACCAGTCCTCACATTTACAACTTTTGCAGGTCTGTAAAGCAAAGCTGAAGTAAGCACAATTGTGGTTTCACATAGCACTCTCTTTACTTAATGATCGAGTTGATAGTCTCAATTGTGGTTGCTAAACGAGGACTACCTGTAGACTTCAAAAGCTCCCACGGGACCTCTCCAAATTTGAAAATGAGTGATGGATGAGGTTCACCTTAAATTCAATGGGATGGCTGGATTAAGAATGGAAAAAAAGTGCCATTCCACCTTTGTATGTAGTCAGGGTTCACACATCATACTCCACCTTTGCTATGTAGGCAGATTCACATACCATGACCTATTTGACACACTGCTTTCTGAATAACTATATTCACATGTTGCAGAAAGCCAAAAAACAAGGAACATTATGCTCACTGTTGGGTTGGAATCCAACCGTGAATTTGAGGGGTAGAATGGAAAGCTTATTCAAAACAACAGTGCAGATGTGCTTTATCAGGTTGATAATATGTTATTCTCAGTTGGAAATAGACATATGCAGTGTTCTAGAAGTAGGGTCCCTTCTTTTGGGGGATGGATGGCTACAACTGAGTGGTGTCCTCATGTTGCATTCCAAGGAGTGGGAAGAGTTAGGTCAAAGAAATGGGCTGGGCCATGACAAAAAATGAATTTGATTTCACTTAAACTTTAAATAAATTGATCACAGCTGATTGTGATTATTCTGTAGTTTTTCTCTTCTGTCCCCTTAAAAATTACAGTTTGAAAAAATTGTACAGTCTATTAAGTCCTACATTAATAGACTCAAAGTTGATGGAGAAATGCAGATGATTAATTCTTTTGGGTGCTGGATGACCAACTTACTGATTAAATTCAGTGCAGCTCTACACCCAAATATGTATGCAGATAGAAACACTGAAAGGTCTCCCATTTTATTCTCACAATAACAGAGTGAGATGAAGAGGTGATGAGAAAACTACTTGTCATTCCCTCCAAGATTGGTAATTGGTAATAACACAATTTTTTTTACCTTTACCATGCTAATTTAACACTTTCAATGAAATAGAGAGCTTTGATCCCAGTCACATCTTAAATAATTAGAATTAAATTTGCTGGCTGTCAAAAGTGGTGTTTCTCAACCTTGGCAACTGTAGGATGTGTGGATTTCAACTTCCAGAATTCGCCAGGTGGCTGGGGAATTCTGGGAATTAAAATTGATACTTCTTAAAGTTGCCCAGGTTGAGAAATACTGGCCTGAAGAGGTAGCTGACTAATCTACTGATGAGGTTCAATGAAAATGCATACATGTTTGTAGATGTGTACAGTCACCCTTAAACACCTCATTTTTCCTGATAGGAGGCATTCTAAAGGCCTTATTAAACCTCTTTCCCTCCCATCATAAACAGACTCTGATTACTTGGAGCGATATCTCACTATGAATGAATGGCAGAGATGGGGCTGCAAAACAAAGAACTGGCTTTGTCTGCTGATGAATTAAGATAGCATGTGGGTGGCTGGTGAATAGCAGAGACTTCCTTCATCCTCTTGTCACTGAGCTTTTCTTGTGTTTTTCATTTAAAAACCTCAACCCGACCTTAATGCTCAGAACAAAGAATTACTTGCAATTTAAAGGGTGTAGGCAGAAATGAATATTACTTCCATATAACTTAAGGAGGAGAAAATGTTGTTGCAGATATGAAACCCGAGTTAATGTTATGCAGGGTTGCAGCCAAATTTAGTAGAGTTGCTGATATTTCTCAAGGTATATTAAAAAACATCTCAAGTACAGTCAGGATCCTGAATGGAATGATGCAGATTAAAAGGGCAGAGATGTTTACATAGAACAAATCCTTCTAAGAAGTTGAAGTCACTGGAGACTGAAAGCTGGCTTAGTTCTTTTTGTGTGGTGTTTTCATGTTGAACCTGTACTTCCCCTCCTTACAAGAGATTCATTCCCATTTGTACATATTGGTGGGAAAATAAGTTATTGTTACAGCCCAGATTCTGGATCCAGCTTTTCTCTGTTCACGGGGAAGCCTTGGGAAGCCTTGGGAATCTGATGATGATATGCCTTCGAGTCATTGTTGACTCCTGGCGACTGCCTGGACAAGTCCCTGCGGTTTTCTTGGCAAGATTTCAGAAGTGGTTTGCCATTGTCTTATTCCTAGGGCTGAGAGAGAGTGACTGGCCCAAGGTTGCCCAGCTGGATTTGTGCCTAAGGTGAGAGTAGAATTCACACTACACCAAACTGGCTGTCCTCTTGGGAATCTAATTATCATTTTAAGAAATATTTTTCAAGGTGATTGCAGATGAGAAAGAATGGATCTTCCTCCCTGTTTCCAAGGGAGTTATATTCCACCGTTATCTTAGATCTGCATCTTAAGATAAATCTAGATTGTACTGTGGAGTACATTTATACCATGAACCATATGCATCTTTGAACATTTCGGTTTTCTTTCACAAATAGACTTAAAAATGAAGTTGTGTACAAGGAAAGGTCTGGATTAAGGGGAACTGCAGTGCATATTTTTGTGTGTTTTCATTTGTGGACTGATAGGAAATGATATGGGACAGATTGGTAATGTGAATATGGATATGACTGGAAAGAGACAGATTTGTCCAGGCCAGCCCCATTGGCAGGAGAAGACACTGTGGCCTTTTAGACTAAGAACTGATATTCTTCAGGATTGTGGGATCTTCTTCCTCTAGGATCTTAATTGTGTTCAGTAGGTTCTAAACCAAGACTGGAGGGGTAAACTCCCAACTATTGGCTCCATTGCTGAGGCCCTAAGGTTTAAAATACAGTACTTGTGTCTCCCACAGTGCGCTGACCAAGGTGCTGACACTGAACTTTCACTGCATGCTTCAACCCGTGTCTGTTGAGTTCTGCATTCTGTATGTGGTTGGGATTTGCAGGTAATTCATAGCTCAGTTTCTCCTTCCTAGCTATTGATTATTCCCTGTTCTCCTTGAAGATCTATCCAGCTTCTTTTTCCAGACATGCCCATTCTGTGGCTTTGTATAATACATTAGGATGACTACTTTGTGATTTAGTGTGTTATGCAAGTCCAGAAAGTATGTTTAATGTAGAGTTCAGTGGCTAAATTCATATAGCATGCTACCTCCTAAAGATGGATTAACAAAATATAACTGATGTATTCATATAACATGCTGTATCTAATGAAAAAATCATATTACAGTTAATGTGGTGGCCTGGTTTGTCCAGTAAGTTAAGATAACAACTAAGTTTCTACAACAAACTGAACCCCAAATCACATTTTGTTTTTTTATAATAACTTTATTAAAATTTTAAAAAGCAGAAAGTTAAAAACTAACAAGAACTAATAATCAAGAAAGAAAATAGAATAAAAGAAAGAATAAAGAGAAAGAAAGAAAGTAGAAGTGCAGAAAAATAGAGAAGAAAGCGGAAATACAAAAAAAGATGACTTCCAATTTCTTTTACAGTAGATATAAGTAAAACATACACTAAACTCTTACTCTAAGATTTCAACTTAACATCCATTTTTCTATAATCTGTTAATTTTACTAATCATCAAATCCATATATCATAATTTCATTTTTTTCTGTTTCTTGCAAACAGCCAAAGGGGCTTCCAATTAGCATTAAAATTATCCAATGTCTTTTCTCTAATCAAAGCTATCAATTTTGCCATCTCAGCCAGCTCCATCAACTTTACAATCCATTCTTCCATCATAGGTAATATAGAATCTTTCCTCCTTTGCACATATAAAAGTTTCACTGCAGTTATATATAAAAACAAAGGTTTGTGAGATTTTTCCAATTTTTTATCCATCAGTTCCAAAAGAAATGTCTCTGGTTTTGATTGTATATTAATCTTTAAAATCTTCTTAATTAATATATGTATTTGAGTCTAATATTTTTTAGCTTTATTACATGTCCACCGAAGATGATAAAAAGTCCCTTCTTGTTGATCACATTTTCAACATATATTTGAAGTCCCTTTACACATTTTTGACAATCTTTCCAGTGACAGATACCATCAATACATCATTTTATAAAATTCATTTTTAAGATTATAACATAATGTAAATTTCAACCCTTTCATCCACATATTTCCCCATTGTTCCATTTGAATATTATATCCAAAAATTGTAGCCAATTTTATCATACAATCTTTAACTTGTTCATCTTCTGTTTCAAATCTCAACAAAAGTTTATACATTTTAGCAATAAGATGTTCATCATTAGCACATAACTCAATTTCAGATACAGCTTTAACACATTCAAAACCGTATGTCTTTTTATCAACTTTAAATCTTTCTACTAATTGTACATATGAAAACCATTGACACATATATCCTTCTGATATCAAATCTTCTCTTGCCCAAATCACATTTTGTTCAGCAAGTGCAAACAGTGGAGTTAAGTCAGTAAACCATGATTCACTTATGCTCCTTGTGACATTTATTTTGCTAATTCAGATATAAAATTACAGCAGAACTCCCTTCCAAGTAACATAAGTAGGATTCTGTTTGATCTAGGAAGTAAGAATTCTACGCCCTTAATAACTGCAAGGTGATCAAAAGTTAGTTGAGTTGGCCTTCTCTGAAGTTTTAATGAGAATATTTCTATCTGTTAAATTTCTTTACATTAAGGGGATCTCTCTGCAGTATGGCCCTCTCCGCAGTGGCTCTCTGCAGTATTGTCAGCCTTTCCAGGTAGTCCAGACAGGAAGCAAGATAAGATGAGCTAATTCTACTTTATTGTAAGGCTACATTAACAGAATCTTACAAGTCTGAAAGTACAAATCTCCTGCTGTCTCTTTTTACAGCTTGGTACGTTAGAGCAGATCCTTTCTAAGTTTCTTTCTGTGCCTGTTCTGGAGCTGCGGGCTCCCTCCCCCACACTTTTACCTGATCGTTCCCTAGGCAGCATCTCTTCCCCACCCACCCAATCTCCCAAGGTCATTCCCACATACCTTTACAGGTATGGCCTCACTTGACAGCATGACCTTCCAATGGATTTCCATCCAACCCTGATACTATTTTTAAGGTTTTTTTTCCAAACAAGTGCTTTGAAGTTGTGTTAGTCTACCATTCTCACCCAAAGAAATGGAAGATGTAGTCTCAATATACCTGTGGCCACCAGCCTGATGTCTGTTTTCAGGTGAATTCTTGACAACATGTAGTCCAATGAATTGCTGGACTGCAACTCCCAATATGTCTTATTGTTCACCATGCTGGCAGGGGCTGCTGGGAGTTACAGTTCAGCGACCACTGGAGGCTCACATATTCCTGACTAGTTCTTTAAGTGGTTAAATAACCCAATTATTTAAGGAGATTTGTAGCCTGAGTATTTTTATGAATATGCTATGCTCTTCTCTTCTTGTTCTTTCTCATTTGTGTCTTTAAATTGCTGTTTGTTGGAAATGGTTAGCTTGCCAGGTTGCCTTTAGTTTGATCAGGTTTACTAGTTTGTTGCTATTTTACCTATATTATATTTGATTAAAATATAATAGAAGCCTCATAATAACTCAAACATCATGAAAAGAGGTAGCATGTGTGGGTTTAACATACACAGATGCCAAATATATTTATTGTGGTAGAAATCCAATCATAAGTACATTCAGATTGACAATTCTAATTAATTATAAGAAAACATCAACTAACAGTAGTTTCCAAGCTCTGGTAACTAGATGGTAATTTCTGGTAATTTCTAACTGAAAGGAGTTGTGGGGAAGGGAGAGAAGGAAATGCATAGATATTTCAGTTCTGACACACATAAGAGTCTCTCTGTGACAAGTCTATTTAGAGCTCTGGTTTGCGTCCGGTCCTCCCAGGGAATGACACTCATTAAACTTTAGCTGTCACTCAAAACAACTTATAACAGAGCTGCAGTGGCTCTTTCCAACACAATACCCTTTTAATAGTAACAGGATAATAAATAGCAATAATGGTGCTCCAACTTCTAATTGCAGAATGGGTGAGGGAGGAGGCAGGGCTGACTTGGAACCTAGAGCAAATCTGGGCTGTGTTCACCCCAAAACAGCTGCAACCCCAACCACCCCCTTCTTGATTTCCTCCCTTTTCTTTCAATGAAGGTAAAACCTTATTTCTAAGTTCTGAGTGTTCTTCCAGTAATATGGAAAGGTTGTCAAGTTAAAACAAGATTGGAGATCCCATGTGTCTCGGGTTCCAGGTTTATTAAAAGTGAGATGTTTTAGCTATCTCCTCCTCAGGAATGCAATATGAGAGAATCATCTGGGGAAGCTTTGAGATGGAATGATATCAGGTAGAACTGAACCCAAAATAATTTTCAATTCCCTATCCCATAGTCAATCTAGAGATAATTTCAGTTGCTGGAGTGAAGAAAAGTCACTCATTGGTTGCTCACATAAGGGTGCTGCATGATTCTTCTCCCTATTCTCAGCTTTTCAGCATTTAGTTGAAGGTGCTGGAAGAGGCCATCAAGGTTGACATGAAGGCAGTGGAAGAGGTGTGGAGTTAGATATCATGAGTATAATCTCAGTCAGAGATGCAGTACAAATTGGGACCTGGTGCTTGGAGGCTGTGGGGATCTGGATGGAGATAAACAAATTGAATCCTAGCATCATAGAATTGCTGTTCATCTGGAAACCATATGGCTGTATTGCTCCACTGGTAATTTGGATGATAGCAATTGCCCTGAAGAAACAGATCTGTGATTTAGGGGTCTTCCTGGACTCTCTGGCTTCTACAAGGTAAGTCAGGTAAAGTCCATGGCTAGGGGAGACTTTCCCCAGTTTCAGTTGGTACACCAATTGTAGCTCTTCCTGGAAAAGGAGGCCCTAATGACAGTAACTCATGTCATTGTCATCTCTTGGATAGACTACTGCAGTACACTCTACCTAGGGCTGCCCTTGACGACTACTGAGAAGCTGTAATTGGTACAAAAGGCAGCGACCCACCTGATGGCAAGTGAGAATTGCAAGTCTCATATAACACTCGTTAGAACTTTGCACTACTTAGAAATAAACTTCAGAGGACATATTAAGGTGCTGGTTTTGACCTATAAATTCCTACAGGGCTTGGTGTCCAGGTATGGCAGGACTTTCTGTCCTGAAATGAAACGATCCCATCCAGTCTGCACTTCCTAAGTGGGCATGATGAATTTCCGCACAGTAAGAGACTTGAGGGTGGCAGGAGTCATTGCTTCTCAGTTACAGCCCCATCTCTTTGGAAGAGCTTCTCTCCAGGGATTTGTAGGGTGTCCTTACTTCTGACATTCAGGAAGGCAAGGAATGTCTTGTTGTATTTGTTATGATTCTGTTACTTCAATATCAGTGGTAAACAGCTGGAAATCTTGTAGTGGTGTGAAAATGTAGTACAGAAATAAGTAACATTTCATCAAGGATCTAATTACCCTTCATTCCACCTCTCTGTTAGAGCATCATGTTTGTTCCCAAGGCTGCTCTTTAACAAAACTTCATTATGGTTCTCCGGCTTTGTCCTCCTGGGTTAGATTTTGACATACTGAGGGCTCCTTTCCTACCCTCCTTTTCTGCCGTTATTTTATATTTGCCGATGGAAGGACCGAAATCAATTCATTGATTCGTTTTATTTCAGGGCTGTATGCCTCTTCTTTTAGTTAGGAGAACTTTAAAACTGTGATACCAATTGAAGCTATACAGTTTTTTTCTTAAGGTTTTAGACTTGATTATTTGATCTTGTGGCCTGTATGGAGCAGGCCTCAACCAATGATGTGAGGATGCCTTTTTAAAAAAATAAAATAAAATCAGATTCTCATCTCACACTGATTGCATTTTTGTTTGCTGGATGTATGAGTGGAAGTTGGCATGGTTTATTATCCGGCCTGTCTGTTATATATCATTATAAATCCAGGAGAACGGCTGAGGATTTCACCTGGCAAATAGTGTGGCTGCTTTCTTGCAACTTAATGGAATGATTACATGTACTGCTGCACGTCTTTAGTTTGGAGCATGACTTCATCCTTTCTTGTGGCTGTGGTTGTTCCTGACATACTGCTTTGGGGTGCAGCTCATTAACCAGTTGCTCCTTGGGTTATTCCAAACTCTTCATTTCTTACTATAATTTTGGACTTCCAGTTTTTTTTTCTCTTTTTTAAAATTTATATTTACAGTATTAAAATTCATAGAGTAAAAGGCAAATCAAAAGGAAAGAAAGGAAAGAAAGAAAAAATGCAAGAAATGAAAAAAGAGAAGAAATAAGTTAAGAAATAATGACTTCCAACCTTCTTTTCAACAGATAGTTACAATTTTATAGTCCCCCCTCCCTCTTAGATGTTATATAAGTCCCTTCAGCCTCTCATTTAATCTACATTTTTGTAAATCTTCAAACCCATAAATCATCCATTCATTTCGTTCTTATTTCAGCAAAAGTCCGTATAAAGCTTCCAGTCTTTCAGAAAAGTTTTAGTTGCTTTTTCCCTGAACAGACAGGTCAGTTTTGCTATTTCTGCAAATTCTGACATTTTCACAATCCATTCCTCCCCTGTGGGGATTTCATTGTTCTTCCACCGTTGTGCAGGACTTCCAGGGTTTTTTTTTTTTTTTTTGCATTCAGATTATATAATTGTTCATACTATCCTAGCTCCAGAATGGCTTACTTATAAGAGAGGTTGTTCATGGCCATCAAAGGACAACACTGAGGTTGCTGATAGTTTTAAAGAGGTTCTTGGAATGGACCCGAAGCCGAGAGACATCATTAAGGCTGATTATGCTTATACTTTTTAATTCATCACACTGTGGCTGCAGTTCTGTTTACCTGAATGGAAGCAACCCTGAATTTAGGCTGATGTTCCCAAACTAGAAAGATAAAGCAGGAAAAAAATGCCTTCCTCTTTTATTCTTAGCGAACTGAAGACAACCCTGCCCATTTTAAAGATAAATTATTTGAGAAGGTGAGGGAACCTAGTCTTCGTTTTAGGAAAATACAGTACTTGATACTTAAGTATTGCATTTATTTCAGCCAAAATGCATTCAAAGTGGTAACTATCTTTTGAGGTCCAGCATCTCCCATGGGTAGCAAGAGCAAAAATCTTGCCTCTGTTCTTGATTAGCGGTTCTCAACATTTTTGCAGCAAAATAGAGTCTTAAAAATTAGAGGGTGGTTTTGAGACACATAGGAAGACAAAAATAGACTCTTTAAAAGGTCCTGGACCAAAATAACCCTATTTGGTGACCTTTTCCTGTTATTCATTAAGCACCACAGAATGTATGCTTGCTATCCTGATGGTCATGAAGTTGAGTAAGGCTACTGTAACCAGCAAAAGCCATATTTTCCCCAGCTTTAAAAGAGCAAGCTCAGTTACTTACAACATATACAGTACATTTGTTAAGGATCTGGGGTTCTATTATTCCCCTCTGTCTTCTTCACCCAAATAAGCTTTTTATCAGAAGACCATAGGGTGATGCTCTCTTGGCGTTCAGCTCCTTGCACTATGGCTGTCAGCCAGTTGGAGGAGGTTGTGCATGCTTCTTTCTATTCTCCTCCTCCAAAACTAGCTTACTACAAACCTGCAGCATAATATGATGCTATTTGCATATTTGACTGCTTCCCAAATGGGTTGGGGAGACTGAGAAAGAAGAGGTGACAATCCTAGTGGAGTACCATAGATTAAATAGAATATGCACAAATGTGATACTAAAACCAAGCATTCTTCAATCATGGTTTCTCCATATGGGTTTGTCCCATAACTCTCTAAGTTCCAGCCAAGTTAATGTTGGTGAGCTCCATATGGACCATACATGGATATCTGCAGGAACTTCCTGCTTTTGTCAAAATGCATTGTGCTGTTGCATTGTACAAGCTCTGCCCCTTTTGGACATGTGTGCAATGTCATGATGCATGTACAAGAGGGGCAAGGATTGTGTTGTGACAGCACAAAGCTTGTTTTTATCATTCTGCCTCCCCTTGACCCCCTGTGACACCACTAGTACTGCACTGTGTGTGTGCTGAGCAAGGCCCAAGCGTTTCCAGAAGTTGGTGATTGTCATTTTCATGGTACAGAAGGAGATTAAAAACAAACAAGCAAACAAATAAACAAAAAAACAACTTGGGGAATAATCAGATGGACTGTCTTTAATTGTGATTACTTTAAAGTGAAATGACATTAGCTTTAATTTTGGATCTGCCCCACCCAAGCATCTTTGTTGTGGCATTCTCATTTTTCAAGCACTGCATGCCAACTCCAGACCCAATGCATTTTCTGATAGAAGGAGATGTGCATGAGTGTGGGCTAGAGGATAGTGCTGGATTGGAACTAAGGATACCGTAATGGTATGTGGGAATGACCTTGAGAGGCGAGGGGAAGAAATGCTGCCTAGGGAACAATCAGATAAAAGGGGGAGGAGCCCGCAGCTGCATAATGGCACAGAAAGAAACTTAGAAAGGATCAGCTCTAACTTAGTAGGCTGTAAAAAGAGACGGCGGGAGATTTGTACTTTCAGACTTGCAAGATTGTGTTAAGGTAGCCTTACAATAAAGTAGGATTAGCTCATCTGGTCATGTTTCCTGTCTGGTCTATCTGGGAGGCTGACAGATACTCAGGTTCATATTCCATGATGTCCTGGTGACTTTGGTTTAATAATTTCCTTTTGGGCAAGCCCACCTCACAGGGTGGGGCCAGAGTGAAGACTATCCTTTTTATACAAAGCCTTGAGTTCAGTAGATAAATGTAAGAACTACATCTTCATCTACAGCTTGGGTGAATTTTTTCTCCATCTGTCATCACAGCAGGATCTCCAGCAGTGCTTGTTCCCCCATCGATGCTTAAGAAAACGGAACTTCTGGTCAAATCCACAGATTGACAACTTGGCGCTCAGACTTCTGAACTGGTGCCTTGGCCACCTGCTTCAGCCAGTGGCCTTGGCTGAACTGGCCTTCCAGCCAGGGGGACTGCCTGCACCCCCCCCACCCCCTGAGCTGTCAGACAGAAAGCTGCAGTGCTTTTTCCATCCTGCCATCTGTTGGGGCGGGCATTGTAGCTTTTGTGTTACCCAGCTGAGGTAATGTTCTGTGGCAGCCTGGGTGGGGGCTGTGGTGGGGGTGGAGGCGTGAGGAGGGAAGCATATGAAGAAAGCAAAATAATTTCCCTTTCATGGGAAGCAGAGCCCCCTTGTCACTAAGGAGAGCCCCGACATTCTCCTTGCCACCCATTTCCAGGGGCTCTAAAAGAGCATCAGGGCACAATAGTCAGGGAAGCATACTTTTCCGCTGGTGCCAACTCTCCTTGCCAGTGAAAACCTGATTTTAAATATAGAATCCTTAGTTGCCATAACAACCATAAGGGTTTTTTTTTTAATGCGTCCTCTCCCTCTCTTCAAAAGAAAGCATTCTAGTTTGAGAGGTGGCAAAGTTCTGCTACATCCAACAAGCAAATCACTGCTTTTGATTCCTTTTGCAAATGGCTCAGCAAAAAAATAAAAATTGCTGGGACTCATTATCCTCAAAGGAGGCTGCAGACCTCCCACCCCCAGGAAACGAGGGGGAGAGGCACATACATGGAGGAGTATCTGAGGCTCCATCTGTCCTTTGGATGCCTGGCATGACCCCCCTGCCGTGCAGCAGGGATTCTGTAGTGAATGAAATTAGGCCCTGGGTGTCTGTGTGTGTGTGCGTGCGTGTGGGTGGGCAGTTCTCTTTCCCCCTTGTCTCCATCACCCTGGAACCATCAGACTCTAAACTCACTGTATGTAAGCACCAAGAAGCACCTGAAAAGGAAGGATGGACGGATGGACGTATGATTTCACCAGAAGCTGCTCAATTTTAAATCTCGATTCTGTTGCTGAAGCGCAGCTAGAATTTGAGAGGCTGAATCTTGCACGCAGGGATCGCAACAACCAGATGCGCTCTGAGAACAATCTGGCAAACTTGTCAATTGTCACAATTTTGTGAAGTGTTTTCAGGGTGCTTTAGGCTAGTGACTGAAAGGTGTGGGGGGGGGGGGGGAAGCCAAGCTATCATGTATTTTTGAAAGGATGGGAGTTCCAGTCCTCATTGTTTAGGGAACAAAAATATAATATGATATGTACTATAATATATATAATATGATTATAATTTTTTAAAAGAGAAAGAATCTAAGAATCTGATTTGATGCGGACTTGTGGAAAATGGTGAGATGTGATTAACAATTCTCAAAATGATTCAAGCTGTCTAGACTTCTCACAGCTTGAGGTCACTGAGCCATTATGTTATACCACCATCTTCATGTTCTGCTCCCCCCCTCCACCATGCCTGACTAAAGGTCCTGATATTGATCTTTTAAAAATCTAAAACTGGGATGCATACATTTGGAGACCAGGACTATTGCAGTGCTTAGAGTATCTTTAAAGATTGCTACCACATGGTCATTTTATGTGACAGAAGGTTATTAAATATAGGGAGGTGATTGTGTTAATAACACTGAAATAAATCATTTGGTTTTTTTACTCGACTCTAGTCACCCTGAGGAGCCTGTCCCTCATCATACTACAGTACTCAGAAGCCCCCCAGATTTGTAGGTCTCCAAAATACCATCAAGGTCATATTGTCCCATGCAAGCTGATCTATGTACCAGAGTTTGAAATGTCCTGCTACAGAAGGTGTTTAACTAACTTACTTTCTCCTTGCTTTCAGGAGAATAGCCGAGATTGCCTCATATCAGAAGGGACTATTTGTCTAGGTTTCCCAAAAGTGTCCTCCAGGGGTTTCCTAATATTAGGCAGTGGTTATTCCCACCATTTGTTACCTGATCCATTTAACTGGAAAAGCTAATGATTAAACCAGAGTCCCTCTGTAAGCAAGAGATCACTGATCTGGAAAGAGACCGCATGAATTTGCAGAACATAAGAGAATAGGGGTGGAAATGAAGGAGTTTTCAAATTATAGTGGGAGGGCATAGAAAAAGGAGAGGATGGGCAAGGCCAGCTGGAGTCAATGTTGGGATGGAGACTAGTGATGGCCAGATGCATTCGGCTCAGATTGCACAACATACTCAACTGGATAATTTTAATATCTAGCAGCTGCATTCGCACAACATGGTAAGCTTGGTTAGATTTAATCTTGGTTAGTTCTTAGTGTAGCTTAATGAACTGTACAGACCAGCCTATTTGGTTAGCTTATGAGTCAGTATATTATACCAGCTCAGGAAATGGGTTAATCTTGGAGCTTAATCAAGCATGCTGGGTGAATTTAATATTCATGTCAGTTTCATTCAGTTGTCCAAGTCTGGACCATATGGCTGTTTCTGCATGCATTTGCAAATTTGGCCCAGAGAAAATAAAGCTCCTGTAATACCATAGGAGAGAGTTAGTTTGGTGTAGTGGTTAAAGCACCAGGCTGGAAACCAGGAAACTGTGAGTCCTAGTCCTGCCTTGGGCACAAAGCCAGTCATTCTCCTTCAGCCCTAGGAAAAAGGCAATGGCAAACCACTTCTGAAAAGGTTGCCAAGAAAACCACATGGACTTGGGGTTTTTTTTCCTATTTTTTTAATTTATCCATTTATTATTAATAATTTCAAGAAAAAAGAAAAAGCAATAAAATGTATACAAATACCTAATTAAAGAAATATAGCAAAATATAATAAGGAAAGAAAAAAAAGCAAACAATATAAGCAATTGAGTATGGGTGGATAGCCAACAAATTGTGATTAACCAGCAGATTGAAGATATCACACGGCTAATATATTCTGGTATACCATTAACAACTTAGAAGACTGTGAAACATTTTATACCCAATTGCTGGTCAAGAGATGTCTCTATTGAAGTATAAAAATATCTGGTGAACACGGTTAAGATCAGTATGAGAAAAAAAGTAAAGTGAACAGTAAATAATATACTAAATAAGTGTTTCTCAGCCTTGGGAACTTTAAGATGTTTTCCTCCATCTGTCAACACAGTAGAATTCTGGGAGTTGAAGTCCACACATCTTAAAGTTCCCAAGGTTAAGAAACACTGCACTAAATATTGTAAATAATGTTTAGACTTGTCCATGTAGTTGCCAGGAGTCAAGTTCAATAATTTTGAAGCATCGTGTGTGGGAAAAGTAGATGCCATTAAGCACAGATGGCAATTTCCAGTGGCGGCCACCAAGTTTGGGATGAACAGAACATATTTTTCATTCACAACACCCCAGTCTAAATAAATTTTTGGAGTGTTATAAAAGATGAGGATAGTTCTGCCTGCTGAAAAGAGAGCCACTTCAGAGTTTGTTTGTTTTGAGAAGACGTTTTGATCCTACCACTGGCCATGCCGAAAAGGTTTCTTCTGGGGGATACGGATGGGCGTGGAGCCACCGAGCTCAAGGAGACTTAACGTGCAGGAGACCTCTGTCCACCCCAGCTGCGAATCCTTCATGGCGTCTACTTACATTGGACTTTTTATTGTGACTGAGCGAAAAGAGCGTGTCATGATTTTACAACTCGGCCACATGCTGTGATGTTTTGGCTCATCATTTTGGAATGCTCGCTTTATCCTAACATTTGCTGTCTCAGCCGACCCATGCTTTGCCTTCTGGGGCATTTTTAGCTTCTGAGCCAACGTAACGTCATCACTTCTAATCTCACGCTTGTGCCGCATGATGGCTTTTCAGATTGACATCCGATCCACCGGGGCAAATGCTCTGCATCGTGGTATGAAGCTCAACAGCCTCAGTAGGAAGCTGTGCCTCATGCAGCCTGGGTGTCTTTTACTCAGTGGTAAGCCCACTGCATTCAGGGCAGTTTACTCCCAAGTAGGTCTGTCAATACCTGCAGCCTGAGCTGTACTGTACTGGGATTATGTATCGGAAATGTATTGGAATTAAACAGCAGATGCACCCAGCTGGTATTTGGTGGGAGGGTATTTTCTTCTTACGTGCATCTGTGGTGGTGAAAATGCCCCCCTTACATACAACAAAAGCCCATAATACTGGAATTGAATTTTAAGCTCTGCTTTTTAAAAATAAGAATACCATTTAGTGCAATCTTGATCTGTCATTGTTTCAGCTCTTTTGGAGAAAGGCCCCAGAAAAAAGAGACTCTGCTTCTAAGAGAGTGTTTTGTTTACAGAGGTCGACAAGCTTCACAAATGTCTGAAGGAAAGCAAGCTACCTTTGCTTTCCCATTCAGATTATTTCTCATTTCTCCACCAGACTCATGTTTCTGGATCAACTTCCTCTTGCTCATCACTTTGCAGAGCATTGCAGAAATCAGTGAAGAGGAAGCTGAGAGTAGACTTTCAAAGGTGAGAGGCCTCTTAATCAAATATTTTTTCATGGGTTGTGGCTGACTTTAAGAGGAGCTATACAGAGGGAGGGTACCATGGAAAATGAGGGTGACATTCCAGTGATTTGCTTAGAGATGAAATCCTAAACTAAAGGATATATTTCAAAGCCCCAGCCCAGTGGTGAAGTGCTACAGGTTCTTCATCCCTGGAATATACATGGCAGGATGGTAAGTAACTTCATAAAAGGTAGCATATAGAATGTCTTTGCTGTTGTTTGGTGGTGTTGAGGAAACACCTGAGAACCTGTTTCAGTAACAGTGTCAGGTAGGCAGTTGAAAAGCCTGAACCAGTGTTGCAGACAAGTGCTATATTTGTGTGCTGAAGGATCTTTAAGAAATCGAATTTGAAGCATTATATAGTCCTACTAGGCAGAAGATACATGTCTCTTTAAATTAACTGTCACAGGTTTCCTGGCCTTGGCAACTTTAAGATGTGTGGACTTCAACTCCCAGAATTCCCTGGCCCTCCCAACTCCCAGAATTCTCTGGCCAGCATGGAGAATTCTGGGAGTTGATCTTAAAGTTACTGAGATTGGGAAACATTCCTCTAAATCATGGGAATTGTGGGAGCCTCTGGCAGGAATTTTTCCTGAGAAAAGCCCATGGAGACAATGGCTGGTGTGGGTCTTCCGGGCTGTGTGGCCGTGTTCTTGAAGTTTTGTTTCCTAACGTTTCGCCAGCACCTGGTGCTGGCGAAACGTTAGGAAACAAAACTTCAAGAACACGGCCACACAGCCCGGAAGACCCACACCAGCCATCGTATGCTGGCCGTGAAAGCCTTCGACAATACCATGGAGACAATGTTTGCAATTTCCTGGGGTAGGTGAGGTTTTTTTTTTTTAAAGGTTGCATTGGGACCCTCTTGCCTCTAGAAGTGAAGGACTAATGATATTTATTTATTTTTAACATTAAATAATAGTAATGGAAGCCATACTGGAAGAACAGTTACTTTAAAATTGAAAACATTTAATGAAATCCACAGGCAATCAAGTGTGGCTGTAACAGTCGCAGCATAGCAACTTGATGAGTGAGTGGGTGAATGATGTTTATAAGATCTTTAAAACAATAATTGTTATTGTTGACATAGATTAACATCTTCCATGATCGGGATTCTTTTATTCAGAATTAATTAAGATTAATGGCAGGCACTCTTGCACAGACTGTCCAAATTATTAGACAACCCCATTCTAAAAAGCAGAAGAAAAGAGAAATGTAAGAGGGGAAGAATTTAAGGTTGAGTGAAAATGCTTCCCCCCACCCCCCAGCTTGGCACTACTGTTCCCAGGTAACAAACTGAGGGAGACATGGGGAACTCTAATACAATAATACCTGGATCTGGTGGAAGCAGGGGGGTCTTTAGGAATACCTGGAGGGCCACAGGTCCTGGGCATTATGGGGGGGGAAAAGCAGCAGTCAGTGAGAGGAGGAGATTTTATATTTCCAGTTAGGTCTTCTGCCTGCTTCCTAAAATTTGAGCTGACAGTTGTTAGTAAATTAGCCACAGGTATACACACACATGGAGTTCACACACTTCCTGCTAACCTGTCAAGTGCTTTGGTTTGGTTTTAGCTTAGCAAGTTGTGTGAACCCAGCCAACTTTGTTTTTATAGACCATGACTAAAGAAACCATGGGGTAGCACATGTGTGAACTTAGTCACGTGGTGACTAGGTTCACCAAATGCACTAAGACATCACACCAGCTGTTTGTTTTTGGCTCAGCGCAGCAGGTGAGACTATACTCACTGCGGGTTAGCATTCTCTGTGAACTAGACCATGATAACTTATTCAACAAACTGTGGCTGAAGAAATCTTTCTTTAGGACGATGTGTGAACCTAGATGCTAGGCGCTAGAGCTGTCGACTAGATCCAGGAGCAACAAGACAAGCAGCTCCAAGAGAACTTGAGCTTTGCAGGGAACCTGAAGAGGGTATATCAGATGCATAGAAAACCGGTGTCTCAAAATGTCAGGGCAGGACCGAGGTTTGGGTGGTGTCACGGCTGTGCCTGTGAGTTACGTTTGTGGCATTGTCATCAATCTGGATTAATCATTTTCCTCTCAGCTCTCAAGCGTATATTGAGCACTAATTTTAGAATATTCATTGAAGAGACAGTCTTCAGGATCAATCACTGATGAATACACCATTGATTCACTCAAAATTCTTTTTTAAAAGGTGGGGTGGGGTGGGGGAGAGGGAAATGCATCCTGCCTTAAAATACGCCTGATCTCTCTAGAGCTGTAATTTGGGCAGGGTCTAAGAACAAGTTCAGTAGTGTTCTAACAGCTCAGAAGAAGCTGTCTTTTATATTTTTATATACATGCATATGTACCCCCCCCACACACACACACTGCAGCAGCAGTGTGAAATGTATAAGCAGGTGGCACATTAAAACACACACATGATTTCCTTTCAGGAAGGTTTCCACTGGGCTGTGTTTTTGCTGGCCTGCCCCTCCCCTGTTAGTAAGAGGGCAAGTCAGCAAGCCTGGCGATTTGAGAAGGCAGATGGAACAGACTGGTAGCTTCTGGGCTGTGATAAATAAATAACATTTAAAGAGACATTTATTTAAAAACATTTATTGCCAGTTGTGCATAAGTAAAGTAGGGAAGGTCTTGGGGGAAAAAGAAACCTGGACAAAATAGGGGATGGAGGAGGGAATAATGGTTTGTCTTCCTGGTGTTTTTCCTCGCACCTTTCCATTTTTCTGTTGTTGGGTTTAATGGACCCTGGCATCTCTATGGTTAGTTAGTGCATTGTAGTAAGCCATTGGTTGCTTAACCATAGCTGGCTGGGAAATTCTGGGAGTTGAAGTCCACACATCTTAAAGTTGCTGAGGTTGAGAAACACTGGTCTAGGCGGTCAGCAGTTAATAATCATAGTCCACATAGGCTCTGATTCTTGACTCCCACATTAGCCACAAGAGGAAGGCACAGCATAGAAATCGGAAAATGGAAAGTGGTTGGAGATGTTAACACCCTCTTTGATTCTGAGCAGCGTGGAAGCCCTGGTCACAGAACCAAGAGTCTGGGCAGAAAGAGGACCACTTACCTTGGATACATTTGTTCACTGAAATATATCGCAGAATCAAAGAGTTGGAAGGGTTGGTAGGGTAGAGGTGAAGAATTGGTAAAGGTCTCTAAAAGATCAAGGCTCTGTTCAAGGCTGTGTCACTGGAAAGGTTTTGGAGGAGTCTAGTGCCAAATCTGAGCCGTTTAGTGGCTGTCCCCCTAATTTTAATTGTATTTTGAGCTGTTATGGAGGTCAAAAAGGGTCATGCTAAGGGTCTCAGTCCATTGCATTTCCTGATGGTGCTGGGAAACTGGGAAAATTCTGGGTAGTTCGTACCATAGGGAGGTGGAATTGCACCCCAAAACTTCACCCCAGATTTAGCAAAAACTAAATGTGATTAAAATAAATTAATATTACCAATAGAAGTGAATATGCATAGCTCAGGGTTGAACCATGGAGTCTTGGGGTTCTGTGAGCTTGGCTGTTTTCTTGCAAACGTTTCGTTGCCCGACTAGGTAACATCTTCAGTGCTAGAATGGAGCAGGGTTTGCTCTCTGTTTGTTTACACTGGCCCGCCCTGCCTGTGTTGGTGGTTTGTGTTTCTGGTTTTTCCCCTTCTGGTAGTTCCTTGATTAGGGTATTGTTTACTGCTTGAGCAATAAACAATACCCTAATCAAGAAACTACCAGTGGGGGTGGAAGGAGCCACTGACACAGGCAGGGTGGGCCACTGTATATAAACAGAGAGCAAACCCCACTCCATTCCAGCACTGAAGATGTTACCTAGTCGGGCAACGAAACGTTTGCAAGAGAACAGCCAAGCTCAGAGAACCCCGAGGACTCCACAAATTAATATCAAAATAAATGAATATTGAACAAAATATAGTCAATGAGATGGCTATGCATTTCATGTTTGCCTTCAGTCACCTTGAAAATTACATTTTGCAAGAGAGCTTGAGTAGGTCTCTTAGGGCCAGAGTCCAGGTTCTGGGGGTACAAGCTGGAGTAGACGAGTAGTAAGCTAGATTCATTAATGCCCTGCCTTCCTATATCATGTAGGGTTTGTCCTATAGTCATGAAGTCCCAAGAGGAACGGAATGCTGTAGAAGAGCAAGCATTCTAAAAGAATTTAGTGATATACAGTTGCCTGCATGGAAGCAGTAAGCCTAAAACATTAGACACACACACACACACAGAGTCCTTTTTTATTGCAAAGAAAAATCTCTGTGCTAATATTTATTACTTTGTAAAAACGTGCATCGACAAAGCACTTCTGTTTTCCTGAGTTTGCGTAACTACTGCAAAGGAGATTGAATTCTTTGATTCTCATTTTCCACTTCTCCCAAATTAAAGCAAAACAGTGCCTCTTCCCAGGCAAATAAGAATTTTGCACTCTGCCCAGTATTTTATTTTTCTTGCTTATCAGGGCTGAGACCATCCTACTGTACTCCCATGGCTTCTGTGCTGCCTCTTTCAGGCATTTCCAGGTGGGGAAAAAAAGGGTCGTGTTGCAGTAAGCAGATGTGAGATTATTGTGGGTCAACCGCTGTGACAGCGGTGGTGTCTGCAGGGCGAGTAAAAACTAGCAAGAGGGCAGAAACTCTGCAAACGGGGGTTGGCATCACTATGCCCCTTCTGCCATATTGATTCCCAGTGCCCTATCCAAGGGTCAAGTGTGACTTGTGGCTCCAAAAAAACCCAAACCTGCTTCCCTTCCCAGGCTGGAGGAAGATCAGATATAAACATTATATCTTTTTCTGCTCTCTGTAGCCCGCTTCTTTTATTCCCCCATTTGCCTTCCTCCTCTTCTTCATCCTTAACCTACCAGCTGCCCTGGAAGGAGAGATTCTTCTTGTCGAGGGGGAATGAGATGGGTGGTACGAAGTTTTTTGAAAGGGCAACAAACTGCCACGCGTTGCTGAACATGCACAGAATTCATTGGCTTGGCTGGTCTTGGCTCAGACATTCTTCCTGGGTTTGAGGAGGTAACTCTGCCCTGTGCTCATGGGGTCTGTGTGTGTGTGGCCCTAGAGCGAAATAGGTTACCCATTCCTGAACATAGTAGGAACATAGAGGGAAAATGGTGTCTCTTTTGGAGATTTGTGTGCACGTATGTCTAGAAAGAAACAAACAGCCCTTTCAGGGACATGCCCTTATATTTAGTCACTACATAGACCTGATGGACGGGCTATGCATTTTTCAGTTGGTGGTAAAGTTCAGCATCTTTTTTAAAAGTTCCCCCAGGAGGTTGGAGCTTGCCTAGAGTTTTGCATTTGACTCTTGTGACTTTGTAATCTCTTTTAACTTTTTTTTTTTTTAAAAAAAAAGAAGGGAACACCGTAGCATTTCAATTTCAAACCTGAATAACCTTGTCTTTTGCGTTGTTATGGGATAGAATTATGAGTGCTATAATTCATGGGTTTCTAAAAGCTTTGTCTCCCCAAGTCAGCGTGATCACAATTTGGAAGAAATAATGTTAGGTGCATATGTATGCATTCCGAGTAATAAAGAGATATATTAACAAACCACACTGATCTGTCGATTTGTAGATTCCTCCTCCCGTTTTCTTGAGTGGTCTGTGCTTTTCATGCTGCATTTCACCAGCACCAGTGTGCACTTTTCTTTCTTACTTCATACCTGTCTTATAGGAGTTAGCAGGGGCCACTTGACAAGACAGGCTATATTCACCAAGGGAAGATTATTTTTTTAACTACAGGCAGTCCCCAGGTTAAGAATGTCTGAGTTATGGACAACTCATACTTACGAACAGGCTGCCTGTTACTAAAAATGGCGGACACTGTTCTCCTTCCTGGCGCCAATGAACTGCTAAAGCCGCGCAATGTTTTCATGAACTGCTGAAACCACATGTTTTTAATATACCACCTGTTTTCAGTGGTTTTCAGCAGTGGATGAAAACATTGCATTGCTTCATGGTTCGTCAGCTCCCGGAATAATGCCGGCCGCCATTTTTAGTAACAGGCAGCCAGTTTGTAAGCATGAGTTCCGACTTACATACAGATTCGAGTTAAGGACAGGCTTAGGAATGGAACTCAGTCTTAACCCAGGGACTGCCTGTACTTATTTTGGAATAATGTTTCGATGTTGCTCATTCCTTTTTCTCATTTTTCCCCTGGCTTCTTGATTTCACTAGTGATACTGTTATGATGGACTAGTTGTATTTTATTATGCTGTTATTGACTGTAAACCATCTTGAGATTTTCTATGGAATTGAAAAGCAGGTACATACATCTTTTATTTATTTATCTATTATATTTGTATACCATCAGTCCCAAAAAGCAACTCCCAGCAGCTTGTGTCATAATGTACACAAAAAAATATCAGAATAAATAATCACATAAATCAGATTAAAATACAGTAATAAACTAGTTAGTCAATCAAAAATAAATATGAACTCCAGCTGGGAATAAGATGAAGGCAACATCATAGGAATAAAGGGGGGAATTGGTGCTGTTAAGGAATGCTCATGCTGTGGTTGTGGCCCAGAGACTTGGTTGTGTATGATATAATTGTTTCTCCTTTAAAAAAAAAAATCAAAGACATATAAAAAGAATAAAAGAGTAAAATACAACCAGTACTGTATGTTACAAATAAATAAACATGGGATCTAAAGCATAAGTTATAATTTAAAAAAATTAAAAAGTATATTTTATAATTTTAAAAAAGTACATTGTGGAAATCATACAACAATGGTTGTATAATTTGGGGTAGTTGAAAAAACCCCCCAACCTACTTTGTACCGTGATGAACAGAATAGGATGCAGGGTTATCCTATTTATACAAACCAGGCTAGATTGAGCTGAACTCCTTTAGGCAGAAATGTTATTTGATACTTTGATTTGGGCAAGGAAAATCATTGGGCTGTGAAGATGTGCGTATTAAAATCAAAATATAGTCTCTAACCTAGTTCTTTTTAGGATGGATGAGAATTTGTTCGATTTGGATTTTTTAAAAATGCAAACTCACCAAAAATGTAGGAAGTTCTTCCTAAAGGGAAGAAAAGCATGGGGATAAGCGAGAGAACACCAGTTTGGTTTAGTGGTTAAGGCACCAAGCTAGAAATTGGAAGACTGAGAATTCTAGTCCAGACTTAGACACGAGTCCCACTGGGTGACCTTGGGCCAGTCACTCTCTCTCAGCCCTAGGAAGGAGGCAATGGCAAACCACTTCTGAAAAACCTTGCCAAGAAAACTGCAGGGACTAGTCCAGGCAGTCACCAGGAGACAACACTGACTCAAAGGCACCCCCCCCCAAAAAAAGATGAACTTATTGGTGGGGAGACTCCCAGAATAACAGAGGAGATTGAGGTTATTGACAGGTTGCATTTAGATGATTAATTTGGATTGCCACCTGTTAATTTCCCATCTTTCTGGACGGTATATTTCCCTTTAACAATTCCATGTCAGACAGCTACAATCCGGTTTTCTCCATGTTGAAAACAAACACTGGCCAGTGAGGATGGGTAATTTTCTTTGGTTCATTGATTTTAGTAACTTACCAATCAGCACGTGTTTCTTCATATGTAGGAAAAATAATTTGATTTTTTTTTTAATTCCAGTATGGAAGAAAATAAAACTGGCAGATTCCTTCAGTCCTCTGTCCTATTAGGAACATTCATTTGTTTGATTTTCTACCATCTCTTTCCTTTTATGTTAATTTGTTACTAAGGCTTTGCAACACCAGAAAGAATTTGGAAAAAGCTGCTTTAAATCATGTGGGACTGTAACTGTAGCACCTGTTTGCAACTCTTTAAAGCAGCCACATCTTTTTCTAGAATCACATGACTGCCCTTTGCAGCTCTGAAGCACCTTTTGAGAATTGAATTGGAAGCATTGCACAGACCTATTAATTATATATAATGTTATTTTAAAATGGCATCTCACATAAGAGGTACTTTATTAGTAACTTTAAAATGTAACCCAGGCTGTTCTAAAATAAATAGTAATAAAAGAAAGAACATCTGAGCTGAATTCACAGCTATCTTGTTATATATACACATTGTAACTATAATATAATTCATTTCTCCTTTTCCTTGCCCAACCCAATCTCACACAAAGCAACATTGTTTGATTTATTTGTTGGAAATGATATTGAAATTAAAATGTAAGATTTCAAGGGTGGGCTTAGCCCTAGAGATCTTTTTTTAAAGAAAGAAATCTGTAGCTTTTTTCTTCTCATCACAGACTTTTCTTAAAATACTGCATTCATAAGGATATCAGAATGGAAAGTGTCTAAATGGGTTTAGAGGGATGAAGGATACACATGTATTTTCAGTGTGAAAATAGTAGGATAAATTTTTGGTTTCTTTCCTAGCATGAAAAAAACATACATGAAGGGTCAGTCACTGAAACAGAAGTTGATGTATTCAAGTGAGACATTTTGTCTCTATTTTTAAATTAACCTCTTGTGATCTTTCCAGTCAAAACTTGTCATGGTTTTTGTGTGAGAATTAATAAAAGTTGGTGAACCTCACAACATACTTGAAGCAACAAACAGTTGAAACTGGACCATCTGGGCAAGGCGACGACTCTCTGTCCCCAGATGCTGATAAATCCAGAATGAGCCAGATGTTGTGAAGGATGGTAGACTGAATAGGTAGGATACTTCTACCTCCATCAGCATTACAGTACCCTGCTTGTTACAGATGTGTGAGGGGCACGAGCAAGAGCGTTCATTGTTGGCTACCAGGAATGCAGCTCTGTTTTCTGTCTTCATGCTGGCATATTGTATTCCAGGTGCTTTTTTCTTGTCTCTACCTGTTTCTTCCACAAGGAGAGCTGGTTTCAGGTGGATAGATTTCTCTGTCCTTAAGGCTATGAAAGGAACGTGGTCCAAGCTGAAGATAATTTCAACGTGGGTGGGTGGGTGGGGGGACATGGTTGTCTTCTTAGGAGTAACTCTAACAGTTAACTTTGTTAAGTGTTGCTGCTAATGGAAAAAAGAGTGCCACTATAGTTTCAGAGATTACCACAAAGGTTGTATGTATCCATGGAGATGCTTGTGCATAGAAGTTGTCTCTGCATGAACACATCCCTTGGGATGCTGAAGCAGAATTACAAGGAGAGGGAGGAAGGGAGGGAGAAGCCTTGATTTGATAAGTCAACCCATGGCCAATGATAGGAGGTGAGCTATCAGTTTGTGAGGGTTTACAGAATGGCATTTGTGTGGAAGAATATTCTGAACTAGATTATGCAACAAGAGGTAACTGGAATAAAAGAAAATCAGAAACGTGATTTGCAACCCCAGATGTTCTAACGTGCAGCCTTGTGAAGACTTTAACTATTTAAGTCTCTCTTTGTAGTATGAACATTTTTTCATTCCGCTATCGGAATGAAAATTTAGTACTTCTGAAACATGCCTTGTTTCCAGTTTCTAAGGCTGAGTCAACCTGGAGGCTGACAAAATCTGGAGGGTGCCAGGTTGGAGAAGGGTGGCATATATAAACATGCATACACATTCACATGTACACCTACACACACCCATGTGGGGAAGTGATCGTGAGAAAAAAAATGCATTGAATTCTCTTTGGGTATATGAAACTTGAATGAATGGCTCTTGAATTTTGGAATGCAGGTTGGAAAATGCACTATTCCAATAAGTACAGGACATCTTTCGTGATTTGTAAAAGTCAAAGTTAGCATAAGCCATTTCCATACTAGTGATTTGTAATACCTTTTAGAGTCATCCAGCCATTGCTGTGCCAATATATCAATAGTAAAAACAGGCTTTGTATAATTTCATTACATTCTGGCTGGATGATGCCAGAAGATGCTAGAAATCACTAGTGTGGAAGCAAGGCTGCAATGTTGAACTAGGTGGATTCATACTGAAATCTCCATTCGCTATAAGGCAATCCCTCACCCTTTATTACCCTACAGGATTAGCGTAATGATAATAATAAATAATAATAATAAATAAATAATAAATAAATGGGGGAGGAAAAGGTGAACTATTGTAGCATGTGTCTGTGGAGTGACCATGAAGGAAAAACTAGAACATTTTTTGTTTTATAATTCTGATGCAGGAACTCATCAGATAGGTGGTAGGCCTGCCAAATTTTACCTTGAACATTTGTGGATGTGAACATGGGGGTTTTAGCACTGAAGATGTTACCTGGCCGGGTAATGAAACATGTGCAAGAAAAGAACCAAGCTCAGAGAACCCCAAGGGCTCCACCGTTGAACCCTGAGCTACACATATTCACCTTTATTGGAACATGGGGGTGTCATTAACAGAGGTTCAGTTTTTGTCAGTGCCAATAAGAACAAGGAGATTGTGAGTTGTAGTCAACCCTTAGGCACAGAGGCTGGCTGGGTGACTTTGGGCCAGTTGTTCTCTAAGCCCAACCCACCTCACAGGGTTGTTGTGGGGATAACAGGAGGAAGGAGCTTTATGTATGCCACCTTGACAGTCAGTCAGTCAGTCAGTCAAATGAGCAAGCAAGCAATTCTGGCTATGGTCCGGTTGTTTGACTTTCTGACACAGTTGCATTCTTTCTACAGTATTATGTTTCTGCTTGTTTGTAACTGAAATGTGCAATATGCTGGGTTTATTTTATTTTATTTTATTTATTAATTAAATTTTTCAACCGCCCATCTCCCCCCAATGGGGGAACTCTGGGCAATTCACAACAAACATTAAATACATAAAATATATAAATACATAAAACCTTAATTAAAAACATTACTAAAAAGGGGAAGGAGAGTCCAAGAGGATGAAAAATCTGAGGCTGAAGGCAGAAGGCCTCTATGGGGCTAGCCATCCCCATGCTTGAGGTATTCTCACCCCACCCCAGGCCAGGTGGCAGAACCAGGTCTTCAAAGCCTTACAGAAGGCCAGGAATGTGGGGGCCAATTGCACCTCCAGGGGCAGAATGTTCCAAAGAGCGGGGGCTACCGCAGAGAAGGCCTGCCTTCTGGACCCCACCAGTCGAAGTTCTTTCACTGGGGGGGTCTGAAGAATGCCCTCTCTGTGTGGGTGGGATGGGTTGAAGTCATAGGGGAGAGGCGGTCCCTTAGATAACCTGGTCCCATGCCATGTAGGGCTTTAAAGGTGATAACCAACACCTTGAATTGGACCCAGAAGCAAACTGGCACCCAATGATACCTGGTCTCTTGGCTGCAAGAAATACTCGGTTCCGTTATGTGATGCTTAAGGTGAAGCATGAGCTCCGTCTCCACACCTGTTTTTGGAAGCATCACTTTGAACCTCTAGACAACAACTGTATTGCCATCCATCTCACGTTAAATTATCTTGGTTGCCCCGACTCCCCATTCAGCCGAGAATGCTAGCACAGTCCATTTTCAGAATTGAGCACGGCTAGCAAATGGCCGAGTTTCTCAGTTTTGATTTATGGAAAAGAGTGAGCTATCAGATCCGTTGTCCTGTTACAGCAGAGAAAGCCTCTCGGGCTTGTTTAAAGTAGACATTGCAGCAGCAACGGTCATGAGCTGGCAAATCTTTGGCGCTGGTGAACTGGGCTGTACAAGGCAGGCTCAGAAACAGGAACTGTGTTTTTCAGCTGGCAACAGTCCCATGCTGTGGTTGGGTGTGAGGCCTCTCCTTTCCTTTGAATATGCTGGGTTTTGCCAGACATTCCTCGGCCCACAAGAGATATCCTTTCTACCTCAACACCATAGCTTCAGACCAACTACTGGTTCAGCCTGACCACAGCATTGCTTTCTCTCTCTCTCTCTCTCTCTCTCTCTTTTTTTGCAAAAAGAAAAAAAACTTTGGGCAGGAAAACGAATGCTGGGGTCCCCTGGTCAGTGTTGGATTCCAGGGAAGCTAGCCAGACAAATTTGTGCTGTCTTTCCTCTGGCAAGTTTGCACGCAAAGCAATTCTTGGGGATGGCCGCTTTCAAAAGAAAAACAAAAGATGCCATTTGCTTGTGTCAGTTCAAGGGGAATGGGGTGCAATGTGGTGGGAAATGGGTGCAGGGCATTTTCCCCCCCTCCTGAATCAATAAAGGAATGGAAGTCGTTTGACCACATCCCCTGCTTGTCACTGAAGAAAAGCATGTTGCCAGGAGGAAGAGGCCAGGTTGACCCTCCCTCCTTTTGAGTCATGAACGAAGCATATATGATTTGCAGGCTGGCTGGATACATCCCATGTCCCCACAAAGCAAACAATTGTTCCCAGCTTGAGGCAACTTTCTATTACTACGTAAACACAGCCTTTCCAAGTTTGAGGCAGGCTACTTCAGTCTCGGCTCGGAGTTAGATGATTGACTTGCGTTGGTTCTAAGCTCCAAAGTGAACTATTTAAAAACAGCCTTTTTACCACCCCCCACCCCAAATCCAATTTAGCTTCTATTATTCCTGCTTCCTTTTTTTAAAGGAATATATTTATAGTCCTTCCAGTTACATAAAAGCTACGCAGTCATTCCAGCAAAACACTAGTAAACTGCAATAAGGTCCAATGAACAACAGGGTGCTAAAATAAGCCTGACCCACCTCCTTTCGGGGTCCTGCAGTTTTAATCTTTCAACAAACATCTGAAACTTCCATGCAGTGAGGAATGGAAAAGGTGCCACTCTGGAAAAAGACCCACTTTTTGTAGTTGTCTCGGAAGGCAAAGATCTTTAAAGCATATAGTATCCCAAAAATTTGGGGGCAGTTTTACCTTTATTGATTTCATTTTAATTTCTGTAGCTGCCCATCTCAACCAAGTGACTGGGTGGTGAACAATCATAAAAATAATTAAAACAGGCACAATACAACACAAAATATATATGGCAGCTGAGAAAAATTATCCTATAATTATCAGTATAGCCAAGAAATGGGACCCTTAGCACACTCAGGGCCCCAGGCCCGGGCACATAACCTGGTCTGTAGGGCCTTACGAAAGGCCAACAGGGTCAGGGTCATCCTAATCTCTGAAGGGAGAATGTTCCAGAGGGCAGAGGCTGGGCGGAGAAGGCCCAGCCTGGTCCCTGCCAGCTGACATTCTTGTAATGGCTTCAACCCACATTCAGGTTGTCCTGTATGTAACTATGAAAGTTGTATGGACCACCTGAAAAGGCGCTGCCTAGGCCTCGGCTGTTTTAAGGCCCAGAAAGTAAAAGCCATTTATTTTAACTGTAGGGACCTTTCAGAATTGAATTACAAAGTTGGAATTGGAGGCAGGGAGCAAGGAAGCAACCCCAAACGAGTGCAGAGCAAGAGGGAGCAACCCTTTCAGGTGCCAGCCATCCCCGGGCCCTTTTTATGCCATGCTGCAGATGCGCGCCCGGGCATTTACTTTTGAAAGGGCCGAAGTTGCACGCCTTTCAGTCAGCGGAGCTTTCAATCGCTGCGAAGGCAGCCGAAGAGACCCGACGCTGCTCTGCCGGTTCCTTGACGGAGGAAGATCTCGGTGTGTGTGTGTGTGTGTGGAGGGGAGGGTGAAAGGGAAATGACTCGAAGGTACGATTCAGACTGCCTGCCTCGGGGGGGGGGGGGCAGGCCCGTGGGCCGAGACCGAGCCGAGCCGAGCCACTGGTTCAGCGACTAGGCTTGGCTGCGCGCGGGCGAGGGGGACCTGCCCGCAGCCAACCGTCGGCGATAGACGGCGGGGCGTGGTGGGCTGCGGCGCGGACGGACCGGGCGGCTTCAGACGCGGCGGCGAGAGGGCGAGGAAGGGCCGGGGGGCGCGGGCCGGCGGCGTCCTCCCCGCTCTGACTCCGAGGAAACCCAGCCCGGTTGGTGCCCTCCCTTTCCAAGAGCGCTCCGTTTCGCGGCTTCGCGCTTCCAAAGTCGCGGCGCTTTGCTTGCCCCTCTCTCGAAGACCCCTGATTTGGGACGCGCGGCGCGGGCTGGAAGCCGGCGCGCTCCCGTCTTGCTGCGTCGCCAAGCAACCGCTGCCGCCGCCGCGTGGCTGGCCAGGGCCGGCTCCGCGCGGGCTTGGGTTCCCCCGTGGCTTCCCGGCGAGAGCGCTTCTTTCGGCTTCCTCGGCCGGCGCGCGCCAGAGGGATCGGTCATGTGCGGTTGGTGTCCGCCTGCCTTTTCTCTGAGCGCGTACAGAGCGTTTCTCCCGGCGGCCTGCCGGGCTCCCCGGCTGCTTCGCTCAGTCCGCCGCAGGAGTCTACGAGTCGGAAGGCGAGCAGAAAAGGGCAGGAGCATTTTGGGATCCGAGTTTCACCTTCGCAGGGTTGAGGATAGGCCACGAAGTCGGGGTGACTCTTAGCGACCGCAGAGATTTTCTGCAAGATGAGTCGTCGGTCGCTTTGTTATGGTCGATCCACGTGGTTTAATAAAGGACAGGGGTGGCTTACTGCTGCCTGCTCCCGCCCCACCCGGCTGCCACCCAACCCAGCCCAGAGCGGGACTGGCTCTTGAAGGAATCTGCCCGAGGGTTAGCGCCAAGCGCCGGTTGAGCTCCCCGGCCTCCGCGCCCTGGCATTCCTCCCGGCGGCTCCGCGGGCCAGCGCCGGCCGCGCACGAAGGCGCTTTGCGCCAAGGAACGGAGGCGGCGGCCGCCGCGGCCCTGGGAGAAGTCCCTCGCCCGGCGGTTTTTCTGGAGCAGCTGCCGGCCCGTAGGAAACAATGTGTAGCGGTGGGGGGAGGAGAGCGCGAGCGAGGAAAAAAAGTGGGTGGCGCCGCCTGAGCAACTTCCCTTGACATCACTGCCCAAATAAGGAGCTTTAAAATGGCCCTTTTCGGGGGGCCGCCGCTCGGCGGAGAAGCGTCTCCCCCGCCCCCCATCTGCAAGCTTCCGACTTCTTCCGCGGCGAAGCAAGTCACGGCGGCGGCGCGGGGAGCGTGTGGCCGCGGAGATTGGGTAAGGGAGCCCCGGCCGCCTCTGCGCCTGGTGCCACGTGAGTGGCGAAGGCAGCAGCGCCAGGCGATTCTCGCCCGCGATCAGCTGCGGGCTGTGGTCAGCTGGGTGGCGGACGGGCGGGCGGGGAGGGAGAGGAAGGGACCCCCCCTCCCGAGGCGAACTTCGCCCAGTTGTAACACTCGGGCACGTCTCCCCCTTGATGAGGTCACTTGGCTGTAAGGCGCAATCGGGACTTTGGCTGGGTGCAGAAATGCTCCATCGGGTAATTATTAAGCCAGGGTTGATTGCTCTTGATCGCCGGCCAGCTCAAGGCCAGGAGCCAGCGCTGGAGAGCGGAGCGAAGAGGCGCTCTCTAGCCTGGGCGGAGTGCGAGGATGCCTCTCATTACGGCGCCCCACTCGCTCCCTCCCTCAAAAGGAAACCTCCTCGCTGGGGAATTAACCTCCGGAGCAACGGAGCGGGGGTTACTTTGGGCTTGGCGCGCCAAGCAGAGGGAAGAGATCGTCCGGGGAGCTCCCCGGCAGATCAGGAATGAATAGGCTGGAGGGAAGGAGCTCCCAAGGTCAGGGTGTTTGGGGAGAGGCGGGGAATGGGTGATTGAGCAAGGGAAGCCCTGCACGTGTACCTGGGAGTGAGTCCCCAGAGTCAACTCAACTCTGCTTTCTCTCTGGTAAGATGGGTGTTTTCCAGATGTTTTGGGGGAGAGTTAGGAGGCAGTGATAGGCCAGTTACATTCTGGATGCATTTCGTTACTGGTGATCTGTTCGTTTGTTTTAAATCGAAGTGATTTACAAATATCTGCCTCCAATGCCTACCAAGTAGTTTTGGCCTCCTGTGATACTGAACTAAGCAGGTTGAGCGGGGAGGTATGGTGTGGTGATAGAAGATGTTTCAGGCTATCCTGAGTCTCCTGGATGCAAAGTATGCCTCTGAAATCAGCTCTGGATTGGAGGGAGCAGGCAGAAGAGAGGACTGCAAGGAGAGGATTTCCGCTAAAGTTAGGAGAGAAGTTCTGACGGACAGTGGCGGGCTGTGCCCGGAGACATACAGGACTCCTGTTTGCTGGAGGTTTTGAGCGGAGTTTGAAGGGCCAGAAATCTGGAATGCTTTCACAGGTTTGCCAGTGGAATACGTGAAAGGTAAAGTCTGTTTCCTGTTGAGCTCAATGGGGAGAACAGCCGCCTTCTTCTGGGATATTTTTCAACCACCCCCTGTAGTCTAGCCTACAATTCTGGGATCTCGTGATGGCCTCAGCTCTGACCCTGCTTAGCTGATGAGAACAGCCAAGGTCAACTCAGGGCTGCCACCTAGCTGGTGCATTAAGGATGGGGTAGCGCTAAATGACCTTAGCTAAATGACTTTAGAATACAGTTAGTCCTCGTTTAGCCCTCACAATTGGGACTGGCAACTGGGTCATTAAGAGAAGCAGTCACTGAGTGAAACCATGACTGTGCTTACGACCTGATTTCAGCTTTCCTTTGCTTTACAGACCTGCGAAGGTCACACAAGCAAGGACTGGTTGCAAAATTACTTTTTCATCACCGTCGTAACTGAACAGTCACTAAAGGAGGCAGTTGTTAAGCAAGTACTACTTGTACTGTGATTCTGCCGCAGGAGGTAGCATGTTTCTTATATTACTAGAATCCGGGTTCATCAAAATGCAATTAATTGTCAGCACATTCCAAATAGAAGTCATTTTACCCAGTGCCAGCCCAGGACTGTATGGCACCCCCAGGCCACATTGACTGATGGCGCCACCTCCCACCAATGCAAAGATTTGTATTTTTGGAAGGATTTGGCAGGAGGGGAGTGTTAGTGCCCCCTAAGGTTTGGCACTCTAGGCCAGTGCCTACTCTGCCATAGCTAAACCTGGCCCTGCTTTTACCTGCCTGCACAAAAAAAGGTACGGTACTGTACTGAATATGCTGTTTTTGGATAGATTTCTGGGGTCTGGTTAAACTAGGTTTACAAGTGATTCAGATATATTTGTGGAAGGTGGAGTTTGGGAACCTTCAGAGCAGAGAGCATTTGAGTGAAGGCTGAAAGGTTATTAAAGCAATAGTAATACTTCTGGGGAATAATTCTGTAGTTTTACCTTCCACAGCCTGGTGCTGCTAGGCGTCTTAGACAACACCTTCCATAATTTCCATTCAGGAGGGGAAGACTAGTTGTGAAACTTTGCACAGAATTAAATCCTAGTCAGGCCAGGTGGGGAAGCATAAGTACACCAAATCTTCTTTCATTCTAATTTACTGTAGTTGGTTCAAATGGTTGAAACTTTTTCACGACGATCCTCAGTAGGTTTCTTTGAAAATAAGTTGCGTTTAAATCAATTGGGTTTTTCTAGCAAATGCGTGCTGTCCATCTGGGCACTGGGTTGCAGAGGAAGGCTGAGGAACTAGCAGTTGCATGTGGCTTACTATTATTTATGTTTTTTTAAACGCAGTAAGTCTTGCTAAATGAGCTGTAATAATTTAAGCTACTCAATCCTTCTCGGGGGAAATTAATATCACAGGCTTTGTTGCCGAAGCTAGACTGTGAAACAGACAAGTAGGTTTCAGGCTGCATGGTAAAAATGTGTGGAACTTGGTGTCAAAGCTGGCAGAGTTAAGGGTGTATTTTATCTTCTACCCCATAGACATTCACGTCTCCATTCCTCTCCCCATCCCGTATAGCCTTTCCTATTTTTGAGGCTTAAAACTGCCTGTAACTGGAATTGGTTCACCTGGAAGTGATGTCAGCTTTTGGGATGATTTATAATGTAAAGCCTGATGCCTAACAGGCGATTCATAGCTGGGAGGAAACTGGGTGGGTATACTGCTTGCAAAATTAAGATGTCCATCGCTGGAAACTAGGAAATGCGGAACCCTGCTGGCTGATTTTTTTTTTTTTATGCTGTCTCATGTCTCTGTCTTGTTCTTCTATTATTGGATCTCAGGATCCCCTTAAGCCAGATGTAGGAAGAGATCTGTTGTTACTCACTGGACAGTCCCCGCTCCCTGGTCTGCTTTGCTTGTTGCACAATTTCAAAAACATCAGTGTCGTCTTTGGTTATGGTGGATTATTTCTTATGCAGAAAGAGGATTGGGAGAATCGGGTGTCTGTCTGAATCTCTTGCTAAACCCCAGTAGTTTTATAGGAAGTAGAGAAGAGAGATAGAAAGGGAGGAATTAAAAAAATTTTTTTTTTATCATTCCAGAGCAACCAATGAAATGGAATGATAGTAGATTCTAGGCATGAAAAAGAGAAAGACTGCTTCTTCATTAAGCCTGTCATTAAAGTATGACACAGAAGAAGGACGTAAAATGGGGATGAGTCAAATTCTGGGAGGACGGCTTATCGAGAACTGCCACTAATGACAAGTGCCAGAAGTAGCCACTGCTGGATAACTTGCAGCAAAGGGCACATGGCCCCCTGGCCCTGTTTCTTCCTTCTTGCTGCCACTGCCTTGCTGTCACATGTTCTATCAAGACGCATACAGGAACAAGAGAAAGACAACTGTGTTATGAGCAAACTGCGAGAATTAAGCCTGTTAATAGCAAACAGGCCAATTTAGTGAAGAATCCTGCTGTGCTTAGCTTGCATTTCCCCAGTAGCAGTATCAGTTTCAGTGGATTAGTGTTGTAGTAGGCTACTGCCGTCCTCCTTGCAGCAGTTTTCCTGGAGGCATCTGGCAGGCTTCTGGGAGAAATAAGAGACTGGAGGAGTTGGAGCTAGCAAATGGGACAGAAGCGCCAATGGTCTCATTGACCGCTTTCTTTGCTCCCTGATCCAGCAAAGCACTTTCAGGTAAAATGCATTCAAGCATAAAGGGAGTAACAGTGAGAAGTTAAATAGATGATTAGAAAAAGTAGGAAGCACCAACAATGCGGGTGTGTTTTCCTTTAAAGGAGCATCAGGCTGTAGCACAGGACCTGGTTGGCCACCTGAACAGAGCAGCAGTCCATGTGGAGCAAAAAGAACACTACCTTATACACAGGTTTGTACATCTGGCTGGTTTGTACATCTTAACAGGCAAGGCGTGGCTTCATTCATCATAGTTGATCACAGTTAGAAGCTCTGCAGAGCAGGCTAAGCCATAAACTATGGCTTACCAACCACCGTGGCTAGGACTGGACAGTAAGCTAAACTAAGTGGAAATCAGGGCTCAGTGTGGTGTGTGAACCCTAACTTGCATGCTAGACCTCTAGTCCTGAAGCTGAGGGAGCAGCCTTTTCCTTCTGATGGGGCCAGATCTGTTAATGCTAATCTTGTTGTCTTGCTGTGCTGTAGCATAGCCTTGTTAGCTCTATTGCACTGTTTTTCAAACTTGCTGGGGAATTCCGGGAGTTGGAGTCCACACATCTTAAAGTTGCTGAGGTTGAGAAACACTGGTCTGAGGTATCTTAGGTCACCCTCTGTTCCTGAGTGCTGCAGAGGATTAATGCTAGCATCACATCCCACTGAAATTAGAGAGCAGATTTAGCAAAATTCCTGATGCCTTTGTTCCATGGCTTGGGAACTGTATATTTAATGGAGACACAGCTGTTATTATAACTGCTCTTATAAAAAATATCCCTGGTCATGCCTAGGATTTCTGCGTAAATTTCCTTCTTGTGGATAAGGACTCTGAGATACCTTACAAGGTAGCTAAATTTTGTTTGATAGCCATCAAAATGCATTGCTGAGATCCTTAGGTATGCAGGTGGATTACGGTACATTTTAGGAGCTATCTTCTTGACTAAGTAGTTTGTTTAACTTGGGTTTGCTTTTTTGAAATTTGCTTAAAATTTGTGTTTTGGATTTAGGTATGTGAGTATTTGCAGTTTTGATCAGTGACTAAATTAAGGTCCACACGCTCCTGTACACTTTCTCTCTTTCCAGTGACGTTAGGATTGATTTTTAGGGCCTGGCCAATAGAGTTTTTATTTCTTTGTTTTTGGTAATGTTCAAGTAGTTTATGCATCTTTGAGTATGTTCTGTTACTCCCTCCCTGATTTGGTGACTTACATAACAGATTTTTTTTTTTAAAGTACAGACTGAGTTTTTATTTCTTGAAGAGGAAGGGTTTTGAAACCTCACAAATCTTTCTGGGAAAATAAAGTGCCTTGTAGGGAGGGAACACAATTCCTAGGATAAAGCAAAAGCCAGCAGTGGAACTAGAGATAACTTGGCCCAGGGATATTTTCTAGGCCAAAGAGCTGGAGGTAGTATAAGTAACAGAACTGCTCTATGATGTGATTTTGAGAATTTGTACAAATTGGACAAAATAAATAAATAAAATGTATGTGGGATACATTTATGGTTTTTCTAAATGTGAGAAGCTCACAACACGTTCCAAGGGAAAGAATCCAAGATGATAAAGGAACTGGTAGACATATTTTATTTATTCACTGGGCTATTTATATACAGCCTCTCCTCTAAACAAGCTCCAAAGAGGCTCACAAGATACAGTACAAACCCATCCTATTTTCAACATAATGCGTACCCAGACTGGTGCACAGACATCCTTCTGTATGGATGTGCTCCTGAAAGCCTCCACTCGCATGTAACAGAGTAGCAGCCGCGGGCTAATAAAACCAGCAAAATCAGTTGGAAGCAAATCTGAAAGCATTGCTACTAAGCAGAGAGAAAGAGCTGGGGTGGGACTTCTTAAAAACCGTTAAGAAGGGAACCACCGTGGCCTGCCAGGAGATGGGAAGAAGGTGGGTTGGCTTTACCTTTTTTCGCTTTCTGAACCTGTACATGAATTGAAACATAGATAGCTGCCATCATTTACCTCTTTTCTGATGCTTACGACACGTTTTGTAACTTGGAAAGTACACAGATTGGTGCGTACGTTAAGGAAAAGGCAGGGCCTTTCTGGTGTGGTCGGTGTTACATATGTCTGGAATATTGGCCATGATCTTGGCAAGAACTTGTGGAAGTCTCTGAGGGCCGCATTTAGCCACTAAACAGTTTTACCCTTTGCTCTACCTACATCATGTCACCATGATGACGTACCCTATGATACTAGTGCAACTGGCTGTAAAATATTGGAGTGCCCTTCCTAGACACCCACACTTTTTTTTTTCAGGGAAAACTTGCCTTTTCCCTCCAACAGTCAGCCTGAATATATTTCTCACAGAGGTTTGAGTTCCTCTTGTTTCCCTTTCAGTGCTTCTGTAAATCTTGATCTTCCCTCCTCCCTCCACAAATCTGCTGACACCTCCCTTTTGTCTCTGAGTGGTGTCATTTTGGCAGTAGGAGGGGCCACATACTGAGCTCGTTCTTAATTTTTGCAAAAGCAGTGTTCCAATACGCATTATCCTTGGGTGAACGAGAGCTAAGGATGAGCTTTCTATAAGCAGAGAAAAATGGGCATCCTGCAGTTAAATGCACTTTGGGGGAAAATAATTGTGAGGTGGGGAAGAGATTACCTTTAAGACATTTTGGGGAGGAAAAGATTACCTCCTTTTTAATGCCCTCCACTTGATCCAGGTTGAAGCGCAGTTAAGTGTACTTTGTGGAAAATGTGCAGTTAGCACGCGTGGTATTTCTGGACATCGCTCCTTGCTGGTGTTTTGTTGCTTTTCTGCTCATTCTGGAGTGCGAGACCTGCTGAAGCTACTCTGCACATCATGTCTTGAGTCCCCAAGTGCTTCCAAAATTTGGGATGGACAAATCAGTTTCAGGCTTGCAAGTGTTCACTCTTAAGTCCTTCCATCCCTTTTCTAGACCAGCCTCTTTAAAAAGAAAGCAAAGACAAAATGTTATTTTTAAATGTACACAGACCGTAACACAGACATCGTTACAGCACACAGCGCCCATGCATTTCTGTGCATAATTGTTAAGGTGAGAATTTGGGAAAGTTCTGGGCATTCTGTATACATTCAGGCAATGTGGGTGAGATCAAGGGGTTCTAAAAATGCAAACCTAAATTCTCCCTCACCTCTCTCTGAAATATCAGGCAGCCTGGCCCCTGTAGGATTCTCTGATTGTGGCAGTGCTGTTGTAGAATGTCTCTGAAACTTGAGAAAGATACGCATTTTTAAACGCCAAATTTGCATGCACTCGTGGCCATTTCCTCCAAAGCTCCAGACCAGTGTTTCTCAACCTTGGCAGCTTTAAGATGTGTGGACTTCAACTCCCAGAATTCTCATGCTGGCTGGGGAATTCTGGGAGTTGAAGTCCACACATCTTAAAGCTGCCAAGGTTGAGAAACACTGCTCCAGACAGTCACCTTTAAGAATTCATTGAGCTGAAAGCTGGTCAGCCTCCCCGCCCTCCCCCCCCCCACAATTTATGTTACGTTGGCTAACATGGCATACACAAAAAGTTCTTATTTTTAGTTCTAAGTTTTGCTATTTTTTGCTTCTGTGTGCAATGAAGAACTGCGAGCCTAAATGCCACTGTACGGCCTTGGCTGACGTTACACGGGGCGTATTGTCTCAGAAAGGAGAACCAAAGCATCAGTGGGAAAAGAACTTGTAAAACCAGCTTGAGTGAGTTTATTAGTCGTGGGTTTGCTGTCAGGCTCCTCTTTACTCAATGCGTTGGTTTCATTTTAAATTCGGGGTAAGGAATTATGGTTTGACGTGAGGAAAATCCGAAATAGATACAGCAGTTTTACTTTCAAAGAGAAAATGGTAAGCGAGCGGAGTGGGATGCATTCGTTGACCCTTCCCCTCCATTCTGAGATAGTTACTTCACTTAAGGTTTTAATAGAGCTAAATGTCTTTATCCAGCATTTCTTTTTGGTTAAATAAGTTACTCTTCATCGCATTTTGAACTGCTTTGCTTTATAAGACAATTGCATAAATAAATCTATTAATCTTAGCAATCTAGAGGCGCAAGGATTGGAATCAGATATGTAAAAATAAATCAGAAAAAAATATAATTGGCTTCCTAGTATTGGAATTTGTTTTCTCCTTCTGTTATTTAAATTGTTTTAAAATATTTACTAAATCAGTGCCCTACCGTTTTGTTATACACTTCTTGCACTATTCCAGTGAAGTGTTATGGTAGAACATCAGATCTGATCTGGGAAAATCTGGGTTCATCTCTCTGTTCAGTCCAGGAAGTTTGTTGGTTTCTAGTTTGCAAGATAGCCTACTTCACAGGGTTGTTGTGAAGATCATAGTGGGCAAAGAGAACCATTTATGCTGCTCCAAGCTCTTTGGGTTAGGTTCCGATGGAAATTGTGTACTTACATATAAATGGGCTTCAGTCCTAGAACTTGAAATCTCGTATTTCTAGTTAGCCTCAACTCAGGTTTGCCAGTCTTGAAAACACCCATCAGAAAATAAATAGCTTTTTGCCATCAATATGCAACACATACAGTAATTCATTTATGGAATCTGGAAGTGAATAATAGCCAACCATTTGAATAGTATTAAAAAGAAGGAGGATAGGACGGTTACAAACTGTGAACCATTCTGGCTCTGTAGAACCATCTTGCAAAATTTGGGGGTCTTTAACCCCCCCCCCCCAAAACTGGAGGCTTTTGTTCCCATCTTATGACTGGGAGTATTTCTATGTTGCCCTTCCCCCATTCAGTTGAAACAGGAGCAGGCACCCTGTTCATGACCAAGGGCTTTATATTAAGGTTCACAAAGAGCAGCGTTTCTCAACCTTGGTAGCTTTCAGATGTGTGGACTCCAATTCCCAGAATTCTCCAGCCAGCTGCTGGCTGGGGAATTCTGGGAGTTGGAGTCCACACATCTGAAAGCTGCCAAGATTGAGAAACACCGACAAAGACGATGGAAGCCATACGACACGTGACTAGGGCTGTAGCTAGGGCATGGATGTCACTTCAGGCTTTCCTTCATTTTTATAAAACTGCAATATGCTTCTTGTAGGGATGGTGGTACTGTTTCCATCTGTTTCTGTCTCAAAATGGTGGGAAACTATGCTGTCCCTTTTCAGAAATTATGGCTGGAGTGGGCTGTGAAGGCTGCAGAAAGGGGATTTGAGGACTGCATGCTCTAAAGACCCGATTTCTGGGCAAGGCACTCAAGGGAATCATGTCTATTCCATGAGGTAAGCTCATGGAATATAAATTGATGGTGGACTCATCAATTTCTATATCTATAAGAAAACACCACCATAGAATGACTCAGGGTGGAATCTGGATCTCTCCACTGAGATGAGGGAGAGAAAGCCTTCTGAGATTCCCACCACCAAGGGAATATCATCTTCAGGAATTCTGTTCTCGAGCCTTCTTGATGATGACCCCTCTCCTCTGGAACTGGGTCCTCTGGATATTTGGATGGCCACCTCTCTAATTACTATTTGAAGAGCCTTGAAGACCTGGCTCTTCAGATGGCAATTGGCGTTGAGATGGAAGGTACATAGAAGGTGTTGGTTCTTTTTGTTGGTTTGAATTCTACTCTGAATTTGTTTCCTTGTAAGCATCTCTTAGTCTCCAGACTGGACTGGCATACAAACTGGAGTGAGTAAAATATGTTAATGTTCTCTTTTGTAAGTCAACTATCCTGGATGAAGGTTGGAGACGATCATAACATTACTAGGATTGGACCACCATACAGGATCTTTAAACCTTGTTGCCTCTCCTTTCACGGGTAAGGAATAAGGATAATGATCAGAGTGTGCTTACTGATTGAAAGTGTGAGTTGTGCTTTGGAGCTTGTAGGAGTATGTTGTACTCCCAGATGACGACACATGTTTTAATTGATTGATTAATTGATTAATTAATGAAGTTTAGGGAAGGTTTAAGAAAAGAGCTTGAAAAAATGTCAGTATCCACATGGCATCTTGCAGCAGCTTTGGTATTTTAATGCAGTGTGTGTATATAGGAAGAGTTGAGTAAATCTTCCTGTTTTTAGCACATATCATTAAATGTGCAAAATGGGGACTTATCCTTTTTTCCTGTTGGGGGGAGGTGTGTGCTTGCCTGTGTTGCTGGTGCGGGTACAGCACTCACTCCTCACGGGGAAGATGCACGTGTCTCTATTTTGGAGATGAATGAGTGATGAATGCTAAAATAGGACATGCAACTCACTTACCCTTCCTGTATTTGCACATGTCAGGAACAATCTACGTCTGCTATCCAAAAATGCCACATTTTTGCTTGTTAAAAAGGAATCCTTGAGTGCCATGGACGAATCCAGGTAGAGGTGAGCCCATTAGCAAAAGTATCAGGTTGGAAAGGGCAGGCTGTTTCCAGTTTGCTTTCCTTGTCAAGTGCAACAGCAACATCCATGCTCTACTCCTCAGAGTTTTAGCCGCTTTCATCAAGCCCCCTCTCTGAACCTCCTTTTGGCCTTTAGCTCTGGAGCACTGCAGGGCCCTGTTATACAGAGTTCCTGTGATTACTTCCTGTAATTTATCCCTTCAGTCACATTTATCCCTTTTATTTTATTTTTTATTATTTTATTTTATTATTATATTATAAAAATAATATTATTATATTATTTCATCATTTATTTTATTTATTATTTTATCCCTTCAGTCGCATTAAAAATGATAGTTTGGTGAGGACTGTTGGAGGGGCTCCAGAGGCAGTCAAAGCTTTTGAGGGGACCCCTGCCCTCAATACTAGTGTGTGGCAATGCTTAAGTCAGGAATCCCCAAACTCTTCAGCTCATTGACCCCTTCATGAAGTTTCAGATTGTTCATCGACCCCCAAACATTTATTACATGAAAATAATTTAATAAATACCACACTACTACTACTACTACTAATAGTAATAATAATACAGAAAACTCAAGACCACTCTTGCTGGTAGCTGACCATCCAACCCTGGGTAACATCGTCTTGCTGCTAGCTCCCTCGCCTTCAGGACTAGGGACTGGCGTGGAGCTCTACAGAGACCCCAAAAGATGGATTAACCCCAATCGACCTTCTATCATTTATTGACCACTATTGATCCCCAGACATTTACTGACCCCCTTTTGACCCCCAGCTATTTCTTGACCCCAGCTATTTCTCAACCCCTTGAATAGTCCCATTGACCCTTAGGAGTCAATACTGACCACTTTGGGGAGCCCTAGCTTAAGTTCTGGTCTAGGACTGGGGAGACCTAGGTTCAAGTCTACCCCGAACCATGGAAAGCATGGAAGCCTGACCTTTCTCACAGGGAGATGTTGTGAAGATAAAATGAAGGGACATCCCCATGCTGCCTAGAATTCCTGAAAGAAAGGCAGCATATAAATCGAATGAATGAATGAAAACAAGGAAAGACAGGGTGTAAATGCAATAAATAACAGAAACATCAAAGGGGCTTTTGTTGCTGCCTGCTCCAATAAATGGTGCCTTCTTTTACAAGTACCCTTCCTGGGACTTTCAGGCATGTAGAAGGCATCCTGCGAAAGAGCAGCCTTGTGAAGTGAAAATAAGAGAGCGCTGTAATAATAGGGCCCATGTTGTGAGTTTAGCAGCTTTTTAGGCATTCTGTATCAATCTGCCTGAAAGGAGTGAGTGAGAGAGAAATTAATGAAATATACCTATTAAAGTCTCAAAACAAGACATTTAGCTTCCTCCTTATTTAACTGCTTCCTGTCCCAGTCAGTGCATATTAGTGAAACCATTTGTTTTAAGATTGTAGTATTTCTATTACCTTAGTCCCTGTATGATTTTACACACATACACATGTAGCTAGCTAGATAGATGGATAAGAGACGAACTGCATTCATTCAGAATCCAAAACACTTAACATAACACGTGCTAAATGGATTTCTGCAGATTTTAGCAGGTCCTGCAAGCTGGTCTTGGATTATAAACTTCAGACACTGCATCTAAGCATCACTTCCTCCTCTGCCTTCCTTAACGCTTCCCCTTTTTGGGTGTTTGACTGCCTTTGTGCTCTCAGCATAATAATCAGTGGTGAAGTATATATCCGTGATTAATGAGAAACAGTATTGTGGTGATGCTCACTCCAAGGACCACATTTTTGATATTCTGGATTCTTTAGATGCAGTGTTGGTTTGCTCATTTGTAGACTTTTATGGGTTGTCTGCAGCTTTTAGCCCCTTTTAGGGCCAGCTAGCTTGGGATACCCTTCTGTTTACATGTGAACTTCCCTGTCAATTAACATCTATTTTGAAATGCTAATCTGCATGATGTTGGATTAGCAGGATCCCAACATAATTTCAATGGGATTTTATTGTCGCATAAGGACCAGATTTGCTTGAAAGATGTATGTGTTGTAGGTTGGATAGCACAGCCAAGCTGAGAGAACTCCAGGGACTCCACACTCCATTCTGTCCCCTTATTTTGCTCCATCGGTAGATCCAGGTCTTCAGTAGTGAGCAAGCCTGTTGAGGACAAATGGGAAAATCAAAGGGTAGTGGAAGAGCACATGTACTGGGGGTGGAAAATCTCAGCTTCAATCACCTGCAGCCCAAGCTAAAGTAAAAGTGCAGGATCTTAAAAGGGCCTCTTCTTGCTGGCAGTTAATGTTAATAATTTTGGGCTAGGTTTTAACTTCCTCTTTCAGAAGGAACCATAGACTGAAGGTTGAGGGTTTGTATGCAGAAAGTCTCCAGTTCAGTCGTAGGTACCTCCAGTCTGAAAAATAAGGTGATGGGAAGGACTTTCTCCTGCTGTAACCAAGAGAGCTTCTGCCACACTGAGCGAGATGAGATAGAGTGAGTGAGTATAAGGCAGTTGCTTGTGTTCTGTTTGTACTTGGGGCACTTGGCTGTAGAATGAAAAAACCACAGTGTCTGTATTTTAAGTAAATATTGTATGGAGAAGGCTTTTTATAGGACCCTAAATATTTACTTCTTCCTATTTCGTGCCCATTCCTTTTCAGGAATAGCACAGTGAGGAAAGTCTCTGGAATTGGAGGCACGTTTGCTCTCCTGTTGTCAGATGCAAACTTGTTGGAGTTCACACTTGACCCTCTTGGGAGTCTGATTTGGGGATGGAGGGGCTATGCCATGTGTAGTCAAGCAGCCCCTGATGACTCCTCTTTCCAGCTAGGTAAAGAATTGATCTGAAGGAGCTTAAGTGCAGGATCTGGTTTGTTGGGCCTCAGCTCTTGGAGCATCCATTAGGTGCAGAGATATGCACGGTTTACGTATTTCAGTCCGAGCTGAAGAATACAAGACACAGGCTTGTTATAACACACTGTGCTTACCCTTAGCACTTAAACCCTAGGCTTCTGTCAAGCCTGGGGGTTGGGGAGCAGGCAGGGTTTAGGCTTTCTTTTCAGGAGTTCCAGGTTTCAGAGGTGCCCTTGGACTCATCTCATTGGTGAACTGGATTGTTGAACTCTTGTGATGATCTAGGATGCAAATGAGCATGTGTATAGTAATAATCCACCAGGATAGACATTGATGGCTATTAATTTTTGATTACGCCCATCTGCCAAGGAGTTTGGGGAAGCAAACATACCCCTTCCATTTTATTCTCTCAACCACCCAGTGCAGTAGTTTAGGCTCTTAAGTAAATGATTAGCTCAAGACCCACCAGCTCCGCTTGTGTCTAAAGATTTGAACCAGTGCTCAGTAGTCTGAGCTTAAGGCTTGGCTTCATTACCTGCTTTCGCCAATCGTATTTCTACCAATGCGCTCAAGGTGGGTTGCCATGTAGAACAACAATACAGTGTGAAAGGAAAAGGGATGGAGACCAGTAGCTGAATTCTCAGGTTGGTGCTCCTGACTAGAACTGTTGTACTTTTAAGAGCTTTTTATTGGCTAAAGGCTGGCCATTGGAGCAAATGCTGGAAAGTTGTTGAATTATATGAAGGGAATGAGTTCTGTGTGAGAAAGTAATATGGGGATTCTATTTCCTGTTCGTCCTTCCATGATTTCTGGAACTTTTTTTTTTTTTTTTGGCTCCTGTTGTAGTCCTGGCTTCACCAAGCCAATACCCTATTTTCTTCACTAGCAGCCTTTGCAAAGAATGTTGTGGTATTATATTGATTTCTCCTGGTATTATTATACTTTAACTCCCCAGCTCTCAGATCACACAACATACCAGATTCAGCACAAATGAAGTTGGGTAGTTTGTGTTCAATGTGTTATGGGAAATTAGCTGTCTCCTTACAGTCTTGCGTGAACCAGGCTACTGTATTAATGGTTTATTTATTTGGGTGTAGTATATTATGTGAACATCAGAACTGGGTTTTCTTAATCTGAGTTTTAAATTTAACATGTTTTGTGAGCCCAGCCAATGCGGTAGAATAACAATCAGAATTCTCAGGACAAGAATTCAGTCAGGATGAGTGAGTATTGTATAGACCCGTGTTTCTCAACCTTGGCAACTTTAAGATGAGTGGACTTCGACTCCCAGAATTCCCCAGCCTCCGTGCTGGCTGGGGAATTCTGGGAGTTGAAGCCCACTCATCTTAAAGTTGCCAAGGTTGAGAAACACTGTTGTAGACTATTGCAGACTAGAAGACTATTGTAATTTGCTCTACATGAAATTACCCTTGAAGATCATCCAAAGGCTTAAAGTGGTTCAGCATGCAGTGGCCCAGGTAATGGGCACCTAAAGATTTGCCCATGTAACACTTTTACTCCAGGAGGTACACTGGTTGCTGGTCAGTTTCCAGGTAAAATTCAAGGTCCTGGTTATCACTTTTAAAGCCCTGCATGGCTCAGGTCTTGGTTTGTCTAACTTGGAAATTTATCTGCCCAACTGGTAAGATCTGAGAGATGAGCCCCAAGGGTTCTGTCTCCAAAAGAATTCCATCTACAGTATAGGGAATTATCTCTCATAGCAGAGACTCCTCAGTAGTAGTGCCTGCATTTATAAGAACTATGTTCTTCATAATGAGTTTCTGTAAAGAAGTAAAAACATGGTTGTGGGAGGATGTTAGATTTTGCTGTCTCTCCCCGTTGATCAGTGCCATTATAATGTATATGGTTTATAACTGTTGTGTTGATTTTAATCCTCTGGGTTTTTTTTTTCTGCATATGCATATCTGAGCCATTGGGAGTAGTGTGGCATAGAAATGTTAATAGTAAAGAAATAATAAGTAATCAATCTCCACTAGTTAGCAGTTACATAACAACACAAGGATTCTGTGGAAGGCCCATCTAGACAAAGCATTCTGTTTTGGCTACTGTCAACCAAGCCACCTTTGAGAAGCCACAAACTGGACTTAAGGACAAAAGCTCTCCCATGTTTCTTGTCAGAAACTGGTTTGCAGAAGCTAGTTGTCTTTGATCCTACAGATTATAGAGTCATGACCAGTAGACTATATTGTCCCTTTTAATGACTTTTCAGTTGGTGGCCATCACTCTAAAACTGAGGGAGCAAATTCTGCAGCCTTTTGATGCATTACGTGAAGACATTTGTTCTTTTATCTACCCCAATTCTCTCATCACTCCATTTCATTGGAAGAACTCTGAATTCTAGTATTAGGAGAGATGGGAAGAAAATGTCTCCTGAGCCATGTTTTCCAAACTCTGCATCCTTTCACAAATCTCTGTTGTTACTCCCTTTGTGTAGTTTTATACACGTCCACCATGACTTTCCAGCATCTGGTATTTAGTAACCATCTGCCTTGGCTTCTTTTAACTGAATTCTTCTAGTTGACTCTGAAAGCTAGCTGAGCTTGTGGTCATGGCAGAATATAGCTAGATAATTCTAGACACTGGACATCATAGTAATAAGGAAGCCTTCTTTAGATGGTCACGCTTATTTACTTGTGCAGCACATGGCTAATTTGGAGATAAGCACCATTTTCTTGGTAGGAAAGTATTTTTGTATAAAACATCATTTTTAAAAATGCACATCTGTGCATGTGTGTGTGGTCTGCCAGCCCAACCCTTAATTCTGAAATTGTTTTTAAAAGAAGAAATAAGGAATGCTGGGCATCATGTTCAGCATACCAGTGCTGATCTAAACACTGACACTGATGGTGGATTCATCTGCCATGTCTTTGTCGCCTGCTGCTCTTTGATAATCAGTGAGCATCTTGGATGAAGGGCCTTGAACTTCAGCTCTGATACCCAGCCCTGTCTGCCCCAGCTTGTCAATGAAGCATAGAACATGGCAAGATACTGTACTTTCTGGCAGCAAATCCCATGAAAAAATCATGCATTTTTTTTCCTTTTTGATCTGTCCTGCATCTTCTGCTAGCAATTCATTCATTCATTCATTCATTCATTCATTCATTCATTCAACTTGTCCCCACCCATCTCCCCCCAATGGGGGACCCTGGGCGGCTCACAACATATTAAAACAATAAATAAATATACGATTAAAATCTATAACAATACACGTTTACAGAAATAAAAGGAAAAAAATTTTTTTTAATTAAAATTAATTTAATTTTCTTGGGTGATCCTGATTTCTAGCATGAAGAGAGAAGGGAAGGAGAAAATAGTTTGTGTTTGCTCTTGAAGGAAACATTCCCTGCCCTTAATATTTGTCATCAGAGATAAAAATTCCTAGCAAATTAAAAAATGAGTGGCGGGGACAGTGATACTAATTCTGAGTTTTGGGTCTTTTAAAAAAGTGCTCTTTTAGAGAGGCCAATATAAGAAAGAGGAAGTGAACGCTGTGCAAGGGTGTTTTTTAGATGACAACATTTTAATGATTTATCACAATTCACTGGTGTGGCACCCAACAGGAACATGAAGAGCTGTTTTCACAGAAAATCTTTCTTCTCCTGTGAAAAAGCACTACTCCTGATTTAGACAAGGAGGGAGGAAGATGGACAATTTAACTGCGTTATAGGCTCTAGTACCAAAAACTGTATTCTGTTTAGTTATGCTGCAAGGGCAGAACTTTCTAACCTTTGGGGCCCAATTGATGCCTTTGGAAGTTTGATGAAATTGAAATGGAAATCAAGTTCCTAGTTTGCAAGAATGGATTTGTCAAGATTTGAATTAATCACTTTTTTCAACAAATGGTCAAGGAGGAATTTCAAGCAGTATGGTCAATGTTTTTGTTCTAACATAATTTCCTTCCTTCCTTCCTTCCTTCCTTCCTTCCTTCCTTCCTTCCTTCCTTCCTTCCTTCCTTCCTTCCTTCCTTCCTTCCTTCCTTCCTTCCTTCCTTCCTTCCTTCCTTCCTTCCTTCCTTCCTTCCTTCCTTCCTTCCTCTGTGCTTATTAATTTAATTTTTGTATTTAAAAGTATTTGTAACCTGTCCCACTCCTGAAAGACAGCACAGTTTTGTGGTTGCAGTAATCCTTAACACTGTTGTACTTTTGTTGGTTAGTTTAGCATTACACAATAATTTTTTAAAGTTGTGGGGATTCTCACAAAATAGCTATCATGGCAGGCATGAAAGATCATGAAAGATCATTTACCACAAGACAAGCTAGTCAAAATACTCCCTGTCATTCCATTTTTCTGGGCAGGTGTCTGCATCTCCAAACCTGGGGCTGGTTTTAAAAAAGAATCAGGACAAGGAGCCTGATGGCACCAAAGGAGACCTCTGTGGGCATAGTGCTATCAGAGACCAGAATTAGTGACCCCCCCCCCCCTCCCATGTAGAGCACTGGAGTGAAACTGAGTTTGCATTGCTACAGAAAGATGGTGCAATAAGTCTAGGACGGTACCTTCGAGTTAGTATATGGTTGAATTTCATTGGGGTGGTGGCTTACTGTGAAACTTGGTTGTGGCAGAAAGAGACAAAATGCATGGAAGAAAAGGCTATCAGTGGTTAATCATTGTCATAACCAAAGGGTGCCATGGGACATAGGTATCTAAATCCCAGTAGCTGGGGAACATGATTGGGCGGGCTCAGTCGCTTTGGGTGGGCTTTGCAGAAGCCGCTGGTTGACTTTGTGGCAACAGAATGGACGTCTTGAATAGATTTTTTAAACTGACTCCATATAATTCCTCTCATATTCTTATACTTCTCTTTGGTGACTCTTCAAATCAGTTCTAAGAATTGCCATCCAGAAAAATGACCAGAAGGCACTACAGACTTCAGGTGGGAGCTTACCTTTTCAGATTTTTTTAATCCCGCCTTTATTATTTTTATCAATAACTCAAGGTGGCGAACATACTAATACTCCTTCCTCCTCCTATTTTCCCCACAAGAACAGCCCTGTGAGGTGAGTTGGGCTGAGAGAGAGGGACTGGCCCAAAGTCACCCAACCCACTTTCATGGGACTAGAACTCACTGTCTCCTGGTTTCTAGCCTGGTGCCTTAACCACTAGACCAAACTGGCATTACTAAATTTTTTTTTTATTATATATATATATATATATATATATATATATATATATGTGTGTGTGTGTGTGTGTGTGTGTGTGTAAGAAAATTAAATCCCCTATAGAGAAAACTACTCCTTCTCCCAAATATTACGTTGTCTCTCTCACTGAAGAGTTTAAACTAGATGTGTGCCCAGCTGCCTTCCAATTTTGACATTCTATTTTAGTGCTTCATGTGCTTATCATTTTAACATGGAGGCACATCTGGTTGTGTAGATTTCTACTTCACATTCCAAAGTTGATTCAGTGCAGACACTGCGTTACCGCAATTGATGAAGACGTATTCTGGTGGGTTCCTGGAAAAGGTAGTTTTTGAGCTGAGTCGCTTTTCTGAAAAGGGATGGGAGAATTTCCAGGGCTAGTAATTACTCAGGAGTTGCAAAGATCTATATCAGCTTTCTCCAATCTGGCACCCTCTAGAGCAGGGTTCCTCAACCGTGGCAACTTTAAGACGGGTGGATTTCAACTCCCAGAATCCCCCAGCCAGCAAGGCTGGCTAGGGAATTCTGGGAGTTGAAGTCCACCCAACTTAAAGTTGCCATGGTTGAGGAACCCTGCTCTAGATATGCTGGGGTTGGACTTGCAATCTCTACATATCTGGAGGGAATCAGATCAGGAAAAACTAGCCAGTAATATTTCAGCAAGTTGACTTTTTAAAAAAGGATTTAACTGAAAATCAGGAGTCTGGTAGCACCTTTTCAGACCAAAACATTTTATTAAAAGGCATCAGCTTTCATAAGCTACAGCTCATTTCATCAGAGGCATCATATGAAAGCTGATGCCTTAAATAAATATCGTTATTAATTAATAATACTAACCTTTTGTATTAGTAAAATTTGTCAGTCTGAAAAAGGCACTACCAGACACCTGATTTTGGGCTACCGTAGACCAACATGGCTGTCCTCCTACAATGTAATTTAACTGGTAATCAGTGGTCCACGTGAGTACTTTCCCCCCTTCTTTTCTTAACTGGAAAGTATTGGTGACATAACGCATCACGATCTGCTTAGCTTTTAGCAAGATTAGCAGTTTCCATCCTTGAGAAATTATCTCCAAACTAAGGACCTTCCTCCCATGCTTTCAGCGCCCATTTTTTGCAATAAGGTTGCTCCCTCTAGTGGTTAATGGAGGAGTAGGGAAGAAAAAAGCAAAAAAGGTAACTGTTGACAGATTATGTCATGACCTTCATGGGTGATGTTATGACCTCATTGTCTGGTGCATTGCTTACTTTGGCTGTAGCTTCAAGGGATTCAAGCTGTATAGAGGATGTCACACCTTCAGATCCTCAAACAAACAAAACTGAATGCATCGCCTTGGCTCAGATCGCTTCACCACAGTAGGTTATCCTGTCGTAGCCTAAGAACTTTTAATGTTGGGAAGTATTCAAAGATACAGACCTCTGCAGGTTGCAAATGAAACTTGTGTATTATAGGATGAAGTGCTGGGAATAAATCCAAATGCACATTTGCATTGAAATCAGTTTGTATATCATCATCGTTGTTGTTGTTGTTGTTATTACTGCTACTACTGCTGTATTATTGTCCATAATGTATATATTCATTTTTCTAGGGTTGCTTTTCACATTGTTTCTATAAATGACTGCAAGCAAGTATCGGCTGACTCATTTTTTTGAGCTCATCTGTTTTTCAGCTGAATCTAGCATTTGGGTAACCTGATTTGACCTATATTAAGGAAGTTCAGGGCTGATCAGAAAATGCCTCTGGTACTTTGTTGGATTATAAAGGGAGTTTGGGGCACTTTCTTCCAAACTGCAGAAATGTAGATCACTTTTCTTAGCTGCAGGATTTTGATTTTTAGCATTCTTGGCATCAGGTATGTTGAGGGAGGGAGGGAGGGAGGGAGGGAGGGAGGGAGGGAGAGAGAGAGAGAGAGAGAGAGAAAGAAAGAAAGAAAGAAAGAAAGAAAGAAAGAAAGAAAGAAAGAAAGAAAGAAAGAAAGAAAGAAAGAAAGAAAGAAAGAAAGAAAGAAAAAGGCAGGATAAAAATCTAATGATAATGAGAATAATCTGAGACCATGCTTACAACCAGAATCTCTTCCTTCTTAAATTTTGCACTCCCCGTTTCCTTTCTTGCATTAAATGGGTGGGAATTGCTACTACTTTCCCAAAGTGACATTGATCTTCCACCAATAGGAGCTGTTTACTTGTCAGAATTCACATAGGGCTGGTGATGTAGCTTTACTCTGCTGAAACTCAGTCATACGTTCAGTGACTAGCTAATAGCTGGAGATAAGTTGTTTCATTGCAAACAAGAATGAAGTTTTATATATGCAGAAGATCTGCCTACAGCAGAGCACAAAAATCAGGCTGTATGTATGTATGTATGTATGTATGTATGTATATTGTTGCAAGTTAACAGATTTTTAGCCACTCTTTTCCAAGTCCTCAGCAAAGCTAATTCCCACCTCACCAGCCATAGCCCTGGTATTACATTGGTCTTCTTAAATTTGTCTTCCTCAAATCTAGGGTGGTATTAGATAGCTCCATCAAAAGGACTATTGGGCCCACCTTGAGAAACCTGCAGAATGACAGCGTGCCACCTGTCAGCACTCAGCACCGGAATTAAGTAATGGCAAGTTTTCATTTTCATAGATAGATAGATAACCAGTCAATTTTGGCATTTATAGGTAGTTTTGCATGCTTTGAAAAGATGTGCTTGGGAATTGTGAGAGCACACCAAAGCACATGTATCCTTTCAGAAATATTTCTTTACCTAAACAGAGAAACAGAATGACCACGGGCGGGCAAAAAAGCAGTGGGAGCAGGAGCAACTTCTGACTTCCTGCCAGCTTCCCCACTAACTTTGCGAGTGGGAAGCAGGCAGGGAGTGTCGGAAATCACTCCTCTTCCTCCTTGGCTGACCCATGGAACTGCCTGCCACTTTGCTGGGGGGGGTGGGACAATGGGAGCTGCGGACCGTGAGGAAAACTGCACCCCTGTTCCCCATACTGGCATGTCCCCAAGAGCCCCCTCCAGGGAGGAAGAGGGCTCACCTGTCGACTGCCAGTGCCCCCCAGCCAGCCCTACCTCGCGGCAGGCATCTGAGTCGCTCCCTCGTCCTTCCCTCAAGTTAAGAGATTTCAAATTTCAGCCTTGGTTCCAAAGCAGCCAATCACGGCTCGCCTGTCGGGCCTTGCCTCCCAATAATTGGGTGCAGGGGCCAGAGGGAGGCAGGAAAGGGGGCAGGGATATTCGGTGGCTCTGTGCTTAGCACATTTTTCTTGCTTGGCCTAGTTTGAGTCTGAGGGGCAATTTTATGGTCAAGCCAACTGGCTTGCTTGTGGAAGGGAGTTAGCCATGGCAAGGGGACATAGAAATGGATTCTCCTAATAAAAATGAATAAAATGTGAATAAAATGCAGAGCCTGTATACCTCACTGACATCTGTTGATGAACCTTGTAAGCCATTAGAGACTTTTAGATCTGGAGCCATTGGCCACGCTGAATTTTGCTTGATAGAGTAAGACCTGTTATCTTTAATATTTTATAGAGATGCATCTTGGCCATTCTTCTTGTGAGTCATCCTCCACAGGAAACCAAGGGCTTTGGGGTTGTTTAACCCCTTTGTTACATTTAAGGTAGACACTAAATCTTGCAAATGAAGAACTTGATGCACTGTGCTAGGCCGGAAATTCCTCCCTAGTTTTGGCTGCCATGAGCCCGTAAGTGGCATAAAGATTCAGATTCATCATTGAACCACAGGGCTCTTAGATTTAAACTGCTATTTAGGACATTCTCTGACTAATGGACCATTGGAGTTATGCAGTTAACCCTGACCTGGAGCTAATTGGTCAGACTGATGAATTACTACCCTGCCAGTAGTAATGGAGTTACAGGCAAGATCTAGCTCATATTGGAAGCATTAATAGGGAGAATTGGCACTCTATACCTGAAGGGGGTCTAGTATCCAAAATAACATAAAGGACTTGGATGGAAAAGAAAAAGAAAAGATCATTGTAGTAAGTCTGTAAATACTAACTGCAAGTGAAGTTCATGCAATTCATGTATTGTCAAAGTGATGAATGGGACACGTGCAAGAGAGGTGTTTATGGTTGAGGTATGTGTATGATCAGAACAGGAAGGGATGGCCCTCTTCAAGGACCTAAAGGGATGTCACAGAGAAGAACCTGAAGACCTATTTTCAGGTGTCCCAGACTGTAGGATACAATGGTGCCCCAAGAGTATTGTGTCCCAACTAAATGGACTGATTCTATTATTGCCTCACATGTTTAAGCTGGTTACTGAATTAATGTTTCAGATTTAAACCATTTTGAGTGCCCTGACTGAGTTTGGAACATCTATTTTGCATTTTCAGATGGGCTGTTCAGCTTATTTGGGAAGGGTTTCAAGCTTGGATTTGAAATAGAGCAGTTCTGAACACACTTTGACTGGGGCAGCCTGTTTGGGCAAAACAGCTGTTTCAAAGTCAAAGTGAGGTGGGGGGTTGAATTAATCTATTTGCTAGGTTTACACAATATACGGAACCATAAAGAAACTAAAATCAAAGCCTTAAATTGGCTGAGAGGGCTTTACAGCAGCTGCTAGGTTTGTATCTGAGTTGGTTACGCTCATGGCAGAAGTAATAACCGCCAAAACACAGTCTCCTGTGCTCTTACGTAAGTTCTGATGTTTTAGGATTTCCGCAAGGCACGTTAATTTGCAATGGAATTGGGGTAGCTCTGCTTACCATGTGGGGCCATTATTATTGCTTCTCAACAGTGAGAACATTGCTTTTCTTGACCCATTGCATGCATTGCCTGGCTGGCTGGGGAATTCTGGGAGTTGAAGTGCACTCATCCTAAAGTTGCTAAGATTGAGAAACACTGATCTAAGCAGCTTAAAATCCTCCAAAGCAACTTTGTGAAGTAGGACATGAGAGGTATGCTCGATTTGCCTTCTTGAGTAAGGAGCAGAGTGTTTTATTTATCTCAAAGGAAGAGTCATTTCTCCCCCTAAAATTTACCTTTAAAATTGGATTCACTGCGAATCTGGTAATGGAGGCAGAGAAAATGTTTCTTCCCTTTGCTGGGTCATTGTCTTTTTGAGTAATTGTGATAATAAATGCAAGCATTTTATCAAAAGGCACATGTTATTCTAGGTAGTATTGAATGTATCCTGCTTTCAATAGCATCTCAAGGTTTCGAAACTCCAGTCCTACTTTTGCTGCACTTGATTTAACTTTTTTTTTTTTTAAATTAAGCATAGCAACTAATGCCTTCGTTTCGCTAAATTGGCATTAAATGAATATCGCCTTCAGAGATGATTGTGCCCTTTTAGCAAGGCTCTGAAAGAATCTTGGTGGCTGCTTCTGTTTTCTTTTCCCTGGCTTTTAATTGATTGCCCCACTCTCCGTTAATGCAACCAAATGTGAGAGGTTTCAGTGACAGAAGGTGAATTTAAATGTATTGGATGTATGGCTTTTATCATCACTTTTGGCAGAGCTTGGTAGTTTTCTTCTGCAACTATTGTCCTTGGAGGTCACAAAAAAAATACGCTTTGATGTTTTCAATCTGGTTTGCACAATACGTCTGTCTCACCTAAAAGGCAGTATCTCAAAAATTGAATATCGGAAAGGGCTGCCCACGGAACACAGGTGTGATGTGCAAAGTCTTCTATTGCTTAAGTAGCTAGTGACCTTGGAGTAAATTATTTTAAAATAGGGAAACTGATTGGCATTTTGGTAGACTTAGATAAGAGTTGCCTACTTGGCTGAATTAATTTTAATATTTTATGAGTTTGAATTGGGAACCAAACAGAAATGGTTGTTTATGGGAATGGGGACAAAGAAATAGTTTTTCTTCAGATTTATTGGTACATCATAGTTTTCTTCTGTATGAATGTACTAGTCCAGACTTCCATAATCGGGGATTCCCAGAGTGCTCTCTACCACCCTAAGCTTACTGGGTTTTTTTCTTGGACAAATGGACACACTTTCAAGCAAAGGCATGGATTGCATCTAGAGATAGCTAAAATGTTTCAAATGGGAATGATTTTCAGCTCAAAACACTCAGTTTTGAGTTTGAAATCAGTTATTCCAACCAACCGTTTCAGAGCTCAGAACAGTTCCAAATGCTTAGGACAGCCTACATCAAATGTGAAACCCCATTTTCAACTCCAGGTGGAAGATTTAAGTCCTGAAATGTTTTGGATTTTAAACATTTTGTACATCCCTAGTTATCTCAACATACCATTTTTTTTTTTAACTTTCTAAGAAGGTCCTGACCCTAGAGTAGGCACTGATGGCCAAGAAACATTTTCCAAAGTAAAGATGATGCTAGATGGCTCCACTTTGTATGGCCCTATGTCACCTTCTCATTCATGATTATTTTTAATTAAAATAATCAAAACACTTTAACTTTAAACAATTTAACAAACAAAATCTTGGGCATGAACCTTAAATTCATGAATCAGCTCCAAAGGCTGTAGATTCACATTTATTTATGTATTTATTATTTGTTAGAGTTCTATCCCCTTTTTTAGTCAGAAGCTCAAAATGGTGTATACAAAGCACTCTTCATTTTTCCTCACAACAATAAACTGTGAGGTAGATTAAGCTGGGAAAGTGTGACTATCCCAAAATTACCCAGAGCCTAAGAGCAGGCTAGAATCTGGGTTTCCCTGGAGACAGACCAACACCGTAACCCAGTATTTCTCAACCTTGGCAGTTTGAAGATGTATGGACTTCAAGCTGGCTGGGGAATTCTGGGAGTTGAAGTCCATACATCTTCAAACTGCCAAGGCTGAGAAATACTGCCTTAACCACTGTGCCTTGCCCTGCTTACATCTTTCTGACTTTTTCTCATCTCTTCTGTTTATGTCACCTCTCTACTTCTCAAGTGTAAGTCATGGCAAAACATGCTGTTTGATCAGTTTATAGGCTACTTCGTCTTGTTTCGGAAGGCTACAGTGTATATGGACTTAAAAATAATTAATGCAAATGATCACAACTAATCACTTGAATTAGTCCAATAAGTCAGGCTAATTGACTGTCTTCAACTCAAGCTAATCAGGTACCTCAAATTGGACAAATAATTCATATTGAGACAATGATGGCAACTCAGAAATAAGTGCTATGGGTTTCAGCAGAGTGTCTAGGGCAGTGTTTCTCAACCTTGGCCACTTTAAGCTGGGTGGACTTCAACTCCCAAAATTCCCTAGCCAGCCTTGCTGGCTGGGGAATTCTGGGAGTTGAAGTCCACCCAGCTTAAAGTGGCCAAGGTTGAGAAACACTGGGGCTGCATTTTGACCATATTATAGGGCTGTGGGAAGCACTGGGAAGAGCCCTCTTCTGAACCCTCCTCTCGAAGCATCAAGACAAAGGTGTCTGTCAAATGCTCAGCGTTCCCCAGTCTTTGATGCATGCACAGAAGACACTTCTGCTGGGATTTCTTTGCAGTCCGGTTAATTTATGTCTTTTTTTTTCCTGGCAGCAAAATGGACATAAAATTTCCAGGCATCCAAGATTTCCAGACAGTGAGCAAAGCTAGAGTTGCATTGTACCTAAAGACTTTTTGTGGTTTTGGCCTTTTTTTTTTTAATTCTGTGGAATGTATTCCTCTGCCCTCTATTTCAAATCGACTTTGCTGTTGCAAAGTGGTGGTTGTTGTTTTTTAATCCATTTTACAAAGCGATTCGTAATTTTATAGTCCTATTTTGTTTGTATCTTGTGTGGCCTAGCAGCATTCTGTCACCAGGGCAACTTTGGCTAAGCAGGGCTAGCCCTGGAAATTACTTGGGTGGGGAGACAGTTTGAAAAGTCCAGGGACGTAAGGCTAATCTGGGAAATTAAAAAAAAAAAAAAAATCCTGGAAAAAGCCAGTGGCAAACCACTTCTGTATCTTGCCACAAATGTACGGACCTATCCAGCTAATCATCAGGTGCTGAGCTCAACTCTTTTTAAATATGTTTTTAGATATGTCATGAACAATCGGCACCCCAAATCACTTTTTGTACCCTCTTAAGCCTTCTGCAGCTATGAATACCAAAGTTGCTAGCTATTTATTTATTTATTTATTTATGTATTTATTTATAAAATTAAGATGTTCCAAGATCAAATTCAGAGGGAGATGTTGTCTAAGCTAGTCCTTATCTGGGGTACCATTTGCTCTTGAGTTTGTCAGATATTTTTCCTGGGCTGAGTGTGTCTCAGATAAGACATTTTGTGGCTCCTATCATGAAGAATCTATGCAGAGAGTATTATGCCAGCGATTAAAAACAAAAACAAAAAACCCCATCCAAATCTTCCTGTCAAAATTGAGTCCCACCCATAAATTACAGTGGTACCTCGGGTCACGAACGCTTCTGTTCACGACCAATTCGGGTCACGAACAGCTCCGTTTGCAAAATTTTGCCTCCGTTCGCGAGGTACCACTGTATGTGTGATGAACTTCTACCCAGTTTGCAGCCTTCATCCTACCCCAAAGGTAAAGTAAACTCTTTAATTTCAAAATGTAGGATGTGAAATAAGCCAACTCTTGGGATCAAGGCTGTGTCTTGTGTTTGTTTCTGGGTAAGGTGTTTAATTTGAGCTCCAGCTCTTGTTCCCATTTTCAAATACTATTTTTGTTTGAAATGCATTTCTCTGATGGGCATGTGTTTTTGTTATGTTACAGGTTGAATTAAGCCCTGGGCAAAATCATTTTAAAAAAAGAAGCACAAACACCATTAGAGCCACTGAAGATCAATTTTGTTGTAAGTATTCCCCATTCTCCTACCATTAGGTGGAGCAGGTGTGTGTGTTGGGTGTGTGTGCGTGTGTGTGTATACACACAAGCACACCCTACTTGTCTTAAAGTTGGAAATCAGGATTCTTGTTCTGTAGAGATGTTCGTTGAAACATGTTTAATCTCTTCAGTGAATTTTACCAATTTTATCAGCATTTTTCTCCTTCCTCTTAGTTACATCCAAAGGATGGCGTACTGTCCCTTTGGATAACGAGGGACTCTGAATCTAATCTTCACGTCCACATAGGCCCAGTATTTTAAACTTTTTTTGAGATTTTGGGAAGAGAGGTTTATTTTAATGCAGAATAAATGCATTAGAACCTGCAGAAGCTTAATTAGCTAATGTTACTTCTTTCATCAGAAAACCTGTTACGGCACTAAAAACCGGCAATTTTCTGACTAATATTGGCAGTACTACCTTGGACATTGGGACCTAGAAAAACAGGTTTGGAGGACCAGAAGTGGCCCATAAGACATGAATTGCCACCCACTGCTCTAGTTGGTGCTGAGTTATTCTCAGTTTGCATTTCAGATAACCCCCATTCAGTCTAGCTGGGACGAAAAAACAAACAATGCAAGATCCCCTATTTTTAAAAAACATGAAGTTCAGTTTTGCTCAGTTCAGTCTTCAGCTGAAAAAGAGACATAGCATTTCCTTGATAAGTGGGACACAAAAAGAAATAGAAAAATTGGACAGTTCTTATATGAGCAAAGTTATGCTTTTCAGGCATGCGCACATTTCCCTCCTACCCTGGTCTGTTTTTATAGTAAGGAGGTAGTGATTGTATTTACCTCTTTGCTGTTGTCAAACAAGAATTAAAAGAAAAGCTGCAAGGGCTGATGAGAAAGTTGGCAGATCTCTATATAGCAAGGAGACACTTTCAGTACAGTTATAACAACAGAAGGAGGAGAGGTTGGCCAAAGTGAATGTTCATGATTGCATCTGAAATATTGGAAAGTGCAGGATTCAAGGAACAGAACAGTTGATGTGCTGCAGGCAAATCATACCTCTTTCATCTCCTCCAACACCTGGCTGTTCCCCATTTGTCATGCACAGGATAATGAGGAAAGGTGCAACATCTGGAACAGGCATCATATATAATCCTCCAACCAGTATTGATCTGTCCTCCTCATTCCAGTAGAAATTGCTGGGGACCCTCTAGTTCCAGGGTGCACGTGCTATGGAGGGTTGGAGGTGGTGCTTCTCTGTGGCAGCATCTATATTATGGAATATCCTCTTCTTAAAATTTAGGCTATAATATTAGCTACTATATCAGCCTTCCAGAAAGTTATTGAAAACCTGAGAGCCTGTCGTGAGTGACGAGATGCCAAGACTGATTGATGTTTACTTTTTATGCCTTTATGGGTTTAGTTTTAGTCTTGCCGTGGGTGTTTTAGATAGTTCGCTCTTGTTTGTTTGATGCTCTCAATCACTGTAAGCTGCTGAGAATGAATACGGTATAAAGGGAGGCTAGGTTGAGAGACCGATGGAAGGAATTCTGCCTTCAGATATCCAAAGGTCAAATCATCTCTTTCCAGATTTAGCATATAAACTGGACCTTAGTTACCAATAACTTTCATATTCCCTAAATTGCTTTTACTCATATTGTCATTATCACCAACACCATTATCTTCATCAAAAGCCATTAAAAAAATGTGGGTTTTGCAAAACAGTACATTTAGAAATGCATCTATAATGTGGATAAAAAAAAAATTAATGCAGTATAGGACTGGATAGTCTGACATGCAAATAATGTCAAAAATCAGAAATGGATTGATTTACACTCCCTTACTTGGTCAAAGATGATTTGGTGGTTGAATTAAGCTCTTTATCATAGCTTGATCCAGCTGAACGTGGTGGTATAGATCCAGGGGTATGTAACTTGGTGCCTGTGATTGCCAGTGTTCCCAGGACATCTCCTGTGCACTCTGCCAGACTTTTGTTCCTATCAGCCTTTTAAAATTTAGCACTGTATTTTATAAATGGTTGGTGATGGCCCTGGTGCTTTGTTAAGAAGAGAGTCTACCTGCCCAGAAAAAATGGCAAGAAGCTGAGATGATGGGCTTGCGGGAGCAGGGTGCTGTGCCACCAGTCTGCCTTCTGATAAAAAGGAAGTAAGTGTCGGCCATTGTCATCCACACTCTGATGCCCTTCAAGTGCGGTGGACTATAGCCTCTTATAATACAAGCAGTGTGATGGGAAATTAGGGGACTCGTAGGGGCACGAGGCTGGAGAAGTGCTTCTGCCCCATAGCCTGGTCTTTGCAAGCTGCCTGCAGTTTGTTAAAAGCAAGCAAACTTGTCCCAAACTCTTGCATTCTTTTTGTAGAAAGGATGGATTCAGAGATTTCTCCACGGAGCTGCTATCAGTGACACATCCTAGTATACAGACTGGCAGTTGCTCAGAGAAATGATTAGAAGCCATCGTTCCAAGAACAAAGGAAGTTGCCTTTAAATCAAGGTTAGATGATTTGCCTATCTATCCTGCCATTGTGCCTGCCCACCCTCTTTCCCAGCTTCAGGGCGTTTCAAACAGATGTCTTTCACATCATTCATCAGATGCCCTGAATTATACCTGTGACATCTGCATGCAAGCCTTACAGTTAGTACTACATGTGTTTATTACTGTTTCTGCTGCTGAGGGCCAGAGGTGATGTAGCAGTGTGGCTGTGATGTCTGCAGATGGGACGGAGGCAGAATTTTTGGTGTCCCCCCCCCCCTTTGTTTGGGGTGCTTTTTTTTTTTTACTCACCTATTTCATGGCTGTTAAAAGGGAGACATGTACTGCTGTAATTGATTTTGGAAGCTGTGTGCAGCATTACTCCATAACGTGCCACTAAAGTGTAACCCATCTCCACTTGCAGAGGTATTCTGCCTCTTTGCAACTGCCCCAGCTGATTGCTGCTAGTTGGGTGGACTCTACAGATCTGGAAGGACTGATGGTTGGTTTTGATGTATAGCAGTGTCACATTTTCAGTCTGTATTTTACAGGATTTACTTACAGTATAAACCTATTTAGACACCATTAGTGTTTTGGGGTTTTTTAAGCTTTCTTCCCTTAAAGAAAAAAACCCTCCTAGTCTATACAGGGACGATATTCAGCATAGTACAAATACTTTGCTGCAGAAGATGGCAGGTTTAAATGCCAGCAGCCCCCGAAAGTTTTGGAAACACTGCAGCCTGAAATGGCTGCTAAGTGCATCAAGAATTTACTTCAAGAGAAGTCATCCTCCTTTGTTTCCTAAAAGCATGACTTGCTGAATTATGCCAACAGTGGTTCTAGAAGGCTGGCATCATAAGAGTTGATGAGAAGTTTTCTGAGTCTTACTGTTGTTGAAGATCTTCCATGCAATTTCCTATCCTCCCCCTCCCTGCTTTCCTTCATGCAAGCCCCAGAGAACATCAGCTTCTTCCTCTCTTGGCTGAGATTTCTAATGTTAAGCAGACAAACAAATTTTCTTTCACTAATAAATGCAAGTACCTAACCTTATTAAGTCTCCCAGCTTGCAGCTGCTGCAAGAGGAAAAATTGAGTTAATTTTGTTAAATCAAATGCAATATGTTGTTATGGTGACCATTTGCAGATTGGGGTCATCTTGGCTACACATACTTTCTGGAGTACATCTGCTGCTGTGTTTATTGGTTTAGTGTGCTTTTATTTTAAATAATAATATCAACTAGTAACAGTAACAATGGAACTCCAAGATGTCTACTTAAATTGCAGCCAAGAAACTTGATACTGTACATGCATATCCAGGAACATCACCCATTGGTTTCAGTAGGATGATTCCTGTCTAAGGTATAGACTCTAAAGTACGAATACAACTAGCATGAACATCTTTTAAAAATGTGAACAACTGGAAGAGATCTGAACAGCAGCTATTCTGCTGAAGTTCAGGAAGGTTGCTCTCTACCATTCCAGAAAAAAAAGTCCCCTCCCCAGAACTGCTATTTGCATCCAGGGGGAGAAAAAAACTTAATTAAAGCCAATTGAGATGTTTTTTTCTTTCTTTCTGAGATTAATAGTCGTTTCAAGCAAGAAAGGTGATTTTAATGACAGTGGAGAATTCTAATATAAAATACTGCTTCCAGGAGATGATCTGTGAAAGAGCTGCAGCAATGGAGTTTGGTTTCTTCCCCATACCCTTGTAGTCTACACAATCCTCAGATCTCCTCTTGACTGCTGCTTTCTTATCTTTTTTTAATGCTTACAACTAATGTCCATTAAATGTCCATGATGAGGATCTCTTATGTCCTTTTGAAAATTTAAAAGGAATTTTGCAGAGGGGCTAACCATATGCCTTTATTTTGCTCAAAGACTGAAACAAGAATAAAAACCAAACCAAACCAAAATGATCAAACAATAGCACCATATAGAAAACATCAATTTTGATGGGTTTCTTTAAATAACACATATTATTATTAATACTAAGCTAAAAGGACCTAGAACCTGAATGAAGAATAACCTACAGACTGAGAATAAAATCATGGTGTTGTTTAGAACTAAAACTTTGTCCCTCAGGGATGTATTTGATGGGGTGATTGCACAACTTTCTCCTTCCCTTTCTCCTCAGTTGGAATATGCATGTACCCCCTGCCATCCCTGTTTTAATAACTTTACTGTGTAGGAAATCCCCACCAATTTTTTCCCACCAATGACATCATTAGAACTTTGGGGAGGGAGAATTTGAGTCAGAGAATGGAAGAGGCAAGGATTCCCTCCATCATGCTACTGGCTTCAGCCACCCTAGCGGTCATCCTGGCTTTTGAACGCTTTAGAAAAAACATTGGAAGATCTGATTTCGAGTCTCTAGTGCTTTGTGTAATATGGATTATGCCTTCAAGTTGAAAGGTACACCTATTTCTCTTTGTCCCAACAGCAAGAACTTGCATGGATTAGATTCCTACCCCATTCCACCCCCCCAAAAGTTACTTTTGCAAGAATCAAGAGCTCTCTTCTGATGTTCAGCTAAATGTAAGACTCTCTCCTTTAGTTGACTTAAAATTGGCTGAAACTTTTCAGGTACTTGATATTGCATGGCTAATTAATAATACAGACATTTGATTGTTCTCTGACATAATGAAGATGCAACCCCTTCATATAAGTTTAAACCCAGAGCTTCTGCATTTTCTGCCAATTTACAGAACTCTTATTTGCAAACTTGTGCAAGGTAGCTGTTCATTGTTGATGTTTTTGGCATTCTGTCCTGGGAACTACCTCCCAACCTATCTCCCACAGAAAGAGTAGAGAACAAGGTCTTGTGTACAGTCCCACTCTTTAATTCCTACTGACCTCTACATAACTGTGGTTGAGTTTGCATGAATGTGAGAACAGCCTTCTGCACAGGCTGGGACTATGGTTTTTCAGGGTCCTGGATCATGCAGAGAGACGTCCTTGAGTTCAAGCAAATGTGGGTACAGCTCCTCCAGCAGAGGAGACCTCCAAAGGAACGTGTGGAAGTCAGAGAGAGAAAGGATTGGGGCCTCTGTGTACAGTTCATTCACTTCTCCATTTGAAGTCAGTCACATGTCCAGCTGAATGCCTGAAGAGGGCTGAAATCTGCATTTTCAGCAGCTTAGAGTAGGAGAACTGGGAATGACAGTAATTGAATGCATTTCTCTCTTTGTTGTCATTTCAGAAAGGTGAGTGGTAACATTTTCCAAGGTCTCTGAACATCAAAGTGGAGGAGCAGGAAGACAAAAGAGGAAATTGCACGCACATGCTCACACGGACAAAGCTGTGGTGTGCAGTGTTTTTTTTTCCTCCTCCCCAAGCCAAGGAAAGAGACAGAGAGGGATGGTTGCAAGATGAGCATCGGAGTCTCAAGTTGACAAAGATTTGCATGAGAAAAGAACAAGAGGCGCTTCCTGGGCTGCTTCTTGTCTTTGAAGACTTGCCACAGTCAACGGCACTGCAATGGCTCGGTTTAAAGCTTCAACACAATTCACAAGGAAAATATTTGGACTGCAACTTTTGGACAGTTTTCCTGCTTTGAAGTAGTTTGTCATGCTTTACCAGTGTGAACTCTGTTGACCCACATCCCCCCCGCACTTCCCCGTTACTTCAGGATTTTTTTGCCCCCTGAATCAAATAGCAATTTGTGACACTTTGAAATCTTGGAGCTGCAGTGGTTCTTTAGCAGCTCTGGCTTCATCTCAAATGCAAGCAAAGCGGGAAAGCTGTAGGGGAGACCTCCCTTTGCTGTAAATGAAGCCTGGCGACCGTTTCCTGAAATAGCATTTTCAACCGCTCCCCTTTTCAAAGGCCATGGATCCTGAACAAAGCAAGAGGAGCACAAAGAAGGGGGATGAGGTTCCAAGGAAAAGGCTCGTGAAAGGAGAAGCTTTTCAAAGCAGTGTCTCCTTAGTAACTTCATATCCGAGCAGCTCTGCTCCACTGCCAGGCTCTCCCCTCCAAGATGTGGCACCCCAGCAATGTTTTTCAAGGAAGGAAGCTCAGGAGAAGGCAGGACAAACGCAACCCAAGCATTCCTCTTTTGAGCATCCGTCCCATGTTGCCCAGCTTCAGCAGCACTCATTGTCATCAGCATACAGGACTCCCCGGAAGCAAGAGCACATTCTTGAAGGGCCCACATGGCAGCTAGTTGATCCAGCAAGATCAGTTCCCTCGGGCTCATTTCCTTCCTCTGGGCTCCCTTCCAGCCATGGTCAGATCTTACCATCCTGCTCATCTGTTCCTACTGAAGAAGACAAGCCCCCTGTCCAAAAGGTCTACATCCCTCGTACTTTGCAGGTTTCTTTGAAACCATCTGAAGAAGGACATAAGAAGGAAAAGAAGCCACAGAAGCCAGGCAAATACATTTGCCAGTACTGTAGCCGGCCTTGTGCCAAACCAAGCGTTCTCCAGAAACACATCCGATCCCACACAGGTGAGAGACCCTATCCATGTGTTCCCTGTGGCTTTTCTTTCAAAACCAAAAGCAATTTGTACAAGCACCGAAAATCTCACGCTCATCGCATCAAAGCTGGGTTATCTTCGGGGACTGCTACTGAGTTGTACCCTTCTAGCTTGGAGATGGAGAAGATGGGTGGAGAGGAATTTGAAGAGCCTACAGAAGGAGAAAGCACAGATTCTGAAGAGGAGACCAGGAGCACTCCAGGCCATTTGTTGGAATTGTCAACCAGGCAAAAGCAAACTATGTTGTATGGGGCAGGAAGTCAAGGTTCAAGCCAAGAAAGCTGTTCTTTCTCCCATTCTAGCATGTCTCAATCCCTTGATGACAGCAGTGCTTTTGTGGAGCCATCTTCAGACCTTGCCCAAAGTCATAAATCAGAAGAAACACACACTATTAAACAAAAGCTTGCACTCCGGCTAAGTGAGCGGAAGAAGGTTATTGAGGAACAAGCTTTCCTTAGTCCTGGCAGTAAAGGAAGCACTGAATCAGGCTACTTCTCAAGATCAGAGAGTGCAGAGCAGCAAATCAGTCCACCAAATACCAATGCAAAATCATATGCAGAAATTATTTTTGGCAAATGTGGGAGGATAGGCCAACGGACTGCTATGTTAGCCACGACCACCACCCAAGAATTTCCCCCAGTATTGTCTGAAGAAAAGCTGAGCGCTGTTCCTTTGTCTGTGCCTCGGACACAGGTTATTGAACATATCACCAAGCTGATCACTATCAATGAAGCAGTTGTTGATACTAGTGAAATTGATAGCGTTAAGCCAAGAAGGAGTTCTTTGTCTAGACGGAGCAGTATTGAATCTCCAAAGCCTGGCTCATACAGAGAATCATTTCAGCTAGACATCAAACCTGGTTCCAGTGGCCAACCAGATCCATCGAAGTCGTTGACATCCCATGTTGAAAAAATGAAGCCTGAACCATCATTGTTATCGTTCCAGCAATCCCACAGTGCCACAGAGACAGTGCCTCTTCTAAGAAGCCACTCTATGCCTTCAGCTGTATGCACTATGAGTTCTCCTCACTCCTTTAGAGGTAGCTATTCTTTTGATGATCACATTGCTGAATCGGAGGTTTTAAGCCGCAGTCAGATGTCTTCCCATCCCCGGATGCTAAAACGGCAGCCAGCTATTGAGCTACCACTGGGAATGGAGTACAGCTCAGAAGAGGTTAGCGCAGCAGGCAAAGAAAGCATTTCCAGACCTCCAGAAGAACAAGAGACCAAGGAGAGTGAGTTGACCAAAAAGTCAAGAAAGGGAATCAAAACAAAAGGATTTATGTACGAGTGCAACATTTGTGGTGCTCGGTATAAGAAAAGGGATAATTATGAAGCCCACAAGAAGTACTATTGTTCAGAACTCCAGATCTCCAAACCTCATTCTTCCAGTTCACATACTTTGTCAGAAATGGAGAAAGGTTTGATGGAATCTGATCCTGGGCCACAAGTGATGCATTATAAGCTGGGAACTAGTTTAGAACTCACTCCACTGAGGAAGAGGCGAAAAGAAAAAAGTCTTGGTGATGATGAAGATCCACCAGCTTTTGAGTTGACTGAAACATCCTCTTCTAGAAGCGGGCCAGCCACTCAGTTTATTGGGTTGAAATCTAGTGATGTGGCCTTGAACCTCAGTTCCAAGTCTGTGAAGCCAACAGTGGATCCCAGTCAATCCATACCCCTTTCTGATGTTAGTATAAGTTTTCACCCTAGAACTGCAAATCCACCATTTACTACGGAAGGCAAAGAGAGGAGAACAACCTCAAAGGAGATCTCTGTCATCCAACATACAAGTTCTTTTGAGAAGTCTGATTCCATAGAACAGCAGAGTGGCTTAGAAGGAGAAGAAAAGCTGCTTTTACCTTATGTCTCCCAACCAGAAGTCCAGCTTGGCCGACCAACTCACTCCCTTCAACCAAAGCTTGTGCGCCAACCTAATATTCAAGTCCCTGAGATTCTGGTCACTGAAGAGCCTGACCGGCCAGAAATGGAGCCTGAACCTCCACCAAAAGAGCCAGAAAAGATGGAGAAATTTCAGTGGCCACAGAGAAGCCAGTCTCTTTCCCAACTTCCCGCAGAGAAACTGCCACCTAAAAAGAAGAGGCTGAGGCTAGCAGAAATGGCCCAGTCTTCTGGAGAATCCAGTTTTGAGTCAATCAGAAGCCCAAGTCAGGAAAGCAGCATCTCCCACACTTCTAGTCACTCAGCTTCTTTTGAGCGAGAGGAAGCCGTTTCTCAGTCCTCTGAATCCCATGGTAAACCTCTTGGCCTTGGCTCCCACATGTTAACAGTACCAAGTCCCCATCTCCACCACCATCACCATCATTCCCGAGAAATGAGGAGGTCTGCTTCTGAACAGACACCCAATGTCTCACATTCCTCTCCAATGTCGGAGATCCGCAGCAAATCATTTGACTATGGGAGCTTGTCTTCATCTCCTTCTACATCCCAAACTCCAACAACATCAGCTCCACAGGAGAGGAGAAAGTGCTTTTTGGTCCGGCAGGCATCTCTCACCAGGCATCCAGAGCATGAACCAGACTCTGCCTCCAAAGGAGCAGCTGAGACAGAGGAATCAGCGCAGACTTCAAGTAAATCTCCTGCTGTAAGCTTATCGTACCAGCAGCTGCCTTCCTCCTCTTCCTCCTCTTCTTTTTCTTCTCACAGAGGGTACCCAACTGACAAGGATCAGCCAAAAGACTGTCCCGAGTCCTCATGTACATATCCCTATACTGAAGCTCTGCAGGTGGTCCATCAGCCTGTCCCTCATTTAACACTTCATGAAAAACAGTATATGGGCCCACAGATCTCTCTTTTACCGTTCCAGCATCTTTTGCCGCCACTGGAACAGTCAGTTGAGCTTTTCTCCACTCAGGCCATGGCAGACATCTTCTCCACTCAGTATTCCATCCCTCAGGTTCCTCATTCCATATTTCAAAGTGCAGCACTTCCTCTTCAAGAAGCTTTGCTGCATCCAGGCCAGTTGCACATTGCCCCTCCACTGCTGTCACACCCAGCTAATATTGTACTCAGGCAAAGCCCATCCATCATGCCCTTACATTGCCCAGGATCCTCACCACTCCCTTCTGCATTGTTTCTGCCTTTTCAGTCCCAGCTTGCTCTCCAGTTGCCAAGTGACATTGGTGCCCATTTGCCCCAGCTCAAAACCAGCCTCTCTCCTGAAATAGGAAGTCGTACCTTCTCCCCATCTATAGATTATAGCTCTGAGAGCCAACTGCATATTTTAACTCGGCCAAGCAGCCCCTCTGCATCTATCTCCATTTCTCAGTTGGTGGTGCCTGCCTGTTCAGAGCCTGTGGTATCTCTTGTTGTCCCAGTTCGCATTCAGGCTAACATGCCATCCTATGGAAGTGCAATGTACACAACTCTTTCCCAAATCCTAGTCACTCAGTCCCACTGTAGCGCCTCTTCAATCATACTGCCAAAATTTGAGGACTATCAGACCAAGGGCACTTTGGTCTGCACTGCTAATGTTCACAGCGTTGGTCTTGATTTGGCACAAATGATCACAGATGAGCAGAAGACCCTGTTCCACCATCCATACCTGCGGCTGCCATTATCTCTGTCAGAAAGGAAAGGTTACTTTCCCCTGGGCTCCACACCTGAAAGCATCTTGGATCTTGAAGGGAGCCCATCAAATGCTGGAGGAAGCAAGCGGATGCTTTCTCCAGCTGGGAGTTTGGAGCTCACCATGGAAACCCAGCAGCAAAAACGGGTGAAGGAAGAAGAGTTCTCTGAGGCAGAAGAAAAGCTGGAAATAGTGATGATGTCCAGTGCAATAGAGGAAGGGAAAAAGCATGATCAAACGGCAGCCAAGGCAGAAACACTCCCTAATATATTGTCTAAACAGTCAGAATCCCTGAAAGGCCAGGCTGCTTTAAACCTGGTCTTGCCACAGTCTGAGGCCTCTAGCCTTGAAGGTCAAAAGGAATGTAAGCAGCCAGCAGGAAAGAAGCTTGAAAGCAAGCATGCTCCTGAGATAGTGAAGAAGGAAGATTTGAAAGAATCAGCGGAACCCTCGGTGGCAAGCCCTCTGAGCTCAGCATGTCCCTCAGAGGCTGCTCAAAGCTCCGAGAAGTCTCAGGACAGTACAGACGTTAAGAAGGTACTTCTGTTCCCCAGTCTCCACACAACTACTAATGTCAGTTGGTGCTATTTAAATTACACAAAACCAAATCACATTCAGCAAGTTGACCACAGGTCCTCGGTGTATGCCAGCTGGTGCATTAGTCTGTATAATCCCAACCTCCCTGGTATATCTACTAAAGCCGCCCTGTCACTCCTACGCTCCAAGCAAAAGGTGAGCAAAGAAACCTACACCATGGCAACTGCTCCACGTCCAGAGGCAGGGAGGCTTGTACCCTCAAGTTCCAGGAATCCCAAAATGTCTGAGGTAAGGAAAATCACTTTTTCCTTTGGCCCTCATCTGCTTGGTTTAAGGATTTGCTGCCAGGCTTCAAAGAACTGGATCAGCATGTTCTCCAGTTGAGTTGGGTTGTGGCTCCTAGAACTGGCTCCCAAAAGCAATGCTGGCTGGATGTCTTGGAAGTTCTCAACCCAATGCATTTGGAAGGTACCAGGTTGGAGAAAGTTGCTCTAGAACCCCAACTGTTGCCTAAAATAAACTGGTATCAGGCTAGTTAAAGGCAAACATACTTGGGTGCATTGGGTTCCCCAACACAGTTGCTTTGTTCTGTCATTCTCCAATCTGGTGCCTTTGGATATATTGGAGCTGCAACTTTCAGAATTCCCAATGATTAGGCAATACCACAGTGGTAGAGTGGTAGAGTCAACACTTTTGAAGGGTACTGCTTTGGGGAAGGCCATTCTGATCCATTTTATAGCCTTCTAATGTGCAGTCAGACCAAAGAATGGGCTGCTGATGCACCTCTTTGTTTGCTCTGCTGCACAGATAAAATTGTAGAATCAATCCTTGCCGTGGAAATTGCATTAAATGCCTTGCTTCCTAATAAGCACCACAGTACTGCATCATGTCTACTCTGTCTATTCCCAATTCTGTGAGTGACTGGTGTGTGGAAGCTTCCTCCATGTAAGTCTCTAGATTTCGGCTAGTGAGCCTTACTATCCCATTCAATGAAACTGGTAGAAATTGGCAAGTTAATGGATCTCCCTGTTCAGAGAAAAATGTATACAGCTGCTTCTGGAGTCTAACATGTATTAGGAGGCAAGCTATCACACAGTGGTCTTGGGAATAGCTGGTAATAGAAGTCACAGAAGGCTTCCAAAAGCTGGCACCCCTAGTAAATGGCAACTTGTGCGAAAAGAGCGCAGACACTTTCAGAAGCCTTCACTGATCTTGTGTAGTATGTAAAATCAATTGCATGTTTTAGCAGTTAAATCAGTTCAAAGCCAGACCACTCATTGATTAAAACCACCTTGAAGTGGTTGATGGCTCCACTAAAAAATGAAATCCTGCAAAGAACAATTAATGAGAAGACTGGTTTTAGGGAGAGCTCAGCCCTGGAATTAGTGATGACTGATCAAACTTGGAAATTATTATAGCTTGGTGCTTGGGGCGGGGGGGGGGGTCACTGTGCTAAATTAAAATGCCCCTTACTGTGATTTCTGTTAAGAGAAGCAGAAATAAAAACTAAGGTGCTTTATATTATTTTATGTATACAAATCTTAGTAATCCATAGGAAAGAGCAGATTATTTTAATGTTTTATTGTTTTCATTTCACATCACATAACAGGAGCTTGGTGGGGTTTTTATGGTCTTAAAATGCTTTGAGGTATGCTTATGGAGTCTAGATCCAAGACTGCATGGTGCTTAGCAGAGGCTGACCCAGCATAGGAGTAAACATAGCTTCTTACAGAGTTACATTAAAATCATAGCATTTCATGTTTACCCTGGAGAAAGGCTTTTGACTTTGGGCTGAAGACAACATGAAGCATTCAGCCGTGAGATGAAAAGAAGGCTGAATGCTTAGAAGCACCTGCAGGGTCAAAGAGGGTGTTTTTTTGGCATAATATTGGGGTGATTGTCAAGTCAGACTGCTTAACTTGAAAGCAGACTCAAAAAAAAAAAAAGATGAAAACCAGATTCATGTTTTGGAAAATGGTTCCAGTCATATAACCTTCCTCTGTCCTGTTAAAACAATTATCTGACTGACTGCAGAGATTCCTTGGCACAGTTTACCTTTTGTTCTTCTTTACCTTCTCATTGGCTGGTTATATGATAGTGGATGGAACAGAGCATCATACCAGACTTTTGCTAGCAAAATAGGACTTTGAGCTCCTCTCTGCCCCCCTCACCCAACCCACTTTTCATTCTCAGCAGAACTCCAAAATCCATTCTGGTGACTGAGGGATCTTCTGGAGCAGATTTTAAGAGGCCATGGAAGAAAGCTCTGAAGAGAGAGGGAGACTTGCTCTTTTGTTTCCTCAGCAGAAATCATGTCCAATAAAAGAAACCTATAACTGGATTCCACCCATTCTTAAGAGTCGGACTATGTTGCTGCTGAGGATTTAACCCCAAATCCATAGATGAGTGCTAATTTCAGAAATGGTGTTCATGGCATTTCCATTACTTTTGTACATGGTTACGCTTTCTTTGCAAAACAGAAATGATTGTCCTGTCTCATCTAGTAATACTACACTTTTCCCTTTTACTGTTTATTTTATTTTATTTATTACTGGTATTTCTATACTCCAGAATGGCTCCTCCAAAACTTTTATCAGAGATGGACATTCTGTGACCCCTTAGAAGTTGAGGAGGTACAACTGAAAGTAGCCCACAGTTAGTATAACTAATGGTTTAAATCCTGGGAGTACAGCTCAGAGTACAGTTTGTTTCCTTATGGCATAACTCATGTTCTTCTCATTGCTCTTTAAAGTTTCACTGAAAGAGACTTTAGCAGTAGCCTTAAAAAGAGAAGCTACCACATTTGATTTCAGTGCAGTCCATGCCAGAAATAGCTGCCGACTCTTTACTTCCCAGGAAAAGATTGAACTGAGGTGTTGGGGATCAGTGACCATCCCTCCTCCTCCTGCTCCTTTTTTTTTTTTTTTAAAGAATAATAAATTGCTTTGATTTTTTTGGGAGATAGGTTCATCTGCCTTCACTCCTTCCCAGTGAAGGTCGAAAAGATGTAATGCAAACCAATAAGGAAGGGGATAAAAGAGGAAAAACTGAAGATGACATTCCTGTAGCCAAGCGAGGAGAACCAACCAGGATCAAGATCTTTGAAGGAGGGTGAGTATTTCTCATATTCCATAGTGTTTGATTGCTGGGAAGCTTTGATTCTAAAAACAACTCCTAGGTAAAAGATGCCATGGTGACCCCTGTTAACTCCAGTTAGGCTTAGTTTTCCACTCTTTCCTCTCTCTTTCTCATCACCGTTAAGGTCCTGGATTCCAGCAACTTGTATGCCAGGTGAATAGCTGCAGGTTTTAAGAGAGCTGGATAGTAGACATGTTTCTGATTTTCTGTAATTTTGACTGTAATAGAAGAATTGGTTAGAGCTGTATTATCTGACTTTTTCCAGAAGATTTGAGTTGGGTTGAGTTATTTCAGGCATCTCAGTTAGGTTAGGATGAGAGTTTGATGCCAGCAAGATAGATCATGTGCTCACCCCAGTTTCACCTATGGCTAGCTGCCCAAAATATTCTATGTACAGTCTTATGCAGATGTTTCTGTTGCTTGTTGGTGCCTGATGTTGTACATCTAGTAGTCCAATTTCTAGCTGTGGCCCTCTCCTCATAGATACAGACTTGTTTCTGTGCTTAAATCTGATGCTCTAGATTGGGGTGTTTAATGTTGAAATGTAGCCTACTTTAAGTTATATCCCAACTTCAATTTTCATCATATTTACTTCATACGTTGCAGCCATTTGATCAGAACTAGAGAGAGTCTCTGTTGGTGCTCAAATGATGGCGAGAAGAAAATAACAGGATGCCCTTAAGGAAATCTATAGCTCTGGCTTTTTGCCAGTTCAGCCAAATCAAAGATCTACCTATTATTTTTCAAACCCAGAAGTCCCCCAGAATGCTTAGAAGAAGCAAAGTTGGCCAGTAGTGAGGAATTATGGGGATGGGAGTTCCACAACATCTAGAGGGACACAGTTTCCTTGCTTGTGAGTTGGTATTGGGTTTCGTTTTGTTTTTGTTTTTTACACCTTCTGCTCTTCTTTATAGAAAACCATTCCCTGTCAGTGGCTGGGTTTTCATATTGTGCTAAACCATTTGCATGGTTTTGGTTTACTATGATATGTAAATCTAGTTATTGTGGTTTGCAATCAAGATGTTGGCTTCAGCAGCTACTGAAGCTGATCTAACAACGGCGGTTAAAACAAATGCTATTGTAGCTGAGTGTGTGATTCTAACTTATATTATTCACCAGCAAACTTTGACCTTTTCTTCCCATCTGCTTGTGCAGTTTTTTAGAGGAGTTCATCTTTGTCCATAAATGTACAGTCTAAACAGTAGAGTTAGTCTTAACGTTGTCAATTGATGGGGTTTTGTGGTCATTTTAGACCAAAAATAAAATGTGATATCCGTATAAGCTTTCCAAGGTTTATTTCTGTTGCCTTATCAGGAAGGACACATTGATATGATGGGTTTTTTAAGTACATAAATATAGGCTCAGTTAAGAAAGCAATAGTTTCGTATATATAATTAAACACTCTTCTCTTTTTCTATGCTTTTTTTAACTTGATTAGGTAGAACTTTGTGTTCCTAATAAAAATAGCTGAACGTGGAGCTACAGATGTAAAATTAGAAGCACAGTCTATTGCTTTATTACCTTATTTCATTGCCATTGGTGATAAGTGAGCAGGATGCCCTTGGCGCAAGTAAGCAGACGATACAAATCTGTAGTGCCCAACACAAACAGAAAGGAGCAGAGATTTATGAGCTTTTACCTAGATTCATCCTGCAGATGGCATTTAAAAAAATGTGAGATTTCAAATAGAAATTTGGTGTAATTGCTTTTTTGGGGGTGGTAGTTCCTGCATACAGAAGGTGGAATAAGCTACTACTGTATTTGTTGAAATAACATTGAAAATGGTCTGTCTTTGTATGTCATGATGAACCTGAATATCCAAGAGTTGTACCTTACTATGAATATGCATTCTTCCAATTGTTCCCAAGTTCCAAAGTCGTGTTTATGGACTTTCCCATCTAAACAACTTGTTGAATTTCCTTCCATGGTTAGTTTATCATGATTTAAGAACTAGAATCAGTTGTTTTTCTACTACAAAAACCTGTCAGGGATGGTATTTTGTCCAATTTCTTGTTTGTTTGAGAGATGAACCAGGGTCCTGGCATGTCATGGCAAGCAAACCGCAGAGGGAGTTTAACTTCTACTGGCAGGGGAGCTAAATGGAAGCAGTCATGCTGCTTTGGTCAAGTTAAGCCAGGATTCTTAGTTATGAGAAGAATCTGGTTGTGGTAAAGAACTGTGGTGAAAGATACTGGATTGAGGTAATCTAAGAACCCTAAATAATATTAGAGGAATAGTGATTTTAGTGATGAAGCTGAGGAGTGATATTTCATCAGTGAACTTCTATGGATTTCATATACATAAACCACCTGAGCATATACTACATAATATATGAACATCTTGATGGCATCATCGGGGCATTCCACCTTTGATCACCAAAGTCATGCAATGAGATGACCTTACACTCAACAGCAGTTGCATAACGATGGTAGAATCTCTGTTGAGAAATATTCCCAACTTCTTCCATTGTCATGGTCATGTTTTTTCCTTGTTCTTAACTCAATATTCTCTATTTACTGAAAATGATCCTAATTTATCTTGATAAAATACATGAATAGATTGGCTAGCAACCTCTCTGTGAAGGCTTGTTTGTTTTTTAGTTCTTATTTTAAACTCTGCAAGTAGTTTTTGAGCAAAGGGCACTATAGTATAATTGTACATTATTTTGCAGTGATCCCAAAGTATATATATTTAATTTGACTTAAAAAAAACCCTCACAAGATTTCCAGTAAGAACCCAGATGTCTTGTATGATTTGGCCATCATGCACGTTTTTTGTCAATGTGATTTTTTTTACAAAATGAGGCTATAGGGCCCTATCTGGTGGCATTATAGGCATCATGGCATTTGCAAGCTGAAGTTGCAGATTTCAGCTTAAAATTAAATAAAATAAAGTGAAAAATTGGCATGGAGTGATAGACATTTTGCAAAGTTTTAAAATTTTAGCTTGTGTTTTCTTACCTGAGCAACAGTCATATAACTAAGGACCCACGTGGCAGCTTGTACGGACTTTATGTAAATATTTATTACAGGGCCTAATCTGCATTATAATTTTAACGTATTGTTGCTTACTTAGGAGAGCCAGGGCTACCAACTGAAAAAGACGTGCTAATTCTGCTGGAGGAATACACCTTTGATAAGGAAGAATGTGCAGTATGTTTTGTATTCCCCATTTTTTAACTGGGTGAGCATTCAGGCATTAGTTTATCCTCTGCCTTTTCATTGAATGGGTTAATGTTGCAATTTACTTGGGTTGCAAAGCAGTAGCTGGTCATTTGAAGAGAGAGAGTTAGCTTACAGATGTTTTCCATCAGGGCACAGAATCAGCAGTTTTTCAAGGTTTGTGAATTTCTTGACGTCCTTATTTAAACACAACACTTAATGACTGGAATTATGTGGGTTGCAAGAAGCCAAATCGTTCTGCTTGTCATCTCAGGTTCAGCTGTATTGATTTCACGTCCATGAGTTCTACAAGTCAGAAGACAGTGTTCCATTGCTTTTAGGCAGCTTTTTATGCAGACCTGGGCAAGTTTTGGGTGGCCAATAGCTCTGCAACTGTTTGAGGAAGTCCAAGAGCCCCAGTGAGTGGAGCAATGATGTATCATGGTGGAACTATTTTTTTCTTTATTTGGGACAGTTAGAGGAGCTCTTAACTTTTAAAACTCTATTAAGGTTATTGTAGATGGTCCACTATAGCTTTCATATGTTCCCTGTCTCAAAGAAGTGAAAAATCATATAATTAGTTTTCTGTAGCAGTGGTCAGAGGAAGGTATGAAGACCACAAAGAAGGTCTTCACTTAAAAAAAAAAGAAAAAGAAAAGGATTGTGAACACCTCCATGTGGCCACAATTAGGGGCAGTTGACTCACTGGAAGTGGGAAGATTGTGTTAATACTTAAAAATATTGGCAGCTTATAGCTGGCCTCTTCCTCTTCCTATGATTTGGCTTCTCATTGTAGCTGGTAACTGCCAACTACCTGCTTAGATTACTGTTACTAATTCCCAGAACATACTTGAATTGTTCTGTACTAAAAGTCATGAATTCAGTCATTTTAGTTGTTTATTTATTTGGATGGGTTATGTTTCTGAACAGGTCTATTTTAATAATTGAATAGGTAGGGTTTCCTATCTTAGCTGGGAAATAAGTCATAATTTTGCAAACCATTATTCACATGTCTAACAGCATGTTATAGATTGTCTAGATCTGGAAGTAAACAAATGTGTGCAAACTTTCCACGCTTAAAAGTGAATTGAACGAATAATAATAATGATAATAAGAATAACACCATTGGCATTGATAAAATCATCATCAGTCAATTGCAAAAGGCAGCTTTACTTGGAACAGCTTATATCCTGTGACCTTTAACACCATAAACAACATCTGCCTATCCCAGGTCCTTGGGAAGGACTCAATAGGTGGATAAAGATGCCAAATCCAGTCTAATCATCTGGCTGACTATGTGACCAACCATCATCATCATCATCATCATCATCATCATCATCATCATCATCATCAAGTGAATTGAACTCTGAACCACAGTCTACATGAACCTCAGAAGTCTGGGAGTAGAGATAAGGCTTAAAATGATGTTGAAGAAGAAACAGATTTTAGCAAATAGCAAGAAGAAAACAAGTTCAATGTTGGTCAACCTTAGTAGCTCAGAATATATGAATTTCAACTCCAGAATGCTCAGCAGTGGGCATACTGGCTGGGGCACTCGGAAGTTGAAGTCCCTACCTCTGCAGCTGGTTGGTCGGGAAGCATTGCTCTAGACCGTTCTGCTTCTTTGACTACTCACTCCCTCTTCCATGGCTGGCATAAAATCATGGCTGCTGGGTTAACCCATCACCTTAAGCAGTAATGTGGTTTGTTAGATTTCTTCTGGGCTAGACTTTGTAAATCATGATTTATAACTCAGCAGGTATATAAACCCAGCTATTGTGGCTTCTTTAACAAACATGGTGAAAACCAAGCTAGGTTTAGGGTGATGTGCAAGTCTGTTCTGTTGGCATTCCACACTCCATATGGGGCAAGAAGGAAAGAATCGCTGACCAGGAACTGGTGCTGCTGGCTTCCTTGGCACAGAATACTTTTTACTTTTTGGGGAATGGCATGAGAAGGGCCTCTCTATTTTCCATGCTAGATAGTGAAAAACAAGGATATGTGGAAATGGGTGTAATCAGGGTGGATGATCTGCTTAAGGTCCTCTTGTCCTGAGTCTTTATTTTTTTGTGTTTTATGTTAAGTATACTTATTTTTGTTTCCAGACCAACACATGTCCATCGTGGCTAAAAAATTGAGGGTAGTCCAAATTCTTATAAGTTTCAGCTGTGAAAAATAGCTCTTTATATGAAAAATACAGATGCAGTGTTACAGCTTAAGCTTTCATGTAACAACAGGAGTGAAAAAAAATCTTGAGCCTGAAAGATTGCACAAGCCTAGATGTCAAATGGGAATTTGAATTACTGGGAATACAATTCTGTCCCATTAAAAATGTTTTGAAAGATGGTATGCTTGAAAAAAAGAAACCTATTATATAAAAAATATAGAGTTAAAAAAAATTCTATCTGAATTACCCCAGAGAGGAAAAAACAGGAAACAAAAGTTTTAGAATGCTAGAAAAAAAAAGAAAGAAAAAGAAAAAAAAGAAAGATAGAAAAGGAAAAAAAACCCTTAAAAACCTGAAGAAAACTAAGAACTCAACCCCACCCCCAAGACCTAAATTATTTCTAATCCTAAATATATATTTTAAAGGCCATTGCCATTAGGACTGAATATATATTTCACCTATCCAGTCATCCATTCGTTCCTTCTCAGACTATTAAAATAATATAATTTTCTTTTATTTCATCATTATGATTCCATTTTAGACAATGAATTAAGCCTAAACCACATGGAATCATATTGTCTAGCCTTCTCTCTCCTTTGGTACAAAGCTAATTCTGAGAGCTGACAAATGTTAAGCCAATTTTTAGTGTCTGGGACACCAGCATTTTTCCATGAGTACATAATCATCACTTTTGCAGCTGTCCAATCTTGATGTATCCAGTTCTTCATAGGCTGAAAGGTTCCAAATTTGGGTGATATAGTTTAACAGAACATTAACATTGTTAACCCTTAATTGCTTTCCAGGCACCTGGCTTACCATAGCAACAATATTTAACTGGTAATAATTACAAATTAACCAAATTCCTGCTGTAATTAAAACCAAGAGCATGCAGGACTACTAAATAGTAACTCTCAAGCTGAACCCACAATGGCAAGTAGTCAATATTGTTTCCACTCTAGTACATGATTGAGATTAACAAATAAGCCTGATATGGTTTAAAAATTAAAACCACCATCATTGTAAAAGAAACTTTAAGGAGGAGATCCTAGGTATATTCTCCTTCTATAAAAATCTGACAATTTATCAAGATGTTTAAAATGTTTATGTGGAACCAACATAAGGATTGTACTCAGTATATGTATCAGTATTGATATAAAATCCATGAAGTTTATTCTTTCCTACAAACTTTGGGGCATTTTCACCTACCTTTTAATACCATGTTTCATCTGGTGATACATTTTGAAATATTCTTACACACTAAACTGGATAATTTCCTGGGGATTCTTGCTTGTAGGAATCAGGTTAGATGTTTGGCCTATTTGAGTACCCTCTACTCAATAACTCTGTTCCACAACACACTTCACTCAATTAACCCTAGCCTTGTACTAGTAGAGTTCAGGTAGGGTTAGCTAGCTATAGGGTTAGGTATAGGATTAGCCTATATAATTAGAGAGAGAGAGCGTGAAAGCTATAGCTATAGCTAGACTAGGAATATCTGGACATTCCAATATGGTGGCAAAGAAATTAAAAGAACCCTGATTCTTGGTCATGTAGATTTTAGCTCGGTTAGGGTAGCCCTAGTAGAGATAAGGCTTTGTGACATCATGAACCCTTTTCTTCTTGGCCAAGCATGCAGCAGTAGTCTTGGCTTGGTTGTTGGAAGCAGTCAGTGCCTGAGAGATATATTCTGAATTTCAGGTTTTTGCACTGAGATCTTAATTTAAAGAAGCTTTACTTTTCTGGCCACTTTTTCTCTTTTTCTTGGAGTTCTAGAGAGGCCAATTAGGTTTATTGACTACATTTTGGTATTCCCTGGACACCTCTGAGTTTAAATTTTTATATACCGGAGTCTACTTTGAGATAAATCTAACTTTCTGAAGTTAGTTGACTAATCAGTTAATCTCCTTTTGAAGTCCCCACAGCAGATTAACTTCTTCCTGGCCCAGTTAACCATGTTGTTGGAATAGGGCCAAGTCCAGACAGTCGCCAGGAGATAAGACTGACTTAAAGTCACATGCGTATGTGGAATAGGACCAGTTACTCTCTGTGCAAGTTGTGAGCCCAAGTCTTGGCCTCCTATGCCCTGGTGGAGTTTGACATCTAGTGCTGTTGCATCAGAGAGGAAGTTTGCTCTTTAGAAATACTCAGAAAAGGGTTTCTGAGCCAGTAGCTCATCATATGATGCAAAACGCTCAAAGTTGTCTTGGTGGAAGTTGGGAGAAGAGAGATGTGGCAACTGCTGGAGTTTGGCCTTTATTCTGGGTAATATTATATAACGTATTGTGTCTTAGCAACAGTGGTGAAATATCTGCTAATTTCCAAGCGTTCATGTTCTTGTGGGTGACAGCCACTTGTCTATCTCTGCCAGATCTAAAATGTCAGAATTATGCAAGTAGTCAGCTCTGTGCCTGGGTCACCAGGGCTGCTGAAAAATGGTTAACACAAAGGATCACATCTGGATTATAGATCTGGAGTACAAACTGGGGCTGCAGTTGTATGGTTTCTGTCTAAAATACAGATGTTTCTGTCAAGGCAAATTCCTTCTGAATTGACAACGGCTTTTCATTACAGCATGTCAAAAGCACAGATTTGTAGAAGACTAGCAGTCCTTTGTACCGGTGAATGTTTTTTCATAAGACACTTATCTATTGCACATCTGTTCTCTGTGATTCTGGAAACAACCTGGATTTCTGTTTTACAACCACATTCACCTTGGGCTGCTTTATCATCCACGTTTTAGGGCAGCTGGAGGCAGCAGACACACTGAGCAAGTTCTCCTAAATTCAGTTCAGAAAGGAATGTTCTTACAGATACATTTCAGATGAGTTTTCTGCTTGGAGCTGGCATTTTCTGTGATTTAATCTGTTTATGGATCAACAGGTAGCAGCATCTGGTCAACATTACCTGGGCTCAGGAATTAAGCAGGGTCAGGCCTGATTAGGACTTGGATAGTATGTTTCCAGAGAATTCTGATAGCACAGCAAACTAGACTGGGGAGTCAAAAAACTCATCCAGAAGGAGGAAATAGCAACCTGCCTCCATAATCTCCAGGAGTTAAACTCAACTATACTGTAAAACATTTCTACCTTTTATGTTTTACTGGATATAGCCATTTTATTCTTAATAATATCCCTGTTGCTATTATTAATAATATTGATATTATCAGTACAAAGCATTCCTATGTTAAAAATAGTTTAAGCAGAAGAATGTTGTAGACAGTTTTGTTTGGTGGGGGAAAAAAAAACTAACAGCTCAAATTTCCCAGCACAGGACAAACAACACAGAGGGGCCAGACTTTGTTTATTTAATGCCTAGAAGTTCTGGGCGAATCAAAGGTTATCACTTGATGTTTAAAATGCCATAAAGAAGATGCTAGGCATATCTTCTTGGATGTCCTCCTAGTCTTTCTCTTTTGACCTCATCTGTTACAAGATTTTGTGAATATATCAAGAGGCAACATTTTCATGCCAGTTTTTTGTAGAAAAGCTAAGATGATGATAATGATGATATGTCTCCCAACAAGCAAGTTCTCTTGCGCCAAACTCTTTGAAATCCCCATTGCTTCTTTGTGAGAAACCATTTCTTCTCATTGCTTTGCTCTGGGCTTCCTTTTTCTGTAGGCAGACTTCCAAAAGACAGTTTCATAGCCCCAGTAAGATTTGGATGGAGAACTGGCCAGACCTCCAAAGATGTCTTTTTTTCCCGTAACTAACCTGGGAATCATTTCTTCTCTTCATGCTCACTCAGCAACCCTGCCTTTTGGTGTGTGTTTAAAGTCTGTGAGGGATTCCTTTCCCATTTTGTCAAGCTTCCCAGCTGTTTGCGGCTCCAATCTTGCATGTGGGTGTGATACAGCATCTGGGAACAGACAGTTTGGCGAAGTTCCCCGACCCTGGGGTTTCCAGACTTCATGTGTGTGACTTCTTTGGATTGGAGAACAATAGCTTGAGAATGGCTGGGACTAAGGGAAAGCTAGGTGAAATGTTGGGTTTGGGGGTTTCTATAGGCCCACCTGATTCTAAATAAGGGAAAGCAAAGGGCAGTATTTACAAGCATCAGTTCTCAAGTCTGCTGCTTGAATGACTCTATCACTTTGGTTGATAGAGTTGCAGAAATCCACTCTATCAACCAAAGTGTGTGTGTGGGGGGGGGGTTCACAATGTTCATATCAGAAAGGAGATCAGCATTGTGGCTACTGTGACCCATAAATTTCTTTCTTTTGGGTTTTTAACCTGAACGTGCCAGGGAAGTATCAGATCCCTTTCCGTTAGAGTTAGCCAACCTTCCAGCCAACCTACTTCCTTTCTTCCTAGGGGGTGTGTGACCTTTTTTAAGCTAGTGGCTACTCAAGAAAACTTGCCTGCATTAGCAAAAGTAACTAGGTGCAGTTTATTCTGTATTTGTCTAATATATAGCTGTACAGTAGAGGTGGGCTGTGCAGCAGGATGGGGCACAGGTATGGGTGTCAACCTTTGGGCTTCGTTGATTCCCCAGGATCCAAGTTTTTTAATTATAATTTTGGTGACTTTTATTTAAATAGTACCAATGATAACTATAAAGCACTTACAAATTTCAGTCTAAATTATTCAAACTATATGCAAAGGAAAAAAAGGAAAGCAGTAAAATGGCAGAAAGAAAAAAAAGGGGTGGGGGAAAAAAGAAACTAAGAAGATGATTAGAAAAAAACACTTTAGGTTGTTTTGCCAAAATGGCCAATTTTGTCTGTGCAATATTTGCTTGCTCTGGGGTTTTCTCCATTATTGGAACGTCTTTTGTGGCTGGCCAACAGAAGGGAGATGTGGCTTCTAACCCAGAAACAGTTGGCCTCCTACCCCTGTTGTACAAGTATAGGTCCACTCGTCCGTTGCTATATCAGAATGAAAGAACATTTGGAGGGGAGAAGGTCTTTCATAGATAACCTTGAGCCACTTTGTAAATGCATTAGGCCAAATACCTGTCTTTCCCAGCGAGCATAACCAAGGCCCACGAGGGTTGTGAATTATAAGAGTGATGGTCCAACAAGGCACCAATGTGAGGAATGACTGCCTTAACACATGAATGTAAGCATCTAGGGGAGGTTCCATCAAATACCAACAAAGAAGCAGAAACAACAGCTGCTAATAGAAGCTCCCTGTGCTCATAATTCTCACCCCCCAAATAGAAGAGAGTCCTGGAAATTTCGAAGTTCCTATCAAGTTTGGATTCAAATAGGGGCTGGAAAACAACTCCCAGTTTTCTCCTGCAACCCTGAAGCCCTTTCCATTTCTTTGTCCAAATGTACTGTGTTCTTTAAAGTGTTGCTTTTGTTTGAATATTTATTTAATCTCTGTGTCTCTTATGCACATTAGATCCCATATTCTCACACACAATTCCGGTGTTTCAAACTACTGAATAAATGACCTGGGAAAGTAGCAACTCCCACCCCCCCCCCAACTTTTTTTCCTCTTCTTTTAAATAAGGCTTGTTAGATTTTGAAGTGATATTGTTCTTTGATAGTGCTGTACTCCAGGATAACAAAGGGTCAGTGTTGGGGAGTAATTAAAAGTAATACAAAAACAAGGGAACACTGAATGGAGACACAGGGTTGATTGCCAGCAAGTGAATGCCAAAGGAGTGGAGGAAGAGGCCAAGCATGATGCTCAAAGCAAATGATTTTGGATGTAGGTGGTGACTGGGCCGGCCTGCCTGCCTGCCTGCCTGCCTGCCTGCCTGCCTGCCTGCCTGCCTGCCTGCCTGCCTGCCTGCCTGCCTGCCTTCCTTCCTTCCTTCCTTCCTTCCTTCCTTCCTTCCATCCATCCATCCATCCATCCATCCATCCATCCATCCATCCATCCATTTTCATAGACCACTGCAGAGTGATATAGGGAACCATCACTCTAGAAATGCAAGAGAATATTTTTCTGTTTGTATTTGGAAATGATATGACCCATGCCTTTTAGATACAGTGGTACCTCAATTCACGAACTTAATTCATTCCACGACTCTGGTCGCGAACCGAATTGATCGCGAACCGAATCACATTTTCCCATAAGGTTCAATGTAAATACAGTTAATCCGTTCTGAACCATATGTATTTTTTTTTTAAACCACAAAAATATGAAACAGTACAGTACGAAGAGAGAGAACACTAACCTTGCTCGAGGCAACTTCTGGCGTGGAGGACAGGAAGGCGGGTGGGGAGGCGGTTATTGTTTGGAGGGAGAGTCCCCCTCCCTACAGGAAGCCACGGCCACGTGTCACAGCAGGGAAAATGGCCACGGGTTGTGTTCGTCACCCGATGCGGAGTTCACGAACGGAAGCAAAATTCTGCGAATGGTGCTGTTTGTGAACAGAAGCATTCGTGAACCGAGGTATTACTGTATAGTTATCCATCAGATGGGGCATTTCTCCAAATAGTGTGGAACAGTTTTGCATTTTTTTTCAAAGGTTCAAAATCATGTTTGGGTCAAACTAGCATAAAAACATGTAGTTGTGGGTAAAATGTGTGGGGAAAGGTCTGTTGCATAACAGATGTAAGTTTTATGAAATAATGCATTCAAAAACAATTTAATATGCACTGAAGTGCAAAGCAGAACAGGACAGCCCTGCAAATAGATCTGATGGATCGGGCATAGTTGTTTCCATCCATCCAGCCATCCGTCCATCTATCTACCCAAATGTGATTCTAGGAGATTAATGAAAGAGAGTGGGTGGAACAGACTCAGAAAAGGAGAGTTCCAAACTTTGGGAATGACAACAAAACTAAGCAGAGAGCACAGCATGAACAGCAATTTTAACAGTGAAGAAAAAGGATGATTGTGTATTTTCAAGAGAGAACAGCGCTGTTTGCCCTCCTGTGGCCTTATACTGCAGTAATTCTTCAGGGATGGAGTGATCAAGGTAGTGGCCTCCAGTTGCATTTCAGCTCAAGATTGTATAGCCAGGGACAAGCTAAGAAGTCCTATTCAGTTCCTTGAGGATAATGGTTTGGTTTTTATACCTCCTACTGTTTTATAATTGTTGCTACTGCTGTTTTTATTTTGTCTCAGAATGATAGAGTAGAAGAATTGAAAAGGATCTTGAAGATCATGTAGTCCAAGTGTTGAACTAGTCTTACTGGAGAAGCTCTTAGAGGCTCTGTGGGCTGCTGTATTTGGCCATCTATGCATGCTGTCCCTTCTCCATTTTTGAGACAGACAGAGCCCCCAAGATTGTATTACCAAAATTCAAATGCATAATGGTGTATTGGTAAAATATTTTCTCTCTTTTTACAGTTTAAGACACAAAACAGATGTGTTAATTAGGTTTTAACTTGGATCTCAGTCTGCTCCAAAATCTCAGCAGGCAGGAAAAGCTGATGATTGAAAGATTCTACTGCAATTTTGTTCTTGGGTAGATGGCATGAGGTGTAGGACCCTTCCATTTCTTCTTTTTGCTTTCTTTCAAAGAGGTTACCTTTTCCAGAATCATCATGAAAAATGAATAAATAGGATTCTAGGATTCTTGTCATTTCCTGCTCTCCTTCCCTCCTTGCCCAGGTACATATTATACAAATGTTCTTGTTCAATGAATTACTTAGTAGATGTACTGTATTTAGGCACATTGATTCTTGAACTTCCTTATAACCTGTTAGTGTTAAAATTGACGTTATCCTTTTACTAATATTTTTCCAACATATTTGATATATACCCTTGGCATTTCCTGCTCATTTATTTCCTTGTCTTTGGTAAACGAATCATTATTAAATTAAAACTGGTATTTTCTCTTACTTTCTCCTTTTTGGAGGTTGCTTGGTGTTACTAGCCAATATATTCCATCTAATTGTTCAGTTTCAGTTGAGCTTTTTCACTTCCCCTTTTTAGCCCCCCCCCTGAGTTACTTTGGGGGGACATTTTCCCTTTTAAATGTTTTAGACACAGACTCCCAAGCTATATTCCTTGCAAATTCAAGACTTCCCCTCTCCCTCCTCCCAGTAACATACATTGGCAATCTTTGAAGTTCTTTAAGGCAGAGACACACATTTCTGTGCTTTGAATGTAGGAAAAATTGGAGGAAGCAATTGCTTGTGTACTTTTTCCAAATAATAGGTGTGAATTATGAATATCACCATAGTTTTTTCTTCCCAGCTACGTGAATGACGACTTGTTCCTTACTCTAGTGGGAAAGAGAAGCTCAAGTTACTAGGCTAAGCCCAAAGCTAACAGTGTTTAAGAGTGGGGGATATCTTTCCCTGACATGTTCCACATGAATTTCTGGCCACAGGTTTCAGTTCACAATCTTTTCTGTAATGTGTAGATTTCAGTAGAAGGCATTAATATGACATGTGGCTGAAGATGATTAGAAATGTCAGGAGTTCACTTGTTTGGTAAGGAGGTGCTTGTTAATAAAATAAGGCTACAGATCTGAGCTTGATATGGTGGGCATGGAAATTCCTTCCTAGCATGGAGCTCCCTGTGCACTGTATCAGGAAAGCGAAGCCCCACATTTATTAAATGTGTTTAATTGTTTGGTTCCTCAAAGGAGTCAGGATGTCACTCATGGTTCTGTTCTTGCTAATTTAATCTTCCTAACATGAGCTGCATGGGGGGGGGGGACCTGAACTCCCCCCCCCCGATCTAACATTGGCTATCACAAATTGGAAAAAGAAGGAACTGTACTCAGAGATTGACATTCTCCATGAAAGGATACAGAGGTGCAAAGGTCTACACCTGCAGTTCTGGAGGACTCCATGTGCACACACATCGTTCCTTGATGCTCATTCCGTGAATTTTTAACCTGCAGCCATGAATAATGCAATGGGATTGTGTGTTGGTTCTATTATTATTTTTGCTTTTCAAGGAGACTTGCTATGTTAAGGTGGGAATCTTTTATTTCTGTTACCATGACACCCTGTTGCTCATAGGTACAAATCAAACGAAGAGTATGTGTATGTGCGAGGCCGTGGACGAGGGAAGTATGTATGTGAGGAGTGTGGAATTCGCTGCAAGAAACCCAGCATGCTGAAGAAACACATTCGCACGCACACAGACGTCAGGCCCTATGTCTGCAAGTACTGTAACTTTGCTTTTAAAACCAAAGGTAAGCACCTGTCAGCTCGGAGCTCATATTCCTAGTGCATTGGCTTGCTGGTTGACGTTCCCTTGGGGGCAGTAGCGGACAGATGCTTAAAATCCAGTTGCACAGGACACAGAAACTTGAACTGGCTGAAATTGGCTGAAGCATGCCAAGGCAAAGCTGTCATTTGCTGAGTAATCAGGCCACAGGGCAGCCTTTGAATGGAGTATGCCTTGAGTATAAGGTTTGAGGCCAGTGAGATCAGAACCAGTGTTTGCCAAGCTAGAGGAGGCCATTTTGACACAAATTAGGCTTGCTCCTTCCCTGAAAGCAGCTTTGAACAATGAACTCCTATATCATATATTCATTAATTGAACAGCCAACCGAATAGTACTTTGTTACAGGGCAAAGGCAATCCAAAGGCATTGTTCAAAGAGATCCTATAGGCTTTCAAGGGCATCTCCAGCCTTATGTGCTAATGCTCTGAAAGTAAATACGCTATTCATTTTTATCCTTGACCTACTCAAGGGTAAAAATTGGCAAAGTCACACATCAAAGAAACATATTCCCCCAAAGGACTATGCTTCCAATCCAAAGTCTGTGGGTATGTCAGTTCTTGAAAATGCTTATTCCCTGCCCCACATCTCTTTAAGTTTCTGGATCTTTTGGTTTTATTACTTCTCACTTTTTGTTTACTGATAGGTAAGGGGTTGTTTTAATTCCTGTAATAAGGATAAGTCTGAAAGCATGACTGAACTGCAGCCAGAAGATTCATAAACCAAGAGAATATGAAATCTGACGAAGCTACAGATTTTTTTGTTGGTGAATGTGATGGGAGAAGGGATGGTGTAAAGGAAAATATACAATTACTTTTAAGCACATAGTAGTGTGGGTAACTCAAGAGTATTTTTGTGCAAGCCACACTATGCTTGAGAGCACACTATTCCCATCTTTTGAGTGGGAACAGCTCATGAGGTTCCCCTCTGCTGCCCATTAATTAATTACTTCAAATCAGTTTCAGGGAACTTAGCTACCAGCCATTGTTGTGTTGTTGAAAAATTTGCAGAAGGTAGCATGTAGCCAGATTTGGAGAGGTGGCACCTTAACTTAAATTGGTATGGATTTTTCTGCAGGTAATAGTGGTGATATTCACAGAAATCACCAGTGCTGCATGGCCAGTTAGTCTGCGCTTTGCCAAAGGCCTCTGTGGGCCAACTAGTATGTTCTAACCTTGACCAGGGTCTAGAAACCTCTGCCTAGAATACCAGAAAATGCAATAGAAATATGCATATCTTTGTTTAAGTGAAATCTGCCTACATTTGAGATGGAAATTCAGATGTTCAGAATGCCTCTCTTGGGTTATTCTCATTTCTAGTTCCAAGGGAACCAAAACTCACTGGTGGGTCTTCAACATGTAGTGTTAGCTCTGTGTTTGAATTCACTTAGTGCTTTAGTATGAAAGGTTTCAGGTTGCAAAATTGATAGTAGCCTCTTCCCAAGACCTTGGAGAGGGACACTCAGTCAGCATACAATGTTTGCCCGGATGGACCGCATACCAGCCGTATTGAAAAGTTCTATTGTTGTCGGCATCCACATGAATGGGTATAGAAAAGGTATTTTGAACTCTTCTTTGGCATCTTGGTGTAACTGAAAGATGGGGTTGACCTTTTGTGAGAAAATGCACGTGTTCTAGTCTAATGTTCATTGACCATCATCTGAATTCTGAGATGTACATAGAATTTGTCGTTCAGTTTAATGAAGGAGAGGCTTGGGAGAATGTGCCTTCATTTACTTTGGCTTAGAAGTTTTTTCCCTGAAGAAAAAAAAAAAGAAAGAATTGAGCTTCTTTTCCAAAGTAATGAGAAGTTTGGAATTTGCTTCTTCATCTCTCCCTGCCTACCTTTGATGCTCAAATAGCTTGCTCACAGTCCCCTTAATTCCCAGCATTTGTTCCTTTTGAACATCTTCCAGCTCTTGGCAAGAATATAGACAGCATACAGGAACAATAAAATATATCTTCTCATTCCCTTCTTATTCCTTTCCTTCTTGTACATTTACACCAACACTACTTGTGTGTCAAATGTGGGGTGAGATAGATGGGGTGTGCAGAAAGTCAGTAATTTTTCTTTCTGGTTTTAATGTGAGACAGAAAAAATTCAGCAGCTCTTAAAATTTTTGCAAGCTCTTCTTTGAAGCAATTGTATAAGTTCCTGAATATCTATCATGATTTGTCCAGAGGGTAGACAGCACAGAGCACAAGTATGCAGGTAAAGCAGAACATGTACAGTAAAGGTCACCACAACACATACCATTTTCAGGACCTTGGACAACTCATAAGAAAAACTGTTGTCTCAGCAGAGGATACAGCATCTAAGAAAGCAGATAGAACCTAGTCATTTATTTAATCCTTGCTGGATGATGGCTGCAATCTTTAAACGATTCAAGGCAATTACTGCAGTTTCATGCTGCTTGTGTAGCTGAGGAATAGTAGAAGCACTAGGGTTATCATTCTCAGAATCTGAGGTGGAGGGGAGGACTGCATTCTCATACAAGGAGGGCATAGAAGGAAGCTCTGATTTCTCTTGCTGAAATGGAGATTTGCAACTCTATCCCCTTTTTGGGGTTGAGTCTCGGTGCCAAGGAACATAATAATGCTTGCATACTGAAAGAGTAGGTCCTAATCTTGGCATATAAAAGAATGAGAACATTACGAAAGTCTACCAAGGCAGACATAGAACATTTTTTCTATTCTGGTTCCAGTTTTGCCAGTTTGTAAACATCATTATGACATAACTTTGGAAAAATGAAATACTTGGAGAATAAATTACTGACAGTTTTTCAGCATTTTTTTCTTGAAGCTCGAACTAGCAAAATGTTCCTAATATCAGTGGCATTATCAAAAGTTTTCAGGTGAAGGTAGCGTACCTAAACAGAGCCTTATGGGACTTGGCAGATTCAGCTGATGCCACATCAAGTCTCAGATACTTCTAGGAAATGGGATAGTTGGGTAATCAGGAAATGATTTGCAGTCAGATTTGAGTCCTCCAGAAAACTCAGATGCTGGTCAAATACAATAGTGTAAACAATATGAGCCACTGAATTACTGTACATTACGCTGATATAAAGACATGTAAGGTAGAACACCATTAATTCCTTTTGAAAAACACAGCTTCTGGAGAAGTCAGTTTGGTGGGAAGAGTTCTTCCCTCCTGAGCTATTCCTTCCTAAGTTTGCTTGTTTGCTTGCTTCCTAGAAAGAAACCAAGTTCTGTTGCACAAACAAATCTGGCGTACTTTTCAATGTATTTGTGTACAAAGTGTAAGTGGGATGCAGCCTTCAAGTGAATTTGAGCAACTTCAGATATTCACTTAAAAGGTTTGGAAAGATTAGCTCTACTATTAGTGTGTTTTAAGATCCAGTAAAAGGTTTTCTGAGCCACAGAGTTATTTGGGCACATCTAAGCTACATAAAATCCAATTTCAGTGCTGAGCAAGGACACACTTCATTCTCCAGTACGGAAAGAAATGGGAGTTGAAAATTCTTAATTTTGGCTGGATTGTGTTATTCACATACAGTGAACAAACCCTTTCCCCCTTTTTACCTTCTCCCTTTTCTTTCTGCTTCAATAGCTTGTTGCAAAGGAAAATTAATTATTACAATGTATTTATTACTCAAATTTGTTTAATTATATATTATATATATACGCACACTCTATAATACAGTCAGGTCCAGAAATATTGGGACATCGACACAATTCTAACATCTTTGGCTCTATACACCACCACAATGGATTTGGAATGAAACAAACACAATGTGCGTTAACTGCAGACTGTCAGCTTTAATTTGAGGGTATGTACATCCAACTCAGGTGAACGGTGTAGGAATTACAACAGTTTGCATATGTGCCTCCCACTTGTTAAGGGACCAAAAGTAATGGGACAGAATAATAATCATAAATCAAACTTTCCCTTTTTAATACTTGGTTGCAAATCTGTTGCAGTCAATCACAGCCTGAAGCCTGGAACGCATAGACATCACCAGACGCTGGGTTTCACCCCTGGTGATGCTCTGCCAGGCCTCTACTGCAACTGTCTTCAGTTCCTGCTTGTTCTTGGGGCATTTTCCCTTCAGTTTTGTCTTCAGCAAGTGAAATGCATGCTCAATGGGATTCAGGTCAGGTGATTGACTTGGCCATTGCATAACATTCCACTTCTGTCCCTTCAAAAACTCTTTGGTTGCTTTTGCAGTATGCTTTGGGTCATTGTCCATCTGTACTGTGAAGCGCCGTCCAATGAGTTCTCCAGCATTTGGCTGAATGTGAGCAGATAATATTGCCCGAAACACTCCAGAATTCATCCTGCTGCTTTTGTCAGCAGTCACGTCATCAATAAATACAAGAGAACCAGTTCCATTGGCAGCCATACATGCCCACGCCATGACACTACCACCACCATGCTTTACTGATGAGGTGGTATGCTTAGGATCATGAGCAGTTCCTTTCCTTCTCCATACTCTTCTCTTCCCATCACTCTGGTAAAAGTTGATCTTGGTCTCATCTGTCCATAGGATGTTGTTCCAGAACTGTGAAGGTGTTTTTAGATGACGTTTGGCAAACTCTAATCTGGCCTTCCTGTTTTTGAGGCTCACCAATGGTTTACATCTTGTGGTGAACCCTCTGTATTCACTCTGGTGAAGTCTTCTTTTGATTGTTGACTTTGACACACATACACCTACCTCCTGGAGAGTGTTCTTGATCTGGCCAACTGTTGTGAAGGGTGTTTTCTTCACCAGGGAAAGGATTCTTCGGTCATCCACCCCAGTTGTTTTCCATTGTCTCCCGGGTCTTTTGGTGTTGCTGAGCTCACCGGTGTGGTCCTTCTTTTTGAGAATGTTCCAAACAGTTGTTTTGGCCATGCCTAATGTTCTTGCTATCTCTCTGATGGGTTTGTTTTGTTTCTTCAGCCTAATGATGGCTTGCTTCACTGATAGTGACAGCTGTTTGGATCTCATCTTGATTGTTGACAGCAACAGATTCCAAATGCAAATAGCACACTTGAAATGAACTCTGGGCCTTTTATCTGCACATTGTAATTGGGGTACTGAGGGAATATCACACACCTGGCCATGGAACAGCTGAGAAGCCAATTGTCCCATTACTTTTGGTCCCTTAACAAGTGGGAGGCACATATGCAAACTGTTGTAATTCCTACACCGTTCACCTGAGTTGGATGTACATACCCTCAAATTAATGCTGACAGTCTGCAGTCAAGGCACATTGTGTTTGTTTCATTCCAAATCCATTGTGGTGGTGTATAGAGCCAAAGATGTTAGAATTGTGTCGATGTCCCAATATTTCTGGACCTGACTGTATATCTATACACACAAATTTGATTAATAAAATAAATAATTTAACCTCAGCTTGATCCTAAGTGTGCCTATTAAAAACATGAAAAAAGCAAGTATAGAGATAGAAATATGCAGATACACAGAGATGTATAAATATATAGTAAAGTATTCCATTATTCTTTTGTTTGATCTGCTTTTAGTGATCTTTCCATCAATTTTGCAGTGCTTAGTGTGCCGCAAATTTCTTGCGATACCCAAAAAGAATAGATGTTGTTAAACTGGGAACTGAAAAGCCCAATCTGGATTGATTTATCATTTAGTGAGTAACTGAAGGAGATGGAAGTGTGGTATCCTGGCCTTTCCTCCAATATCTATTCATGTATGAGCAGAGGGGCTGGGCTCAGTTGGTATGATTCCATCCTCTCACTTCTCTCCTTGAATTTGTTGCCTGAATAACAAACCCTTTATTTGTAGTATTAGTACCCCATGACGTAGCTGAAAATACTTCAAAGAGGATTGCAATCTGAAAGATGGAACACAGAAAGGAAAGAGATGTAGGGGAAAGCAAACTTGGGCTCTAAGAACAAGAAAACTTGTACCAATGATTAGCTCACATTGGGGATAAGACAATCCATTATTTAATAACTGTTTCAGTGTTCCCCATTATTATATATTATATATGGAGGGTATCTGCTCTAGGGACTGAGGTGTAGCAATTCATTGAAAACTAATATTGAAATTTTCAGGCAAACCCCAATTCTTTGTCTCTTGCATGAGTTGTGTTCGGCAGAAGAGTGATTTTAAAAATCACTAAGCTAAGCTTTACTGTACAGAATTGTTCAGTATCTTGTAGCAAAATACCTGTTGATATTCCTTTTTGTGCCCATTGTAGGGAAGCAGTTAATGCAACATGCTGTCCTTGGTGAGAAAGGGTACAGGGCAGGAGCAAGAGAGAGGCTTTCTTGCCAGCACCCAGTGGAATAAGCTTGGCTTCTCCTTATCATTAACCCAGAAGAGCTGCCAATAATATGTTTGCATCCATTTGGGTTATTTTTGCCTTCCACGTTCCTTCTCAGACTTTGCAATGCTGCCTATCAGGTTACCTTTTCAAGGTTCTTCAAGAAATGCACCTCTTCTTCAGCCTTCACTGAGGTTTACAAATACAAAAAGAAGTTTAGCTGTCTAAGTCTCATAAAACCAAAAAAACCTTCCGACAAGAGAGCTTTAGTAGGTAACTGCTTGTTGAGACACTGCCAGTGATGTCTCTGTGTGGCATACCTTGAGTGTTTTGTTGTTGCGTGTGGCTCTTCCCCCTCACTTTAATTTGTGTGTTGCGTAAATTAAACTTAACCAGTGAGACGAGGCTGTGCACCTAGTGATGTGTCCAGTCTTCTTCTTCTTATCTGTTTTTCACTTCCAGCATGAACCTAGAAGAACATGTTCTTCAGTACTAACAGAGCCACAGTGTCTTAGGAGAGAATCTTCTAATATATTTTTTAGCATTTCCTTTTTCAGTTCCTCCTCCCTCAAAATAGTCAATTCTGTTTCTGCCTCCTGGGAGGATATTCAGGAAATGAATTCTGTCACTTCACTCAGTAGAAAATATTGTCCCATAGCCACTGCTGATTGCCAGCGGATTAAATTATAATTATATATTACATATGTGATCCCTGATTGATTCAGTCCAAAGAAGCTTAAGTAGAAGCAATGCCTGCAGATCAAGGAAGGATGGTGCTCTGAACAGGGGACAGTACAGTGCATGACTTTGTAATGTCCTGTTCTGGTGGCCGTGTTCTGAATGGTTGCACTAAGTTCAATTTCCAAGCTGTAATGAATAAACTTTAATGTACCATGTTGATTTTTTATTATTAAGAATCCATTCCTCTTTAGTAGGTGTAATATGCCAGCTATTTTATGGGACTTCTTGATTAGATATTGTAATAATAGCAAAAGTGTTGTTCATTACCACTTCCATATTAAAAATAGGGAGAGGAATGCAAAAAGGAAGTTTTGTCTGATACCATTAAGTTGATCCATAAGCAAAAGCTGGAACTACTGTCCAGACTGATTCATCATTTGGAGCCCTAGACTCTTTACCATGACATGTCCATGTGCTGAACAGTCTGAACTAATCTGGATAAATCCAACATCCATATTAAGGTAATCTGTTTGTATGTTGATTTGAGGTCATGAAATAAGGTGCAAACTCTCTCAAACGCTGTTGGGTTGAAGAAACTAAAAATGGTTAACCAGCATTACCCCAGTTTTGGAAACAGAAAATCCAGTAGGTATTCTAATACAGAAACTTAGATCCTTTCTAGATTCAGTAATTCTGACAATGGGTTTTTACAAGCCCTCTACTGAAAAGTAGTTTCTTTCTCTAGGTAAAGTAGCACATAGAAGAAACAACTGGGCTCATGTCTTTTTATCTCTGTAATCTTATAGTTCAAGGCTATATAACATTTTTCAAGATAAGGGCTACCTAGCCCTTTGAGTAACATGATGTGAACTATACTTCCCAAATGTAGATTGAATCAGGACAAAGAAGTGGGTGGGATCAGGTTAAAAAAAAAAAAGCAAAAAGCTAAATGTGATTTCATTTAATTGACATTTCAATGTCAGTCCAATTACATTAATTTAATTCAGTTGATGGGATTATTTCATCAACTTTTAATAATCCCCCCCCTTCAGTTGTTGGTGGCAAATTGCTGTGGGCAGTGAACCCCAAGATTTTAGTGGGGAGCATGTCTTCCTGGGACCTCAGTTGCTCACCCTGTTACAGTTTATACAGCTAGACTTGCATGGCCAAGAGTTGGGAAGACTCTTGCATTAAGAGAACTCAGGTATGAAGACCTACTCAGGAACAAGCCAAATCTTCAAAAAGTTTCACCAAGAAAACTCTTTAATAATGCCTTCGTATTTTTGGACTACTCTGTCCCTTGGGGAGAAAACTGTGTATATGTGTGTGAAAGACTAGTAAAGAAAAGGAAATGTTTTGCAATACACTTACTCCTCCTATAACTCATTTTCACTTCTTTCATAGCCCTGTCATCTGTCTTCCCTGTTAAATGGTATCCTTTCTGTTTCGCTGCTTAAGAGAGAATAGGCATTTATTTCATTTACTTCTGGTGATTTCAATGGGAAAATTGGTTACTTAGGGCCTGACAAAGTTTGCTACCTCTGTCTGCTATTGGATACACGTTCCTAGGATTCATAATGAAGCTTGTGGAGAGTATTACATTCCCAAATGTTTCTCAGGCTTGGGCGTTTCAGAATTTCTCCCTCCCTCACATTCTGAACTGCAAAAAGATCATCTAAGGTTGTAGGATTGGTAAACAGTCATGGTTGCAATTTCCAAGAGTCCAGCATGTCATCTGTTTATGCTTTGATTCTATGAGATTTGTGCTAAGTCCTATGGTTGGGTTAAGCAACAACTGCAATTTAATTCAAAGACTTAGACTGAAGATTTCTAATGAAGCTAACACATACAGCCATGAGGCTCTTACCTGGGTTCCCAGTGATGCATTACCTCAACCCCTCATCGTGTTGTTCTGTTGCTTTATTGCAACATTCCCAGCACCATGTCCCTAAAGTCACATTATTTGAGCACCTGGAAGCTGAGCAGTTACCTGTTTTGATTTATTATTGGACATGTAGACATTATTCCCAAAGCACAGCCTATATTTAATTTGAAGCAGTCCTTTTATCGGTAGCAAATTCTGCCTTGTTTTCCAATGCAAGAGGTTAGGCTGATTCTAGATAAAACTTCTTCATCTCTTTCTGTTTCATATTTGCTTACCAGTATGTTCAGATCATGATTTAATGTGAAATGAGCAAACCTTGCACACATCACTCTTTTTTAAAAATAGGCTATTGATTTAGATGAAATGATTAGGGATTTCTAGAAGCTGGGAGGATATCAAAATTAGGTGAGGTTTTGAGCACAGTAGCTCAGATGCTGAAAAACAGACTTCAGAATGCAAAGTGTGTGCTTTTAGACCAAAAAAAAAAAATTGTAGGGACAAACCAAGGGGTGAAATAACCATAGTAAAGTTTACCCTAAATTAAAAATGAGTGTTCAGTCATACCCTAAGAGACTTTTCGTTTCCTTCTTCATTTTATCTCTACTCTCAGATCTCCTTCCATTGCCTTTAATTTGACATCAACTTCTTTGCTTGTTTCTGGAGAGGGATTTATGATCATGTTAATGTCCTAGGTCAGTTTATTTTTCAGACAAAGGCGGCCCAAAGTAACCATTCTATATAAAAAATCTGTGAGCGTTTGGATATTTGATTTGGGGAATTCCATCACTGTCATCTCAAGAATTGCTGGCGCCTGGCACCCATGATATGGCCATCCCTGCTTTAGGCACTTGGGCAACTTTAGAGAGAAAGATGAGTGTGCAGAACCTCTGGCTCTTTTGCATGTTGCAGGGAAGAGTTCTGAAGAGGGTTTTTCCTATTTTTGCAAAGCATGTGCCTGCTGGCTTTGTCTGCACTGCATGAGAGCTAGCAGTTATGAAAAGCAATTCTGTAGTCATCTAGAGAAGCAGACAACAAATTAGCCACTGAGGGCAGCTGCTTGATGTCAAAGGAATTGTTCAAGAGCAGTAGCTTTTTGTTTCTGGCCAGGAATGTAAAACATAGCTTGCCGATAATGTTACTGGTTGCTGCGTGTAGCTAGCAAACAACAACTGACAATTTGTGCATGTTCTGTTTCATTTTCAGGGAATCTGACTAAACATATGAAGTCAAAAGCCCACAGCAAAAAATGTCAGGAGATGGGTGTGTTGGCGTCTTCACTGGGGGAGCTGGAACCAGAGGAAGGTAAAGATTTGGGGCTATACCTCTTGGGAATGGAACCTGACACTCTCCACTTAGTTTGGACAGAGTGCCCTCTGCCCCGGGCCAGCAAGCATGACCACTGCTGAGAGATTATGACAGTTGTAGTGTGAATCATCTGGAGGGGACTTGGTTGCTCACCCCTGTCACACCTAGACACCATTCTTGATGCTAAAAAGAGATGCAGATCTGGGGGAACTCATTTGTGAGTTTAATTCATGTTAATCATGTTAATTAATCATGTGAGTTTAACTCTTGTTCTAACAAGTAGGTGGGAACTTCTGCTGGGTGGTTTTCTTAGGTAAACATCCTTTTGGTGCAACACATCCTCCACCACCATCATTATGAGAGTTTCTGTCTCCACAGCATGAATATTGTTTTTGTTCTTTTAGAAGCGTCAGCATTGATTTGAGACAGAGGTGGGGAAATTGTGGCTTTTGGGCTGCATAATGGCTCCTAGATTAATTTCAAAAGTTGTCTGTAAGAGATCTGTTCAGGCCATCATTTCCATAAGTTCTGCTGCTTGGGAGAAGAAGACGAGAGAGAGAGAGAGCGATGCCAGAAAGGGGGTGGGGTGGGAATGGGGGTCCTAACCCATTTTGAGCTCTGGCTTCATCCATTCTTTGGGTCAGCCTCTCCACCATGTGTTGGGTCAATGTGATCTTCTTTAGAAGAACATTTTTGCCCATACCTGTTCTGGAGTTACATGGAGAAACTCATTGTTGCTGCAGTTTATTCATTCATAGCTAGCACAAGGCCTGACCAAATGACGTGGATAGTAAATACTTCTAGTTACAGGATACACCTTCTGGACTTCTCAGTGGATGGATGGGTTTGCACAAAATCCTAGACCAGGCTAAAATAAGACCAGGTGGTTTGTGGTTCAATGTCATTTGGGAAACTACACTATTATTTCAGCATGTTGTATGAACCAGTCTATCACATTAAGGTATGTGGCTTATTTGTTTGAACATAACACGTTGTCTGAACACTGTCATTGTGTTTTGTTAGATTATAGTATGTTATGTGATCCCATCCAATGTCTTGCTACTGCATCATATAGTCACTAAGCAGAGTGATGTAAGCTGATGCATCTGTGATAACGACTGTGTAGTACCACACTGAGCAATAGTTTTGTCTGTTTTTGCTTTCTCTAGAGCCACTCTGGACTGCTTTGAAAGGATGCAAATCCTTCCTTTGTGATCCAGATCTTTTTACTCCTTATTAGTTATTCCTGTTTGAGATGGGGGGAGCGGAGTTATCTAAAATAGAAAACAACCAGTTCTGCTGATAATTCTGACCTGTACAGGTTTCTAGAGAAAGGCCCCATGCAATGCCAAGGGATTTACTCCCAGAAAAACATAAGTAGGATTATTTAAACATGGCTCTTCCTTCATTCTCATAAGATCTTTATTAAGTTATAAAAAGCATAAACATAAAAGCAGACAACTAATGATCAAAGAGAGAAGTAGAGAACAAGAGAGTTAAAGAAAGAATACAAAAGTGATGGAAAGGAAAGGGAAGAAAGGAAAAATTACAGAAAGAATGACTTCCGACTTCTTATACAGCAGGTACAGATAAATCATATAGTAACCTCTTACTCTAAAACTACATCTTAATATACATATTTTGTATAACCTATTATTTTAGCTAATCATCAAATCCATATATCATAATTCCATTTTTTTTCTGCCCTGCAAAAAGTCCAAAAGGGGCTTCCAATTGGCATTAAAATTAGTGTTTTTTCTCTAAGCAAAGCTGTCAATTTTGCCATCTCAGCTAACTCTTCCTCCGTTCTCAAGGGCAGAGGGTGCCCATTTCCTCCTTCATTGAATGTGCTGGCACCCAGATCTTCCCTTCCCCATGTTTCCCTCTTCTGTATGGCCTCTACAGACCTCATCTGCCCCTTCTCCATCCTTATAGTTGCCCCTGCAATCCGGATCATTTCCCTGCCCAAGAGGTTCAGTAGAAGAAGTGCACCTGCTGCGTGGACCTTAGAAATAGGTCAAAGGAACAGCTGGCTACCTACACTTCAGAAGGCGGCCTGAGCACCATACTTTAGTAGGTTCTCTGGGGACAGTTGGGGGGAACTCAACATTGAGCACTCACCCAAGTGTTGCTATCAGTTGGAAACTAGAAATGTTGCTCTCCTTTCCTGGAGTTGTTTCATGGTCAGGGGATCATTCTTTGGAAGAAAATACTGGAGGAAGAAGAACTCTCGTGCTGTTGTCAGCATGCAAATGAACTTGTGGTTGAGCACGCAGATAAACCTATTGTGGTGAGCCTCCCAGAGTTGTGCTCTAAAATGGGCGACCGCACAAATCTTGTAAATAATTAAATAACACCCCCTCCCTTTTTTTTTTTTCATTTAGAAGAACTCCATATCTGCTCACAGTACACAGGCATTTCTTTTCCTCCTATCTTGCATGATGAAGTAATCATTTTTAGAAAGAAAACAGTGGTAAAAGTAAAATCCTTGCACCAGTGCGCCTAAGCGGGCTTGCATGGTTTTGTTTTGTTTTAGGTAAAAGTTCAAACAGGGGAAGTGTTTTCTCTTTTTCACACTCCCTGTGCAGTTTTCCCCCAGGTTTCTTTAGTCCCCCTAAAAGAGCCTGGAGAGACTCTAGTTGTTCCACAGAAATAAAGAATCCCATGAATTCAAGTGGCAGGATTTGTCTCACTTTTAATCCAGACTTCTCTCTCTCTCTCTCTCTCTCTCTCTCTCTCTCTCTGTGTGTGTGTGTGTGTGTGTGTGTGTTTCCCTCTTCCTGCTTTGCATCAGGCAAAAACATTCTTTGTTTGGAAGGAATGGTGCCTTGCCAGAGTTTCACTCTGGGGATGAAGGAACATGCAAGCAAGGGAGGGTGAGGGAGCAGTATTGTGTCAGTCACAAGGGAGGCGCAATCACATGTCAGCCAATGGACATCTGCTCCGGCATCAGATTGCTGGAGGAGTTTTGGAGCCTGTTAACTTACTCAGAATAACTGATGAGCTTCAAGGGAGCTCTTCCAAAATGGTTCCTTGCTTTTTAGATAGATTACCTCTGTGTCTCTTTCTGGGGCATTCTGAGATGTTTGGGTGGCCCTGGCCAAACCATGACATCAGATATGTTCTAAGTTTTCAAAGGAGGGGAGAAAGGGAATGAAAACAAATCTGTTCACTTGGTGGTTTGCTGGAAATATGCAAATTGTGATTCTGGCCCGTGCTGTGGAGAACTGCAGGACAGTAAAGGCTGGAGCCAGGAGGACTCAGCACGGGCTCCAAAAGGCACCACTTTTGTTGTTGTTAATTACTTTTTCCAGCCAATCATTTCCAACATTGGTGCTGAGCTAATGATGATGCATGGTGAGATGTACTGTGTGTCAGTTCCTCAACAGCGATTCAAGGCTTTCAGGGCTCACCCTGCTGAGAAAAGAAGGGAGGGTGTCTTTAAGGTTGTATGAGGGCATCTCCTTTGTGTCAAAGGCTCAGTTCTTTGGAGAAAAGTCCTATTGCTGTGTTGTCTTGTGCTTTGAGGGCTGCAGGGCTGAATACTACCAAGGGTGCACTAGAGGCCTTCCCTTATTCAAGAGTCTTGTCTTGCAGGGAGGGGGGAGGGAAGCTTTCTTTATGCCTGCTCTCTTATTCTGTGGATACCTGCAGAGTTTCATATCAGTTCCATGGTTGATTTTTGAATAGAATCCTCCCTGATTTGTTAATGTTGGCAGTGTTCTTAGCCCCTGGAACATGCTTAGCTTCTTAACTTTGCAGCCTCATGCAGAGAAGACATGTAATTCTAGAATTATGCATGTATACACACAAGCACCTACCTACACATCCATCTACTCATCCACAATTTGTTTCCTCCTCTGGCCAAAATAAGCAATCAGGCTGTTCATGAAGGATGAGAATGTAACCAAGTATTCTTCATTTATGCAATACAAGAAGGATGCTGAAGAACTGGAGAGAGTGCAGAGCAGAGCAACAAAGGTGGTGAGGGGGCTTGGAGGCGATGAAGAACAGTTAAAAGAACTGGATATGCTTCGTCTAAAGAACAGAAGCTTGATAGCAGCCATCCAATATTTGAAGGGCTGTCAGAGGGAAGAGGGTGTATGGTGCACGAATGAAGGACAAGAACCAGCAGGTCGAAACTGTACAGAGAGAGATCCAAATGTAAAATAAGGGGTTTCATGAGAAGTATTAAGCAGTGAAAAAACCTGCCTCCTGCAGTCAGGGGTGCTCCATCATTGGTGGTTTTCAAAGAAAGGTTAGATAAACATTTGTTTGGGATGGTCTGAGGATTCCTGCCTTGGCAGGGGGTTGGATTACAAGACCTTCAAGGTCCCTTCCAATCCTGGGATTCTGTTATTTCATTCCTTTAAAGAGATGTTGATCCATTTGCTGTGTTTCTTCATCAAGGCAATTTTAATTCCTGTCTCCCTCCCCACCCCCAACCACATCTCCCTTTTTGAAGTGCCTCCATCTGATCGGTCTTCCCACAACAGCTTAGTTTGCCTTTCATATAATTTGATGTGTTTCTGTTGGGGAGTAACGTTCCAGATGATGATGGGATCGTCCATCGTCCATCTGTCATCTAGATGAATAAGTAAAATGCCTTGAGAGCCAGTGAAAAGGAGTGAATAACACCCTAAGAGAGAGATCTGGATGTGGGAGAATTCTTGGTGGATGCTGATCTAATCCTAACCCAGTGCAGAGCAAAAAAGCAACCCCATTTGCACTTTGAATAGCTATGCAGGATAAAATATGTTTGAATGTTTCTGTGATGGTTCATTAATGTTGGGAGAGAGTGGCACAGGAACTCTGGTGTCTGGCTAGCTGCTGTTGTGCTGGTGTGAGCCAGCCCATGGAGTGAGTAGAAGGGGGGGAAACAGCTCAGTTCTGGCCTTGAAGGGCAGCTGTGCTCTCCTGAGGCCTGATGAGGTGACCTGCCTGCTAGCCAGGCTGGAGTGGAGAGATTTTGAGACCACAGTCCCATTGGTCCAGCCTGGTGTAGAAGTGTTGGGGACTAGCACCCTGGGGGGACACCCACCTCCTTAGTTGCTGGGGGACATGCTGCCAGTCTAACCTAAAAATTGGAGAGAGAGAAAAGGGGAGGTGAGAAGGAGAGGAGAGAAAAATGCGCAGAGTGAATGGAGTGGCTGGAGAGAAGAGTTGGGGAGAGAACTTAAGTGTGCAGAGTAGTTGTCGGTTCCTGATCAGGAAGGGAGAAGAAAGGCCCATGGGTGGCTTCCCTGGAAGAAGGGAAGTGAAGACCCAGAGGGACAAGAGCTTCACCCAAGGCCCAAGAACGGGAAGGAGGGACCTGGCTGGCTGCAGGTGATGGCTTCACTCAAGACCCAAGAGGGGGAAGACGGGATCAGCTGTCGGTGGAGAAGCCCTGATCTCTGGGGAAGGACAGGTAGAAGACCCTGAGAGAAGCTCTTCCCCCAATGGAGAAGCAGTAGGTGCTTGGCTGAGGGGTTCCAGGAGAGGGTCAAGCCACACTGAGCACGCTGCAGTAAATTCCAGCCCATTCCTTTCTTTTCACTCTCTCTCTTGTCAAGTCCAGAAACAGGGAAGGGAGATGGGGAAAAGTGGGGGGGGGGGAGCAGGAGAGATAGTGGTGGATAGTTTCTGGGAGGGAGATTTAGGAGGAAACCTGACACTGGGTGAACATCGGTACTGTGTTGTATATACCGGTTGTAAATACCTGCTGTAAATAACGTCACTGTATATAGTAAAAAGCATAAAAGCCTCCACTGGCCTCAGGAAGGAAGCTATTCATAACATGAGGCTGTGACAGAAAAACATAAGTTGGTAGAACTGGTGGAACAAAAATAGATGTGCCATGAATGGTGAAAACAGATAGATTTTTGTGGGTTGGTCTTGCGAGGCTTATGTTTGCTGGAGTGTGCTGGGAGATAAGCCTATTATGCTATGGTGCTTAACACAGAATGGGTAGCAGTGGCAATGACTTGGAGAATGACAGCTCTGAACATGTTAGGCTGGGGAGGCTTGGTGACATGGGAGCCCCCAGTTAGAGGTCATTTCAATGTAATTCCAAATCTCTTTTGATGTTCGGTGCAATTTTCTGGCTTAACTGTCCTGGGCAAGGAAGAAAGTAGTGGGATGTTGGCTCAAACCTGGAATGAGAGAACAGGTCCATGTTAGGGGTCTTTGGATTGAGAGCACTAGTGGGAGGGCACCTTCTACTATGAGGACCTTTTGGATGGATTGTAGGAATTAGATGATATTGGAGAGAGGTTGAATAGTTTAAAGGATGGTTTGAAGGAAGATGGGCCAGCATGAGTGATTTTGCCAAATTGTGGGCTTCGCCTGGTATGATTGGAGGAAAATTAGTGGGATAGCCTGTGTTGGTGTTATTTGTAATAAGATCTTGTTCATCCGTGGCATTATATAGATTATTAAGTGAATCTGGTGTATATTACTGAAATCTGGTTGGACTAAGGTGGAGGGGTTACCCTTCCGAGTTCTGTCATCCTGGGTTTTGTGTCCTTCAGGAGCCTCAGTGTCAAGGCCAAAGGGGAATGTTAAGTTGATCTTGAAAGACACCATGTCTGTGACTAGGCAACACTACTAGGTGATAGGGTGTGAATGTGTCAGCCCTATAAGGAGGACCAGATTAAGAAACAGACACCATGCAGACCTAAAGCTACATTTATTAGAGCAGCTACAGTAATAGAATCTTGCAGGTCTGAATGTGCTTCCCTTCCTCTCTCTTTTATCTTCATGAGAATTAAGAGCGGGGAGGAGGGTGCTGACTGAGGTGTTTTCATAAACCACTTTTTTGGGGTTGGGCTCAGGTCTTATTTACCCAATCATTGCCTTGATAGCAGTTCTTCCCTCTGTCCTTCAAGGCCATCCTCTTTTCTCACTATAGAATGTTAGGTTGGGTCAAAGGTGGGATCCTGCTGGTGTAGTAGGACGCTGTCTGCATGTCCTTGGCGAGCTGTGGGCTTGATACATTTCCCTCCAGGCTCCTTCATGGGCAGGAGTGAGTTCAAAGAGCTGGATCCAGGAAATTGTCAAATTCAAATTCTTTGAAAGAGGCTGCACTGTGCTCTTTAAAACGCCCTCCTTTGGTTCTGCACAATTATTGTCCAGTCTCTAAACTTCCCCTTTCAGTTAGGATTCAGGCTAGATTATGGGATGGAGATGGCAGTGGCCACTCTTGTGGATAACCTTCATCAGGACTTGGATGGAGGTATTGTACGCCTTCTGGTTCTTTCAGATCTCTTTGCAGTCTTCAGTACCAGAAAGTCAGGGAATTATTCTGGATTGCCTGCAAGGGCTGAGTATTAGAAGCACTGTTTTGCAATATTTTCTCTTTCCTTAGTGGCCAGATCCAGATGGTGGTTGCAGGAACGGGGATGATTATTGCTTTCTTGGGTGCCTCTAGCGTTGTTCATTTCCCCTTTTAAACATTTACATGAAGTTTCTGAGGAAGGTCATCTCTCAGTTGCAGTATAGGATCATCAGCATGCTGATGATACCCAACTGTACATTCCTATTCCAGGCCTTGCAGGGGATGCTGTTGATGCCTGATCCCAGTGTCTGGAGGCTGTTAGGGTCTGGATGGGACCTAACAGACTAAAGTTGAACCCAAGCAAGACAGAGTTGCTGTCTGCTCATCAGGGTTCTTTGTCTGCTCCGGTATTGTCTCTTGATAAGGTGGCACTACACCTGAAGGAGCAGATCCATAACTTCACAGTTTTTCTAGACTCATAACTGGTCAGGTGAAGACTGTGGCCAGGAGGGTCATTGCTCAGCTTCATCTTGGATAGCATGTGGCCCTTCCTGGAGCTTAAGGATCTTGTTTCCTCATCAGTATCTGCTCAAACTACAGTATGCTGTACATGAGGCTGCCTTTGAAGACCACTTGGAAGTTAAAGTTGGCCCAGAATGCAGCAGCCTGATTGTTGCCAGGAGCACATTAGATTGGTTGCCAGGAACACATTACTCTGATGCTCTGTGCCCCATACAGTTACCTGTTGGCTTCTGGATGCAACTCAGGTGTTGATTTTAAAGACTTCTGTGTTTTGGCACTGATGCACTTTGAGGACCACTTCCTCCAACCAGAATTGACCTGATTTAAGCATCCCAGAAGAAACTGCTGTTGGTTCCCCATTTTTGCAGAGTTGGTGAGAATTGCAGGCACTGCTTTTCAGTGAGTATGCCTGTATTTTAGAAGAGCTTTCCATTGGGGAACATACCCCAAATTATTAGTTTTCCAGAATCTATTGAACTGTTTCAGAGAGCTTATGGGAATTGAGGCAACCCATTGAATGTTTGTTGATAAATGTTTTACTGAATTGGTTTCTTACCGTGAATGTTTTAATTGTCTTTAGTTGTCCTTTGTTGTGAACTGCCAATTGTTTGTCTTAGTCTACAAATTGATTGATTGATTGATTGATTGAATAGATAAATAAAATTTTATCTCACTTGTCCAGGATATTCCAGGGAGTAGGAAGCTTTGTATCCTGTAGATCCAAGGCCTCATTTGATCCTTCTTGAGTGATCCCCAGACATACTTATTTTCTCTGCTTCCATCCAGCATGAATGGGAAAGGGAAGATGGAGAAATTCCATAATCACAATGTCCCTTGGTAGGCACAGTCTGTATCAGTGGCAGAAGCAGTATCCCAGTCCTGTTTTGGTTCAGATCTTGCTGAAAACAGTCTGGGGTGGACCTGCATTTTTAATGGGAATTTACATTTCTAATTCCCTTGGAAGTATGCTTCCTCATTAATGCAGAGCACAGTGGAGTTCACCTCCTATTATATCCCAGGAGTTGGTTGTTCTGATATTTGTACGTATGTATCTGTATTTGTGTATGTATTATGTATCCTTGTCTGATAAATTGCTCTGCTCCCATCTTTTAGGAACTACTGAAGATCTCTTCCAAGATTCAGAAGGACAGGAGGGATCTGAGTTACCTGGACACCAGTTTTCAGACTTGGAAGAGTCTGATGATGATGATGACAATGAAGAAGAAGAGGATGAGGAGGAAGAAGAAGAGGAGGAGGAAGAGGAAAACCAAGAGGAGTCACTTGGAAAGCCTTCTGAAATGAAGAACGCTTCTCTTCCAGGGCACTCTCCAAAAAGTTCTCTCTCTTCCCAGGAGAAAGGCACCAGGACAACCTTGTCCATAGTGGAAGACGTTCCCTCTGGCAGTGAGAGTGCTGTTCGGTGTCACCAGATGGCCTCCTTAGAGCCCGAAATGAAATGGTCAGCTGACAGCAGTGAAGTTGCTGTCTGCCACAGCTTGTTAAGACTTCATCGACCAGCTCTGTCCTCTAGTGCACTCTCAACTTCAGCTGAGAAGGAATCTGTTAGAAGACCACAGATGCTCTTAGCAATGGATTTGTCAATCTCCAAAGATATCACTCCTAGAAGGAAGTGTTCCCCAAGCAAGGACTCTGGGGCTAGCAGTGGTGGAAACAACCGGTCATCGTTGGCTCGAAAGCATCTGTTAACCAAAAATGAAACTTCACCAAAAAGATTGTCATATACTGGAGAAACACCCTCCAGTCACCAGACTCTGAGGAGAGAGTCATTGGTCCTCTGTAATTCATCACCAAGACTTGAGATCTCACCAAGCAGGTACCTTTCTTCAAAAAGAGAGCTCTCGTCACCATTATACCTTCCGCCAGCAAGAGGGGTTTCTCCGGTGAGATGTGTCTCTCCAAACAGGGAAATGTCATCATCTAGATACTTATCTCTGAAGAAAATGCTGTCTCAGAGCTATTCAGAGCCACCTTCACAGTATCCATCCCCAGGAAGAGAGGATTTACCTTCTCATAGCCAAGTGACAGCAGATGAAAAAATGCAAAGTTTATGTAAAACTCAGCATGGAATATCATCTTCAGTGCCTCTACCTCACAGGTCCCTTGATAAAAATAAGGAGCTGCATGAAGACCCTAAACTGGTAAGCTCTGCTCAGAGATGGGTGAGATCTGGTCCTCCAGATGTTTTTTCACTGCAACTCCTATCATCCCACATCACTGGCTATGCTGGCTAGGGTTGATGGGACTTAAAGGTCAGCAACATCTGAAGACCCATATATTGCCCATCCCTGTTCTACATCCTTGCTCTTCAAGTGGTGGGTCAGGAACTTGGAAATGGATTGTGTCCAGCTTAAGATCAGAACTGTCATTTTCATGATGTGTTCTTTTGGGGTCTGAATTCTGTTTTATTTTTGTTTTAACACAAAGGACAGAAAGAGAGAAGGATAACCAGATACAATGGAAAATGGAGTTCTTTTACTTTGTCATCTTTGAGTCATCTTTTTTTTCTAAATTAAGAGCTCCCTATTAAATTAAGTCAGTATTTTGTGTCCACATCTGTATACTCCAAACTTAAGAGTTGACTTTATATATACCTCTTGTCATTACAGAAGACAGAATCCAGGAGCCCAACAATTTCACCAGGCATCATTCAACATCTCTATTTCAGACCTTTGCAGTCGCTCCATGAAGTACCCATTCATGCTCCAAATCGAGTGGAAGACTATATTTTTAGTCATCTCCCCTTGCACTCCCAGCAGTTACCCAGGAGCCCTTGCCCTATGATCCCAATTGGGGGCATACAAATGGTCCAGGCAAGGCCCAGCAGCCATCCCAGCTTGGGGCATGGATCAGTGATGTCACTGCAGGCCAGCTACTTCGAACATGGTGGAAGCACTTCTGAATTCAGCCAGATGAAAGCAAGGGGCAAAGAAACTCCAGACAGACACGAACCTCCTTCTTCATCAGCAACCTCACCACTTCAAAGCAACATCTGCATGGAAGAGAAAACAAGGACTAGTGAGCGTCAGCAAATAAAGTCCAAGGAGGGATACAGGGTAAAAAAGTGTAGTTCAGAGCAGGACAGCTGTACAGCCACCGAGATTAGTTCTTGCCCAAAGGGGGAGTGTTCTCCAAAGCCTTTGGCTCATGGAGATGGACCCTTCACCAAGGAGGGGAAGAAATACGGTGGCGGCTTATGCACTACTTTCAAATCCACCTGCACTTTTATTTCAAGCGTCCCCACACAGTCACTGGACAGGAGCAGCAGCACGGGCTGCTTGTTGGAGCACTCATCTGGCCAACCCACCCAGCAGCTCTCCACCAGGAGAAGGAACCTGTCAGGAGAGCCAGCCCCGCAAGCAGGGGCATATAGGAGAAGAAGTCCATCCTTGGAACATGCTGTGGGCTTTGGCCTAGCTCAAAGGCGAGTGGAGAACAGTACAGGAAATACTTAAGCCCTTGCTCTGTCTTGTCAGCGACTTCTCAGATGTTACAACAGACCTTGATCAGTGCTGTTGGCTTCAGAATAATCACTGCTGAAGGAAGGTCTCTCTGGTGTAGAAAAGTCATCCTCCCTCCCTCCCTCCCTTCATTTTACTTTCACATTTACTTGTGCCTTTGTCAATGCCCTTTTCTGCTTTGGTTGCTTGACATACACACACATACAAAACTGAAGCTACAAATGTTTTACAGTCATGAAAAGGAGTTAATCAGATCATGTCCCTCCATCACCATTGCAGTGTCTGTTCCAATGGGCTCCGATAAATGCAGACAGGAAAGAGTCAAGAATCTTTTCCAGAGGATGCACTGAAAACGTCTAGGAAAATTGACACCTCTTCAGAGATACTGATTAGAAAAAAAGAAATCTGCTCCCCTGTACAGAAAGTTATAATTCCCCACCCCTATTTATTACTTGCTTTATTTAATATGTGGTGAAGTGCTTGTTATTTTATAATGGTTCTTTTTTATTATTTGCATTATTCTGATTGCCTGTAAATGTGCTTTAAGGACAGCTGTGACTGTTCTGATTTGGGGGGAAAAAAAGTGTTTACCCTTGAATTGTTGAAGAAATTAGCACTTACTTTGGGGAGGTCTTGATGGCAATGAAAGATCACTCCCTCCCTCCCCTAAAAAGGGGGGAATTGGAGATCTCAGCATGTACCTCCCTAAATACAACCCACAAAAGCACTTTTTAAAAAGGGACACACAGACATATGAAGGGTTATCCCCTTGAAGAAAAAAATAAATCGGAAGGAAATGGAAATATATTGAATGTAAAAAAATATGTTCTGAGAATGGTGTAGATCTGTTCTTTCTGGCAGCCATTCTTGCTTTAATGCTGACATTCCATGTCGCTGCTGCTTAAATCCATGTGCACACAACCCTAAAGGGTGCTTTTTACCAGCCATGAAAGTTGGCTGGTAAACGTTGGCTGAGACTTAGTTGAGAATCTTGTTGTTGTTTTTTCCTGCTCCTGGGATTTTGCAGTTAGAAAGCGAGCTCTGAAATATGAGATACATAACTTCAGATTTGGAAATATGTCCCTACATTTTAAAAATGTATCCCAAATTTCTTATACCAAAAAAAAAATAAAAAAATCCAGATCTCACCCGATTCCACTTTTGGAAACTAGTGCAGGGAACAAAAGAGATCATTGGTTTCTTACTTGCAAGAGATTCCTTTGGAGCTGTCTTCTGCACAGTCCACATGTGAGTGAGCAAGCTCTAAGAGACCCATCATGGGTGTTGAACCAGGACTTTAGTGTGGTGCAAGCCATTAGCAAGGGTCTTCCCACCAATCCAAGCTAAGCACATGTTTGTGCTTGCATCTGCCCCAGTCATATTTATATTAATGATTTCATGATATGTTCGTCTCAATTAGATCACCTCCCTCTGAAAGATGGGGTTGCTCAACTTCCCAAACTTGATGCCCTCCAAACAGGTTGGATTTCAACCTCTATAGTCTCAAACCAGCATGGTCATGCTGGATGGGAGACTATAAGAACTGAAAACAGCACTACTTTTAAGACCTCATATGTGGGAAAATATTCAGACTCAATGAAGAAAGCAGGAATATTTAAGCCTTTTAGTTTGGTTTTTGCATAGTTTATCCTTCCCTCTCCCAACTATTTGAATAAATGCAACCATTTGATCATGTAGAGGGCCAGGTTTCACATCTAGGTGATGCAGTGGTGAACATTTAGCCACTATTTTATTTTTCTTTTAGAGTACAGTTTTAAGACGTGCCCACCCAACTGCTAACCAGTTGGTGCCACATACACAGAAATCATGCCAGAATCATGCAACTCTGCCTTGTTCATACCATTTTAAAAGTGCAACTGTTAAAAAGAAGTGTTTACTCTGATAAGAGAGAGTGCTCAGCATTTATTTGAAGAGTCTGTATGGAGTCTGTACAAATGCTTTTCCAAATGAAGCCAGCCCCCTCCCCCCACCCCCACAACAGATCCACAAATATTTATCCAGTGGACCAGTCCTGAGCTGTCTTAAGATGTTCTGAATTTACTCTGTGCATGCTCTCTCACTTCCCCCAAAACAGGAAAAAGGGGGGAAAGAAAAATCCTGAATGAGTTTATTTTACTAAGCTGGCTTGATAAAGCCATAGACTGTTGGGTTTTGCATAAGTGAAGAACACAGAATGGGTTAAATAATCTTCTGAGATGTATCATTTTATGTATTGTATTGAGGAATTTAAGAAAACAGGATGTCGGGCCTTTTTGTTTGGCGGTCTTGTGTGCATTTAGTCAAGGTAACATTGACATTGTGAAAGCAACCAAACCAACCCTGGAATTGCAGAGTTCACTGGAAAACTCCATGAGCGGTCTTCGACATTTTTCCTTTGTTTACTTCTGCTTCCGATACCTCTTTCAGGGCTGAGGTCCAGCATGACGGTGCTGTTGTGTTTGCACTGGAATCCAGCATCTATAGCAAGACCTTGGAGGAGGTCTGATTCAATTTTCTCCTGTGGCAGATCATGGGGTACAAACATCTACTACTGGATTAAATAGAATAGATTGCACCAACAGAAATCAGCACTACCTTGTATTGACTTCAGAGGACTCCCCCCCTCCACCCGTCCAGCACTGAAGGAGCAATCCTTGGATCATCATCTCTGTGGCAATTGCTGGACACCAGTATTTCATCTCCACTGAGGCTTTGAATTCCTGGGTGGTTTCTTTTCCTTCCTCTTTCCCAGCCAGCTTTCCATGCAGCTCTTTATGGACCAAATGGTTTTCAGTATTGAAACTGTACATGAGCCATGATTGGACACTCTCATGTCTTTTATCCATTCATGCTTTAACTGTGCCTGGTTTCATTTGGGGGCTAGATCAAATGCAACATAATGCTCAGGGTTTTCTGTTTTCCCAGATTTTGCCTGTTTTCCTTTAACTACTCCTCATTTAGATGCAATGGAAGTCACATTTCTTTTCCATTGCATGGATTCAATGATTTGTGGTGGAATCTATGTTCCCAGAGCTAATACTAATAATTAGGATATGTTTACTTTTTGTTTTGATACCGTTCTGTCTTCCTTCAGTGCTCTGCAGATGGAAGTAAATTTTTGTCCACTGTAAGGTGGCTTGGTGTTATCACTGCATATGTCAGAATGTTGCCTGTAAGGGTACTTTATTTTGGGGAGGGGGACCCTGAGATCTCTTATCGGGACCACAATGCTCCTAGTATAGGCTGAATGGCAGAAGACCCAACATACTATGCAATGCATTGTAACTTTTTGTGATATCTCCTCACATTTTAGAGGGCTCTACTTGAATTCCTCCTTTTCATTTCCTGATTGAGATCTAATGTTTGCCTAGATCCTGGATATTTGTACCAGCACACCTGCCAGCAGCCACTCTTTGCCCTTAGCATGGCATAGTTTATATTTGGCATCATCCAGTTGCTTTGGGCTTCAGCTCCCATTGGCTCTAGATGGCAAGGCCAGTAGCAGGGGACTGTAGGACATGTAATCCTAAACATTGAAAGGCCCCCAAGTTGTGACCTCTAGCTTGTTTGATAAGACACGAGCCTTCTATTGCATAAAGAGTGTCTGTTATAAACACTGAAGCAGATCTCAGATTGACTTGTCTGCTAGTGGAGTTCTCGTTTTCCTAATATTTAATCAGAGACCAACTGAAAACGTGTGTGTGAAAAAGCTTTGAGTTTGTGATGCAAGAAAAATAAATGGGAGCAGTCCTCTCCCATCACTCATTTTTTTGCCAGCCATCTCATCTCCTGGGTCTCTGGGGCATTTCTTGTTGGCCAACCAAGAACATTGGTTGACCAGATGGAGTTGCTTTCCTCTCGGCAAGCTACTTAACACACTAAGGGCTCAAATTGTATGGTGCTGAGCACTCTAGGCAGACCTAGCAAAGCCTTAAGCAGGTGCTTAACTGGAAGCACTTAAAATTGCCCCATTAAAAGTCAAGGACCGGGTCAATCACAACATTGTGGTGCTATAAGGAAAGCTAGGAGACAGACATTAGGTGGCCCCCATGATCTCAGACTACGAAAACTGAACAGAGTCTCATTGCTATTAACAGTGTCTTTTTAGAGGTAATTTTCCCCCCATGTATCCTAAGTTTTACTTTGGAGTAAATATCTCTGAGTATAATGCCATTTATTTCAGAGTAAGCATGCAAATGATTGGTCAACAAAACGTTTCGATCCGAACTGGCGTGAACTTGAAGTGGGCTGTTCTGAATATTCTGGGAATATTTTGAATTCAAAATGCTCAAAAACAGCCCAGTTTTATGCTCGAGACAGCTGCTCCACACTGGAGGCAGGCCATTTTAACCTGGGGTTATTTTGAATTTGAAATGATTTGAATTGATACTTTTGTGCACCCCTAATCTATGTAATTGAGCTGCAGATTCTGTGGGTTGTTTCTAAATACCCCCCTCCCCCAGCTTTTAGTTTAAAAAGAAGGCAGAATCATTTGCAAAACTTTGCAAAAACCTTTATAGTTGATTACTGGGCTTCATCCGGATGGAAGGATGAGACCCGTGTTTTAGTTTATGAGCACTTCCATTGGTATTTTGGTAAGCCCCTCCTGCTTTTTTCCATTTGCAGGCCAAAAGGTCCTCCCCCCAAACAGCTGATGACTTCAAAGGGAGTGGAAAGCTTTTTGTTGTCAAAGTGATTTATTACTAGGGTTGTGTCATCTCTGAAAGACTATTTAAGCCCTTTGATATACTATCTGCTCATTAAAGGTTGGTCTTTCGAAAGTGGTTTGCCCTCTAAGTTAATTGAAATTGATGTCATATGATGTATTAGTCTGGGTGAAACATGAAACACCAAACCAGGTTTTGTTGTAACAACGATTCATATTTAGAGCTACGATTTGTGTTCCGGAAGTACAGGAAACCAATCCGTGGTAGCATGGATCTCCCTTTCAGGTTGCCTTCCATGAAAATACCAAACAGTCGGAGGGAAAACAGTGGTCCAAGCTGAGAGTTTATTGCCTCACTGGTAAAAGTCACCGAATCATTATGACATCCCCCCCCCATTGATTATGTCCCCACGATATAGTTGTACAAGTCAGAATGATTGCAGTTTCTCACTAGATGTAGATGAAAGATATTTGACTGGCCTAGAGCCTGTAGAAAACCTTAGCATACCAGGAGTGGTGACCAAATCATGATGAAATCCATAGGACTACCATAGCTTTTGCTTCTAGTAACCTGATGCTGAGGTTTTCCCACTCCCTAATGATTTGGACTATATCTGGGTGTCCTAGTTTAGCCTGGAAGGAACAAAACACAAGGGGCAGTTTCATGTGTCATGCTAAACCATAATGTGGCTTGTTCGAGTTTGGCTTAGCATCGCATGTGAATCAAGATACTGTGGTTTATAAATTGTGGCACTTAGCATCATGTGTGAACCCAGTCAGTGCATTGTGGACTTGTGTGCCCTATCCTCATTCTCTTCCAATGCGGTCCTAAGAAGGAGTTCCGAAACTTCTGGTTTCAGATTAGCCGGTGTTTGGTATTGCACCCAGGCCTTCTCCTATGGTTAATCTTAACTAGGGTTTGCTGAAACAAACCTTCATAAACCCTGGTCTCATATTGGCTCATTTTGAGTAAAGCATAACTTAAAATTAACCATAATTTTGTTAGATTTGGACAGCATGGAAAACTGCAGTGCGCTTAAAGCAATAAACTCTTTACAACTGCATGGGGGGAGATCCGGAACTATGAGCCTCGTGCTGAACTGTGGTTTTATGTTCGGTTCAAACAGAGCAATTCTATTTAACTCATTGATTGTTTCTTAGTGAAAAAGTTCTATATTCTAGCACCTGAGTATCTCTACTTAAGTCACATTTTTTTACAAAAAACAATGCCAAGTCATTGGGACTGATTTTTAAGAGGCACTAAATATATAGTGTTTTGAAGCTGTTACACCATTTCTGAGCTAAGTGTTAAGCATTGTGATCTAGCCCTTCTACTGTGTCTATTTCAATACTTTCCCTCCTTTTAATTTTTCCAAACTTGATTTTGTGTGTATTCTTTATGAACTTTTTTTTTGTTACGTCCTGTTATTGCACAGTATTTGTGAATTAAAAGGTAAAATATTTTTTTAGAAAATACCAAATTTGGGTCCTAATGATGACATAAAATAAGTTTTCAGTCTTGAATATTATGGCACTTATGCTCACTTTAGTAAATGTAATGTAAAATATTAATAATATTGATGATGTGTACGCAAATTTAATATACATGGTCTCATGTAAGATAAATATTTGCCTTTTTTTCTAAAAGGTGTATGTATTCTGTAAGTGGAATAGTCTTTAGAAAGTTTCTATATGTTCTTAAAAATGGCAATACATTCCAAAAAGGTACTGTAAATATGTACAGACTCAGAGTACAGTGTAATTTGGTAGTTTTGCCTGTAATTTTTATTTCAGTTTCTACATTTGCATCTTGCAATGTCTGTATGGTAATAAGAGTGCAAAAAAATGCAGGTAAAAAGCACAGAATATAATGTTTAAAAAAAGAGAGAAATTACTCAGCATTTGATGTTTGTGACCCTTATTGTAAATGACATCTGTACTGTGAATGAAAGAAGTTTTTACACGTATATTGCCTTTACTACAGTTTGGGCTGTCTAATCAGTCTGAGCCTATTTTTTAAAAAACAGCATGTTGGAATAAATTTTAAAGTCCCAACATACCACCTCCAGTCTGTCTGGCAGTCATTTGCTTACCGAAATATGGGGTACCTCCCCCTTGATATCCCCAGAGGGGGCTGCTTTTGGTTGTTGGTGGTTCAATCTGTGTTCTTGTTTTGGGGAGCTGATGGTGTAAAATATATATTTATTTACTTCTGCAATTCCTTTGCCACTCCATTTCTGAGCAACTTGCCATATTAAGGACAGAAGGTCAAGAACAAAAATCAGTTAATCGGTTTGGGGCACCACAGTTTGGGGCACAAGCAAGATCACGCTGCCCCAGCGCGTTTCTCAAAAGACGCGTTTTATGGCTCTGAAAACATGGTAAGGAGAAGATGGTCTGAATATTTGGAGTAAGTTCCAGAGGAGGTGGGCGTCACTGAGAAGCCTTTAGCCTACAGTCGCTGCAGATAGATTCCTTCAGAGGTGGTACCCTGAGGAAACCCCACCTCTCATTGGATTAGATGCTCATCAAAAGTTACAGCTGTTGAGTCCGCTTCATGAATTGGTCATCCAGTGGGATGTGCATTTGTGCTTAGGAACCTGCAACCTGCAACCATTAACTGCTCATGCATGTAATGATTGTCCTCTTGGATCACACTAAGGTCACAATGCAGTGGCAGCTTTTGGAAGTGCTAGGGGGTGACTTGCAGACCTATGAGTTTATGACTGTGAAACTACAGTAATCTCTCAGTGTTGCCTATGAGGGCTTCTGCAGAAGGGGTCTGGACTCGGGAGAAGATTCAAAACACACCGAGGCGCTTTCATGGCATCAGCCAGCAACCTTAAAGAACCTAAACCATTTCTGCTGGCAAATTTAAGTAAGGTATGTTTTGGCTGCTACTATCTGTTCTAAAGTACCGAGGAAGGTAATTAGATGGAACATGTGGCTTGGTACTAAAAGCAGTGCTGGTGCCAACAATGAAGTATTGGCACAGGACAGTAGCACAGAAAACAAGTCCTAGGAAAGCAAAGTTTGAATACATGGGAATATTTTGCCTGAGAAGACAAGGAGGATAGAGGAAAATTTTCCAAGCTGCCATAGAAGGGCAGAACTAGATGGAATAGGCTGATTGGTTGATTGCAGTTAAGTTTTTCTCCACAACTTTAAGACAATAAACAGAGCATTCCCGTTCCAGTTTTATCCTCACAATGACCTTGTGATGTTGACTGAGCAAAGAAGTAGTGATTGGCCCGTAAGCTTCATGATTGAGTGGAGACATGAACCTGGTTCTCCCAAGGGCTGTTCTCAAAACTCAATGCAGGATCTTTACCAGTGCTCACACTTGTGGGTTGCACATTAGAAAAAATACTACAGCAGAAGAACAAATCGGTAATGGTCATCCAGAAGGATGATGGGTTCATCCTCATCAGGAGGATTTCAAGTGGGGCCTGAAAGCCATTTCTTGAGGATACTTCATGATTTCCTACATCAAGGAAGGGGTTGGAGAAGATGAGCTTCAAGGTCACTTCCCACTCTTAAGATGCTGTATGTTTGGACACAATTTGCAGCCAAGGAGCTGTGCGCCATAGCTACCTCCCTACAAGCAGATGACTGGCAGTCCTGAAGTAGATGGTCAAGGAAAACATTCCAGATTGAAAGTAACTTAGTGCCATCTACTGGATTATGCTGGTCACAGCCATCTTCCCCCCACCCCACCCCCCTCTTTTTAAGAGAACTGAACTTTCGGTGAGACGGGAACAAAGACTCTTCCAAGTCAAACTTAGTTCCTTTTCTGCTGACCTCAGAGACATGTCTTGGCAGCCTTTCAGAAGTGGCTTGCCATGGCTTGATTTGGGGATTTGTTCTTCTTCTCACTTTACCCCTCACTTCTGGAATTCCCAGGTGGTCCTCCACCAAGTCCTAATCAGAGCTCATCAGCAACTAAGGTGCTGTCACTTAGCTGGGTGGCAGATTTACAAGAGAGTCAAAATCCCTTCTTAGCCAAAGACATTTTGTCGTCTGAAGCAGAGGGCCAGAAGGCTGCTCTATACTAGAAGCCAGCTGGACTGGCAGTGGACGTCAACCCTGGCAATGGAGTAGAGTATTCCTCCTTTAAGGTTGTAGATAAGAAGTGTGACATACACAGCTCCCTCCAAGAGAAGGAATGGTGCAAGAATTCAGATGAATTGGCTGGAAAGCAGCCAGTGCCTGAGATGATATTTTCACTCTCCCTAATGACAGTCAAAAGAATGAACTCAATAAATATTTGTGGGACTTCATGAGTGGTATCCCAGTTATCTTACAATTTCATGGGGCTAAGTATTGAATGCGATGGTGGGGAAAGGGACATGCTTATTAGTGGCAGCACCGGTGGTTCTACATTTTTCAGAAGAGTTAATCACCAACCACCAGAAGCAGAGATGGACTCCCAGTGGGAAGTTTGGTGTAAATGACTAAAGGATGTGGAGCAAGGAAGAGCCAAAAGGTGGCCATTCAATACAACTAAAAATGAAAAAAAGTCACTGTTACGGCTAATCAGAAGCAGCGTAGAAAGAAAGGGGTCCATCTTACACATCTACTCTGGCAAGGAAAAGAATGGAATGCATTCTATAAGGGCCTTCAAGGCTCTGGTTGAGAATCTGTTCAAAAGAAAATATTTATTTGGAAACACAGGTGCAAATAAGTGTGTCTTGGGCATTTGTTGCATTCTTTTTTTACAAAAGTCAATTAGAAAAAGTTCAAAAGTTGAGAAGGTTCAGAATGATTACAAAGTATGATTTTCAAATAGTTTAAAAAAAAAAAAGCTAACGTGGAAGGATGCATCAGTTGCTATGCACTGACAGAGATCGGAGTTAAGGGATATGTCCCAACCAACAGGTCAGCCTTCAGCTCACAAAACAGCCAGATGTTGATCTGACGGCTCTGCAATTTTTATTTTCACTAAAATTGTTCTCTGTATTCGTGATTGTTAAGAGGTACAATATTTTGATAGTCACCGGGTTGCCCTTCTGTCATTTTTGTCCCGGGTTCACTTCGACTAGCACCGCCGGAGACACGCATGGCTTCCCATTGCCTCTTGAGGGCGCTGTCTAGCAGCATTTCGGAGCCCGTTTGGCACAGCAGCAAAGGGGAGAGGCCGTTGCTGCTGAGGCAGCTATTCCAGGATCACAGAAAGTGATTGCCATTCCAACACCACCTACAAAAATGGGAATCATTAATTTGCCAGTCCTCTTTGTCCCCAAGTGTTAAGCACCGAGAAGGCCTTTGGTTAAAAAAATGCCTTAGAAGGACAGGGAATTTGGGTTTAATCAGAGCCAGGATCGTAGCCTTAGCACCTGTTTTGACGTCAGGGTTCCATCTGTGGAATTAGGTGACGGCGTGGAGCGCTCGGCCTCCCACCTGGATTGTCAGCAGAACGTTATTTTTGTGGCCCGGGGCCAGCATCTGGAGAGACCAAGTAAGCAAAGCCCAGATTGCCATTATTATTTTATTGTATTCATTTATTTTTATAGCTGCAGGTTATATAACTGCAGCGTGCAGCTTTGTCTCCATCACCCCTGACATTTCACAAAGTCAGTCAGGTTGATGTTCATCCAGAGAAACTGAGCAATGAGAAGATTTGTTCCTTCTTGGTGAGTTACCCAAAACTGGCTGAGCTACCCTCCCTCCCACCCCACTAAAGTGTAGGGGAAATGGTGAGGATGTAAGAGGGCAAAATGCATGGCGGAAAAGTGTTACCTCCCCTGCTTTATGGAGTGCCACGAAGGAGGGGAATAAATGTACCTCTGAAGGAGAGACGTCCCAAAGCATAAGGGCCACCACAGAAAGAGCCTGCTGTGTATCCAAGCCCATGAATCTTTTGCAGATGGGAGATGATTATCTCATTGAGATGTTCAGACTGGGCGGGCAGAGTCAATTTTGGCAAGATGGTATCTGGCATATTTCAGCACTATAGGATTTTATAGATAATCACCAACACTTTGAATTGGGCCTGGAAACCTGCTGCTACCATAAGAATTGATGTTACCTTGCAATGATGAGGTGGACCTCCAACACTCATGCCTCCAGCACTCTAGCTGCCACACTATGGACTCTCTTCCCAGTGCTATCACAATTTCACCATGAGCCCTACTGTGTGCTGTATAGTCATATGCATAGCAATATGTATTGCAGCATGATATTACTTCTTGGTGTCTTTAGATCTTGTAGGTTATCTTAAATTGCTGGCTTCAGATCAGCATAAAGAAATCATTCATTCATTCATTCATTCATTCATTCATTCATTCATTTTATTTATTTATATTTCAAATTGGTCACCGCCCATCTCACTGTGGAGTGACTCATTCATTCATGGTCTATGTGTGGCTAGTATTTTTGTCTTCCTCTCTGATTTGGGGAACAAAATGAAAAACCTGGCAGGAAAATCTGAGTAATTCCATACTGTAAACCTCGTTTTGAGTTTACAAGTTTCTTTCCCATTCAAGTGAATGGGAAGAGTTGAAAAAGACTGCAGAAGAATTTTTGGGCATGACATAACAGGGGTAAAGATCGCATCCTTGTGGCTCCTGATGCAGAGCTGATCACTTAAGATTGTGAACTAACCAACCCAACCTCCTCCCCACTCTGAAGATGTGCCAGGAGTTACAGGCTAAGTTCTGGAAGGGACTGATAGGCCATAATCTTCCAGTGACCTCACCGTTGCCTGGAAAATCTCACCCTTTGCCAACCTGCAAATGTAACCTAAGCTCATCAGGTTTAATCTCAACCACCAAAATGCATCTACCTGTGGCATATGACCTCTGGGAAGTATCTTTCCCGCCCATCCAGTTACTTCTGCCAGCTGTTCCATCACATTGTACACAGGTGAGCTGCTCCTTAGCGTCTTTTTCCCTTTTACGGGAAAGAAAGAGCCGCCTGGCTTGAAGTGGTTACTTCATTCCACATGAGTTCCTCTACTCAATGAAGCTGGCGAGAGGGATACCGCTGAACCATTAAGGTCAGGAGAATGCTCAGGTGCATAGCTGTAGAGGTGGCTCACCGTTAGCCAATTGGAGCTCTCCTTTCAATCTCAGCAGCAGCGCCTTAAAAGGCTGCCACCTGGGAACCACATGCGCCTGTTTATAGGACAAATACGGAATAAGGAAGTCAGAAATTAAAGGGAAATACAGACTCTTCAGATGGCTACAGAGTACTTTAATACTGTGATGGCTGGCTGAAGCAGAAACAGGTTGCAATAGTCCACCATGTTCCCATAGTTGCTCTGGGCACTCCAGACTGAATGTTCACTCAGTCCCTGATCTTGCGGTAATCTTAACTCAGGGGTGGGAACCCTTCTGAAAGCCAAGTACCTCCCTTAACATGGGGGGGGGGGGACAGTACAGGTGGGATATGGGGGCCATGTCGGAAGAATTTACTTTTAAAAAAACCAGGGATATGTCTACTTTAGGTTTTATATTGCAGACAAATATTATTTGTATTCAGCGTGAGAAAACTGTGCAATGTTTTCTGCCATCACAAAAATGGGGCCTCACAGCAGGCTGTCCTTTGTGGTATCTCAGCTGAACTGAATAAAAGTGCCTCTTCAGAGTTGGATAGCGGTGGATGTGTCTGCTCGTAACATTTATATTCCACCTTTCCTCCAAGACAATGGGCTCAGAGCTCCAGTCTTATCCTCGAACCTTCTTGTAGGGTGGGATAAGTTGTGAAATGATGGCCATTCCAGATCACCCAGAGATTGATATGACCATATTCCTTGGGATGTCAAAATGTCAAGATGGTGGCTACAACCACATATTAAAGCCCCTTGCATCTCATTAAATGGTGGGGATTTGATGGTGTGGTTGTGACCACCACCTTGACTTTTCTGATGCCCCCAAGGACCCCCTGTCTGGGCAGATCTGAACCTGGCTTGTGCCAGTTCCAATTCAGCCCTAACAACTCAGTTGCACTGTTTCCCATCATAATTCTTATTCTGATCCTGTGGTTAGCTCCGTGACAGGATTTCTGTCTGACGAAACCTGACAAGGCAGAGAGCTAAAAGAAGAGCTAGGAAGAAAATAACTTCCGTTCATATAGCAGCCAACAGGGCTTTCGCTGCGCGTTTCAGCTTGTCTAATCAAACAAAGCAAATGTAACAAGGAAAATAGCTTAGATTCCATTCGGTTTGCTCAATCAAGGTCAATTAAGCAAGTGCTATTTCTGGATGCTGGAATCTTACTCACCAATTCACCTTTGTTTCCAAAGTTGCCAGCTGATGAGAATCAGCTTTTCCTAGCATGGAGGGGAAAAAAAAAAGATAATTCAGCAAACTACTTCATACAATAGGAGATTAATAACCTCTAAAAAAAACTGTTCTCCATTTGATAAAACTAACATACCAAAGGAAATAGCTTTTAGATTTTGTTGCTAATTCTTTCTCTTTGGAATGAACTGCTTTGATTTTAAACAAGGAGAAGCATTAAAAAATATATACCCTGCTATTTGAAAAAACAGTGCATTTCTCAATATTTAACTACTGGATCGTTATTTATTTGATACATAGGTATCCCACTTTACTTCCAATGAGCCCAAGGTATTCTATGTTGTGTCTCTCTCGGCACATCCCAGTTTAGGGGTTTATGCAAAATGCTTTGAATTCTAATCTTTAAATTTGAAATATACCATTTCGAGTTAAAAATAGACTGTTTTGATCCTTTTGGAAGTGTTTTGAGCTCTGAAGAATTCCAAAATGGTTGAGATGGTGGCTTTTTTCAGTCCAGGACAACTGGGTTGAAGTAGGATGTTCAGCAGGACAATTTGAGCCTGAATCATTTTGCACAACAATCTTTAAGACTGGACTGAGTTTCAAAGCCAACCCATTTATGATGGTGTCTGTTTAATCATACATGAACTGTAACCACTGCCTCTAGAATGGGCAGATTTTTCAGTCTGCATATTCTAGAGGTAATGGTTATGCCACTGATGTTTCCATATACAAAACTCTCCTAATTGGCATAGGAAGTTTTTAACTATTCTTAAACAGCTAAGAATCTGAACTAAGAATCTGGCTGATGTGTTACTATATAGATTTTATTACTGTAATTAAAATTATACTCACACACACACACACACACACACACATATACAGTACATACACACACAAACATAATTTTAATTACAATAATAAAATCTAATACAAACTAAAAGAAAGAAAGAAGGAATAGAAAGAGTGAAAGGTGCAAAGGAGAAGAAGAAAAATGTAGAAAATAGAAAGAAAAGTAAGAATATAGTAAAGAAAGAGAAAAGAAATATATAAAGAAGTAACTTCCAACCTTCATTACAAGTATAAACAATTTTTGTAACTAACTCTTCACCGCCTCTTATAGGGTCAGCAGAAAGTCTATTAAGGATTACCAGAAATAACAACATATCTTATTTTAACCTTGATCAAATAAACCAACTTTTAGAAGACTGTTAGAAGTAAAAGGAAGTTTTACTTAGAAAGTAAAGTTAGAAGTAAAAGTAAAAGTTTTAATCTTTAGTCCATTCAAATAATGTCATAGACTTTGATTTCATTTCTTCTTTGTACCTTCTCACAAGATTCTTCAAAGTTTTAACAAGCCTCTTTTGTAAATCCAATATAAAAAAAATTAACCAGGTCACTCTCTTGATTTATTATTTGAATTTCCCTTTTGATTTTTAAAACATCAAAGGTGTCTTTTGTATGTCCAGTGAGGCATCCTTTTCCATGTCATTCTTGTAGCCTGTTATTTGTAGATCCACTTTCGATGCCATCATCTCTGTCTTGTCAAATAAAACTTGTTTCTCATCTGCTGTTTCTTCCATAATGTCTTTTGGAAATAGTCTATCCATAGAAGCAAATCTCGCCATTGACACTGTTGATACTAGCCTCTGATTCCATTTTTCAAAAGTGTCCTTCAGTATTTTCAATGTTTTGTGTCATTTTATAAATCCCAGTTAATTAGCTGTTAATCAGGCTTGTGTATTTTTCTCCTTTAACTAAAATCTTTAGTTCCCTCTAGTGTCCAATTTTTAACATTACTTATCTTTATTTTGTCTTGCAAAAATCCAAACAAACCTGTTTCCCATAGGAAGGATTCTTTATAATTAATTCCAAAATTTTAGTCCAAATTTATCTGGGCCATGTCTAGGATCAAAGTCTTATTTAGCTTTTTGCTGTATATTTCAATTTTTTAAAATTCTCAAGCTTATGATTAAAATTTTCTTTCCTTAAGGATAAAAGGAAAACTCACCTGGCATTTTCAAACTTGTTGATCTGAAGGTCTCTAATAGCTTAAAAGTCAGTTCACAAGCAATTTCCGAGTGTGATTAGAAAAGGTAGTTCACAAACTTAGGGTCCTTTAAAAAATGCCAGTCACGGTTGTGAGCAAGATGGCTATTCCCGTCATCTCCCAGTGCTCAAAACCCACCAGGGACTGCTGTCTTGCGGTCTCCTCATGAGAAGCAACTGTTCAGAGTGCATGTGGGCAATCTCCCATCCTCTCCTTGTCCGGAGAGGTTCTGAAGAACTGGTCTACTTCAGTCTGCCATTTCTTCCTCCGGAAGTCATCTATTACTGATCACCTTATGATCTTCCAGTGGATCCCAATTGATCCTTTACTCTCTGCATAATAATCCCATTGATATTTATTCGTCCCTGGTTTGTTCTGAACATCAAACAGCTATTATAAATAGAGAAGTTGTTGCTAATTTAAAAGTGACCTTAAGATTTGTTGAGTTGTTTCTATAACCAATAGAGAGGGAATACACTCCAGGTGAAAGGACAGATGTGGTAAGCCCCACCTCTTAAATTCTACCCCCTCCTATCATTCAGCAGTCTTTCCAAAGGAAAGCCACTTGCAGACACTTCACCTGAAAGGCTTGGAACATGGCCCTTAACAACTTTAATGATTGCATCGCCTAAGGTGTATGGCAGCCAAAATGGGAAAACCAGCAGTGATAGAAGAAGGGGAGGATCTGACCTGAGGCTTTGCAGGTCCAATGGACTGGTGAAATCTGTGGGCTGGGGATTCCCTATCCATCAAGGATTCCCTGCCATCAAGGCACTGAATGAAAATAACCTTAGGACCATTGAGTGACTTCCTGAAATCAAAGTGCTCATCATAGGCTGGAAGACAAAACTGAAACCACTGAAGTTCATGAAAAATTCTATTTCCCGCCCTTCTAGAATTCAAAGAGAACCCTAACCTCATTCAGCAAATAATGATATGATAACAGCAGTAAGAAACACTGACAAGGAAGGTCAGCATCTTTCAGCATCTGAGGTGTGGATGAAAAGTCAATAGTGTACATTCATCTATTGATAGCTTGTTGGGTGGAGAAGGATGCAGAGACATAATGCAATCTGTAGGGCCAGCACATAAAGCAAGAATGCAAGTCCATTCACACATCTCCCTACCTATACATATCCTGGTCCCATGCAAATGAAAGTCAGATCCATTCATTGATAGAGATATGGAATTTAGCCAGTGAAGGAATGGGAAAATTTTAATTTAGGGGTCTACTAGTGGTCTTTAGATTCCTCCTGGTGGTATGGTCCACTACAGTGTTTTTCAAACTTGGCAACTTTAAGATGTGTGAACTTCAACTCCCAGAATGGCTGGCTGGGGAATTCTGGGCGTTGAAATCCGCACATCTTAAAGTTGCCAAGTTTGAAAAACACTGGTCTACAAGCTTTCGTGGTGCCTGAGAGGCCTTTCATCTTGGAGAAAACAATTTGGAGAGAGTCACTTAAGTGACTCAACAACCTGTAGTGCCTGTCTGATATTTGCCAGGAAGGAAAAAAATTGAAAAGTCATTGCTGTTTGTTCTAGGAATAGGCCAATGACACATTTTGAGAATGTATAGTGGCTTATAAATGGGTCCTGTAAATAGGTGCCCAAGGGAGACACAGACAATCACAAAATATCATTTACTAAAAGCAAACTAGTGAGGTTTTCCTCCCCCATTCCCACAACCTCTCCCTTCCCCAGAATGCCACCCTCAGCTTGCCATTGCTGTTTTTGTTTATTTAATGCAGTTGAGCACACTTTGAAATAAAACGTCAATTTATCTTTATCTTTTTTGTTTTGCTCTATAGACGGAAAGGATATTCACAGTCTAATACAATGTGTGTGGACTCCAACTCCCAGAATTCCCCAGCCAGCATGGCTGGCTGGGGAATTCCAGGAGTTGAAGTCCACACATGTTAAAGTTCCCAAGGTTGAGAAATGCTGGTCTCATACATACATACATAAATAGATTTTAAAATCTATCACTTTAACTCGGCTAGCCTACCTTGGCTGATTTTGAAAAACTAAGTAGGGGTGGGTCTAGTTACTGATTGGAAAGGAGGCTATCCCTGGGCTATAGGCTACCATGAGAGACTGAAAAAACAAAACCAGCAAACCCCACTCCATTTTAGCACTGAAGATGTTACCTAGTTGGGTAGTGAAACATCTGCAAGAGAACAACCAAGCTCAGAGAACACCAAGGACTCCATAGAAAAAAAAGTATCTCCTAAGAAAGCCCAAGCAAACTACTTTCATTCTGTCATCAAGAAACTACACCGAGGTGTCCATGAAGTCGCCAAGAGTATATTTCAACTAGAAGGAGACTTCATAAGAATCCCTCTAACATCCTTAAGGGGCACAGGAGCATTCCTGGAGCTTTGTAGAGTGCTGGCTTTGTTAAATTAAGCAGTGATGATAAAGATGATGGTGGGAGGAGGAGGGAGTTTGGCCATCAGCGAAAATGTGCCTCTGGACATCCTGGTGCCTGTAAATACATTGCCCACCTTTGGCTTAGCTTATGCCAGATGATGTAAGCCCCTCCCCTTAAATTCGACCCCCTCCCATCATTCAGCAGTCTTTCCGAAGGAAACCCATGCTTGCAGACACTTCACCAGGAAGGCTTGGAGCATGGCCCTTACCAGCTTTAATGACTGCATTGCCCAAGGTGTATGGCAACCAACACAAGAAAGCCAGTAGCGACAGAAGAAGGGGAGGGTCTGACTTATGCCATCTTTCACTTTCCTGCCTCAAAATAACGTGTTGCTTTTTGCAGCCATGAAAGTAGGACAAAGCAGCGAAGTGGATACACGCCATTCCCCCCCCCCCCCCGTATTTGCGTAGATTGCACATGTGTTTGGAAATGTTCGGTTACAAGCATTGAAACTGATGGCAAGGAGTGGGATAACAATGCAGCACTAGAAATGAGTGACAAATGATGTGGATGACACCTAAAAACTCCAAACCCTGTATTTTGCAGCTTAATGTACAGTATATCTATTAAGACTTCTTTCCTGCCAAAATCAGTTTGTCTCCCTTTGTGCCAGTTTGAGTCATGAGGAAACCACTAACCCTTACAGATGTGTAATTAGATGATTTGTAGCATCGTCCTAAGTACTTTTAGACCGGAACAAGTTACTTATTCCCTGTGAGTGAATAAGAGTTGCAGGCACTGTCTCATGATGCCATATTTCAGCACTGAAAATGTTACTACTGTTATTGAGAATCTTTGCTCCTTTTGAATGCCTTGCCTTGAGACGTTTTGATATGCATCTTATGCATTTTTGCAGTGCAAATAGTTCATTTTAGAAACATTTTCAGAGATTATCTAGTTATGCAGATACAGTTGTTTTATATTCATTAAAGGAGGAGGATCCACATGGAATGAAATTGAACAAGCTCACGTGTAAAAGGCTGCATCTGGCCTGGGGCGGGGAGGGAGGTTGTCAGAAATGGGGTTGGCTAGCCCCTTAGTGGCCTGGTGTGGCCTCCATCGGCTTCTTGGATTTTTAATCTTTTTTCTATCTGTGTAAGTGTGGTTCTTTTTATAACTTTTAATTATGTATTTATGGTTTTAATTTGATGTAAGCCGCCCAGAGTCCCCCATTGTGGGGAGATGGGCGGGGACAAGTCTACTAAATAAATAAATAAAAAATACATATTAAGAACTACTACCCATCTTTCAAACATACCACGAAAGCTGCTTTTCAATGGATGATCAAGAATTACAGGATATTGTTTTTTTTCCCATGTGAGAGAAGATTCCAGAATAGGTCAAGCATTGTTGAGGCAAGGAAGGGCTATTTGTGTAAATCACCCATCATAGCTATCATCTTTGGTCACAATCCAGCTAAAAACCCAAAATCTGGTCCGTTCAATCATTCTGGTGTCTCAGTGGGAGATCTCTGACAATACATTGTATGTCACTATAGATTCCATGATGGAACACAGTTTAAAGCTGGTTGAAGTTTCTCAAGAAAGAGCCTTCCTTGTTTTAGACAGACTAAACCATTTTGGCTTCATTTTTTCTCCACCTTGTTATGCTTCCCAACCCAATGGAATGTTGGAAAGAAAAGCGGTAAAGGAGCTTGGGAGCCTCTGCCGTTCTATTCAGCAGCAGGATAATGCTCTGGAAGTAGAACAGGACCAGTCTTGACTTGTGGGAAGAAAATGGCAAAAGAAAGATTGAGTTTGAAATGGGGGCAGTTCTGAAGGGGAAACAAACAAACAAACTCCCAATGAAGCCAAATGAGAGGCACTTAGTGGCTCAGAATAGTTGGTGACTGCTCCATTTCACGTCCCCTTCCCAACTCCCACCTGGTGACGTGGCCCAGAACATCCTATCTGCGGTTCATCCCATACTTCCAAGGGCACACGCATACACAAACCCGCAACACAAGAAGAGAGTAGGAACACACACACTGATGGAATATGTTACTTGGTTACCCAGAAGAAAATATAGATGTCTCCTATCATCACTGCTGGAAAAGGAGTTGGAAAGGATTCCAGAAGCCCTGCTCTACACGTGTCCCCTCCCTTTAATCTCTTTCTTTTTTTAAAGCAGGTAGAAGCGTAGCCAGTATGGATGCATTATTGACCACCTTACTCCATAGCTGAATCATTTTCTTTTGAACAGCAAGTCATACGTTCCTACATCAAAAGCTATCTTCCAGTTTTCTGGCTATTTCTTCCCCTCTGAAAGAGGCACTTCTGTTCAGCCTTATTCTCAGGTGATCTAGGATTTCTGTTGATGGCATTTTGAGCTTATTTGATTGCTGAGAGGTCAGGAAGAGCTGCCATTGGTGGAAGCTTTCAGTGAGACATTTTCTCCTCACTTTGCAGCTGCCTTCACTGCCCCAGCTGATCTTCCTGATCTTAGATGGCCTTCTAGGTGGACTTTTCTTTCTGATCTCCTCCCTTTTTAAGTCTCTGGAGCAGTGTTTCTCCACCTTGGCCACTAAGATGTGTGGACATGGCTGGCTGGGGAGTTCTCGGAGTTGAAGTCCACATATCTTAAAGTGGCCAAGGTGGAGAAACACTGGCTTTCATCCTTTGCATCAGACTTCAGCAATCATCATGGGCCATAATGATATGGGAGCTGTAGTCCAGCAATTTGGGAAGGCACCAGATTATGGGGAAAGATGCACTTTGGAAGCTCTTAAGTAAGAATGGGGACATGTGAATCTTCTCCAAGTAACTTTAGAAGCCTTCCAGCAAATCCCTGCTAGGCACAATAGTTAGATATTTTGTTCCACCTTGTGGAGATGCTCAGTTCAGCAATCATCAGCCACCTGTATTTCTTTACCTGGCTAGCCAAAGAATGAAGCACCATGTACTGATGGATATCATTGTGTAAAAAGTGCTCGCAGGTAGAATCACGTCTGAGAACATTCCAGTGCCCAGCCAGAAGGTGCCATAAACGAGAATAATAAAACAAGTGGGCATACTCTTCACCAAAAGGAGGAAAGGAATTTGCTGATTCCTTCCTTGCAGTTTCTGTTTTTAGGAATGTCATCCTTTTCAGTATTGTGCCAAGCCTTCCCACCCTGGTACAGTCAGGTCGGTACAGGTAGAGCGTGTTCTGTAGATCTCGTCACACTGCCGGCTATTGATCATGGCCGAGGCCCAGCTGCTTGTGACCTTCAAGCTCTCAATAGTTGCATCAGATGGATAAAATCAAACCAAATCTTTATTACAGTCAAAGACCAGCATATAGATGGATAAGTCTGCAGTGTAGATTCCATTCCATCATAAAACAGGGAATGAAAACATCTCCCCAGCTTTGTAAATTTTGCACATTCAGGCCATTGTTTTCCAGCATGTCAATGTGTCATTAGTCTGTAGGCAGTTTCACTTTTCTTAGGAGGTCTTACTTCACTGGAAGTTCCATTGTACAAAACTTTGTTCCACTTTATAAAATATGGACTTGTTGTAACTTGCTATAACATTACCAACTAATATGTCTATTTCAAGCAAGCTGTTAGTAGGACATTTCCAAAAGCAACCTGAGAATGCTCTCTCTACCTTTTTGGTTTGCCTTGTTGTTTTAACTTTTTAGCTTAATTTTAAGCTTTTGTAGTTTTTAACTTACATATTTTTCTAGGATTTTATAATTTTTTATCTGTAATGCCACCTAGAATCACTTGTATAGTGAAATAGGTGGCTTGTGTAAATTTGAAAAATAAATAAAATCAAAGTGAACAGCCTATGATGCTTCAAGGGTTGTTCAGTGACCCCAAGTTTTGGTTTGGACCGAATTCAACACCTTGGAAGTAATCCAGTTCAAAGCAAGTTTCATGTTGCCATGTTAAATGACATGGGAAATTGCAAACAGTTGTAACATTAAAACACATGCACATACAAACCAGAATAGGATAAATTTTGCATAGGTAGTTCTTTCCAGAAGATGCATCTTCTTTGTTTTCAGAGGAATAAGGTTTTTTTTAAATATAATTGGTTAGAATTCAGAAGTCATTATTTTAAATAATGTATCACCTAAGGCTTGAGATAAATGCAGATGATGATGATGATGATAACTCCCATTTGATGTGTTGTTGGCACCATATTAAATGAGGGGAATAAGTGTACCTGAGGCAATAACCTGCTGGTGTTCTGTGATTACTAAAATAGAATTTTCGTTAAATAAAATTATAAATGAACCATAGATTGGAAATTGACATATTTCTGCAGATATCAGGATGCATCTATATTGGGTTCTTGATGTTGTCTGAACTTGTTTTTCTTCCTGCAGACATTTCATTAGTAGGCGAGGTAACATCATCAGTGCAGCAGGGAGTGAATTTTGCTGGCTGTTTAGAGAAAGAAGAAGAAACAATCTGAAGAATTCTTTGAAGAAGAAAGAAGAAACGATATCCCAATCAAGACTGGTAGGACAAGTTATTGTATGTAAGCAGCCAGCAAAGTTTATTCCCCTGTGCACTGATGAGGGTACCTAACCTAATAATGAAACGTTTGCAAGAAGAGAAGCAAACTCAGAGAACATCAAGAACCCTACCATGGGTGACATATATTCTCCACTATGGCATGCATGTTTGAAAGGGAACATCATTGGGAAATCAAAGTGGCCCATTTCAGAAATATATTTGTGACAATAAAACAGAGGGCTCTTTCTCTTTTGGAAATGTAACATATGATCCAGGGCTTTCTCTCCCCACTGGAAATGTTCTCTGAACCTTTGGTGATGCACCTTTCCTGAGGTCATTTGCGCAGTCAGCTCACTCCCTTATTCAGGTTCTCACAATATTATCCACTGGCTTTTAGCTGTCAAGTCTTGCTCAAAGAGCCTTGCGTAGGCTGGCCAACTGAACTACATTGGCCTACTGATGGTTTCAACTGGGTGATGTCTTCCTGTTTCAGCTCAGGACTGATGATGTTACTCACTGGCCTTCCCCCAATTTCTTATTTTCTTTCAGCTCAGTACTGTAGTTGGTTTACTTTATCAACCCAGCTTGTTCATATTTCAGCTGTGCTGCAAAGAACAAAGAATCCCTGCTCATTTCAGCTTGCTTACTCACCCTGAGTCACGTAGAAAGCTATTACCAAAATTGGTGTAGGAGAGTTGCCAACTGCAAGCCATCGGCTGAGCAGCTAAGCCCTAGAATTTGCATAACAGTTCCCTGGCAGAAAGAGAGACAGGAGGAAGAGGGAGGAACACACTTTATGAGGACAAGGCATGAAAAATTAAGAAATGATTTTGTTCACTTGGGTGAGCAAAAGTTTGGAAAGTCAATGCCTTTCACCCAAACAGGAGTAAGATCATCTTTTCACCTTTCTCAGCATCCTTTGGCTTTGACTTTTATGAAACTGTCCAATCAAAGCCAACCGAAACCCAAAGCCAAGCTGATGACAAGTGGTGTCATGATGTCTGCAAGGAAAAGAATGGAATTATGTCAGGCTAAAAAAAAAGTAGAAGGTCTGTAAATGGTTTAAGGGAGTTGGGATTTTACTTGCTTAAACTTGCAATATGGAGCACAAGAACTAATGGCCGGTGGGTAGTTCAGAAACAAAAAGGCCAGAAATAACTCGGTGTATTTCCAACCCTTTTCAGTTTCAATTAGGAAGATAGAAAGCTGCCATATATGATGTCAGGCCCATTAGCTTATCTAGCCGAGTACTATCTAAGCTAACTGGGATTAGTTCTCCAAGGTTTCAGACAAACTTTTTTCTCAGCCCTATCTAGAGATATCTGTAATTGACCTGCTCCTGAATCTTCCTCCCACCAACCCCCTTCCCTACCCTATAAGATGTCCTATTTCCTAGTTCTTCAAAGCATCTCCTTTCCCTGGCATCTAACTTCTCTAGCAGCAGATGCTCTGGTGGGGGCAGTCAGATAGAAGGGAAAGAAATATTTTGTTCTCCTCTCCCCACCAACTTTAATACACGATCTGATGCTTTGCAGTGTGGCAGACAGGGAAATGTAATTTTCTCCAAGAGCTGCTGATAACTCCGGAACCATTTGTTTGGAGTCAGTCTCTCTTCTACTACTGTCCTGCAAAATCCAAACAAAGTTTACATTCCAACCTAACTCAGTCATATGTACAGGGGACAAAACTGATTTTCTTTTTCCACTTTTAGGCAAAACGTCTCGTTGACAATTTCCAATGAAATAGTGAAAATCAAAACCTGTCATTATTCCTTCTTTTCTCCAAGATTAAATGTAAGCCAACTCTAATTGGCTTTGATTATCTAGTGTAATGTGTTCCCTGGTAGTGGGCTACATTTAGGAAAGCCAGTCAAGCTGAGGAGGAGACTCCACATAGGAGCTGCCTTAGAGTGAAGTCATCCAGCCCACAACCTTCTTTATGGAAGGTAAAGAGTCCAATCAGGAATCATAGTTCAGCAATGAAGTGCATGGTTTGCATATAGAAGATTCAGCATTCAGGTAGCAGGAAGAACTCTGTCTTGGAATGTAAGATAGATGGATAAGTCTTCTATCCTGTCTATGTTTTTATCATGTGTCCACAAGTATCATTCTGGAAGCCCTTCACCTACCCTGTTGCAGAAGCTGAATGAGGTTTTCACTGACCTAGAGCAAGGTTCCCCAAAGTGGTCAATATTACCCCCCCCCCCCCAGTGTTGATGGGACTATCCAAGGGGATCAGTAAATGTCTGGGGGTCAGCGGGCGGTAAATAAATGATGGAAGGTCAGTTGGGCTCAATTAATCTTTTGGAGTCTCTGTAGAGCTCCACACCAGTCCCTAGTCCTGAAGGTGGGGTGGCTGGAGGTGGATTGCCAGCAAGAGTGGCCTTGAGTTGTCTTTATTATTATTATTAGTGGTAGTAGCAGTATTAAAGTAGTATTTATTAAATTATTTTCATATAATAAATGTTTGGGGGTTGATGAACAATCTGAAACTTCATGAAGGGGTTGATGAGCTGAAGAGTCTGCAGATCTGTGAACTAGAAGTAGGAGACGAGCTACTAGAACTCCAAGTTCCATTCCCCAAAAGGTGTTTTGCTCTTGCTTTGAGTAGGAGCACCAGCAAAAAAGCAGGGGAAAATGTCATATTGCAATTCTAATTGACTCCTAAATTGTGTGTGTGTGTGTGGGGGGGGGGGAATTCTGGGAGTTGCAGTCCACACATGCTGGCTGGGGAATTCTGGGAGTTGAAGTCCACCCATCTTAAAGTTGATGAGGTTGAGAAACACTGCTCTAAACCATCCCAATGTTTCTCTGATTTAGATCAACAGTAGCCTGGAAATAAGAGCACCCTAGAAAGCAAGGCAATCCTCTATTGAGGGCACCCTGAAGGAAGGATAACTTTCCAGCAGGTTTTATGAACAGACTCCTCTAATTCTTTGTTTCACTTGTCTCGACCTCCCTTTGTCTCAACCTTACAGAGTGCCATGCTGGAGAAATTTGCACTAGTAAGAAGTAAAGAAGGAAGCCCCCATTCCATGGGCAGATGGAGGGAGCCAGCCATTCCTCACTTCCCAACTTTCACAGCCTGGCCAAGACACACACACACACACACACACACACAGAGGGAGAGAGAGAGAGAGAGAGAGAGAGAAGTTTCCCATTTATAATTGCTGTGATACCATTCTTTAACTTTCTTATTAGTTTTCGACAAGGTAGTCAGGGTAGTTTTGATCATGAAAAGACAGTGCATAAGTGCAAGAAAGACAGACATCTAATGCATTTTCTTTTGGTGGTTTACAGATAGTAATTAGCAGAGTTGAAGAAATGACAAAATATGTAGCCAAAATAATCTCCCCAAAGTTTCATGAATAATGATAATAATAATAATGAAGATAATAATGTATGCATATTTTTGACTTGCTATTTAGCTCCTTGGCACATATGCTGAAAACTGCAGCTTCACTTGTTCAGCCTCTAATTGACCTGCTCTCATTAATAGATGCATAGCACCTGTTCTGTGCTGGTTGCTCGGCGGATCAGGAATGTCCTGGCACTCACCCCAGGGAGAAGATGCAAATCATGCCACAATTTCAATTGAAATTGCCCCTTCAGGTGCTGGAGAATTCGGTTTGCATCCTAAGATACAAAGGCTCAGGCCCTTTGCTGGCATCCACACAGGTGACCTTTTCATGTGCAAAGCATGCATGTGCTGCTGCTTTGCTTCACATTTTCGTGCACAGTAAGAAAATATAACCCTTTGGTTACATGTGAATGGAGACAGTGCAGCGTCTGTCATGTTTGCATCGTGATCAATGTTGCAACTGGTAGCAAAGGAAGTTTTTGTTTTTGTTTTAAATCTTATGGGCTTTATTCTTTGCATTTTACTAGAAGCATGTGTCACAAACTACAGCTTCTGCAGGAGAAATGGGACATGGATGATTTCGGGTTCTTAAAAAAAATCTGATAAATGCATACAATTGATTTATCAGTTGATTTATCAATTGATTTAGTGAGGATTTTAAAATAAAAAACCCAGAGTTACCAGGTCTGGGCTGCACAAATGTGGGCAACCACTAGATGGTATCCAATAGCTAGAATGTTCTGTGTCTCTTTGCTTCCACCTTGCAATAATCCAGGGTTTTGCAGCCCAAATTTAAGAGCTCTAAAAAAGGGACATGAGTTATTTGCAACTCTCTGTTTGCAGGGAAGATTAGGCTAAAATAATGCCTATTAAATCATCCTCATTGTCCAAGGATAAAGACAAATACCTTGCCCACAAATGCCTTCTGCCTGCCAGATCAGAAGTGAAAAAAAAGTTGTCAAACTGGTTCTGCAGAATTCACTCCCATTGGAAGTTGCTGTATTATGGTCTACTGGAACAGGCATTGCTTAGTAGGGCATAGCAATGGTAAGAACAACAAGAACCATTATTGGAGAAAAAACTTTGGAGAAAAATAGCAACAGGACGACAGGCTGCGAATGCATCGTGTGCCCTCTGAGTGAGCAAGAAGTGTCAGTAGCAGCACAAATCTTATACTGATTGGCCCCCAGCTTTGAGGCTGATAATAGTTTCAATCAGACTTGTTTTGTTTCTATACCAGCCAAGGATGTAATCTTGGGAGTGTCTATAAGAGGCTCTGGGTCATAAAATTTCCTTCCTATGTTTCTGAGATGAGATTGGGCAGGATAATATGGCAAGGGTACAGCTTGGTTAAAAGGTCACATTCCATATATATTGTACCTGCCTTCAAGAATTCAACAGAAATACATCACTCAGTTGTTATGCCAGCATCATGTATATATTGGCATCTCTTCCTCCTGGAAGATCTTCTGTTTGTCCACCCTTTCATGCTGCATTCCACAAAACTGACATAAGCATCTGAGTTAGTACAACACTGACTCTTTGCCCCATTTTAGGCAGAGGCTAGAGGCTGCTGGGAAAGTATACTGGAAAATCACTTATGGGTACCAGAAGAAGAGAAGAATTCAGGCTCAAAGCTTACAGCCAGATCTGGATCTACCAAGAATACCACCTAGCTTGTTATCTTATTCATAGCCAGTCATTGTTCCAATTTTCTGTCATCTTCATGTATGTACTGACAATGCATTATCTCTATATTGTATTGACATGCATTGACAGTGATGGCCTGTGCTAGAATATACAGATAATAATAGAATTACAGAGGGATTAAATGGAGCACAGCCTTCCTGGCTCAGACTGAGCTTGGATTTCCACACATCACACAAAGCTATATGGCTAGTTGGCTAGGTTTAATATAAAATGTTGTGTGAACCCAACAGTTGTGGATGATAAACCATGGCCCATTTTGTGCAAACCCTGCCAAGTAAGCCATGATTAAATACACCACGACTTAGTGTATTTTGCAAACAAAGTCCAGACTCTGCGCCATCATCCTGATTTCCACTAGCTGTCTCACGTGAGGCAGGAACACCATTGAGTTCTTCTAATAATGTTATCCAGGTACTGGTTTTACCAACCTACTTTCTTGGTTCTTTGAGAATATCCCTTTCAAGGTCAGTGAAATCATAAGAGAAGCCAAGAATCTGGATGTCAAGAGTTGTTTTCGATCACCAAAATCCTTTCCGTTTTAAAAATTGCAACCAAGCAAAATTACACCCATGTACACAATATAATAAATTACCCAGCCTTGGGCTCTAGCATTTACCGTAATTATTGGCAGAGTGACATTTTTAGAACCTTTCTTTTAGAGCCTGTTAAATTTTATATCAGGATTGGCCTTTTTATCACATTGAGCTGATTGCAAAGAACACTCAATCCATGACAACAATATAATAAAAGCCAAACAATTCAGGGTAAAGAGATTAAAAAAAAAAATCCTATGAAAGCTTTAAAAAAGGTGTATCAAGCGATACAAATGAGTTCTTCCAAGTCCATAGAGTAATCTTTTAGACAATTTATGGGATCTGTTTTTCAAATTTTCACCCATCAAGAATGTGTGAGCTGCCTTAAAAGCAGCACTGTATCCAGTTGTGGATCAATTTCCACTGTGCAGGGCTGTAAAACAAGAAGGGTTTTCTTTGGGGGGGGTGTGTCACATTATTTCACTGCTGATTTTTCAGGAACCACATACTAGTTGGAAGCAAGGCTGCATCAATTGTGGGCAAACCAGAAACAAAAATGGATAATGGTGGAGCCAAAAGTGAATGAGGTGAAGCCAGAAGAGTGAGAATCTCTCGTTCCTCTCTCTTGCATTCTTGTTTCTTCAGCCTGCTTAGGAATTGCTTATTCTTCATACAGATACAGAGATCTTCTCTTTCATTAGGATTGTCCATTTAGGTTGCTCCAGCCACCTCACATTCTCTACTTGCTATGGGCATTTCCCACCTGCATGACACTGAATCTCAGAGTCTTTCCATTAGGAATATTCATATTCTTTAGACTCTGTTTCTGCAGCTGAGAAGGTGTTCTGTGGAGTCCAGTCATTGGAATTAGAAGAGGTTTTATCCTGTCCTTTCTATTTTTCCTACCCCAAGGGAGGACAGTGAGGAGGAGCAAAACTGGAAACTAAGTCCTATAAGAAAAGGTTGAAGGAACTGGGTATATTTCAACTTGAGATGAGAAAACAGAGGGAATATGATGCACTTGCTTGCCAAGTACATGACCTGTCTCCTATTGTTCCAGAATGCAGGACATGGAATAACCATTTTAAGTTACAGGAAAACATACAAAGGCACTTTGAATATATACTGGAAATGTGAACAACAAGAAGGGACATTAGATCATATCTGGTGGACTTGTAAAAAAGCAAAAAAAAAAAAAATAGAATGAGATACATATTTTAATACGGAAGATTTTAAAGATTCATATTTAATGAAAACCAGCGACTTCCTTTTGGGCTTGATGGATAAACAGTTGGAAAATCTTATGGAACTTTGTTCTTATATATGATGACAGCAGCAAGGCTTTTATATGCACAGAGTGGAAAGATAAGATACCACCTACAATGGAGGAATGGTTGGTGAAGCTGATGGAGTTGGCAGAGATGGCGAAATTGATGGCTTTGATTCGAGATAAGACATTGTGTAATTTTAATGCTAACTGGAAATGTTTTTTGGACTTTTTGTGGGAAACAGAAAAAAAGTGAAATTATGTTGTATGGATTTGATGATTAGAAATAATATGGGTTAATAATAGAAATAATGGAAGTTATTTTTTAAATTTAGAGTAAGAGTTTGATGTATATTGTTACTTATATCTACTACAAGGAGAGTCGGAAGTCAATTCTTTTTTCTGTCTTGGCTGAGCACAATGTGCAAACCCAGCTATTGTAGTTAGAAGCCATGGTTAAGGATTTAAACTGAGCCCACTGTTGTTTAGGCAGGAAACCATGGTTAAACAATAATGGCTTATCCCATCTATGAACTTGCTCACAGTTTAACTTGACATGAACCATTTTTAGATGTCCAGCCCCAGCTCTCCCTCCCTTCCCCTATATACATAGAGAACTGAAAGCCTGGGGAAAATTACAGGGGAAATGCATTTTTTCCCCTTTGAAAAATATGAAGGCCTTAAAAACACTGAGAAAGAAGAGAGGTTTTCCACTCCTTTTTTTCCATCTTTTTTTCTCCATGTCTTTCCTGATGAGCATTATTAGAAAGCCTGAAAAGTTTCTCTTGTTTTCCAGATGCTTGGTAACAGCTGACCTAGTTGATGGTCCCTAGGATAAATCTGGCTAGCCTGTGGCCGTTCAAATATTGATGGATCACCCAATAACTGGTATCATTCTCTGTGCTGGTGGAAGTAATCAGCACCTTCTGGAGGACTGTAGATTTCCTGTTCTTGCCTACATGTGAAAGACCCTACTGTCCATAGAACTGTCTGTCTGAGATTTTACAATTTTCCCATATTGATGTCTCTCCTTTGACCTACAGCTTTCTTGGAAGTCAGTAAAAGGACCTTATCAAATGGCTGCCAAATGGTTCAAGATCGGCTCTACTCCCAAACATTACCAATTTGCCTTCATTCCACTTAGTTAGTACTTGGATGTTGAGACAGGTAATAGTCAGCAAAGCAGGTAACTTGATCACCCATTGCAACCAACCTTCTGGTCTCTTGGAATTTCCACTTATGCTTCTGTGGGTTGGTAAGTAGATAGCCTGCTTGAATTCATACGTACAAAGAAGAGATCCTTTGCAATCCACTCACCCACCTCCACTGGCAATTTTATGATGGCCTCAGTGGCAGTTTGGGCAAGCAGCTGCCACCCATTTAGCAAACAAAGTCAACAAGGACTGAGAGTAATTTACTCCCTTTCTATTGCCTGTGGGGCCCCTTCAAGACCTTGAAAGAGCAGAATGTTTGTAGAAACCACCTTTCTTCTCATTAGATCTTATCTTGATGCATTTTTTTCCACTGGAGTCAGTGGGTCAGAAAATCAGAAAGTATGGAAAATCCCAGAATGGCTCATGAGAGATCATAGATCACTAGAGAGAGAATTGGTCAATGAAGGAGGACAATCATGCACACCTTGGCTCACCTTTTCACTAAATAAGACTCTCCACTCCACTAAGGAGAATTTCTCCAAAATGTCTTCCTGTTTCAAAAGATGTACATAACAAAAAATGTAGGAAATATCTTTGCTGGACTCTAGCAGAAACATTTTTTTTCTTTCCCAGGATCCATTCATGCTAAGCACTCTAATTTTTATCTTGTGCTGGTATTGATCACAACAATTCTAAAACTGTTATTCTTCAAGGTTCAGCATTATAGATACTCACAGACTGATTGCAGCAGGCAGTTACAACTGTGGCTTACGGTTCTGTTTCAGAACATCTCTGCTGCTAAATTCTGATCCCTTTGTGATTATGCTGCACAGTTAGAACAGATATACCTCCTTATTACACTAAGGTCTTGGATCTGGGAACTGTCTGTGGATTGCTAAGAGAGCACGACTGTTCCATGCAAGTGTCTCCTCCAGAAACTCTTAGCACAGTATAGCATAGCCACACCATTTTTGGGTGATGCACGGTTACGATAACGTGCATGATTTGCTGCTCATCTTCGTTGCCTGCCACCTGCTGGTTCATGTATACATTGTCTTGCTTCTTGATCTCATAAGAGCTTTTCCTTACTGTTCCCCCACTGTCTGAATGTGCTGTCTGCCTACCCTTGAATTAGCAGAGAACAAGACCAGCATGACATTTGCCATCTGTGCCACTGACCCCTGTCCTGTCTTTGTTACCTGCCAATGCCATCACCTGACTTCCTTCCTTCCCTGTTTTGGCACATCTTCAAGATTATCTTTGAACAGCCTAGGAAGAAGGGGAGAAATGCTACTTTCACACTGGTGGAGCAAAGGACAACTTAAGTCAATCTCACTTGCACGCTTGGGACAAGATGAATGTCACAGGGACAGGGCGGGAAAAAGTACTAGCGTTGCATACAGTATTAGTATCACGGTTATGTGGAAATTGGGAACGGTTCCTCCTCCTACCAAACATAGTAGAAAGGAGGCGGAGTGCAAGCAATCTCATCGGGGTGTCCAAAGGGTATGGTCAGAAAAGTCAAGATGGTGGTCACAGTGGTTGGATCGAAGCTGTGTGATACACATAAAGAAAAGGCAGAGCTTTGACTGCATCATTGTGGTCACCATTTTGACTTTTCTGAACACTCCCTGTGGACATCCCTGCATCTCAGAGAGACATTCTCAAAACATCATTGCCTTGCATAGGCGGAAGGAGGATAAAGGAGTTCAGATCAACTTGCTTCTGAGAAAGGTTTCAAGAAGAATGGACCATTGATGCCCCAAACCCTTCTCTCTTCATCTGAAAAGAACTGAGTTGGAATCTCATTTTAGCCCTTCAGCTTCCTGGCTGGGTTTAGATGGCACACTGAACTCCTACAAGCCAACATTTTAGCCTTGTGTGTTCCATGAACCTAGTCAATGTGGCTAATTAATGGCTTAGTGTGCTATGTCAGTCCCAGAAAATTAGGGCTGTTGCTCAACCATGGTCTGGTTAACCATCGGCAAGTGTATCCCTATAAGCATAGCTGTTCTTTGAAAAAAGTCATGGACTTTCAACCTAGTCTACTTCAGAGGGGTTTTGCATATTTAAAAAAGAATGAAGTTTAGTTGTACTGTTCGGGGAGCTTACGAGCAGAGCCAGCATTATTATATAAGTATGGGTATACACACACTCATCCACACGCACACATACCAGAAAATGGGGTAATCTGGATTCTTGGCCATAAATACACAAATGGATTAATCTGCTAAAGTATACACTGTTTCCCTCCCTTCTTCAGTATTTATAACAGGGAGGTTTCCACAGCATTGGCAGAAGGGTACACTGCACTGTCAGTCTTCAAAGCCAGCTTCCTCCTCCCCTCCCTCCTGCAGCTAAGGGATTTCAAAATGAAATCGTCACGTCTTCCTGCTCTCGTCCCCCCGCCCCGCCCCGCCCCCGCCATTCAACAGGTAAGCGATCTCTCCCTGCCTCACCCACCTGCCACCGCGTTACACCTGCCTGACTCAACTTGCCCCTAAATGGTCTCTTATAGGGAGGGATTACATGTTGTTAACCGAATCCCTTTAAGGTTTTCAACACCGTTCTTCTCATCTTCCACCTCTCTCTCTGATTCCACTCCGCCTCCCAAGAACTGATGCTCAAGAATATTTTTCCAAGTATGGCACTTAAATGAAGGAATCTGCCCCCTTCCCACCCCCCCTTGGAAAAAAAATGAAATCGTCTTGCCCAAGTTAGGAGAGCCTTGCTCTGCAACATGTTCCATGCTTGGCCTGGAGCACAGCATTCGTCCAGCCAGCATAAGCTATCTTGATGCTGCCGGGGGATGAAGTGAGTGACCATCCACGATATATGAAGGCTGCCATCAGGGCTGGCTCTAGACACTTTGACACCCTGGGCAAAGTCATATTCTGGCTCCCCTTTTGGTTTGGCTCATCTTCCAATTTGGCTAGGAATTTCAACATGGTGCCCTCTTGATCCTTTTTTTCTTCAAGTTTTTGAGCTTTGCACTTATGATTTTCAGCCCTGGACAATTTTTTTCTCTTTTCTCGGACATTTTCACCCTATTTACACAGTAAACAATTGTAATTACATCAGCACCCATTGTTGTCATATGGCAACAATTCTGCAAAATTGTATTTAACCCTTGAGCAGGCACACTGGCTCATGGAGTGCGCCATTACTGCTTTCTGCTTTTTTATTGTGTTTTTCAGAAGTCTTTTCAATTTTGGTGACCCCTAAAATTTGGTGTCCCTAGGCTGGTGCATACTCACCCTAGAGCTGGCCTTGGGCACCATGTGGGTATATAGAGGCAACTCAGAAGAGATGGCACAGTTCTTAGCTGCCATTGTATTGCCTCGAAATACATTTATAGCAGCCATTATCCACCCCAACTGGCTCCCCTTCACATCCATCATTCCCAGCCAGCATGGAGAGGACAAATTGGGGATGATGGGAATTGCAATGCAACACATTTGGATGGTGCTTGGTCGGAATAAGCAAGTGAAGAGTTTATTGGCCTGTCAGTTTAGGAGATCTCAGTTCAATTCCCCATTTGGCAGAGGAAGACACCGTGCCAATCACTCATTCTCAACTTCCTGTATCTCTTAGGATTGGTGTGAGAATCAAAAAGGAATTAAATTGGTCAAGTGTCATCAAAAAATGGGTAATAATTCTTATCAATACAGTTGATTATTTTTTTGTTTAAATATAAGGAAAAACTCCCCAACAGTAAAATTTGCAGAAGAGTGGAACAGTCTACTTATGAATTCTATCTATCTATCTATCTATCTATCTATCTATCTATCTATCTATCTATCTATCTATCTACTTATTTTTCAAATTTATATATGCTGCCCATCTCACTATACCAGTGAATGTTGTAGGTTCTCCATCCCTGGACGTTTTTAAGAAGAGGCAGGACACTCACCACTCAAACATGGTGCAATTAGTTTTCCTGCATTTTCAGAGGGTTGAACTAGGTGATCCTGGCGGACCCTTTCAACCCTTTCATTCTATGATTCAATGAAATAAGGTCAAAGATCAACAATCACTCCACGTTTAGCCACCAGGGACTGTGCCTGAGCCCATGGGCAGCAGCACTCAGCTGACTGAGGCTGATCTTGAAACATGAAACAGGGTTAGGCTTGCAGTCCTTGGATGGGAGGCTGCCCGCAAACCTTGGGGTGATGGACTTGAATGACAAGTTGCAGGAAGATCTTGGGAGAAGGTGACCAGAAACAATTTCTGTATTGTTGCAAAGAAAGCTATATGGATATGTCCATGAATCATCAGGACTGCTATCTTTTTATAATCAAAGTAGGGGGTTGACCCTGGTTCAATTCTTCTCCAAAGCCAAGATTGTCACTAGGATAGCATTTTTATAATCCTTATAATAAACTTGTCATAACAAAGTTGTGTGATGTATTTCTGATCACTTTTTGATTTATATCAATGTTTATACACACACACACACACAAACACACACACACACACACATATGGTGCATTCAGAAAGTATTCAGACTCCCTTCACTTTTTTCAATTTTGTTATGTTGCAGCCTGATACTACAATTGTTCAAATTCATTTTTTTCCTCATTAATCTACACTCATTACCCCATAACGACAAAGTGAAAACAGAATTTTAGAAATGTCTGTAAATTTATTAAAAAGGAAAAACTGAAATATCACATTGGCATAAGTATTCCGACCCTTTGCAACAGCACTTGAAATTTAGCTTAGGTGCCTCCCATTTCTCTTGATAGTTGCTGAGCTGTTTCTACACCTTGATTGGAGACTACCTGTGGTAAATTAAATTGATTGGACATGATTTGGAAAGGCACACACCTCTCCATAGAAGGCCTCACAGCTGACAATGCATCCTGTATCAGAGCAAAAGCCATGAGGTCAAAGGAACTGCCTGCAGAGCTCAGAGACAGGATTATTGCAAGGCACAGATCCAGGGAAGGCTACAAAACAATTTCTGCTGCACTGAAGGTTCCCAAGAGCACAGTGGCCTCCATAATTCTCAAATGGAAGAAGTTTGGCACAACCAGGACTCTTCCAAGAGCTGGTCGCCCAGCCAAAAAGAGCAATCGGGAGAAGAGCCTCAGTAAGAGAGGTGACCAAGAACCCGATGGTCACTCTGACTGAGCTCCAGAGATCCTGTGTGGAGATGGGACAAAGTTCCAGAAGGACAACCATCACTGCAGCCCTCCACCGATCTGGGCTTGATGGCAGAGTGGCTAGACGAAGCCTCTCCTCAGTGCAAAACACATGAAAGCCCACTTCAAGTTTGCAAAAAAGCACCTGAAGGACTCTCAGACTGTGAGGAACAAGATTCTCTGGTCTGATGAAACCGAGATTGAACTGTTTGGCCTCAGTTCTAAACATTATGTCTGGAGGAAACCAGGCACTGCTCATCACCTGCCCAATACCATCCCAACAGTGAAGCATGGTGGTGGCAGCATCATGCTGTGGGGGTGTTTTTCAGCAGCAGGGACTGGGAGACTGGTCAGGGTTGAGGGAAAGCTGAATGGAGCAAAGGACAGAGATATCCTCAATGAAAACTGTTCCACAGCGCTCAGGACCTCAGACTGGGCCGAAGGTTCACCTTCCAACATGACAACGAACCTAAGCACACAGCCAAGACAACACAGGAATGGCTTAGGGACAACTCTGTGAATGTCCTAGAGTGGCCCAACCAGAGCCCTGACTTGAACCCTATTGAACATCTCTGAAGAGACCTGAAACTGGCTGTCCACCGACGGTCCCCATCCAACCTGATTGAGCTTGAGAGGATTCGCAAAGAAGAATGGCAGAAAATCCCCAATCCAGGTGTGCAAAGCTTGTCGCATCATACCAAAAAAGACTGTAATTGCTGCCAGAGGTGCTTCAACAAAGTACTGAGTAAAGGGTCTGGATACTTATGCTAATGTGATATTTCAGTTTTTCTTTTTTAATAAATGTACAGACATTTCTAAAATTCTGTTTTCACTTTGTCATTATGGGGTACTGAGTGTAGATTAATGAGGAAAAAAAATGAATTTGAACGATTGTAGTATCAGGCTGCAACATAACAAAATTGAAAAAAATGAAGGGGGTCTGAATACTTTCCAAATGCACTGTGTGTGCGCGTGTGTATTAAATCCTTTTTAAATCCCACCATTCTACTAAGCAGCACAGGGAAGTGCACTAGGTTTTTTCCCACAACGCTGTAATCCTCACAGTAACCCTGTGAAGTTGGGGCAAGTGAGAGAGAGGGCTTTCTTAGGGTGTTTCCACCCAGTCTGAACCAGATTGCTTAACCATCAAGTGGTTGCATTCGCACAGCATACTAAACTTGCTTAATGTCAACTTTGCTTAGATCTTTATATTAGATTATATTCATTCAGTAACCAACTAAGCAGACTGTGTAAGTACAGTTTTAGTAACATTAGCTCCTTTAGGAATGTCAACCATAAGATGCAGGGTTTCAATCTTAATTCAACAAAAGTTATTCTGGCATTTGCTCTCTCCCACTTTCACTCCAAGACTCTACAGAACCTGCTTTGGAAACTGTACGAATGTTTTAAAGTAAAGGCGTGTGTGAGGTTTTCAATATTTGAAATGATCTAACAGCAATTGGTTGAAGGCAGTAATCTCAGCTTGGCAATGCTCTTGGGAGTCCCCCATTATGGGTTACCTGGATCCTTTCAGCAGTGGTGCTGGGACTAGAAGCTAGGATCTTCTGGCTGTATGAAGTATGCATGTTAACACTGACTTATGATTTTATTTATTGAACAAATCCAAGGTAGACCATAGATAATTGTCCTTCATGATAATGCTGGAGTAATCGACTTGGTCATGGCCCAGTTGAGGCAAAGCCTGGAGAAATCTTGTGCCACTTTACATTTTTCTTAGAAGCCCCTGTGAAACATGTATGCAATGTGTGTGCCTAACTCTTTTGGGGTGTCGTTCTGATTTCCTAATGTAAATTGCTCATTTCATCCCTTTCCCCCAAGATCTGCCACTTACCCATTAGACAGAACAAATGACTCATGATCTACCCGCCTCTATCCTTTGAGATTTCAGGCCAAAGGATGGGTGGCATTTTGCAGAGGAATCCCTCTGGCATCCCTTCCCTGAACCGCAAGCAAAGGAATCTCTTATCACAGTTACTATAAGGGCAGTGGCTTTGTGGAATGCTGCATCCTCAACCTTGACTGTGTGTGGGGGAGACAAGATGTGCACGGGCAAGATCAAAACCTTTGACTGAATAGTGCATGGTTTCAGCCTCAGTTTTGCAAATGGTGCAACAACAAAAACTACAACAAGGGGACTTCTGGGGACAGCCATGCCTTCCTGCACTGGAAGGCTTCACAGATAAGGGCTGTGATAAGCCAATATGGTTTAACAAAAGAGTCACAGGGAGAGTTCTGAATGAGATATGGGCAAGTTGTGAATTTGGTTTAAGCTTACAAACATAGCAGAACGCACACTGGAGTCAGGAGAACATGCATAGTTCAAAGCCTTGCTTCAGTACGTAGTTCGCCTAGCAACCCTGATACCATTTATCAGCCTACCTTGCCAGGAGGAGTTAGGATGAAACAGGAAGGAGACAGAACTCTACCTGTCATCTCAAGCACTTTGAGAAGATGCTTTGGCCCCTCATAGGACCTTTAGGTGATTTAAAGGCATGGGGCTGCCCCCTGGGGACCAAACTGGGTAGGACATTAGACATCATGCATGGATTTCCTGCTCAAATTTCTCTTCAAAGCTGTAGCTGTTTTTTTTTTTTCCCCCTGGAGCATTTAATCCCCAAATACTACATGCTGAGATATTAATGGGGGGGGGGAATGGGAGATTGCACCCCTTACATTTGAATGCATATGTGTGTTTCCTTCCCTACTTCCTTCCTTTCTCTTTCTCTCTCTTTCTCTCTCTTTCTCTTTCTCTCTCTTTCTCTCTCCCTCTCTCCCTCCCTCCCTCCCTCCCTCCCTCTTTCTTTCTTTCTTTCTTTCTTTCTTTCTTTCTTTCTTTCTTTCTTTCTTTCTTTCTTTCTTTCTTTCTTTCTTTCTTTCTTCACAACAGGTGTGTACACCCTATATAGGCACAGGCAGGGTGTATGTCAGTTTGGGGAGCTGATTGCTGGATAAGAGACTGAGACTCTTTTTCATTTTTTAAAAAAATCTTGTTTAAGTCAAGCAACAGCTGGGTTCCTGTAACACCCTTGGCTGAAATGTGGTTGAGTGGTTTGTGGTTCTCTGCACTGTGTCAACTCAGTGATCATGTTTGATACCAGCTCACTGTTCATGAGCTATATGAACCCAGGCAACTGGGTTCATTGAGTAAACCATGGTTAGAGAGAGTGTTAGTGGGCTGTAGGAATACACAGCACCCAAGCTGAATTCTGGTGCAGGAAGGGGACATCAAGAATTAAGACACTTTTTTCCCTGCCAACCATCAACCACTCATGGGATGTGAACTTGCCTTTCTTCAGTATTAAACGGATTTTTCAAACCCAACTCTCCCCAACTTGGAGTTCTCCAAACATGTTGAACTGTAACTCCCACTACCTGCAGTCGGCAGGGCTAAGGATGATGGAACCGTGGTCCAAATCCAGGGAAAGAGTCAGCCCGGGCAGAGATGGCTGTTTTCCTCCTCCTGCCTCAGAGTCGGGCACATCCACCCATCCAGTCTTCGGGTCGCTTCCTCTCCTTGTACGTTAACCCGAAGTTACGCCGGCGGGGGAGACGAACGTCGGAGCGCTGCGGGACAGTCGCTGGGAGACGGGCGCAGCCTGGCTGGCCAGGCAACAAAGCGGCGACGGCGGCGGCGGCGGCGGCGGCGGCAACAAAGCGGCGGGGCGATTGGCTGGCTCGGTGCCCCTCGGCTCGCCAGCCGGAGGGCGCCCCCGTCCCGCGGGGGGGGGGGGGGCTGAGAGGCGTGCCCACGGGCGCCTGTGACGCGCCAGTAGCAGGGTTATAAAACACCTGCCGCGAAGACCTGGGACCTGAGAAGCGTCTCTTGGCGGCGGTGGGGAGGGAGAGGGGAGCGACGTTTTCCGCCTCTTAAGGGATTAAGCTAGCCACAATGGTAAACAGTCCGTCCTGTTTCTTTTCCTTTGCAGTCGCCCTTTGCGTCCTGCTGCAAGAAGGTGAGAGAACCGTCAGGATTTTTTTTTTAAAGCCTAACTTTTTGGGGGTCTGCTCTGTGCTTGTTTTAAATCCTGCTATTTTTTTTTAATGCATTTTGCTTGTGAAGGAGCCTTCGTTCTTGACCCCCTCCTGCGTCCTTGCCAGCCCGAGGCTGAGCTGCCTCTTCATCCCCGCACGGCCCCTGCAGCGAGGCCAGACGTCGCTCTCGGCTTCTAGCGGAGTTTGGCTTCGCAGGGATGGATGGTCCTCTCAGAGCGCCGAGTTTGCTCTTAGCCCAAACCCCAGTGATAAAGACCTTTTTCTCTTTTTGGGGTTTGCTTTTTTTGGAGGAAAAAAAAAAAGACGTGGGTTCTGTTTGCAACCTTCCCAAAGGGAGAAGCAAAAAAAAAAAAAAGACTCGATTCCTTTGGCACACTTTGGCACGCTCCTGGCTTGCCCACGCTTTGTGTGATCGTCACTGAACTTAAAAAAGGAAAGAAGCCAAACACAGATAACCCTTCCCCGGCTCCCTTTAGCCATGCTCTGTCACTTCTCGGGGGTGTTGATTTCATGCGCTAATGAATCCGCCTCTCTCCTGATAAGCGCAGGGCATTCCAAACATGGGCCAAAGTGTACACCTAGGCAAGACGTCCAATATCACTTTTGGTGTCTGGTTTGTTGCTGAGTAATGCCCAAAAGCTGCGGGGTCTGTAAACACCCTGAGTGAATAGAAGAACACGCTTTTATGACCTTGCATTCTTGGTCACTAAGGCTGTGGCTGCTATAAAACAGTTAAGCTGGGAAATGAGGGGGCAGGCTAATCGCTCTGTTTACATACCAGGATGCGTTCCTGGCCCTTCCGAGCCAGAGCCGGGACTGATCCATCTTCTCTGTTCTTTTCTTCCCTCTTGGGACACGAATAGGCCAGGCCACCACAGAATCCCACCTGCCGGCAGCCAACGGTCGACACCAGAGGACCAAAAGATGCTCTTGTATCAACTGGATGGACAAGGAGTGCATTTATTTCTGCCATCTTGATATCATCTGGATCAACACACCAAGGTAAGTGAAGCTCCTAGGCTCTGGAAAAAGGTGGTGACCAATTTGGAGGGGCTGTGGCTTGGGGTAGCCAAGCACCACCTTTTCATGCAGAAGGTTCTCATTCCAACCCCCAGCATATCTAGGTTGGTCTGGGAAACATGCCTGTCTGAAACCTTGCAGTGGCTCATGCTGCAGTCAGTGTCCCCAGCAGTGGGTTGAATGGGCCAAATTTCTGTCTTAATACAAAGCAACTTTATCCTACCAGATCCATGTGAATGACTAGACTGGCTACCAATAAATTAGGTGGTTTGTACTCTGGGACAGTATCCAAGTGAATGGGCTGGCAGGGAAATCCGTGTTCTCTGCCTCTTAAGAAACTTTTGCATATGACACTCAAAAGCACTCTTCAGCTTCCTACCCTTTATCTTTATTTTGGGTGGTGGTGGAAATATAAATGCTTCCAAGGGCTGGTTGCTATCTGCATGCAATTATCAAGAAGGGGTTGGCCAATACAGCAAGACCCCAACAGCTCTCAAACAACCTCTCTTGAGCTGCTGAGGATCCAAGCCAAAGAGACTACACTTGCTTAGGTGTGGTTCTAATTATGCCTGCTAATCTGCAGTATTGAGTAACAATCCAGTCAGGAAGGTGCATTGCATTCTCCTCCAGATTTATTTCATTTTATTTTTTTAAGGAAGAGGAAAGGCTGGGAGCTGAGTGTAATAAGCACTGCTGAAGGCTGTTCTCCAAAGTTACAAAGCGTGTAAGAGGGTGGTGGTTTCTTTTTAAAGAAATGAACTTCTGACACTCTTAAAGTCCAGATTGGTCAGTATGAAAAGATAGCATTGGGCAGTGGGAGTGTAAGATGAATCCAGTTGGATCAGATCCAAGACCCACTAAGCCCAGCATTCTGTTCCCATCCTGATCAGTCAGATGCTGATGGAAGCCCATCAAAGGGACATGAGTGCACTTGCTGCTTCAGATGTATGCTCTCATACATACCACCTCTGATTTTGGAAATAATCCCCCATTCGGGCAGGTGATCATTGATAGCCTTATCCTCCAGAAATTTGTCTGGAGGACTTTAAGCCATGTGAATTGGTGGACATCACAGGAGCATAGAAAGCAGCCTTCTGTTCACTCTGTTATCCAGCCTAAGATTGTTAATGTAAACTGATAACAGATCACAACTATTCAGAAAATGCTGGAGATTGAAACTGTGACTATATGCATGAAAAACAAGAACTCATCCGTTGTGTCATAGCCCAGCCCATTAGTTATGCTTGGGTCCCATTAAAATAAATTGTTCTTAATTTTTCACATGGATTCCAGGGTGACTCAATGCATATAAGTTAATCTTGATTAGAGGTGAAGTACATGTGTCTTCCTGCCATATTGTCCAGCTCCTATTAACCCCATCTGGCATGGCCATTAATCAGGGATGATAGAAGCTGAAGTCCAACTGCATTTGGAGGTCCACTGGGTCTTCTGTCCTAATGTGAGATAAGGGTTTATGTGTCAAGCCATAAACCACAGTTTGCAAACCACTAGCAGGGTTCCTACATTGGACTTATTCAAGGCCAAGCAAACCATTGGCTTAGTGCATATCTGAAGCAAGGAGATTGCTCTTCCCCCTACCAACTACAGAGAAACCTAGTTGTTGTTCAATTTCCTTGGCTACTGACCACACCTATATCATAAATGCATTTCTGATCAACCATGGAGGTTAACTGGATTGTTTTTCTTCTTTCAAAACCAGCCACTCTGCGCCCTATGGGCTGGGAAGTCCTCGTGTACGGCAGAAGAGGTCCCTCCGCAGATGTGAGTGCTTGCATTTCAAGGATAGCATCTGTGCAACTTTCTGCCATGGCAAGCCTCGGTAGGTATGATATAAACAAGAATATATCCCTAACCCTAATCCTGATATAAACAAGGAAGTGCTAAAGCTTCTTGGGAGCTATGAGATTGATAGAGGGAGCCCCATATTTGATGGGAGTTTCCTTGAATCAACCCATGTTTAAATTTACCCATTTCAGCAAGTGTCTTGTCTCCATAAATTCACCCATTGCACCAAGTAGCTTGTCCCAAAATACATCAGGCCAGGATGAGTGTAGAAGAGATACTTGCAGTAGGCTCGTTTGGCAAAGGCACAGTCCAGTCCAGGGTTCAAGGCACACAAATTCTATACCAGGAATCAAGGTCCACAGGATAAACCAATAAGGCATTGTTATTTCCAAGCAAAGTAAATCCAGGCAAGGGCAGATATACAATGAGAGGCTGGCACGGAATTGTTCCAGCATTGGAGTATGCTCAGGAGGCTTAAGTATTGAGAGCTCCTGGCCTTCATCCAGGTATAGTTTGGGCTGATCACTATTAGTGGGCTGCTTAGAGTAATGATGTATTCTCAAGCAGACCCAGCTTTCATGGGGCTCTTCCAAGCAACTTAGCACCCTCCCTCCTCTCTGCCATTTGGATGTCTATATGGTAATGGATGGCAGGCTGGGTGGGCAAATCTCCATTTCATAGTCATAGTCTACAGGGATGGTCTCTGTTTCTGCCATGACACCACTGCTAGGGTCTAGCTCCCCAGAATGGAATCTGTGTGGTGCCCTGTCCAACTGTTGCTCTACGTCTTCTTCCTCAGATGAAGATCCATCTAAGAAGGCAATCTTACTAAGCTATAAAGCCCACAATGGCTGGGTTCATTCAACACTTTAAGCCAAACCCAAATAATGGCCATTATAACTTATGTGAACTTTGCCATTAGAAAAGCTGCCCATGGAAGTCATTGCAGGTACCTGGTAGAAGCCACAAAAACATCATTCTTATCATTATGTCAGGTACATGCATACCCTGTTGTCACCCATGGATTACATGGCAGTCCCCTTTTATGAAACGCAATAGAGCAGAATAGTTCTAATCTAGACATTCATAGCATTCCTTAGATCGCTTGATCAGTCACACACATGTTCTCTATAGCCATACTGTTTGAGCATGATGGCTGTTGTAGTCCAAAACAATGGGAAGCACCCAGTTGCCTATTCCTACACTAAACCATGATAGCATATATACTTCTCTTGAATAATCCAAATCTCTAGTGCCATCTTTTTCTTTTAGACACCCAGGTAGGTCTTTTGAAGAGAACGCTCTTATTGGAACTATATATAACTATTTATTTATTTATTTGTCATATTTATATAGCTGCCCGTCTCACACAAGGTGATTCTGGGTGGCGTACAACAATTAAAGAAGTAAATGCATAAAAACAACTACATATAAAAAAACTGTAAAAATACACAAAACAGGAGGGGATAAAATTAATAAGGGAGCCATTGTAAATACAGTTGTATTGTAAATACAATACAGTAACTGGAATGGTGATGTAGTAAAAAAAAGGCCCTTTAATCTTTTTAGCGTTATGGTCATTAAACTGGGTTCTTAGATAATCTTGTAGCAGTGAATCTAGCTATAAACTTTTCTAAGAATTGGACCTTGCCTTTAATAAACTAGGGGGTGGGGGAAGAGGGAGAAAGCCTGGACAGTGAAATCAGAGCTCCACAAAAAACAACCCAAATGCATGCTTAAGAAATATTAACACCTACTCTTTCTCTTTATTTGCCATTCTCAGTGCTCTCTCTTATGGGACTCACCTTGGCCTCTTATTTTTTTTTTTTCAGAGATCCCCCCAAAATTCAGCTGCCCATGGGCACAGGAGTGCTGGCAAAGCTCCTGCAGAGCAAAAATCTCAAGCTGGATGAGCGAAACTTTTGAAAGTTCTCAGGTAAAAAGTGTTCTTGTGAATCTTTTAATATTTGTATAGTGTACTGATGTTGCTGCATATCCACTCTCATTGGGTGTGTCTCGTGATCCGCAAAATGCTTTGGAGCAGAGTTTGAATAGCCATCGCTCACCCTCCTCATGACGTTTTGCAGAGCTCATTCTGCTAATTCTTTGTCAGAGATTCCTCTCCCTCAAATCTAGAGTGTCGGGCCCTTTGAGTGTTGCTGAATTACCAACTCTCAGCACAGGATGGCCAACATCTGGTTCATCGGGAGGGAGTGAGCGTCCCCATTTCTCACTTAGAGCTGTCAGTTATTGGAGATTGATTTGTTCAGAATGAGGGGGTGAGGCATATATTTGGGGAAGTGGGAGCCAGGTTACAAAGCAAGAACAACTGCCTTCTCCAACTCACTACTTCCAGCCTGCAGTTGTGAGGATGAAAAGGAGAAAAGAGAATACAGTTATGTAATAAATGGTAAAGCTATAAAATATGAACTTCAGGAATTCATAAAGCTCATCTTGCATGAGCATTGTCCCCTCCCCCCTCCCCAATTCCCAGAATAATTCAGAATAATGAAGTAGACCATTGGTTGAGATAGACTTGGGAAAGGTACTTTCCCAAGGATTATTATTATGAGTAATAATGTTCAACATTTGTCACATCCCCATTTTGGCATGTGGAAGTATGAGTAGATTTGCATGGGTTTACATTAAGGAGAGCTATTTCCTGAGAAATATTTAGAGTAGTTCCTAGGATTAAACCAATCCAATCCAAACAGAGTTTGGGAAAGCAGATTCCCTTTGCTAATAAACTCATTTCTCCATTGACTTTATAAGGTCTTCCTAATCCAGAAACCTCCCCTAAAAAGAGTAGGGAACCTGTTGACACCATGCTGCAATTTTTGGACTGTCTTTCCAAAGGTGTGGCATCCGAACTTGGATATGTCTCCTGTGATTCCCCCCCCCCAATTTTAGATGAATACATGCATCCAGTTCCGCATCATGGCTGGGTTTGCACCAGAGAATTTACTGAGCAAAAATGGTGTTGGGCAATTTGTGCCTTAGTGTGTGGTGGGAACCCAGCCACTCTTAGTATATTTTCTGAATCAGGCCCTGCTTAAGCCACAATATGGTTTACTGGGGGGTCAGTGTGTTCTATGGGCATCACAATTATATTTGTTTGCCTGGGTTTAGGATGTCATGCATTGTTTCTCTTGGACTAGAGTTAACTGAGCTCTAAATATAACCTTCAGTGGATATTCATGGGGCATAGGTACGATGTTGACCATTTATCTGATTATATATTTTACAGGATCTTATGCTTTCAGGGACTGAGTTTACCAGAAAGCAGCAGCTCTCTCCAAGATAGCAAGGCCTTCCATGGGAACAGGGCTTCCTGAAGATAAAGTGATCAGCAGGGAACTTAAGGATGCTCTTTGTCTTAGTAAATGGAGTCCTCCATTCCCAAAGGTGCTCCTCTATCGAGGAGTCAAAGAAGAGAAGGCATAACACTGATGGAGAAGGAGAAGTCCACAAAACAGCTGGGACTGGAATGAACAAGGAGCACCATTGTCAGTGGAACAGTTCCCCTATTATTCCAAAGATGATACAGAAGAGGAGAAAAAAACCCTCCTCTTTTCTCCTGCACCTTGATGTTGCTTCTGCTCCTGTGCCTCTTTGTTGGGGGTGAAAGATGTGTTTCAAGGATGCCCATAGGGTTCCCAGCAAATGTCCAGGTGGATGGCTGGCACTTTATGGACTAGGCAGTACTTTGGGGAAAAGCAATATGTACAACCCTGAATGTGATAATGCAAAGTCCTTCCCACCCCCTGAACCTTGTTTATGCTGTTTAGCATTTAATTTTAGAGGTAGTTTGCCTGTGGGGTCAGACGGCTTCCCCCAATTCTGTCCTGCCCAAACTCCTCTTTGCTTTTCTATCAATAGATACATCTGGGAATGAGTCTGATGCAACCTTTTGGGTACCCTCTCCCACAAGCAAAAAAACCAAAGGAAACAAAAGGAAAGCTAAGTTGAGTAGCTCTTATTTAAAACGTCATAAGAGATCAAGAATGGTTCAACCTAGCTAATTGCCACAACTCCACTTAAGAAATTAGGGATCATGGCCATGATTTTGTGCTATAACAAAAGGCCGTTGAATATTGTTCATTTACTCTACAGAGACCTCAGCTGTTCCACAGATTTTGAATGCTTGCTGGATACCCAGTGGAGTGTTAGAGTTGTGGATGGTGAATTCCAGATTTCACACATCCCTAGCTATGGTTTCTGTTCAGTTACAGGCCCAAGGGTTCCTGATTTGTGAGTTGTGTTTAAATAGGTAGCATATGTATATCCATAATTAGAGCTGAATCACTTGACCAAACTGGCACAAGGAGAAACTTGGACTGAGCGACTCCATCCAGATGGGTCACTGATTATACAGTTGCTTTGCTGTTGAACCACACCTTTGATATCACCCTGTCTTCACAGGTTTTAAAATTTATAATTTGAAGGAGGACAAATTATAAGATGGGCCATATGTTTTCTTGTTCATGCTCCCGAATCAGTCTTAAGTCAGAAAGCTAGCATTATCTGAGCTAGGGATGTTAATTTCTTTTTCTGCAGAGAAAAAGAATAAATGCATAGCTCTTTGCTCGGTGTGTGTAACAACTTTGTTATAAAATACCTAATATATACCCTACATACACATACTCAAATCTATCTCTTAGATATTTTGAATATATAAAAACAGACTTAAGGTGACTGATGGAGAGGATAAAAATGAACATTAAGCAGAGCTTTGGGACAAATAAGTCTGGCCACTCATTACTTTTTTATAGTCATACAGGAAGTAAGCAATTCATCTAGTTTTCTTTGAAGAGAATTCCTTCCTTACCTAAAGCACAGGACACTTTAGCTCTTTTCCTTATGATGTGTAGCTTCTGTTACAAACCATCATGGGCAAGAAGGCCCCCACTGTTGTCCAAAGAAACGCATGGTGGGATATGCAACCTGGCTGAGATGCTCTTATCTTAGCTTGTCTCCATGATGAATGTGGTTTAAAGTTCTCTCTCTGTATAGCTCTTTCTTATCCTTTAAAAACAGGGCTTCCAATGTTTGTCTTGTATATGACCCTTTAGATCACAATGTATATTCTTCTAAAATCCAAGAGGATTTGTTTTGCGTTTGCACTTGAGTAGATTTTGTTCAGTCTCAAAGAATCTGCTCCACTGCACGAAAATGAACGAAAGGGCCTTGCCATGTACATTCCTAGACTGAAGCAACCAAAGGGGCTATGGGAAAGTGAACTTATCTGCCATGTTCCTCTGCCCATAACTCCGTGCACCTTCATTATGTAGCAATCCCAATACTTGTACATGTAGCCATGTAGATATTTGTAGATATATTTATTTTTTTCAAACTTTTTTTTTTACTGTAAAATGCAAGCTTTGATTTGTAAAAAAAATAAAAGTTCCCAAACCAATTTTTCTCACTGTCCTTCTGACTCAGGGTTATGAAGAGGAGATGCCATAGATGGAGGTTTGTAAGAGGAGAACGACATTCGCCAGTTGCCACAAAAGCAGCCTAAAGCCTGGGTTGAGTCATTGTACTAAGGCAAAATACAGTTGGTTGGGTTTTGGCTTAGTATGTTAATACGATGCATTAATGCTAATTGTTGACCAACTTCATTATTTAGTCTTGTGGTTGTATGACGCTTTTTCAAACACTTACCTGCCCTAGCCACCTCCCCAAAAGCTGCTTGCTAATGTCTTGAGTACCACCAATGCCAATATGTCATCTCAGAAAATGGGAGAGGAGAGCCTAGAGGCAACTTCTCAAAACCCTTCTTATAGGTGCTATTGTGACTGTTAACAGCGTCTGCTGTCTGTTCACATTAATACATCTCCAGAAGATTGTCTTTCAATGTTGCTCTAGTTGCATTACACAATAACCGTCTAAATGGAAATGCCTTTGATATGGCTGGATTTGCACATCATGGGTTTGCCCTGCAAGGTATTCCAGACAAGAAGCACAACTAGGAGTACTAGCTCTGTCTTTATTGTAAAGTTACATTAACAGAATCTTGCAAGACTGAAAGTATTTCTCCCCTCCTTTCCTTTTGTTCTCCAGAAAACTAGGGAGGGCCCCTTCTGAAATGTTTCCCACCCCCTCCCTCCTTCTGTGGGCTGAGATACCTTTTACACACCGGTTGTCACCTGTGGCTCTCCCTCCTGCCTCCCAAGGTCATTTCCACATACCATTACAATGATAGACTGTTAAAAATGAAGTTGGGTAATTTGTGGTTGTTGAGTAGGCTATGAGAAACCAGACTTTGACCTAGTATGTTGTCTGCATCAGGCCATTAAATTAAACCATAGCATGGCTTATTTGCTTAGGCATGGCATGTTATGTGAACACAGCAATTATGTTTGTTAACCTGGGTTAGGATTTAGTGTGACATGCAAATCCAACTACAGAAGCCTTTTAATTTAATTATGCATTTCTTAACTTATGCATTTCTTATTTATTAATTCATTTTATCCTCAATCCTCATGGACTCTAGGCAGTTTACAGATATTAAAAGAGCAATAGCAATAAATAATCAATTTTGAAATGTTGGTAACAAAAGAAACTCTTATCTTGGATTTAACTTGGCCAGCTCCCTAAAGACTAACATTAGCCTCTGTAGCTGCTAAGAAGGCCTTGAATGAGGTGCCATTTCATTTTGCTATTTATTTTACAGACTCTAAGGAATTTGTTTCTTGTATGAACCCAGTCAGTATTTCTCAACCACCCATTAGAGAAATGGGGGCAGAAGGGCAATTTCCAGAATGACCTTTAACCTCCCCCTAATTAATCCACTTCTTCCTTCTCACACACCATTAATAGTCCACTCCTAACAGGTGTCATAAAGACTTTGGCATCTCCAATAAAATGCTGATCAACTTATCAAGTGAGTCAATCTGAAATTAATATTTGTTTTGGTAGTAATGAGGCTCATAAAAGGCAGGCTGGGAGAGGGATGGGAAGAATGTTATTAGCCTCAAATGCCAAATACCCAGGTCAGTCACCTGCAATCCATCCATCTGGCCTTGCTGGGTATCCTGAACACTGTCTCTTGAAGAAGGATGTGCAATATCTGGGAACAAATGAACTGTTGAACCAACAGGCCCCTTTGCTGTTGCTATAAAGTGTACACCATGCTATTGGGTAGGTACAAATCAATAACATTCAGGAAAACTGTGGAAAATCTCCTTAGTCATGTTCTTGTACCTATTTACTGTAGTGGTAAGGTGATTAATGTGCATGTGTATGTGTGAAGGAGACAGAGAGAGAGAGAGGTGGTGGATTTTCCTGTTTTTTATTGCATGATCATCTCTCTGCAACCTTCTCATGGTTGAATTCCAAGGAAAGGTATCATGAAAGCCCGAGGACCCTTTTTTAGATTAGGAAGTTCAGGGGACAGGGAAGTTTCAGAGTAGTAGACTTCTAATCTGGGAAAAAGCATGCTGGTGATTCTCCCAGTAGTTGAGACCAACTTTCACATTTCTCTTGGTGCTGTTTTCAACCTTATTTTACCACTGGAGGTTTCTGTTACTATCGTTCCCTCACTCTGAAGCTCCCATGGGTGCTCTGTTCCCCAACTGAAAAAAAACCCATAGTGGGAATTTCCTCAGGGTGTCTTCCCTGGGATATACTAGGTGTGAGAAGCTGAGGAGATTGTGGATGGCTGGAGAGAAGTCCTTATAATGAAAGACAGATTATTCACACATACCCCTTTGTGCAAGAACTCTGCTCTCCACCATAAGAAGATAACCTAAATCCTCTTCTCCTTGGAAAAAAAAATTGGCAAGCAAATTATCTTTCCATCCCATTAAATAAGAGTAGCGGAAAAAATAAATCCAGGGAATTATTCTGCATGACACTAATTCAGGAGATCTGTGGTGAGGCAGCCAGGCAGATCTGCAGTGGGGGGGGTCAACATCTGCAAGGTGGTGGGCACGGTGTTGCAACTGAAATCCTGCCCCTTTTGTATATGCATGCATTGCACCTACCATCTTGCAGTCAATGACTCCCACCATGGACATCTCTGGAGAATGCTCATGGTAGTATTTTGCATGGTCCCTCTACCAACAAAGTCTCTGAAATCTTGCTGAAGCTTGTGGGTGAACCATAGTGGCAATGTCCTGAGTCAGCATGAGGAGGTTTGGCCTGGGAGCTACCATTTAAATTTCCCACAATGCCCTTAAAGTATAGGCATACAGGGAGCTGACTTCAGGTCTTTTCCAGTTACAGTGTTGACCATCCAGATTAGGAGCACCTTGAATTGGGAGAGCTAGTAATAGCTCTCTGACATTTAAGGAAGGACTTATTCTCAGCCCTATATGGAGATGGCAGGAATATTGAACCCAGGACCTTTTGCGTGTACAACTTCTGTTCTAAGTCTGGATTCCAAGTAGCCTCTCGAGAATATTCTGCATCGGTGGCAAGCCCAATACTCTGGGGCTCCTTGCCAATGTTTCAAGGGAGAGAGTTGAACATTGTTGCCCCATCCCCTACTTTCCCCTAAAACAAGAAAATGAGTACATGACATGAATTTATGACCCAGGGTATGATAAAAATGTATTTTTTTTCTTTTTTTCTTTCTTCCTTTTTTTTGCAAACTTAGCAAAATGAATCTAGCAACAAATTAGCCCTACTGAAAACACTGGAGGAATGGAGGTCAGAAGTCCTTTGCCGAGGGCGGATCTCTCCTTTCGTTGTTTGGATCAGCAGCAAAGTTGCCAAACATTCTGCTGGTTTCCTGGCACACATGCCAGGCTAGTGAGCAAACAGTCCATCTTGGAGGGTGTTTTTCTATGCCAAATTGTCTGGGAAACAAGGAAATTATAAAAATCATATTATGCATTTTGTTCAGAACTTTGAGAGAGGGGATTAAGCCAGCAGACAGAAACCTCCAGGTTTACATGAGTAACTTGCTCTTCGCTACACAGAGAACATGCTTTGCTTTGCTTGATAACCAGCAAACTTATGTGATCTCTTTTAGACTTCTGAACATTTGGAAGTAGCTAGAGATCCCCTTGGGGCCCATTTACTTCTAGGAAAGCGGCAGGACTTGCAGATGGTTTGCAAAAATAGCTTTGGGTTGATACAAGCAGAAATAAACAACTTAAAAGAGATCATGCGATAATATACAATGTATAGAATGTACAGGGCAAATATAGAAATAAGACCAGATTTCTCCCCCACACCCAGTTATTAAATGCCTACTTTTATGACGAGGAAAATAGCAAGATGTTTGTTCGGTGTAAAGTTAATAACTTGTCCAGGTTGCAAAATTTAATTCCCAAGAAGACAAAGATAAAATCTCTTAAAATGAAATGTTCCTAAACCATATAGCCCTTCAAAGGATACTGGACTAGCATTGTACATGTTAACTGTTGCAAGAATATTATATGTGCCTTACTGGACAAGCTGTCTGATTTCTTTCTGAGGAAGAATGGTTAACCATGTTGTGGGAGTATGTTTTGATTGATATCTGTAATAACTTTGTACCTTAAAAGCAAATCTAATATCGAATTCAGTTCTAACTGGAAGCCATTCCTGGACTATAACTGAACAGATTGATTTGTACTTGAACCCAAATTTTGGTTTGTCTTTGTATAAAGTTTATGTTTTAAGTTCACGGGATAGTCTAATTTGAATAGATTTTCAATGCTGAATGTATTCAATTTGTGATAGTTTATAATTTCAGTCAGTGGTTGTGGTTATTATTATATTTATATTCCACCTTGATTTTGTACAACTCAGTGGTGTAGATAATGCTCCTGTCTCCTATTTTCCCCACAACCAGAACCTTGTGAAGTGGGTTGGGTCAGGAGATAGTGACTGGCCCAAAGTCACCCAGCTAGCTTTCATGGTCCCCTGGTTTCTAATCCAGCACGTTTACCACTACACCAAACTGGCTTCTAGCTATTTATACTGTGTTGACCATAGTTCCTGTGAGGGTTCCTTGTTTTCCAAGGATTGGACACACCACAGCTTAGCAAATGCATACAAAATGCCTTATTTTATGCACCCATCTTCCCCAGCAACAGACTATTGCTGCCCACCCATCTAGGACTTGCAAGGTGATGTTGTCTTGTAAATCCGTCTGCAATGCTCAGTCCTTTAATACGTAGTTCAAGCAAAAGCCTGTAAGTCTGTAAACTGGCAGACAACCTTTGCCTCCTTCCAAACGTTCTTACTCTAGTTGGGATGAGCGGCTGTCTTGGCGCAGTTGTTCCTCTTCTAGTTGCTAGTGAGCTCCCGGCAAAGCTCCCACCAGGATACCCTGCTCCCCATAACTTGTGCGCCTGGCAGTTGAATGATAGTCCTCTTGCCTGCTAGCAATAGCTGCCAATCTTCAGAGGTGGCGGCTTCCCTGCCAGTAGGCCGTTTGCTGATCACCCTTCTTCCTACACACCTGTCTCCCGCAGTGTCTTAGCACTTGCTTTTCTAAGCTGAGAGCCTGGGTGGGGGTGAGGCTGCCTCTGGACGTCAACACAACGTCCTTGAAACTGCCAGGGTGGGGCTCAATGATCACAGGCAGCTGGAACACCGGCTTGGATGCTTGCGAGTAAAGTCTGAGTTAGGGAAATGGGGTGAGAAGCGTTTCTGCCTGGCTGCAGCTACTTTTCCCAAGCAACCCCAACTTCGCTCCCACACAATTCCTCTTCTGTATTTTTAGCTTAAAGCTTAGTAGTGAATCCTAGTCTTTTAAAATGAAATATTTTATAATTGGTAAATAATGAATGATATATTGGAAAACTCATCCCCATGACCTTTTAGATCCTTTGTTTATTGATTTGTATTTTACTATTTTCATTTTATGCTTTTCTTCTTTTTACATGACTTGTACTTCTTTTAGTTTATACTCTTTTTCTAAAATGTTTAATAAAATAATAGGTGGTATTAAAAAAAAAGGCAGCAGCCATAGATCTAGCTATCCTAAGGCTGTGCTCACCCAACAGGCTTAACCAGGCAAATAAATAAATACATAGATAAATGAATCACATGCCAGTTTTGAGACCGCAGTATGTCTATATATAGATTTACATTTAAGACATGAGATTGGCTGATACTGCCAAGCTAAGCAGGGCAAGAGGTAGTTAGGACTGTGAGACCTTCAAGAAATGCCAGGACTATGAGCTATCCTGGGAAATTTTTTAATAAAAAAAGTCTGAAAGTTGGCAATAGCCAATCTCTTCCATACTGATCCCAAGACAACTACATGAATGTATCCATAAAGAACTGAGAACTGAGCTCAAATCAAATGAGACTTATTTTAGTTAACTGTTGATTGATAATACTGTATGCCATCAGGTCAGTGTCAGTGGAGATAGATTTTCTCCAGGATGATCTGTCCTTCAGGTCTTCCACCATTACTGCTCTGAGTCCATCCACCTTGCTGTTGGTCACCCTCTCTCTCTTTCCTTCCACCTTTCTAGCATTATGGACTTCTCAAGTGAGCTAGGTCTTCACATAATGTGTCCAAAACATGATAATGCTCATTTGTGCCTTGAGGGAAAATGCTGGATTGATTTGTTCTATGATTATTTTTCCTTTATGTCATGCTAAATATCCCTTTCTACATAGTAAAAAAATATAAATGCAGACCAGTCAGAGATTTAGAAATTAAAGGAAATGCACACTGCAGAATTCTACTTAATTTGATACTAAGTGAAATTTAAGAAAGAAATGCAGTGCTTTTTACTTGGACTATTGACTCACTATTACTGATCTTCTTCCATATATCCTTCACAGTCCCAGCGGCCAATGAGCATATTCAGATCAGCAAGTACAAAAGACCAAACCTTCAGTGTGGTAGCCCCCATTTTTGGCAATTCCTTCTGGAGAAATTGACCTGGCCCCATCCCTGTTGACTTTTAACCCATTTGTATTTGAATCATCTGTGTGTTTAATCGATGTTAACATGTTCTGCTTTTAAATATTTTATTGTTGCTTAAATATCAATAGAGCTGATATGGTGCCCTCAGGAGAGACAGGTAGGATATAGATTAAATCCATGACAACAGCAGCAATAACAACTTCTGCAGTGTATTCTGGGCTGTAGGAGAGTGGCCTCTCTAAGGAGGATTGGAAACCTTTTAAACAAACAAGTAAATCCATACTGAGTTTTAAGCAAATTAAGGATACCTATGGAAATTATGCTGTGACTGCTCTGCTATGGTGGGCTGAAGAACAGAATTAGCGTCCATCTAAGTCACACCTTAAAGTTGCCAAGTTTGAAAAACACTGATCTTCTTCTTGCTAAGAGTGAGCCATGCTCCCATTTTTCTCTTCTCCCTGTATTCCCTTGTTCTGTGCTGAAATAATGCGATGCTCAATTATGTGTGTGAGACCTGTGCTGAAAATAATGGGAATCTCAATTAAACTTTCTAAGAGTTGCATTAAATGACTGTTAGGGCTTCCCGCTACAGGTATCCTTTTCTCTAGCAGTTCCAGCTTTTGTTTAGATTTTTGTCCTTCCTTCTCCCTCCCCATCCTGCTTTTCTTCTCTAATACCTTGATTTAATTACATCTCTTACACCAGCTCACCCATTACAGAAAGCCGAACACAACAACTGCACAGTAAGGTCCTCAATTTTCCCCCATGAGGTCTCATTGGTTTTGACGGAAGATACTTTGTTTCTGAAATTCCTTTGAAATAGAGAATTTTATAGGGATTGTCATGGAAGGATTGTAGGGTTGTTCTGCACGAAGGGGCTAGATGTGAATGTCCTGCCTTCCTTGTGTGTAATCACAGCAGCAGTGTCATCTCCATAATCTCCAGGGAGAAAGAAAGCCCAAGATATCCTCAAAGAAAATTCTCACCACCCCCACTCCCAAGTGATACATTAAACTAGAAAGGCAAACAATACTGAGAAATCTCTTTCAAGAAAATGCAAAGCAGAGGGCTCCTTCTAATTAATTTTCCAAACTTGAATGCTCTTCTGCACATGGATTATTTGAAATCACAGCAGGCCTGGAAACTCGGGGTGCCTGTTAGACAGAGGTACCATTTCTGGGCTCAAAAATCCAAATCATTGCTCTGTGGCAGCAAAGAGAGACAGTCAAGCTAAACTCTGTGGTCCCATTCATAGTTTTGTAGTCCTACTGTTCTGCTGTGTTCACCCAGCCCATTTAAAGTGGTGACTGAACTAATCAATTTTTCTGGGTTTGCACAATCAATTGAATCAACAAAACTAATAAAAGGGGCCAGGTTTGCACAGCGTGCTGGACAACTAACTCAATCCCCCTCTCATCTAACTGGGATTAAAACTAACCAAACTTAACCAATTGTACAGATAGATTTGTAACTGAGTTTTTTAAACATGTTAAGTGAACATAGTCTAGTAATAGTAGTTTGGGTGCCAATAACATTAAGGGTCTATTCAAGAGGTCTATTAAAGGTCTATATGGGACAAGGCAAAAGTATCTCTAGTGGGCTAGTTTCAGCCTGGAATGCCTTAGTGGATCTCCAGAACCTGTGGGTTCATCTCCAGAAATTCCTGGCTCTGCTTTAGCTACAAGTCTGGTCCGGGCTCAGAATTCTGCCCGCTTGATGGGACATGGATGTTTCTCTTGAAGCAGAGAGACTCTGGTTGGGTTATTAGGCTTCTTTTCCTTGGGATCAAAGAGCTCAAAGTTAGTGTATCTTATAATTCCTTTATTTACAATCGTGTATGAAGAGCAGAAGAGGAAGAAGGTAGAAAATTTAGAGAGCTCCAATTCCACTTCCTAGCTTGACTGATTCAAGGTGGGAAAGTCCCATTTGCTCTCTGTTGATTTTGTTTGCAAAACAGCATTATTTATTTCTTATCAAAGCATGCCTCTCTTCTACCTTTCTCTAAACTTAGATGGATATCTCATTTAAAAATCCAGGAAGATTTTATTTTAGAAATGTAGCACTTCCATAAGGTAGCCTAACTAAATTTGACATAGAATTTTAATGTTGATGCCAAACATTCAGTTGATCATGATGAAGGGGAAATAAGAGGTAGAATAATCTGATTTTACACTGTAGGTATTGGACACAATTAAATTTGAGTGAACTGATCAGAGAAGATCACAGACGGACAAACAGACTGATCCTGTCTGCATTATCAACTGTTTAATTAGAACCTCCACAACCAAATGTGAAATTCGTGCTCCTTCAATTTGCATATATGGTAATGTTTGGAAGACAAGCACTGAGAAAGCAGTGCAAAAAACCCCATCTTGGTGTGTGATGATATCTTATGTCTGCCCCTGGATTCTTTTTGTGTTTAACTGATACAGAGGCATGCACTGGTCAAACACCATATAACATTACATACAGATACAGATGTACTAAACCTGCATTTCCCCCCCATATGTTAGTGCACAGTGTATCCGTAATACAAAGGAAGACAGGAAAAGACACAAAGAATTTGAAGGCGTTGAGATCAGTGAATGTTAATAGGAAGGCACTGAGACAAATGGTAAATGCGTAATATGCTATAGAAATTAGAAAGGGGAAAAAATCCAGGACAATGGCATGGGTGTGTGTGGGTGTTTGTGACTAATACACTAGGTCCTCTTCTGGAACAAGTACTTTGGAACTAAGAAAAGAAAAAAGAAAAAATTAAAATGGAAAAAATGAAAGTGTCCACAAAAAAAATCCCATCAAAGTTAAATAAAATATTTTTGCCCAAAATATGAGCAGGAGGGTGGTAATTAAATGGTAAAGGCAAAGAAAATACAGGAACTGTTCCCATCAGATTTGGGCATTTAGGTTGGCAAGTGAGATGCCAGCTTGCCTTCCAGTTTTGATTATGTAAGATGCCTGATTGGCTGCAGGGCTCACCTCTCAGAACATAGCATAAGAAGAGGACAAAGTGTTTCTCTGGGGTCGATCAGACAGGATCCCCTTTGTATAGTGCCCCCTCCCAGTGCCCCTTCTGTAATTTTGGAGTACACTCACTACCTTAGTCTTTCCCATCAAAAGCTCAAAGTAGCATACACGATTCTCCCATTTCAATGCCATCTTCTTGTAATCCTGTGAGTTTGGGTGTCTAGGACTGCCATTGTCCTCACCAACCAACCCTCTTTTGGCACCTGCCTATTTTCCTACTCCACCTGATTTTTCAAAATGTCTTCATGATTCTGTGCCTGTGTTAGCATGATGCCAAGCACCAGTTCTCCAACATCATTTTTATTTCCAAGAATTCCACTAGGCCCCATAGTCATTGTGGAAAAAATATTAAAGTGTGGCAGATGGCTATCGCTCAGGAGTTTGTTGAGCCTCGGCTACGGTCCCAAAATTCATTTGCTAGATGTATAACCTGCCTTTCATTCAGAAGCTCAAGCCAGCATAAGTGGCATCTTCTCCCCTTCTTTTTCCCCACAAAAATGGTTTGAGATAGGTTGGGTTGAGAGAAAATTAGTTTTTCTTTCATTTATCCTTTTTCCCTCCCTTTTCTAGGTGTTACAGGGATGGTTGTTTAAAAAATGATTTCCTGATATCAGAAAGTCATAGAATGTAAAGATTAGAAGGGAACTTGAAAATTACTACCTTCTTCCCAGTGTGGGAATCTGAATGCCCAAGGGGAAATCTCAATTTCACAAAATATATTGAAGCAATACTATATGTGATCCAGCTGTCAGGTGGCTGAGCAATTTTAGGGGTGTTTCAGGTCATCTTGGAGATGTTAATATTTGTTGGAAGTTTTATGTATGCCTCTTTAACCATTACTGCTGGCCAGATGACCATAACAGACTTATCATTTACCATTTAATGAATGTTCAAAATACAGATTTGTAGAAAAAGATAATACATATTTTTGGACAAAATGGATTTAAAGCACACACATATCTTTTAACATATTAATTTTAATGTGGGGGGGTTGAAAAAAAAAGCACACAGAACTGATTTTGGTTGCATATACATGAGAACATGAAGTCGAAAAAGGTTTGTTCACTCATCTGTAACTGAATTTCAACCATTTTTAAGTTTATGGTTAGTTTGAGAAGGCTTCCCCCCTCCCCATTCTATTATATCTTTTAAATTAATATTTGTTATCTAGAGATTTAGTAATTTTCTAGTTGGCTGTTTTGCTCTGAAAACTCACATTAGCACAGCTATTAAGTGACAGTTTGCTTAAACATGCTTTGTTGAATAAACCATAACTGGCTGTCTTCACAAAACATACTAAACCGAAACCAAACCAAAGTAGTTTCTTTGTGACTTAACATGCTGTATAAACCCGGCCATTGAGGAGCAATGACAGGAAAATATGATCAGTGTTGCTCTGCCACATCTGTTGGTCACTGGGCAAAAGAAGGAGTGTTCCAATTCCGTATCCAATATTTTATGCATATCAGCAACAACTGATTCTTGAAAACATGTGAATGAAAAGCATTTGCAATGAGCCAGCTTCGTGAGAGCAAAGCATTTGGAGAACCTGTTTGGGGAGGGTAGCTGCGGACGGGGAAATGTCTGGAAGAATGCCTGTTGGACATACGCTATGAAGTTATGATGAGATTCTGGAAGTATGATGGAGGATTCAACACAATGGCTTGCTGATAAACGTGAAGATCAGATCTGTGCTCCTGCTTCTGAAGAACCTATCTCCTCCAATCACTGAAAAGCCCACCGTTTCACTGTTCATGGTGAAGTGGGCTGCTCTGTTTTATCTAGTCTGTAAGCATATGACAGAAGGCAACAGCAACCTGTGTATCTTTGCCAAGAAAAATACACAAGGCTGTCCACAAAATACCTAGGAGTCAAGCTTAATGCAAAGAAGTTGTGATTTTATCTATTCTTTATATAAGATAACAAAAACAGAAAGTATTCGGTTTGTCAATAAAGTATATCGTAAACCCTTATTAAGGGAAGATAATTAAGAAATGTACTGTTTAGGGTTATTGTTTATTTTTGTCTTTATCAAAACAGGTTAGATTTCACATCTAAGACACACTTGCAAAGAGAAAAGTCCACTCTTGCCAGGTTAGCAAACATAATCATTTGAAAAGCTTTCACTTGCAATTAAAAAAGAGAGAGAAAGGTTCTCATGTTGTTTGTGGCTTTGAGGTTACAATTATTGCTTTTCTCAAAGCGAAGCAGGACTGGGAGGGCTGGTTACAGAGTAAACTGCAGACAATTGGCACAAAAGTTCAGGCATTGTGAAAAGAGCATTCAGTTGCCAGTGAACTTTTTCAAAGAATAGGGACTAAGAATCACTGGGCTTCTTAAACTTTTGATTAAATTTCTATGGAAAGGTAAATGGAGAGTACCAGATAGAACTTTTTTAAGCATAAGTATAAAAAACCTGCACATAGCAAATTGAATTAGTCCATATTCTTCCTCTCTTCTTTTTCCATTCTTAGCAGGTCAGGCAAAATAAATTGCATTTAAACCAACAGAGGGGGGAAAAGTAGTACAGTAGTTCTGTCTTCTGCATTTACTTTGCCTTCCATTACTAAGTGAAGAAAATCAACGTGAATATTATTAAATGGTGACTTTATGTTTTGGAAGCTGCTAAAGTGAAAGAATAACGAAGCCAAGCTCATCAAAAATATCTGGCTAATTCTGATTTTTGGCCATGAACTTATTTCTTGGGATGTTCTGCATTCCATGAAGGAAGAACAAAGCAATTGCTCATGAGTGTTATGACCCTATCTGATTTCTCTTCTGTTCTTGATAATAATAAAGACTGATGGATTGCCTTGTGAGATAAGAGGAGTATCAATTTGTATAATTACTTCCCTGACACAGGAAGGGATCAGTCTTGGGAAGCAATGTCAGGCATTGTGAAATCTGCATTTAGGTGCAGCAATCTGCAACTCTTTTCAAACTGCTAAGATAGATGGGCAATTATCTTACATTGGGAGTCCTTGAATTGCAGATGATAGCTTCTTGGCAAAACATCTTCAAGACCTTCACTGGCTCCTCCAACTCAAGCTTGATGCTGGAAGTTCTTGAGCAGGAAGAAATAAGAGACAATGTATTGTTCCTGTGCAAGCTTTGCAAGCTTCCAATCTCATCCCATGTATATCCTCAGTTCAGTTTTGGTCTTTACTCCTGAACTCTAGTGTTTGGTTTTTCCTTCAGTCCTGTTTCTTTTTCTGTGGTTGCAATTCTTATATTTTGTTTCCGAGCTTACTTGCTGGTTTGCCATACTTTTCTGCCCAGCTATCGCAACTGCCACTACTCCTATTACCCTTTTCAATATGTGACCATCCTTTTCTTCCCAATAAAGTTCTCCTCTCAGTTGACGTGCAATTTAAAATTGTAGAATATATTGTTGAGCTACTAAGCTTAACTCTCGAGTTGAACTTTTATTGAAATGCCCACCAAGAACTTGCCCCCACATCCAGAACCTGTTGCAAATCAAACTAGGGAGGGTCCACTCTCACTAGTTTATTTTGATGGCAGGTCAGAGACCTGCACATCTTTAAGTAGAGAATACAACAGTAGTCATTCTCCATTTCTAGCATCTGATTCCCCCACATACACAGCTTCTAAATAAAGTTATGATTCCATATTGCAGTTAAAAGCTTCCCAGACCTATCTCCATGAATTTCTCTACCACTTCCAGAACTCTTCTAAGTTAAGCTGTCCTGCTTAACATTTTGAAAGACCCATTTCCCCCACCCCCAAATTTTATCACCTGACTTTCCTTCTCTTATAATCAATGTTGAAAGGTTAACTTCTCCCCTGCCACTTTTTTTAAAAAAAAGAAACCAAATTTTGTTCTTTCAAAATTCTGTTTAAGGTTTAAACAAAACCAGATTTGCATGATGATCACTTTAAACATTGCAGGAAAATATACACTCTCATTCTAGATAGGGTGTGGCAAATATTACTATATCAATAGGCTCCCTTCCTCCACTATGAAAAGGATTAAAGCAGTTTGAGGGAAAATAATAGTATTAAGGGAGGAAAGAAATCAGTCCATTCTGGTTATATGGAGGCCTTCCTTAAGTTTTTAAAATGCTGCTAAGAAACATTACTTTAAAGACAGTGGAGAAAAGATTTATATTTACCGGCAATGCATGTACTGTACAAACTTCCAGTGGTTTACAGACCAAAGATATCATTACAAGGAACATGCATGCCTTCAAATAATAATTGATAGCAATGTGTTCCATAAGCAAGAGACCAGGATTCATAAACTCTCATCCCAGAGAATACAACTGCATTTTCCTAATCATTCTTAACACAATTGCTCAGGGTTGAGCCCACCTTAAGACCTGAAGTGAGATGTTGCTGTGTAAACGCCCCCCGCTTCCTCTCTAAAAGAGGTTCAACGTTATTCCAGACATAATGGAGAAATAATAACCAAACCGAGTAGGGAATAAATACAAACACTGAAAATTCATCAGGCAAATTATTCAAGGAACACGGGGAGAAAAACCTTTGAAGAGCAAGAGTAGAGTTAAAGTACACACATTTGGCACACAGCTCTAGCCACTTTTGGGTTGCAAAATGCCACCATGATGAGTGCCGAAAGGTTATTGTGCAACTAACTACAATGAACGGTGCCATGAACTTCTTTTGCTTACGTTAGATGGCAGACTCATTATTTATACATTACTTGGGATGGTTGGAGCCAGATCAGGGGACGGATTTTGGCTTCTCTGCTGTGTAATTTATTGCAGCGGACTTTTGAGCAGCCCATAAATCCTGCATGGAGAAAATGAAAGACTGGCCGAGCAATGCATGAATGAGGCTCCGACAAGGAAGGTGCAATCTGAGGAATAATAAAGAGGAGATAAATGGCAAAGCCGCTTTCCTTTCTGGCTGCTGTGGCCTGACCCCTGAACTTTTACTCTTTTAGGGGCAGACTCAAAACGATGACAAACTGGCTGGAATCCTAAGGCTCTTTTCCTAACAGGGGCATATCCAGCTCTAAATATCCCTGGTCACGGGTGTGCCCAAATAGCAAGAGAAACAAGAAGTGCCCAAAGATCAGGAGTTTCTCATAAGGAGCTTGAAGCTGCTACTTCATGAAACAGCAATAAAAGCTTGGGGGGAGGGGAGGGGAGAGAGAGAGAGAGAGAGAAATTGCTGCAAAGAAGCAGCTGAGAGACTCAGTGCCTCCTGTTTAAATGGTAGAGTCCCAGCAGCTGTGAAGGAGTTCCAGATGCAGCTCTGCTCTTCCTATTGTGAAAGAGACCAGGAAGCACTAGAAACTGACTTTTTATGAACTTGCCAGTTTACAAGGGAACTAGGATGCTTTGATCTTTTTACCCCTTGGAGTGGATTGCTCTGTCCTTGTGAGGCATGCAAGTCTAGGCATGGTGATGCAACTGAAATGAGGGCAATATTCCGGCCTTGGAGATCATGGGAAATGGATAAGGATGATATTATCAGTTCTTGTACTAGAGTCTCTATGGAGCTGTTCATATTGTATGATCTATAAGGCATTTCCACAAAGAGAATCATCCATGCCAGGTTTGGGAATTATAGCCAATCTGTGCTACAGGTAGTGCTCACTTAATGACTACCCTGTTTAGCAACCATTCAAAGTTATGACGGCACTGAAAAAGTAACTTTACAACCATTCCTTGCATTTACAACCATTGCAGTGTCCCTGCGGTCATGTGATTGAGATTCAGGCACTTTGCAACTGGCTTGTTGTTACTAATAGTTCTATTTCATTCAATTGGTGCAAAATGAAAGCCATAAGTACCAATTTATGGCAGAATGAAGTTGATGATGCTTTATGTGAGGCAATGCCACTGAGATTATTATCCATTGATGTAATTGGATCATGCAGTTCTACTTGCAACTGCAACTAGAAAAGACCCCCTCCCTCTTCCTCCCTCAGACTAGGAATATGCAGAAAAATTATCCTGCCTTTCCTTGCATCAATTCTCCTTCAATTTCATGAAACAGAATGTGCTTTCTCAGCTTCTCTCAATGAAGATGATTTTGGTGCACTTATGAGTTGAATGCAGGGTGCATTTCACTTTTACAGAAATCAAAGGGCCAAGGATTATATGCAAATACCCTCCCTTTTATTGCTCAATCTCTAACAGACTACAGCCACTTTGGTTCCCCACATCCCAATTTAGTCCCAAGGGAGGGGCATGGGGCTTGGACAGCCTGAGAAATGGCGGCAGCTAGAGAAGCGTCATAATCATGGAACTCAAAAATCACCTTCAGTAATGTCTTCTACATCCTTCAGTAATTAAAACAAACAAACAAAAACTCAATTGAGTAAAAGCCCCCAAGAATGACTTAGAAAAACCAAGGCTTTTTTTTATTGGGGAAGAATACTTCTGGAAAAAGTTTAAGATAGATTTTGATCTAGCATTTCCTTAGATCTTATTGCTCAACCTGGCAAGACTGGGGACTCAAACAGCATGCTTGGTAGGAGTACCGTGCAGGGATCCAGATTTTTTTTTCCATTTTCCCATTTTTAATATTCTGTAAGGCAAGAAGTAACAGGAATTCAAGATAACAGAGAACAATAGCATGTTAACTTTCAGTCATAGGTTACATGTAACACTCAATTTATCAATAGATTTATTATTATTAGCATAACATACAATCTTTCCAGATCTGATAAAAATGTGATCCAGCCCTCTGAGAATCAGTATTCAAATCTTAGCAGTCTCTTTTTCCATAAGAGCAATTGACCCTACTTTTGCACGCCAATTATTCCAGTGATCCAGGTTTGATGGGGAAAAGACGATATGGAGTCCTGATGGGCCTGTACATTAGCACCTTTTTAAATAAAACAAGTCTTTTCCTGAAATTGCACAGTGGCAGTTGTGTGAGCCCAGAAAAAGACACAGCTGTAAGGAATTGTTGACTGGTGTGACATGGTCCCCTCGTGCACTCTAAACCATATTTTCTCCACGTTTGGACTGTGACACAACTCTGCTTGATCCCCAGCGTGATATATAAATGAAGGAAATGCACTTCTTATAATATGTTGGAGGCTAACGCTTGAACAGGACCCCTACTGAACTCTTATCCTTAAACTGTTGTTAAAGAAAGGTGCAAAGTTCATTTTAGCACATACGCTTCACACATAGGAAAATTCCCCAGGTACAGTCCCTCACGTCTCCTGTCTGAAATTTTGGAGCAGTGCATTCTTCTGGCCTGTGAACGACCATTTCTGAACTGGGTACATCTATACTCGGTTCTCTGCTTTCTTTATTCCTTGACTCAGGCCTGATAGGATGGTGGGAGAGTGAGAGCAAAGAAAATGTTGAATAAAAAACCCAGTGTTTATTATTTATGAAATGGCATCACAGAAATATAGAACAACATGAAACTGCACCACAAGGAGATAATGACATGAAATGGCATCACAGGGAGATAAAGGAATAGAAAAGGAAGAACAGAAGAGAATCTTCACTGATAAAGCCAAGATTCTAGTCATGGAAGTGCTGGAAAATAAGGGAAATTTCTGCTTAAGGCCCTTTTTTCCCACTAATGTTTGATTTTTCTGCAGAAAACCAGGGGCTGGGAGAAACCTGGGTTAATCCTCATCTTAATACAAATAGCACTGGCTTAAGGACATCCAGACCATGATTTCATAGAAGTAGAGCATTAGCTCACCTAATCAGGTTTTAAATAGAAAGTTCCACTGATAGTCGTTGCACGCAAACCTGTATCATCAGTGGGTGTTCCTGCCTGCCCTGGCATTTATATACTGGTTCACTGAATGGAATACTCTACTGCCAAAAATGTAAGAGAGGGTACCATATGTTCCTCCAACTGATCAGGGATACTGACTTTGCTAGTTCCAATGAACCTGCTGGTGAATAAAAGAACCCCTCAGTTGCAGTGATAGTCACTGGGAATAGATGTATTGCCCTGGACAAATTCAGGAAGTAAGCCAACCATGGCTATTTGGGGCATGGAGCTATGAGTCATGGAAAGGTAGAAGAGAAAGGTCTAGGCTATAAGATCTGATTGGTTTGGTTCAAGGTGAGTAAACAATAATTATCAGAAGCTGGGATAAGAACATTTCTTGAGAAGTAAAAACACTATTGCTATGCACGCTTGTGCATATATACAATCTAAGCCAGTCTTGAAGATAAGATTACACCAATTCAATCAACTGGAGATTAAAACTGTATATTTTAGGAAGACGTTATTTAATCAGTGGAGGAGTTTTTGATCTGCTGTATTTGCAGGCAAACCATTTCTTGCTGACTGTTCTATTTGCTGTCTCCCATCCCTTTACATTCTCAAATTTTTGTGCTTTTGTGCCCGATTAGGTCATTGCTATTATTTGGGGAGGGAACTGTTTTTGTATGAACTGTCAAACATCTTGCTTTCTCTGTCTGGGTCTGTGGTAGAACTCATTTCGTTATTATGGCAGCACATCTCTGTCTGTGTCCAGGTTGTAACAAGCAGGTGGAGCATTCATGGACTATACCCCAACAGTGGGTGTATCCTAGGTGATTTTAGGGTGGAGATACATTAAAATTATGGACTTTGGTTAACTCAGTTTGAATGTTTATATCATCACCTTGTGACTCACTGATCTCTAACAGCAACCGAATGCCGTCTGCTAGCAATGGATGAATCGGTCCAAATCCATCCCAGGTCAATTTTACATATATTCAAGTCTGTTTTGACTAATTTCTACTTTGTTATGTGACTTAAACACCCTTAAGTGTTTGGGGTGTGTGTGTGTGTGTTGCACAACTTTCTCTACTAGATATTTTTTTAAAAATACAGCTAATTTGTGCTTTTGTATATATGGCTTCTGAGTTGAGGACTGTTGCAAACTTCCAGGAAGTGCATAACTGATAATTGCTCCGATCCAGTTATTAGACTGAGATGTAGAAATGACACAGATTTACATAAAAAGGGAGAGAAATAATACTGTAGATGGAACTTATTGTTTCAAATTCTTTCTGCCCAAAAGCAGCTATATATTCAGAGCAAATTAAAGTCCATATGCATGTATAAATAATTGATCTTCTGTTGTTTGGATTGGTTGATCATTCAGATGTGATTTGGGCTTGGGATGAATTATTTGTACATTGTTGTGTTTAACTGAGTGGCTTTAAAATCAATCTGTGACAGAGAAAGGAAGAAAGATATTGAAATAGGAACTTTATTTTGGAGTGATTATTGTCATGTGGTGTCATGTTAACATGTGAATTAGTTTTTTTTTTTAACAAAGAGAATGAAAACAACTTTTGAGCAGTATTAATAGCATTTTTTAATGTAAAGGTTTTTTAAAATAATGAGGAGAAACAGTTGGACCAGCAATCAGTTGACTAAACATCACTGTTCTTATAATAAATGTCCAGGTCGCCTTTTATTGTCATGATTATTGAATTTGAAGTTATGTAATATTGTTAAGATTTTTTCCTGTTAGTTATTTTAGTATAATAAAGCACTGAATGTATAATAAAATAAATAAAAATGTATTTGTGTCTTACATATAAGACTCCACGTTTGGCCATATTACTCTAAGATTCTTTCATGTGTTTTTGTTCCAAAAAGACTAATTCAAGTGTTGACAGTCTGTGTCAATCAACAATCCAAGGCTTCAAATCAGGTGTAAATTTCTTCTTCCCAAGTTGTATGATCCTTTTAGCCATGACTGAAAAAGAAGCTTCTTTATCCTAACAGCTTGAAGACGTGCAATCAGTGAGGTTAAAAGCTGCTACAAATTGGGATTAAAAATAACATAATGGATGGTTGTAGACCTAAGTGAAAGAAATCAAATTACAACAAGTGTGGTGGCTTACAGTTAACTGAGCTCCTGAATGAAAGATGAGATATAAATCTAATAAATAAATAGTGTATGGAATTCAAAGGAGAGCTTTTTGTTCTGAACAATTGGCACTGCTTACATGTCTGTGTTTTGGATGAACAAAGATTATAACAGACTGTTTCCCAGTTTAGGATCCTCCAGATATTTGGTTCAATTCCCAGAATTCCCAGCCAGTTATAGCCATTGCTCAAAATTCAGTCATCATTATTCTCCCCTCTTTCTTTTCTTCCGCTCTTCTATTCCAGAATGGAGGTTGATGTAGCTCTGTCTTTCTCTCTCCTTTCTTTCCCCCTTCATATCTGGAAAGCAATTATAACATGCCAGGCACCAGAAGTCTTGGAAAATCTGATTTTTCAAGGACAGTGTTGCCCTTAATAAAGGCATCTGCTATAGGAAAATTATTTTCCCAGAACTGTTGATATTAGAACTCTAATGTAACATCAAAAAAAAGTGAAAGAGGGAAAAAAATCAAAAATACCTCTTTTTCTTCCTGCAGCCACTGATTTGCAGTTGTAGCAAACCAACCAACCAACCAACCAACCAACCAACCAACCAACCAACCAAATAAATTTGGGTAAAGGGAGAGGGGCATAGTAGTTCAGGTCATAATCCAAGTCAATGAGGATGACCAAGAGGCCCTCTAAGAAGGCATTTCTGAAATTGCCTCCAGAAGCGAAGTAGTGTCAAAATGCACACATTCAACTTATCTGGTAAAGGTTCCAAAAACCAGAAGCATTCCCTTGAGCTTATCTTGAATAGGGAACAACCTTGTAATAAATGGAAATGCACAGAACTGGAAGATGTAGGTGGCCCTTTGACCTGCATGATTAGGCTGCTATTGCAGGAGGCTTCCTCTGTTTGTGCCAACGGTAGCAAAATATCCAGAACTTGCTTACTTAGGTAGAGTAAGATTGCCTAGGTACATTGCAAATGTGTCTCCTTTTAGCACATAGGTTGGAAACCTAAGGTCTGAGAGCAATATGCAGCTCAGAGTCCATTTCTGCACCCTGCAGAGTCACTTGGGACCACAATGGTAGCAAATAGTGGCAGAGTTCTTTGTGAAACACTCAAGTTGTAGCATAATCCCCAAAATAGGCATCAAAGAGATTTAAAACCACATGAAATGTGCTGCTAGCTACCAACTTTACCACAAGATGTGGTGCTGGCTACCAGCTTGTCTGTATTCAAGAAAGGTTGGACCAAGTGACTGCCTCTGAAGGCCATCTGCTGGGAGACTAGAGGGCTTCCTTGAGCAGTTGGTTGGCCACTGAGAACAGATGCTAAACTACATGGGCCAAGGGTCTGATCCAGAAGGGTACTGCATATGTTCTTATGTTCTCAACAAGGAAAAAAACAAACTCTTGCCTCCTTCCTTCCTTCCTTCCTTCCTTCCTTCCTTCCTTCCTTCCTTCCTTCCTTCCTTCCTTCCTTCCTTCCTTCCTTCCTTCCTCCCTCCCTCCCTCCCTCCCTCCCTCCCTCCCTCCCTGGCATGTCTAAAAATTTCATCTGAATATTAACTAACCTCAACAGTACTTCCTGGGCTACCATGTGAATAATATTTATTACAAGGATTATAAACCACTGTAACAGAAAGTGACTCTAAGCAGTTTCTAATTCCCATCTTTGTAAACTTAGACGAAAACAGATAATCACGACAAGTAATAAAACAGTCATAATTCAACAATTCATTGGTGGGGCAGGGAATGTAAAAACCAGGAATCTAAGGCAGGAGTTCCTGATGGCCTGATGAAATGATGGTGTTTTTATGGACTTTTGAAAAGACAGGAAGGAAGAGACAATTCAGAAGTCCAGGAGCAAGCTATTGCAGAGGAGAGATGTTTCCCCAGTTCTTGCAGATGGCAGTCCATGGGAGAAGGGACTTGATATTACGGGGCAGGCAGATAATATTGGGAGAAGGTGTTCCCACAGAGATTCAGGTCCTGCACCATTTTTAAAATATTTTAATATATTTTTACTATTGCCCACAGCAGGGTTTCTCAAACTTGGTGGCTTGAAGATGTGTGGACTTCAACTCCTAGAATTCCCCAGCCAGCAATGCTGCCTGAGGAATTGTGGGAGTTGAAGTCCACGCATCTTCAAGTTGGCCATGCTGGCTGGGGAGTGTGGGAGTTGAAGTCCAGACATCTTCAAGTCACCAAGGTTGAGAAACACTGGCCTACAGAGTTCTGATTTCCAAATGCATGATCTATTTTAAAAAAAACTGCAATCCAAAACAGATTTAAGGAAACATTTTCATATGGAGGATTATTTTTTAAAGAGGATTTTAAAAACCTTATATCGAAGCTGAAACAGAGCAAGATAGACAAGGAATGAACCATGCAAAACTGGGGACAGTCAAAACTGTCGGTTTTGGTTAAGGTTAAGGTGCAGGGCTTTTGTTTTATCACTTTATGGTTTTACTGTTTTATGATTGTTCTATAGTTTTATTGATGTTGTGAGCTGCCCAGAGTTGCTTAAGGTGGATGGCCATATAAATCTTTTAAATAAATAAACAAACAAACAAATAAATAAATACCTCTGTACTAGATAAAAATAAAATGGGGAGTGAAGAGCAGAACTGGAAAATATGGAGAAGAGAGTGGAGACCATTTGCTGGTTGCAGTGTGTCTTATAAATGACCTCAGCAAACTGATTACAGCCAGTGAGTCATCAAGCTATTTCTATGCACCTTGTAATGCAACAAGAATTTTAGCTATGCCCATCCTTACCCCCCGAGGTCTGACTAGCATGCTAGCAAGGCTATGCGCGTTGCCAAAATCCCCTTTCCCAGCCTAATTCTTGCCGCTCATCCTGCCTAACTTCCTGCCGATTTTTTTTTTTTTAAATGCCACTTGGTCTAAGTATAAAAATATCCTGAAAGAAGACAGCAGTCAACAATTTGCATGGGATTGCAAAGAAACTGTAGCCATGCGCTTCTGTGGAGTCACCAGGAACCAGGCTTTGTTCAAGGGAGTCATTGCCTTGAATAATAAATAAATTGTGGAATGAGGGAAGATTGTGGAAAGAAAAGCAAGAATATCCCCGTATTCTCCTTTCATATGTGAGATCTATGTGAGGTATTTATTAGCATGATGGAGGTGTGGTGGCATGGAAGTTCAGGAAGACATTGGTTTCCCCATAATATTACCAATAACTGGGTGATGTCATCTGACAGCATGGGGTACAGTTATAAATCTCAGCACTGGCCGGGCAGGTGATGCTGTTGCGGTCCTGTCCAAGTCTCTAGTGGCTGCAAGGGTCTGGATGGGGATGGCTTGACTTTGGCTCAACCCTGGCAAGATGGAGTGGCTTTGGGCTTTTGGCCCCTCACAGTCTGATGACTCGTCATCTTTGACTTTGGGTGGGGTTGCACTCCCCTGGACTGAGTTGGTGCGCAATTTGGGGGTCCTCCTGGACTCGTGACTTCTGCTTGATGAGCAGGTGTCAGCCATGGCTGGGGCGCCTTTGCACCATTTGTCTTGTGCACCAGTTGCACCCTTTCCCGGATTAGGAGGCCTTGCTCACAGTCACTCATGCCTTAGTCACCTCCTGGTTGGATTACTGCAATGCACTTTACATGGGGCTGCCTTGAAGACCGCTTGGAAATTACAACTGGTCAGAATGCAGCGGTGCACACAGGATTGGGCGCTCACAGGTTCGCCTGTGTTACGCCTTTATTGCGCGAGCTGCACTGGGTGCAATTCAAGGTGCTGGTTGTCACCTTTAAAGCCCTGCATGGCACGGGACCTGGCTATTTGCGGGACCGCCTCTCCCTAAGAATACCTGCCCCTCCCACTAGATCAGATGGGGTGGGCCCGCTCCGGTGAAATCTTGTCAACTAGTGGGACCTCAGAACCAGGACTTTTCCGTGGCTGCCCCTACCTGGTGGAACCCCCTGATGATTCAGCATCCGCCCCCCCCCCCACGCATTTTAGCCTTTTGGAAGGCCATTAAGACCTGGCTTTTTACGGAGGTGCTGGGATAGGATCGTATGGACAGAAAGTATGGAAGGAGGGCAAGCAGAACTTTTTGCAGGGCATCCCAAGAGGACGATTAAGGCGCAGGGTTTTTGTTTTACTGTTTTACTGTTTTATGATTGTTTTATAGTTATTGGTTTTATTGTTGTTGTGAGCCGCCCAGAGTTGCTGAAGTTGGGCGGCCATATAAATCTTTAAAAAAAACTCCCCCCCCCCCAAGATTGGTTTTTCTTCTTTTTCTCCTAAGCACCTTTCTAATAACTTTTTTTAAAGATTTTTTTTATCCTGCCTTTATTATTTTTATAAATAACTCAAGGTGACAAACATACCTCATACTCCTTCCTCCTCCCATTTTCCCCACAACAACCACCCTGTGAGGTGGGTTGGGCTGAGAGCGAGGGACTGGCCCACAGTCAGCCAGCTGGCTTTTTTGGGGAATAAGTTAATTGCTTTTTACAAGTATGCTCTGTTTTTGGCTAGGATTTTTTAGACTCGCTTCTTTTATGCGCTGGTATTTTCCTGTTTTATGCATTTAACATATTTTATATGGGGTCATTTTATAATGGTTTTAATTTTATTTTGATTTTGTCCATTTTCTCTCCATTCAGGATTAGTCTGCCTGTTATATATTCTGATAGCTTTCACTGTTTATTATTTTGTTTCTTAGTACCTACTGTGGCAGTTTTGAATGAACCCTGACTGGTTTTGTGTATTCCCCCCTCTTCATCATATGATTTTTAACTTCTTATATTGTAATGTTCTGTGCTGGTCTTTGGCTGTAAGTAAAGTTTAAGTTCCAAATTTCAATGCTATGTAGGAATTTTCCCTTTCATTTCACAATCTCACGATCAATAGAACCAAGAAGCGGGCTCACCCACATTATCAGGGCCCCAGTCTTGATGCCACGTTTTTAATGCCTTGCAAATGGCCAGCAGGGTTGGGGCAAGTCTGATCTTGGGGGAATGATGTTCCAAAGGACAGGTGCCATGGCAGAAAAGGCCCTCCTCTTGGGTCCTGCCAGAGGGCATTCTCTCGCAGACAGGACCCACAGCATGCCTCTCCTGCCGGATCTAAGGGGATGGGTAGACCCCACTGAGATAACCGTACAGTGAAAGATAATGACATTTGCCTCATTTGTAACTAAACAAGTATAAGAACCCCACATTCCACCCATTAGATTTTTACTGAAAACATCTCTCTTTCTTTCAGATTGCATGACAACTGATAGAACAGAACACAGATGAGATTTTCTGCAAACCACTGGCATTAACTCTAAGGGCTCCTAAACTATTACTTTTGTGGCCTCGACTATAAGGGCAGCTTTGTGTTTTATTTCCCTGAAACTGCTACTTACAAGGACCAGCCAACAAAAGAATCTGTATGCTAATCAACTGGGCCAACTAGGCCCTTTCCCTAGCAGAAATCTTGATCTCAGACAGTGACACACTACCATGTCATGCAAAGAATTCAGGGCTTTCCTGCCCGGTGTGAATATTTTCCTCAAAGCCTTTTATTCCTCTCCAAGGAGAATTTTGCCTATTTTCCACTCTTGTGCTTCAGACTCACAACTTTGTTTCCCTCCCATTTTTTGAAAATGCATTACTTTGGTGGATGTGTGAAGACCTCTACAGCTTTAGGGGTAAAGGTGAATGGAAAGGATATCCTCATTGTTGTATGAAATCCAGAAGATGAGATAAATTTTAAGGAAATAGAGTCCAGAGTATTTTTATTTTTTCTTCTGAGCAATGGTTTATTACACCAGCAATACCCTGGCATAATTACTGTAATTATTCTCCTATATGCAATAGAATGTAATGTAACAATACTGTTACAATTAGGAGGTGATTCTAGGTTATGAAAGATCAATTCTGGTTATGTTAAGAAAAACAGTGAATGCAGTGCACACATACACTCATACACTTTCGTTAACTGTTATTCATCAATGTTATTAATGCTTCTAATCTTTTAATGGTAGTTCATTCTTGAAATATTGAACAATCTTGACTTTTGTGATTGACTTTAAAAAGGGTCTTAACAGTACTTAAACTGTGGGAAAGCATAAGGCAAGGGTTTTTAAAAAACAAAGTAAGATAAAAATGTTATCCCCACTAATGGAAGTGTCAGGGAGAATTTTTCACTGACTTCCTCCCACAGTTCAATGCACCACCTCTCATCTGGAAGGACTCTTGAGAGCTGATTTGGGAGTGAGTGGGTGGGTGGGAAGCAGATAGTTGCAGGAGGGAGAGAGAAATAGTTAAAATTCCCTTTTTCTTCAATTAACAAAGGAGTCCCCTGGGTCCAAAGCTAGATCAAAAGATTAGGATTTTTTTCAAAATTTAGGAGGTGCTGTATATTCTTCTATCAACTCAGAATGTGCTACACTGCTGAAGACATATTTGGTTGCCCTTTACTAATAGTTTAGATTAAAAAACCCCAAGATCAATAGGAATTAATTTTTTTCCTGAGATTCCTCAGTGCCTGGGCCCTGGAAAAAGTCTGCCTGATTTGAGCAACAGTGTGGCCTGAACAGGAAATGGGGTGGAGAGTTGCTACCATGGGAAGAAATCCCAGGCCATCAGAAGGCTGCAGTCTTTTCCCACATTCTTATTTGCTTTCAACAAGTTCCAAAACAGAATAGTGGTGTTTTCTAGCTACACATTTGCTGAGACTAAACAAGGAAGGTTATGTTTCCACAGTCCCCTGCTTCACACTCTGATAACTGCTGGCCTTTCAGGAATTTTGCCTTTTACGGTGACTGTATTTAAGTGTGAGATTTTAGTGTCTTTCTTACCCCCACCCCTAAGATATCAGAGTAATGGAATCTTGGAGGAAATTCCAACCAATTAGAATCAAAGCCACGTTTTCCAACTCCTGTTTATGGTGTGGTTGACTTTCCAAGAAAGCACTGCACTGACACCTACCTAGACATTTTGCTTCCTTCCAACATTGCCTCTTTGGCAGTTCCTGAAAAAAAAAACCAAGCAAATAATCAGTGTTCTCCTCAATGTATATTATTTCAATCATAACTGTTGATGGGCAAGAAGCAGGTGTTGACAGGGGAGACAAGTTTGAAATGTTATGAAATTGAAAGAGATAGCAAGAATGATGAGGGAAGTCATGCAGTCAAGTGTTATTCAACAGAAATTTGAAATAGTTATGGGGAGTCTCTTTATTTAGTGCACAGATTTGCCTACTTGCAATTTATAATTCAGTGGCTACCTGTAGATGTAGGGTTTGGGTACACCCAACATGCTTAATCTGGACAGTTACAACCTACCAGCTTCTTCTGTACTGTATGCTGCACTTGCTTAGTTTTAAAATTTGGGGTGGGGTGGGGTGGGGGTTGGTGGCTTAGCATGCTGGGTGAATTCAAGACATTTGATGAGTTCATGAATCAATTGTGCAAACATAGACAATTTAATTTGCTAGAGCTTTAATGCCACTCCAATTTTTAAAAAAATGTAACATCTTTGAGTAGCTTACACAAGCTGTTATAGTATTTGAGTTAAAAATATAATACTGTTAAACAGTGAGAAAAACAACTCTCTAAGCTCACAATCTTCCATCTACATCTGGCGCCACATCTTCAGGAGCCATTCAATTCTCCAGACCATCCCCAAAGACTCTTGGGAAGATCCAGGTCTTAGTGGCTTTCCAGAACAATAGCAAGGATGGGCGTGTCCTTATCCATGGGGGTTCCAAGGAGAAGAGGACAAATCTTGACATATGTCTGGTGATTTCATCACAAAAATGCTGTGACTACTTGTGTATTTGCATCAGACATTGAAATACAAATATGGAACAGCAGGATTTGGAAGATGCCATTGCATGTCTATCAATGTCACTGCATGCGTTGAAGATGGTACTGGTCTTGTTTTTTGTGAAACTATAATCTCTGCAGCCTTCCTAACTTCCCATGATTCAACTGAATGTCAAGGAACATAGTAAGAGGAACTCTCTCTCTCTCTCTCTCTCTCTCTCATTCTCTCTCTCTCTCTTTACACATTAGGAAGACTGGACACCCAAGGAGTCATAAGAGCAAAGATCTGGAACAAAAACAATACTATTAACAGGTGGTAGCGTTCTTCAACACCTCCTACAATAAAGTTCAAAAACAACCTTAAAAGAAATTCAAAAGAAATTCTTCAGCTGTAGGGATGAAGTAGAAAAACAGGAGCTTATTTCTTAGGGGAAGAAATAAATTCTGGCATAGCCTTACTGAAAAAGCAAAGATAAGGGGCTCTCTTTGCTTTGAATCATCCCATGATTCATGGAAATTTTCAGTTTTTTGAAAGCTTGGTCCAGCCCCAGTGGAAATATATCTCTGGCTTTTGACACACTTCCATATATGCAAGTGGTGTTTGTTTCTTTTTCATGACCTTTCTTTCTTTGTGTGTATATGTGTGTTCAGATACACAACAACAACAGAACAATGGAGAAAAAGGGCAACTTGACTCTTCTTGGGCTCTGAAGCGTAGGAGGCCAGACTAACAATCAGCAAGTTGTTTTGATGATTGTTGCTTGCTTTTTACTGCCTTGTATCTCTGAATTTGGTCCTGAACGATCTGTGCAGAGGGTGCTATAATGGTCAAGAAATTTCCAAACAGATGGAAGGCATACTCATGCCGAATTAAGATTGGCAAATTTATTTTAGCTCTACAAGATAAAAATTTCATAAGCAAGGCAAAGTAACCTTGAAAGAAGATTTCAAAATCTTTAAATATAAAGTCCTGGGATTTGTAAACTTTGGTGAGAGATTGTGTGTGGGCGTGGGTGTGTGAGAGAAAGAAGGAAAGAGGAAAAGAGAGACTTTCAATTCAAGCAACTTCATGTTAAACAGATACTGCTGGAAATAAAATACATTCTAATGCATAAGTATTTTAGACATGTTGGCTTTGTTCATAGGGAAATTACTTATATGGATGATTGTGCTATTAATAGATTCAAATCTATGCACCTAGTATAGGAAGTAGATCATGCACATGTGCATTAAAGAGCCAAAAAAATAAAAATCTGAGCCGATATCTCTCTGAATGAAATGCTCTTCCTTTCTGGGAGAGGGTGATGTGATTCTGATTGTAATAGTTTCCAGTTACTCCTAATGTGGAACTGCAAGCTTAACATGTGGAACAAGAGCTCAAGAAGACCTATCAATTGATAGGTTTCCTCTCTATCACATAGTCTCTCTTCATATAACTGAGCAAACAATGACACATTGTTTGAATGAGAGGAGTTCTTCTGGAGAAGGTCTGTATGTACAGAAGTGTCCTGTGCAGAATAAAACAACACCCACTGTGAGACTGATTCATAAATTTTCTAAGAAAAATGCTCAGCTTGGGAGTCTGTCAGAAGCCTACAATTGCAGTTCATGGCCTTTTCCTGCCATAGTGGTAATCACAGAGCACCACACCTGCTATTCATTTTGGTAACTCTTACACAAGATTTGGGCATTCTTCAATCATATCACTCCACCTTCACACTCTGACTAAACAGCATCATTGTCAGAATTTAGACTAATATTGGGCTAAGATCTATTCTCCAATTTTCCAAAAATGTTGCACTCTGCAAAAAAGAGTTTTTTTTTTTCCTTGCAATCTCATGATGCCTTAAAATTTATTTTTGGTGTTGCTGTTTCCTTCGCCCTATGACATATTTGGCTCCCTTCAAAAGTCCCATTGTGAGGTTTTTACTCTGGTTTTAATACAAATGGGAGGTCAAGGTGCTGTAGATGTCTGGATAAATAATTTATAGTGAAAATTGATGATGGTTTTCCAGACTAAATAAGCAATCAATCAAAATAGCTTGTAGTATCTCAGAAGACACTTCCTTGATAAAAATGGCTTTATTTTCTAAAATGTTTTCAGGGTACTTGAGAGCATCTTCAGAACTTCCTTTGGTGGCATTTTTTATTTTATTTTAATTTTTGCCACTGCTTGTCTTGTTCTCTTGTTTCACATCTTTCTACCACTCTGAAGTGTCTCTGGCTACCCATGATTTTCCATCTAGAAAAGCCCCATGGCAGAAATCTCCTTGGAATGTCTCTCCTTTGGAAAGGATATGATAGGGTACAATATAAGTCTTCAAATATCTGAAAGGATGCCACCCAGAAGAAGGTTGGGACCTGTTCCCTGTCCTTCCAGAGTACAGGTCACAGAAAAAACAGAGGAAGACAATTCCAGTTGAATATTAGGAAACTCTTCGGTCTAATAATAAGATATCTTGGATTGTAGAACAAATTATCTGGAGGATGGTGGCTCCTCTTCATGTGTTAAAGCTGAGGCTAGACAGCCATCTGCCAGGGGAGCTTTAATTTGGATTTCTGCCCTGAGCAAGGGGCTGGATTTGATGGGGTCAACAGCCCTCGCAGTTCTATGATTGGAAGAAGCCTGGGAGGTTAGAGACTGCTGGAGGAATTATACAGTGGAAGACAGGGCACTCACATATATCCCTTGGCTACCTTGTCATTATATAAATTCATAAATTCATAAGAATTTATACGATTGAAAGAAATTTCAAAAGGAAATTCTGTTCCATTAAACTGATGAAAATCAGAAGAAAAAAATGCAGATTTTTTTTTTCCTGGCACGGTATAATTTATGGCCCAAAGTACAGATTCCAGACAGGCTTGGCTCTAGTCACACAACAGAATGGTGATTTGACTGTACTTCAGTAAAACCAGTATATTATGCAATAATGAAATTATAGCCAGGGCAGTGCAGGAAACGTGAGAGATTATTTCCTTAAATTTACATTCCTCAGCATTTGCACATACGGGAGATCTACTGGCTTCCTATCTAGTCAGATATCCGGACCACCCTGATTCATTATATTTATAGTTGCTCTTGTCTGATTATTGTTATTTTATTTCTCCGGATGTGGCTAAGTTTTGCTATTTACAAATAGTTTCACTATTTGTAAAATACATTGTACTTTGACCACATCAGTTTTATAATTATTAAGTTTTAGTAGGTAGTCTGCTGTTTTGATCCATTCAGCAGATACCAGGCTGAGCCCTTTATTCATATGTTATATTCCAGCTGGATATAACATTTCCCCTATTATTTATCTAAATTAATTTTATATGTACTGCTGGGTCATAAAATACCTTTTTTTGGAATGGGATATTGTATTTCTAGGTTTGCTTGTTTTGGTGTGGAAGTTCTCTTCTCAGGGAGCTCCCATAAAATGGCCCTGAAAAATTAAAAATGAGAAGAATAAAATATGTGTCAAATAGCTTTTTGATGTCTCTACAAAAGAGACATGTGGCTTTTGGGTGTGTATCCTGCTCCACTATTGCAAAATTGAAAAGTTTGATTCCTTTAGATGACAAGTGCTGCCCCTGCATCCGTTTTGACATCTTCCTTAGCAGGCTGATTCTTGAAATGAGTGACAGGACAGACCAGTCTAGAATGATGGGTGGAGTTATCACTGGTTGGGAAACCTAGCTAGTGAGCAAAATAAGAGACAGTGGTAAGAGAGCAGCAATAACCAATTGACTTAAGTTGGAAAGATTAATAAAAAGGGTTAAGGGTAGATGTAGAATTGTTAGAAGACAGCAACCCTGTAGAGATTATGATAATTTAACTTCAAGACAAAGTCCCAGTCTGAAAAATGAATGGAAATGTTCACAACTCAATATAGGCTGCTCTGAAGGATGTCAAATACTGTATTCCTCACTGGGAACTAAAGGAAGACCATTCATTCCATAGTATAAAATTACTCATTTTGGGTGGAAGGAACATGGAGAGGTGAACACATGTTCCTCCAATGGAAAAAATGAATAATAGGTCTGAAGAGAAGTCATAACTATATGGCTAAATGCAGATACAGTCCTTGATAGAAAACTGGGGTCACAGAATGTCTGAGATGTTGCAACTGTTACAGGTCACTTCAGATTCTCACTGGGAGATAATGGGGCAGGGAGAAAGAGGGAAGGGACAGAGGGAGGACATAGCTTGGCATCTGTCCAAATTTTGTAAGCTGGGGGAGAGGGAGAGAGAGAGAGATGTTAGGTCCAGTGGCTTATCTGGAGGAGGAAAACAATCAATCCACTGTCTCATTTGTTAAACATATCCATTTTTATTTTTTTAAGCTTCCAAAATCAGGTGCAGGAGAGAAGGTAAAGTCTGTTGCATGATGGAGTCTAAGTACTAGAAGCTGTAATGTGCAATATTCTTCATGCCTACTAAGGTACAAACTCAAAATTTGCCATAGTTGCTTTACATCGAGAAAAGCTGCAAACTGGGATGATACATGATACAGTCTCACTTTCAGAGGCTAGGACTGAGTTGATGTGATGACTTCATAGACTCATTCAAAATAATAGTTTAATTATTAGGCTATCTATATAAATAATACTGAATACTGAACTAGAGCATAACATATCTGTCCAATCAACAGCTTGCTTGGCTTATTTAATTGAAAGCTAATGTGAAAAAGTTTATATATTTTAAAAAGAAAATAAATATTAATGCAAACGAATATGAAGTAAGAAAAAGAAAAGAAAGAGAAAGAAATAAAGAAAGCTAAAAGTGCAAGAAAAGAAAAGGGAAAATAGAAAAGAAAGAAAAAGAAGTAGCTTCTGATTTTCTTTACAGCAGCTGTAGGTACAATTATAACTTTACTGTAACTCTGTGGTTACAACATACCTCTCTTCTTTCTATAGTCTATTCTATCTAATCATCAAAAACATAAGTCATAACAAACAGAATATATTTAATCTGTCTTTGAACACCAGGACATTGGGAAAGATTGTTTTAAAGTATGTTTGATCTCTAATATTAGATGAAAGGGGAATTTGGGAGCTCTTCATTTATTTCCTTCCTGGAGCTGCAGATGGAGATGGTGGATTTCAAATGTCTCTGGCATTTTGTTTTATGAGTCACCAAGTGAGACTCTACCTTGTCTCTATTCAACATGCCAAGTGTTATAAAGGCAATAAAGAAAAGGCAAGATTTCATTGGAATTACTATCTGTCTTCATCCCCTCTGGATGTTACTGCAGATAGACTTGGGGGAAAAAAATCTCACTGTAGTACTGGAAAATAGCACCCAATGTATGGTGATGCCATTCTGTTTCATCATTACTCTCTTCAGGTTTCCTATTGTACATTTAGGTCCTATTTAAATGGAGAACCAATCTTCAATGTTTTCATAACCATTGGGTCCACCAACCCTGACTTTCCTACATCAGTGCCAAATGTTTCTTCACATATTCAGCAGAATGAATTTAAGATCCTCTACATTAGAAGTGGGCAACATATGGCTTTCCACACTCACCATACTATACTTGATCATAACCAAAGACCAATAAAGGATGTGATTTGACTGTGACATCACTCCATGAACCTCCAGAGGTGATTCTGGTGATCTAGTAGGTGTCTGTTTCTTCTCTCATTGCTACACTTGCATCCCATCTGAAGCTATGCACTTGGAAGAAGAGGACAATTCTTTGCTCAAGGGCATATGATAGCTGTGCTCCCCTACTAGCACCGTGTTGCACCAAACTTCACCATTGATCATGGTGATTATTGGTGATGGGAACTGGAGTGTACCACAACTTCAAGGCCATGATCTAGAACCAAGACTGGAGAAAACTATTCTGGAAGATGACACTTCTACTCTTTGGGCTTGAACTCAACAGAGTTGAAGAACTTTTGCACCGGGGAGGAACAGAAGTAACATCATTATCTTGTCTACATGGAGCCAAGTCATGCACGCCAGTTTGTTTCACACTGTTCCTGGCATGCAGATGAAAGCATTGCAGACAAATGTTAAACAGAAGTGAATTTGAAGCATGTGAAGCACTTGCTTGGAATATTTTGACTACTAGTTAGGTTCTTTTGGGACATGACCCCCTGCTCACACCAAAGCCTGTGCAACAAACTCTTACTAGGATGCTAAAGCATGATTTGAAATTGAGGACCAGAAAGCCGATGAAGTAAGCTTTGAGGGAAAATCCAAGCTGTTCCAAGCCCAGAATAAGAAAACTGGGGTGGGAAAGCCCACTGAAAAAAAGAAAAAGAGGGGAGGGTGAAATTACTGCAAAACAATTAGGACATAAGTACAGAACGTTCAATTCAGTCTTCTAATTGGCACCTTCTGGATATTCTAGACCTCATCTTGCAGTGAACAATGGCTAGGGATTTTGGGAACTGAAATCTATCAAACCTGGAAAGAATTAGGTAAGGAAAGGCTGGCCTTATATGTTTAAAATAAGAGAAGGAGGTGTTCTCTAGAATTACAAAAGGGGAAGATAAACATTACTCTTCTTCCCAAAGACTTTCATGCATCAATTCTGTAAACAAGATATGAACAAACCACTTTAAAAAGTCTGCCATTAAGAACTGTATGGAGAACTTCTGAATAGTTTTCAACTGTTTTTCAGTGATAGAAAACAAATGACTTCTGTACTTGTTTTCCAAAGGAGGAAAAAAAATGGTTAAATTCTTAAGAATACAATGCAGGGTTCTTCACTTTAGAGTTTTTAAGTTGTTTATGCCTATGGATGGATGCTCTGTTTTTCACTGAATAATCATCTTCTCTAGTCTGCAGCATCACTGGCTTCCCAGGCCTTCCATTCAATCTCAAGGGACTTCTCTTCTGATCCAATGGGCCTTTTTTTTCAAATCACAAATCAGTTTACTGAGCCAAGGGACTGGAGATATTATATAGTAAGAGATTGTATGTCATTATATGACATGGTATGTTATTATATAGTGTGTGTGTGTGATGATATGTTAAGATGACATGTTAAGAGATGGTATGTTATTATATAGTGTGTGTGTGTGATGATATGTTAAGATGACATGTTAAGAGATGGTATGTTATTATATAGTGTGTGTGTATGTATGTGTGTGCGTGTGTATACACATACATACACACACATACATATACATCTTTGTGATATCTCAAATGCAAACTGGGCAAAAGAAAAACAGTAAGTGCTTGCCATATATTTAAGCACAAAAAAGAATTTCAAAAGTATGAAGAGAATGAGATAGGTGAAAATGGAGATATCTTTAATAGGAGAAGAAGACTGGAAAGTTAAGATCAGAAATGGTGATATATATGCAGAATGTCATCTATCTCAAACATAAATGCAGGGCCTCAGCTTCTGCTCTCCACAATTGTTTGCTGAATGAATGCCTCAAACATAGGACTAAAGGGCTCTAGTCTGTAGGCTGAGTTGTAGAAGAGAAATATCTTTTGCAATTTTCTAATGTAAAATACTTTAACCATTGCCAGTAGGTTCCATTCCCTCTTCTGATAAACACCTGAATCCCAACAGGTTGTTTGTGTTGGCTGTATTTGCCTCTTGCTTCAAACACTTATACTTTATTGAGCTGTGCTTGAGTGATTTTTGATTTGGCAGATAATGACCTTCTTGAAGAAGAAAGGAGATGAGAACATGCTTATCAGTAGGTAGATCATAGAAAGTTTCCCAAGGCCTGGAGTGCTCTCATTTCTCATTTCCAGCCTGGCACCAAAATAGGCTGTAGGTACCTTTGCAGAAGCCTTTACTAAACTAATATCTACCAGGCTAGATCAGGGACAGGCAATGTGGTGCTCACAAAATATGTGGGGTTTCCATCAGCTCACACAACTCAATGGAAAGGAGTTGTGTGAGCTGAAGCCCACAATATCTAGAGGGCACCCAGCTGCCTATTCTTGGACTGGATGACCAATTCTGAGAAAGTGAATTGCAGACACAAAAGTGTTCACTCTTTCATTCTCATTGAGTTGGAGGAGGAGAAAGATGACCCAGTATGATCCAGTGCTGCTAAACTGAACAAAGTGCTAATAGCAGAGAAACAAAAGTGGCCCCATGTTTATTTTTTAATTCGATGTCTGGAGAGGCTGAGAATGACATTGGTTAGAATGATGGGAGTTTAAGAATTATGTGTAAGACTGTCTTAGGGGAAGCAGAGCTCATGGACAGTTACAAAAGCAAGAGTTATTATCAGTAGATTTAAATACAGGAGGTACCTGGACCAATACTGTGGAAAGTTCCGTTTGGCTTTAACTTGGATGACTTCATGCACAGGATAGCCAGGGTACAACTTGTAGGACCATGGACAGATCACTTGGGAGCAAATGACTTCAGTGGAGTCCTTCCTCCAACTGAATTCTTGTATCTCTCCAAGCTCTAAATACACCTACCATCTTTGTGCCACCCCATGTTTGAGGTGTAGAAGTCTTTCAGCTTTTAAAACAGAAATCATGTGCTTCATGGCCTGGCCCAGCGAGGTTCAGTCCTTTAGCAACATCTGGTTTAGGAGGAACTATTTGGAGTGGATTGTATCCTTATTCCAGGGTCCTAGAAGTTTTGAATTGAAGAATCAGGATCTCAAACATATGTAGATAAGACCTCCATCTCTGAGTGCTGGTTGGTGATCTAGGGTAGGACCATGATGAACTTCTTTTCATAGTGAGAAAAGGTTAGTCCACATGACATGAATTATGGTAATATTAGAGACAGAGTTGGAAGGAACAATATATTTTCTGCTCAGATCTATTTCCCATGTGGTCATGCCTAAGCCTATCCTGCTGATGCCAAGGTCTACCTCACTGATCTATTATTAAAAAACAAAAACAAAAACATGATATTCAGAAATTCATGTTTAACTAATAATTTGGAATGGTGGCTAGGATCCATAGGAATTGATTCAGTAATGTGGAAGACACTTGATTGTGGGGAAAGATTGTTCTGGAACATTGTAGAAATTAAAATAATGGCCAGCAGAACTGTTGGGGTACAGTTTGTAGAATCCCCCCTGTTCCCAACCACCTATTGGCAGTGTTGATAGATTTCTGGTAGCTGTCATACTGAAACATCCAAAGAGCATGAGGTTACAAGCATCTATTCTAGAGTGTGTGTGTGTGGTGGTGGTGGTGGGTAAGTTATGGCTCTCCATATGCTGCTAAATGCAACTGTCATCAACATCAGGAGGACAACATATTGTCCATCCCTGCTCTAGAGAAATGCTGAATTGTAAGAAGCATTAAAAAAAAAACCCTCCAGTTTGATACTTGAAGAAGAGAGTAGAGATCATCAATCAATCCCATGGGCTTCCGGACCCAAAGATATCAGATGCTGATCCCTGGTTTAGATTAGTCTCCATCTTTCAGATTTTGAGAAGAGCTGAGTAATGGCACTAGGTGATAGTGGAAGCTTTTTAACTATCTTGAAGGATAGCTACTTCAACATTATTGATACTAGGAGATATATATATATATAAGAAAGGTGGGCTGCCTCCTATATATGTATTATATATTTACTTGTTACATTACTATCCCAATTTTCCTCTAGGAGCTCAAATTAGCCTACATAGTGCTCCCCTTTTTAGCCTCAGAGGTTAGGTAGGCTAGATTGAGAGAAAGAATGTGACAAATGAGATTTATGAGTGACTGGAGATTTGAACCTAGACCTCTTTGGTGGCAGTCCAATACTGTAATCACTACACCACACTCTCAAAACACTGCATTCAGGGTATTCTATGAATGCCTTATCTCAGAGATGTAGAGATATAAGTAGATAATGTTGCTATTTAATAATATGGGAAATGCAGTTGTCTTACTTCCCAAAAGGCAAAACCTGGGCAAATGGATATAGAGAGCATATTAAAATACCTCTATTACCCTCCTAAGAAAACTAGTGCAGAGAGAAAGCTCATAGCTGTGCCAGAACTGTGCAGAAAAGTTTTCCTTCTGTGGCAGCACGTAGCCAAATCAGGTACCCCCTACAGCTTAGTGTGCTTCAGGCAGCAACTGAAAAATGCAAAGTATGTGAGTCGGATGTTATGTTTCATCATTCAACCAGGCCTAGGTGAGTGCAGTTGGATCAGAGTCAAGTCAGTAGAAAGAACAGCACATAATATAATGTTGCAGCTATGGAGTAGGTTTATGAGATGCAGGGGAGCAATCTTTCATAAGAAATGCCTTTTGATGTGGTTGCTGGCAGCTGAATTTACTGGAAAATGTAGGAGTTACTATTAGGGCAGAAAAATATTCAGTTTGGAGATTCAGTTCAAAAGGGATTTGTCTAAATCTCTGAACTGAATCTGCTTTCCAAACTGGATCAATGATTTTGATTCAAATGTCAAACAACAACAAACCAGCAGATGTATATGAACTAATTCAGTGATTCAGAATTAATTATCTCAGAGATGTAGAGATATAAGTAGATAATGTTGCTATTTAATAATATGGGAAATGCAGTTGTCTTACTTCCCAAAAGGCAAAACCTGGGCAAATGATCCAACATAATTTGAATGGTCAAAATATGAGCAAATTGACAATCCAAATCCACTGGATTATTTGAACCACACTTGAAATTGATCTGCATATCCGTAACATATCTCTAGGCTCTTGGCAATATTTGACACCTTGACACAAATTCCAGTTGTGATACTTGGAATGGGAAAAATGATGTAGAGCTATTGAGGTGGCATCTGCAGCTGCTTCAAAAGCTATAACCAAATAATAATTTTTAATATGGAGGGAGGGGGGAATTATTAAGTACATAGGAAGTGATCATATTAGCTGGATTGAATGGATGAACTTTAATTTTAACTCAATTTTAATTCAATTTTAATTGAATTGAATCAGATTTGGTTTTTGTCCTGACACTGCTAAAGTCATTATCCAGGCCTCACACATTTAAGTGAAGGTGATCACTGAAAGGCCAAATGTGGGCCTTGGGCTTGATAATAGGGCTGTAATAAGTTTTCATTTTCTTTATGAGATCTCCAAAATCTTCAGTGCATTTCTTTCAATAATACCAGATTATCTGCAATGCGGCAGCAGTCAGATAATTGACCTAGGCCTGCCATACAGATCATATTACACAAGAATTGAAACAACCAATTTGTTCCCCATCATTTTCAAGGGATAATTTAAAGGTCTCTTAAAAACCCTTATCAGAATATCTAAAGTTTCTAAAGTATCTAAAGTATCTAAAATTATTCAAAACACATTCATAAATACATACAATATATAAATAAATACAATCTAGATAATCTTATCTGTCAGGAAAGCATAGATTATCAATCTGAGAACAGGAAGGAAGTGTATCTCTTAGCAGCATCTTTGAAAAGGCCCTTTTAAAATATCTTCCATAAAGGAAAATAAGAGCTCATAACTTTTCAGGACTGACATTAAGGATCAGAATCATTGTCCCTCTGTAAACCCCAGAGGCATGTCCTTCTTGAGGATATGTTGCCCTAGGGTTTCCCAAAACCTGGAACTGACATTGTCAGGAATTAAAAATTATTGAATGCATAAGGAGTTGTAAGAACACATTTTAAAAATGGCCATGTTTTTGGTGGATGTAGTTGGCCTAAAAATTTGATTTACTGTCCTAAAATCATCTTTGCAGACATTTTGTCTCTGTTTTGTAAAGGTCTCACTACCAGTAGGGAGGAAAGAGAAGATGCAATGTCCTTGAAAGGACAGCCATGGTGCTTGAACACCCTGTTTCTTCAGGAACAGGTCCCTAAAGTTGCTGTACACTGGAGCGAAATGGAATTCTTGGCACTTGTGGGGGAGGAAATCCTTTCTGGCAAGAATTTTAAGAAATCACACTAGGCCAGGGGCTGAATCAAGATCACCAATCTTTAGGGATGGGAGTAATAGAAGCAATAGGAATAGGAATAGGAGTAAACCAAATCACATCCAGATGTGCTACTGAACTGGGCCCCTCCCCCCTTCCACATTTCATGGGTGGAGCCAGGATCACATCAAGAAGATCCTTGTTCTTCTCCCCTGGACCATGTCATGGCCCTCATTGTCTCTACATTAATAGGTGGCTGAATGTTTTCCCCTGCCTGCTGGGTTCTGCACTGATTTATTCTGCAGTCATCTGCCCTCCATTGATTGAGCACCAAGAGAGTGTTTGTCTTTTGGTTAAAGATATACTTAAAAGAGGTAATTGGTTCACAATAGCTAACAGGGGTCCAAAATTTGTTAGCGCTGTAAATACACCGAGATCAGTTGTGTGTGATTTTAGGGAAAATTCAATGGCCTCATGACATTGCTGGCCCATATTTTTTTATTCTAATCCTCATGCCTGGAAATAAAGTTCTAATTTTAGAATAGGAAAATAATACCAAAACCTCACTATTGCTTCTCCACTAGCTTGCAAAGCCATCTTTTTACAAAGCTGGAGAATCTTGACCTATGAAAGCCACAAGGGGGAGCATCCTAGGATTTGGGACAGAATGATAGTGTCAGTAAATCCTACCATTCCCACCTGTCTCACACATACACATCCAGCATGGGATGGATTTTAGCTGCTCTCTCTCTTTTTGTATTGTTCAAAAATGTCACCTGCTCCAGAAAAAGGCAGAGACCAGGACAGATTTCTACCTTAATTTCCACCTTGATACAGTAATTCCAGGGAGAAATGCAGTTGTGGATACATCAGAGAGCTCCAAGGTTGGAGCAGCTCAATTTACTGTTATGATTGCTTGTCTATTTATGTCTCAATCCTGTCCCATGAACAAGTGTGAAACTTTACAGAAGGACAGGTCCCTGATCCCAAGAATTTACAATCCAAAATTTAATTGGGGGAAAAAGAGAAGACAGGAAAAAAGAGTGGAAGCCATGAGGGATAACTGAGTGTAGGGCTAGAGATTGAGGCTAGGAGGGTTTCAAACTCACCCTCTTCCCCTGTATCAGGAGAAGTGTCTCTTCCAGGTCAGGAATGGCAGACAGCAAGAACAGATAAAAGAAGTGTGTATGGGCCAGCAAGGAAGAACTGAGGGGGCAGAAACTGGAGGGTGGAGCTACTCTTCCCCAACATAGGATTTTGCTCAGATTCTCTCAAAACTTGGTACTGCCACTGAATGGGTAAAACATACAGTGCCTTATGGTTTTCCCACATAGCATGTATATGTGCATGTCCTTGAAATGCATTATGGCCATTTTTTAAAAAAAAAATTCATTTCCAGAGATCCCAAGGACAGAAGTAAATCCAATGAAACTGCAGCATCTACCTAAGGTTATCCTATTGACTGGATTTGAGGATTTCCAGCTTTGAGCAATCTTCTTTACTTTACTTCTGTCCTTGGGATCTCTGGAAATGAATTTTTTTTTTAAAAAAAAAATGGCTGTATATATATATTCATCCTGAGCTTGTTTCACTGAGCTGTAGAAAGTAATGGCATTTGGTACATTATTATATTTCTGGAGGTGCCTTTTGATTCAGAATGGGAAAAAACACAAGGGGAACAGAAAAGAAACATAAAATAAGACAGTTACCTTTCAAGTTTTAATTCAGGTAAAATTAAAGCTGTACTCACCATATTCCTCATTTCCCATTTTAGTAACATCTCTTTTGATAGAAGCCCTAGGGTTTAGCTGTTATTGTCTGCCTTCTCTGTAAAACACAGAGCCTTCATAGATGGTTTAGTGGAATTGGGAAAACATCTACTTGGGTTTCTTCCCAGGATGATCCAATTTTGCCATGCTGGCTGTGTTCACACAACATGGCTATCTCAATTACAAACCTCAGGGCAGCATTCACCCAACATGCAAAGCTTAAGTTATTTTTAATCTTGGCTTGTTTATTTCCTTTCGGGAGCGCCTTCGTGTATTTTGAACCCAGAGACTTAGCTAGTATATGATTCAACGTATTGTGCAATATAATCCAGAAAATGACTTAATTCAATAACTGATTAAGCATATTGTGTGAACACAGCCAATGAATGGAGTAACTTACAGTTTTCTTTCCTAAGAAGTCTAATATACATCCAGACATTTCACAAATTAAAGAAGGGACATATCTACCTTTAGATAATAATGGATATTTCATTTACATCAAAATATAAGCCAGTCTTAAAAGTGGCTGAAATTCTCAAAAAAGGGACATTGAAGCTTAGGAGACCACTTGAATCTCTTTTATATGAACTCCTCTTGATGACATGCATATGTTTGTGGGAGCCAGTATTTTTTAAATGAAAAATCTCTCTTTTTTTGTTCGTTTTTGCATGTAGCCTCCAGACAACAACTCAGTTTCAGGTAGAACATGCAAATATATTTTGGCACATAGAAACTAGAATGTTAGGTATCCAAGTCAGAATTAAATTATTTTCTAAGGAAGTTTATTGTGCTGCTTTGGGACAACCTAAGCAGATACTGGATGCCTCTCCTTCACCCCAAAAAGAGAGAAGTCAACTGGTATTTGAGAAGATTGGATAATAGGATGATTAAAGAAGGAAAGTTAAGTTAGAGCTATTTCCAACATTCCTAGAATCATTATCTTATTGAGCCGGAAATTCACGGTAGCTAAATCCTAGGAATGATTGGAAGTCTGTGGGAATTTCCCTGCATCCTTTCTGTGCATAAATCAGTAACGGTTGTTTGCCAAAGGGTGGAGGAGAGAACATTTGGAAACATATTGCAAAATTGGGTGAAACTGTGCCTTTCTTTTCTCCTGCACGGATATAGGTCACTTGAGGGAAAGAGATATTATTTAATATTTGATTACCTGTTCATAGATCTTGTCTATATGGTCCTTATAGAATGGGGATGGGTGTGCATGGGAAACCAGCTGGAGTATCCATAGCACCTCTCTAATGCTTTCTGAAAAAAAAAATCCCCTCTCACCCCTATAGGTGTATGCATCTTCCTCAATCTTGGCTCCTCTACCAGAGGTCAGGGAGTTTGAGAATTCTGCACAAGATCTTAGCTGTTCCTAGCACTGCACTCTTCTGGACAGAAAGCTCTGATGTTGTTCCTGGGATCTCTTGGAGCCACTCTCCTAGCTTAGGGGTCACAGCCCTGAGATCTCCTACCATCACCGGGATCACTTTGGCCTTGACTTTCCATATCCTCTCTAGTTCCTCCTTCAGGCCCTGAAAGAAGCTCAGGATAGCCATTCCCTAGAATCTCCCAGGTTATATGCACTTGTTACAGTGGTATAGATTGAGTCTGGCAAGATTCTGTCTATAAGATGTAAGCAAATAAGGAACTTTACTCAACTGGACTGTTTCACCATCATTCTTGGGCTGGGCCTGACATCAACATCTGGCACAGACCTTGTTAATCTGGGTGACGTCCAAGCTGGCATGACTCTATTAGTTTGTATCACTCTCATATCTGAGGTTGGCAGGTGAGGTCTTAGAGGTTTTTTGCTCAAGGACCCCTACTGGTAAGGTAGGTACCAGCTGGGTTTCGAACCCCAGTCTCCCGTGTCAAAGGGTGGCGCTCTGACCACTACGCTATCCAACTGCTTCCATATAATATATACATTAAATAATTTTTTAAAAGAATAAAAATACAAATTTTGAAAAAAGAGTAACGGAAGTAAAGAGAAGTAATAAGTAGATGAAAAGACGTGCAAAGAAAGAAAATGAGAAAAGAAAGAAAAAGAAAAGAAAAAATGATAAATAAGTGGCTTCTAATCTTCTTAACACAAGTTACAAGTACATTCATATCTTACCTTCTCTTTCTAAGGTTGCAACATCATTTCCTTCTTTCCATAATCTACCCTTTCTAATTGTCAAACCAATAAATCACAAGTTCATTTTTTTCTTCTTTCAGCAAAAAGTCTATAAGGGGTTTCCAGTTGCTAATCTCTCTCTCTCTCTCTCTCTCTCTCTCTCATGCTTTCCAATCAGCACTACAGAAATTTCTTATTCTCCTTCCCCACTGCCTCCCCTGTCTCAGAGACAGGGGGCAAATTCTGGTTGGTTTAGCACAAACTTAAATGCAATGACATGCACTCCGAAATGTGGTTATAAGCCATAATCCTCACTTTTCTAAATTGTGCAGTGCTGTTTGAATGTGTATAAGAAGTGAGATCTCCCAGGAATGCACATACCTGCAACTGCAGACTCATACTGTCCTGTGCCATTTGACTTTCAGCAAGAGTACTTAAATAAAGGAATTTAAAACTCATCACAGCTTTGGCATGATTTTAACACAAAGAAAACATAAGATACTCATTCTCTGAGAGAGGTAGAGAAGTGACAATTAAGCAAGAGCTGTTCTCATGTGTTTCCAATGCTCCCATTGTGCCCATCAACCCTCTGTAACAGCAATCTATCAAAGACTGGAGGAAGTACATTTGTGCAAATACAAGGAAGTACGCTTGTGCAAGTACAAACAAACTAAAAGTAGCAAAATCTTGAAGGAGGAGTGAGCGTGTTCAGTGACTGTGGAATGCAAACTGTTCTCTGGGGGGGGAAAAAACTGGAAAACCAGGTGGCAGATGGTTAAATGAAGCACCTGGAGCCTGAACAGTAACATTCTGTGCTGCAACATTTTCTTATCGACTCTAATTATATGATTTCTCCTAGCCCTTCAGTTCAGATCATACTCAGAAAAGTACCTTGTTGGGTAACATTTCCTCTATTTTATGCCTTCCATTTTTTCCTGCGCTGTCGCTCCTGAGCTGTAGCACCCTTAAGAGAATTCCTAAACATAATTCTAGGAAAAAAAGCTTACCGCCTTTCAAGAAAGATGTATTATAAATCAAGTGAATGAATGAATGTCTAATTAACCGTACATTTCTCTTATTTCAATTAATTTATAACTTTTCCTTCTCTTTGCTATTGAAGCATGTGTAAACTATATTGCTTTTTGCCATAAAATGTGCAAATAAATAAATAAATAAACAACCCCAAACAAACCCCAAACACCTGGACCCAAACTTAGCATGGCCAGAATTTAATTTTTTAAACAAAATCCCTTTCAACATCATAGAAAAGTGACACTACATAGCACTGGAGAGAGTATTTCATGAATGTGTTCAACAGGCTGTTTCAGATCCTAGATCAGATCCAGTAAGAAATGCTTTTGCTCTGGATCTCTGCAAAGTAGAAAGCCTAATTAAAATAATCAACTCAGATGCCCCTAGTTCTTCATGGAAGTTGGTTGGCTTGGGGATTTCTCCACTGATCTGGCAGGCTTTCCATTTGAAAGCCTGGTTGAACTCTGGAATCTGGAGATGACCAGAGTGCTTGGTGTGGTTGTCCCCGAGTGGGCAGCCTCTATCTTTGATCCCTGGGGACTTCTTGGTTTACTGAAGAGCTCTGGGAGATGAAGCAATGGAGGAGACATATGGAGTGACTTTGGGCCACTGTGATGCATCTGCACAACATTTTGTTGACAAAGCCATTCAGATTCCTGACTCCTCAAGGACAGGTTCTGAAGTGGTGCCTAGTTACATTACCTTGTAATGTGACCTAGGATTCAGTTCAGCCTATGGACTCTGATGAAGTGGAGTATCTTATAAGCTTTGTTAACCATTACTTGGATCCATGTCTTTCCTTGCTGCTCTGGGGAGCTGGAGAAAGATGTGAGTAGCTTGATTTTGGAAGTGGTCAGTGCCTCACTGGGAGAGGGGTTGTGCCCAATGCTTTAAAGGAGATGATGGTATGGCCCCTCCTGAAAAGGCCTTCCCAAAATCCAGTCATTTTAAAAATTACCGTCCTGTAGTATATGAAGATCTTCACCTGGGATCTGGACCCTGCAAGGACCTGGAAGTGATGAAAATGGCTGGGGTTAATCCCTAGCAAGATAGAGATTATGTTCATCCAGAATCTAATTGGTTCTCTGTCTACTCCATTTTAAATGCTGTGCCTTTCTCCCTGGAGAAGCAGGTCCATGATGTGGCAATTATCCTGGTACATGGATACTTGACGTGCAAGTGGATGCTCTGGCCAGAAGAATCATTGCCTAGCCTCAGTTAGTGTGCCAGTCATGACACCATCTGGAATAGGAAGCTATGGCAATAGTATCTCATACTTTAATCACAACCAGACTGTTTTTGTAGCTGCCCCCACATTGTGGAAGGCTGCCCCCAAAGGTTCAGAAAGCACCTACCTTAACATCTTTTAGGAAGATCTTCAAGACAGAAGTCTTCCAATGGATGCATGAAACTAAATGGTAATGGTTTGGAACCCTGGTTTTAAATTTATTATACTAAAATATTGTTTTATTGTTTTTATTCCTGACTTTATTGCATGTTGTGTTGGTCACGTTGTAAACTATTGGGAGTCGACCCTGATTCCAGCAGTATGTAAATACAAACTATAACCCATTAATCAATTATTTGCATTTTTCCTGCATGTGCAAGATCTGCTTTTTCTCAGATCAACCGAATGTTGTTCTGTTGGTTGCAACAGGAATTGACCGACTGGCTTGTCACCCAAGCCTGACGTTGGGGGCTGAGAGAGTGTGACTGGCCCTCAGTCACCTAGCCAACTTTCATGCCTCAGGCAGGACTAGAATTCAAAGTCTCCTGGTTTCTAGCCTGAAGCCTTAACCATTAGACCAAACTGGCTTGTCAAACCAGTTTATCAATATCCTTTCTAAAATGCATGTCTAGTCTGGATTCAAGGTTCTGTGTGGGTCTGACCTGTCTTTCCTTCTACCTTCATCATCTCACCAGTGGTCTGCAGCCTTCTTACCTTCCTATGCTTAAATCCAAGGAAAGACATGAGGAGGGAACTGGTTCCATGGGTGAAGGGCTCAAAATGACAAAGGCAGTATTCTGCCATTGCACAACATCACAGTACACATATAAAAGGGACAGAGCTTGTCGTGCAATGGCATGATGCTGCTTTCAACATGTTCCCCCCCCACCTTTATCCCCTCCTTGTGGATGCCTCTGTTCATAGGGCTTTTTCAGAAATGCATTACCGTCACTGCTCAGGGAGAATAATATTGGAGAGCATTCTTCTTCCACTGAACAAATTCAGAGAAATCATTCTCAGAAATTTGGGAGAGAAATTTGAAAGGCTTTGTGAGCCTATCCCTCCCCCTCCCCACACACAACCCCCTCCTGGAAAGATGCTTGGTCTCAGGAACTGCACAGGAGGCAGGGAGGAAATGTAACCAAGCTTTTTGCAGAATTACCAGTGCTACTTACAGCACTGACTGATAGAGATCAAAGAGAGAAAGACAACTGGTCACCTCCTTAGAGACATTGTAGGAAGAGAACCATGCTAGTCCGTTGGTAACTCCAAATCAGAAAGAGTCTGGTAGCACCTTTTATGACTAGCAGATTTTAACAGCTGAGCTCACTTCATCAGAGGCATAGAGTGGCTAAACTGATGAAAGATTTAATTGGGGTCAGGTGGGGGAAAAGGGAGGGAAGATAGCTTGGTTATGCAGACGTAGGTTACATGTGAGATAGATTACAAGTGCCTTATCAATTAACTGGCTGCAGGTAACAGAAGTTTATGCCTTTTAATAACAATTGTGAGTTGGAAAAAGCGCTACCAGACTTATTCTGATTTTTTTGCACTCTATCCCTTTGGTGAAACTCAGTGAAATGTAAACCCATATCATGGGAAGACTGTAGAGAACTCAGTTTTATGCAAAACCCATCCTGGTTAATCTGTTACATTGCAACACTGCTGACTGTTGGAATGAAACAGTGAAATAACCTTCTGCCTCACTTTATTCTGCCTTATCTCTTTCTCCCTCTCTCTTTAGCTGTTTGGAGATCAGGATTAGAGCCAAGAGAAATAGTTGGGGAAGTACAATTTCAGCTAAATAGGTTTTAGGTGCTAGGGTGGGGTGGGGTAGGGTGGGGTGGGGGCAAAAGGAAATAAGCAGAGAATACACACCAGATTGAGTTAAATGTGACTCATTGTTTTGGATTCCAGCATGTTGTATGACCTCAGCCCTTGTTTTAGCATGTTGTATGAACCAGACCATCAACTGGGGCATTAGTTTGGGCCTAGCAGGTTATGTGAAATTGTTATATGTTGGCCCCAAATCAGGAGTCCGGTAGCACTTTTTCAGACTAGCAGATTTTATTAAAAGGTACAAAATCCTGTAATGAGCAGGTTGTGGACTGAGAGAACATCAAAGGTTCAATCCCTATAGTCATGTTCATATGACATGCTTATTTTATATCATCATCATCACCATCCCCTGCTTTTATAGGCATTCATCCTATTTTTATAATAATTTTATTAAACATTACAGTTAGAAAGATAAGGACTGATACAAACTAAAAAAATGCAAGAATAAAAAGAAAGAATAGAAAGTGCCGAATAGAATAAAAAATAGAAAGAAAAATAGAAAAGAAACAATAAGAATATAGTAAAGAAAAAGAAAATAAATATATAAAGAAATGACTTCCCCCTTCATAACAACAAGTATAAACAATTTTTGTAACTTACCACCTTCTCTTAAAATCTTTTATAGGCATTCATCCTAACATTCATTATAAACCTAGAGGCTTCATCTGCATAGCTTGCTAAGCTTAGTTAAAATTAACCATGGTGGATTAGCATAGCGTCTGAAGCCAGATGATTTGGTGACTTTATGATTGAAAGTATTGTACAAATCTTGGAAAAGGTTTAATCCAATAGCCAGATTCAGTGTATTGTGCGATTGCACCAGAGTTGGGAGGAACCATACAGTATAGGCCATCAAATCAATTATAGCTAAACAGCTTATTGAAGTATTGTGTAAAGGAGATATCAGCGACTGGTTAATAACTGGCAAACGTATCTGATTCAAAAAGACCCAGCAAAAGAAATACCACCAGGAAACTATAGGCCAATAACATGCTTGCCTGTAATGTTTAAATTACTCACCAGCGTAATAGCAGACAACATCCAAGATTATTTGGAAGAAAATAATATCCTCCCAGTAGAACAGAAAGGAAATAAAAGGAAAAGCAGAGGTACAAAAGATCAACTACTGATTGATAAAATGGTTTTGGAGAATTGCAAAAGCCAAAAAACCAATTTACATATGGTGTGGATTGATTATAAAAAGGCATTTGATTCATTACCACATTGTTGGATCATCAAATGTTTGGAAACAAATGGTGTCAGCAAAAACATTAGAATCTTTACTGAAAAAATACTGAAGCAGTGGAAGACAGAATTGGTGGATGGAAATGAAAAATATGTCAACATTAGGAGAGGCATCTTCCAAGGTGACTCATTATCACACTTATTATTTGTCATTGCTATGATCCCACTCTCAGTGATTTTGAAAAAAACAAATGTTGGCTACCAAACAGCAAAAAATGGTAATAAAATCTCACATTTGCTTTATATGGATGATCTGAAGCTTTATGGAAAATCAGAAATCGAAATCCAGTAATTGACAAATACTGTAAAATTTTTAGCCCAGATATAGCAATGGAATTTGGCCTGGAGAAGTGTGCTACAGTAGCAATAAATCAGGTAAAATCACGAACAGTAATGGAATTGAAATGCTGAATGGCCAAACCATCAGGACCCATTAGGATGAAGCCTGGGCATTTTATCTGGGCATTTTACGATTGGATAACATCAAGCATGAACAAGTTAAAAATGTGATCAATAAAGAATACATCCAAAGAGTGAGAAAATTGTTAAAGACAAAATTCAAAGCCATCAAGTTAAGAAATTTAGGAATTTGCAAAGGTTCTTATTGCAAAGCCCACAGTGGGGTTCACCCATCAACAACCCATCAGGAATTCTTTCATTTGGATTCTTGCACTAAGCAAGGGGTTGGATTTAATGGCTAAATGGCCCCTTCCGTAATTCCATGAACTATTTTCATGATTACTGATTTATTGGATGGTTTCACAGAACAAAAGTACTGTAGCCTATGCTAATTTCCAGTCTTGTAGATAGGCCATACATATTTGTCACCCTGGGCTAGATTTTAATGGCTTGCCCAAAGTTGAATTGGGCATACAAGTGCACATGAACATGGCTACGTGTCACAGGTTGGGAATAATGATTAACTAGCACAGTCATTTTTGCTTGTGGTCATCATCTGGTTATCACTGGATATGAAAATAAACTCTGAAGGAGATGCCTTTGGAACAAGTACTTTCCTTTTCCTCCCTCTGCTTTACTTCTCAGCCCAACCCAAAACAACTAAATGACAGCTTTATTATCTCATCTCATAGGCACTTGGTGACACTATCTTCATTGCTTGCAAAATGAGAAAATGCTTGACCAATAGATTTCACAGATTATAGTGCATTCCACTGTTAGGTGTGGCAAATGAGGAATTCTGTTAGCACAAAAGCAATATCTAGACTTTAGAGCATTGGAAGTGGCCTTCCATGAGATCACTCTATTTCTACCTTCACCCCATTATTGTCTTCTCTAACAGTGGCTCTCCAGAGACTCAGCTGTATTGAAGGATTTTTCTCATTGTCTGCTATCAGCCACAAAAGGTACCAGGGATAGAATATGTGTGCATTATTTATTTATTTATTTGAATTTATAAGCCACCCAATTCCAATGGATGTTAGGATGTTATCTAGCTGTTTCAATCTAGTTTGGCTCACATGAACTGATTATTTTTTCCTCTGTGTTTCATCTCATCTTTTTAAAGAATGAAATATACAGTACACACACACATACACACAATTTATACAGACATGCAATTGAACATGAGAAGATGGGTAGGGAATAGTAGTGGCAGCAGTAGCAGAAAGAAGCTGAGAAGGTTGGGGGCCAGAGGGAATATTAGTGGGAGCAGTGAAAAGATCCTAAGAAGATTGCATCCAAAGAAGTTGTTGTCTAATTTAGGTGATGCCCCTGGCTAGGATAAAGAAACTTTTGCACATCAAGCATAGGTTCTAACATTGAATATGCTTCCTTCTCAAATCTTGGTGGCCACATGAAAACATAAAGGGCTGCATAAAATGATGCCAAATTCTTAAAACAACATTTTTAAGGAGGGCATTGAGGCAGGGCCAGTCTATGGATAGCTTTCAACTTAAGAACTCCAAAGAACTCAGGCTTTTATAGGAATGGAACTAGAACTGACCAAACATTTCAAAGGAAGAAAGTGGACAGTGCTGCTTCTGATCTTCATACAATGTCCCCTAATTATCATTGTGGAAGCAATGAAATCTCAATCAATTTGTAACTTAGTTAAAAAAAAAAACATGCATCCAGAGATTCTGTGCTAATACACACCCAAGCAGCTCATAATCAAAGAAAATGTCACTGTAAAAACGAAGGCACAGAATTTGATAAGACAGGCATAATAAAAGGAAGTAAAGGCATTACTAAGAGATGTCTAAAATCCTAGGATTTTAGATAAACCAATGTTAATTATTTTGTGGAAGAACTATGGTTTTAATTTTTCAGAAATGTGTAGATTACCCCTGGGGAAAACAATCATGCTTTCTTTCTTACTCCGTAATTTGTTTGCACCGTCAGATTCCTACACAAGCCAAGTTGGTTCAGGATTGCTGCATTGTGTACTGACTCCACTGAGTATATAGATCTACACTGTATTTGCAACTCACACCCTCAGCCACACACTATTATCAATTTGCCAGGATCAAGGCGTGGTTTACTTGTTCATATTGTGATAGGATAAGGAATATAAGGTATCTCCTGGGCTTCAATTAGATAAATATTTTGTTTTTCCTGAGTCCAGTGGCAGTTAATAGCAATTCATCTAACAAAGATTTGAGTGCTCTTCTTGACAGATAGGCAGGATATAAATTCCATTCATGAGAGGTAACAGCAGCACCTGTCAGCAGAAAATTGAGTTACTCTTGGGGAGACCTACATTCAAATTTCTTTCAATTTATGGCATTCTGTGGCTGGATTCACCCAATTTGTTAGATTACATAGAAATATGCTGGAGTCTTTTTGGTATAATAAGTTATGGAAGCCCAGCCATTGCCTTAGCCTCTTGTGTGAGTCCAGCCATCATATTAAGCCATCATATGGTTCATTTGCTTAGACATCATATGCTTTATGAGATTGAAACTGTGGCTTATTAAGGATTTTTGTTTAAAGTTTAGCACAGTGTTTCTCAACCTTGGTGGCTTGAAGATGTGTGGATTTCAACTCCCTTCAATTCTGGGAATTGACGTCCACACATCTTCAAGCCGCCAAGGTTGAGAAACACTGGTTTAGCTTCCTCCTCTATGACCCCGGTTCTGGGTCTCTGGGCCCCAGCCCTATCAGTCCATGATTCTGCTTTTATAATAACCAATAAAACATGAAAATGTCCAATAAACACACACACACATACACAATTTACACCATTGGAAGACCTGAAAGACCAGGTTACGGGCAGATCATCATAGAAAAAAATCCATGTGTGTGGTCACTAAGAGCTGACACTGACCTGATGGCACGTAATTAATCAATAGCCAACCAGGCATGCTTGGGAGGACCATAAGCCGAACTTAAGCTGAGTCTTGTTTGTGTTTCATAGCATCAGGAATTAAATGGCAAACCACCCCCAAGAATAGAGCAAATATATCAACAGCATGTTCCATAGCCACAAATTCATTTTTCTGTCTTCATTCCTTTAAGTCATTCTAGTTGTGAAAATTGAAGGTGATGGATGGTTAGGGGATCATGCACTCCTTGGAGGAAGGATCAGATGAAGATCAGAAATGAATAAACGTGAGAAGAAGGAATTCCAGTATCTTAGTCCTTCCTCAAACTAGGGGATCATATATGATCACTAAAACATTGAATTTGGCCCCCTGAGCCTCTCCAAAAGTTATGAACAAATGGCTATTTTTAAGATAGTAGAGAGAGAAAAGACAGGAAGAATAATCAAATTAGCTATGTGTGATCAATTTATTTTACATTACAATTATATCTAGGTGTAAATTTAAAATGTATGGCCACAAATCTATGGTTGTTTTAGACCTATCTGCTTTTTGGAGTATTTTTAAGTGTAATTCCCAATAGAACACACAAAGCCAATTGTAATGCCCTGTTGGAAAATCCTGCACACTCTGCTTTACAAGGAGACAAACAGGGGCCCAGTGTGGAAATGAATTTCTTACGTACAGGAATTTCTTTTCCCTGTACTAAAACCAGAAGAAACCCAATTCCTTAAGCATTCTTAGAAACAGCAAGTTCCTGGACAAAACTGTCTTAACAATTCTGCATCCTTTGCTTCCCACAGTCTCCGTGCAACTACTTGGTGGATCTGTCAACTCCTTTTAATTTACTTAGCCTCTTTCCACCAATTATTTTTAATGGACTGCCTGAAATCCTGAACAGTAATTGTTAGTAGCTAGCAAACTCCTAAGCCTGAGGGGCAGCAATTCCATTGCACTGGCACAAAGAGAGAGTTAAGAGGTCTTACTTGTTTGATTTCAGGCTGGAAAAAAAAAATGTGTATGCCTTATTGCCTGGTTGATTCCAGTTGTGAATATCGTCCATGATGTCTACAGATTTTTTTTTTAGCAAGGCTTCAACAATGTTTTAGCTTTGCTAGGGAAGTTCAGAGCTGCTGCGTCCTGTACAACCCCAAGATTCTTTCTTGCTTTCCATGTTGTTGTATTCTACGTTGTTGGTTTTTTAAAAAATAAATCTCATTTCCACAATCCTCAAATGACTGCGTCCTTTTATAGTATACATCCTGATCAAAAATCATCCTCATTTCAAGATGTTTGTGAAGCTCTCATTTTAAATTCTTCATGAATCTTTACTTCTAGTCTACCTACCGTTGGAAGTGAATCCAATACAAAAAGATTTTGCTCCTATTTGATGTATTTTAAAAAATAATAATACATTTTACAATCCTCTGCCTACACCAGTGTTTCTCAACCTCTGCAACTTTAAGATGTGCGGACTTCAACTCCCAGAATGGCTGGCTAGGGAATTCTGGGAGTTGAAGTCCACGCATCTTAAAGTTGCAGAGGTCGAGAAACACTGGCCTACACAGTCTGCTACAATCTTCAGGTCCTTCCACGTGTGAGTGTCTTTTTCCCCTTTTCTCCATATTTGCTACCAAAAACAAGACAAAAGCAGTGGTTATGTGACTGGTTGTATCAAAATTATTTTTGTGCAGTGTTTGAATTGATGTACTGTAGTGCTTTGTACTTCAGCAAAACACTGCACCAGAAGAATCCTACAATTTTAGGGACTCCTGCTTTTTTCAGTTCTGGAGCTGATGGGACTTTAGAAGCCAGCATTTGGAACATGATCTGTTTCCTCTTTCTGAAGTAGTCCTATGATGTCTCCCATATCATTAGAGGGCAGAAAGGATGCAAATATTTGCTAGCAAAAGATTCCAGCTGCATTTCCTTGCACCCGAAGTAAATCAAGCAGTGGAAAAGAAAAAAGGACTCTGCCTGTCAGAGCAGACTGCACTGAGTTGGACAAAACTGTAAATTTGGATCTGGGTTAATCTCTCATTTTCTCAGCCTCCAGTTCATTTCAGCCCGTATCTAATACCTTTTATGATTTCATTTTTCAAGCATGTACAGCAGTTGTTTTCACCTTTGTTCTTAATATTTATGATTTTTGTGCATAATTTTCCTAATTTAGGAGCTTTTTTGTTTTATTTTATATGGTTAAAAGTCAAGTTCTATCCAAACGAACTGAAACGAGCCAATTTTGTTGCCTAAGTTCATGTTGATGCATGTGTAGGCTAGGAAAATGCAAAATGGACAACTGAATTTGCATTAGAAACATTAATTGAATGCATCTCTCCTCTCCTCTAGGGTAAATATAAAGCAGAAAGAATGAGGAAATTCAGGTTAACATACATCACAGTACAAAAGCAGGAGTAACTGAGTAACCAAGTACATAATAACCAGCGGAATCCCAGTGGTTTAAAAAGAAGCGTATGGCCTAAAGTAACACTGGCATGGCAAAGCTAGTCTAAAAATGTATTAAGTTCTGTCAAAGGAGCTCAATATTTTATTGGAAAGACTGGAGTGAGTTATTTTATGTATGTCAGTCATGTTAAAGCACACCTCTCCCTGAATACCAGGGTGGCAGCTCCTTTGATTTCACTTTGGCCCCAAATGTGTTTATTCACCCAACCCTACTATTACAAATCCAGCTCCTAGAATTCCCAATCAACATGGCATTCAAGATGTAGAAGAAGTTGCTTCCTGTTGGCACTCACCCTTGCATTTGGTATTAGAGAGGTATTTGCACTGCAACACATATACACACACATGCACACATAAATCAGGATATGTGTACATGATAAAGTATTTCCATAAAAGATTTTGTTGATGTCAGCCCTTTGAGGTAGTCCAGGCAAGAAGCACCAACCAAGAGTACTAACACTACCTTTATTGTAAAGTTTTTTTAAAGAATTTTTTTATCTGCACTCAGTCGTTACCAACTCTGCAGTGACTGCTTTGGACGAGCCCTTGCAGTTTTCAAGGCAATTGTTTCGGAAGTGGTTTGCCAGAGCCTCCTTCCTAGAGCAGAGCCCAGCTGGCGAGCACAGGAGGTGGGGTTTCTGTTGCTTCGCGCCTTTTTCGGGTGAGCGTGGCTTCCGTGCTACTGGCAACTGCTCCCGACTCCTTTTGCAAGGCGCCGCCAGCATTTTTCCTCCCACGGGACTGAGAGTCCCCATTTATCTACTCAAGTGAGTTTTCGAACTGTTGGGTTGACAGGGACTGGGGAGGAAACAGGAGCTCACCCTGCTAACACGAAGGCTGGACTCGAACTGCTGAAGCGTCGACCATTTCTGGCCGGCAACTTTCAGCGTCATTAAGCCACTGCGCCACCACATCCCCTATTGTAAAGTTACAGTAACAGAAACTTGCAAGTCTGAAAGTACCTCTCCCCTCCCTTACTTTTACTCTCCTGAAAACTAAGGAGGGGCCCCTCTGAGATGTCTTCTCCACCCCCACCCCTCCTTCAGGCTCCGATTTCATTTATCAGATGGTTGTCTAGGCTGCAACTGTTCCTCCTGTCTCCCAAAGTCATTCCCCCATATTATTACAGTTCAGTTTTCTGATAGCCAGGAAATCACCACTGCAAATTGCCAGTTAGTTCTTACCATCTTAGATATATTTTAAGTACTCTTAAAAACCACCACAACAATGGCGGTTGGGGAGGGGAGATCCTTTTGCTTTGAGAACGAAATTCCTTCAGTAAAGCAAGCCTACTATGGAAAGTTTGAAGGAAAGAGCACCTTAAATGAAGGCAACACTATAGTTTAGTGATTTAGGATTAACTGATCAGCTTTCACTAGGCCCACCCAGAATGAATCCAAATTGCTTTAATGACTTGGCAAACCCAAGAAAGTGATGAAAAGCCAGAGAAAGATAAGAAGGTAAAGGAACAGGAGCTGGCATTGGATGGCTCGTATTTTCCTCATCATAGGAACAGAGATCAGAAGGACTCTGGCAGTATCTTTTCAGACTAACAAATCTTATTTAAAAAGTTATATTTTTGGAAGCTACAGCTCACTTCATCAGATTCATGGAGTGGCTAAACCGCTGTAGAAGACTCCTTCTGATTTTGAGCTATTATAGACTAACGCAGCTCTCCTCCTACAAGGGGTACAGGGAGAGACACAATGTGTGTAATGTTGAGGGTCAGATTTTAGCTTGCTTTTCTAGCTCAGCTTTCCTCAAACTGATGCCCATTATAGGTATTGGATTACAACTTCATCCCCACCCCAAGCTTTGCATTATCAGGACTCCTGTTTGCAAGGACCCCTCTGTTTGTTCAGCTGAATATGTAAAAGTCCTCTCAAGCATATCAGGGTGAAGATTACAGTTGTTTGGTGCATCCTCCAACCTCAGCTAAGGAAAACCAGATCAAAATAATAAAACCCTGCAAACGTTCTACCAGCTGTAATGGAACACTGAGACACTGCCATTGTCAGGATCAGCCAATCAGCTAGCAAGTAGGTGATGTCACCTCCAACTGGGCCAGGCTTGCCTCATTATCTTTCGTTTTCTGGATGTTGTAATTCAACAATTTCTTTCCCTTGCAGTAAAGGAGAAATGCTTCTTTGATTTATTGGAGGGGGCTGTCCCATCATTACTACAAGCTCTTCGGCATAAGAGGTGCCTGATAACCACCTTATAATTATCCAAAAACAACAGGAGATGTAAAATATTGGTGGCATTATTAACGCTTATCCCCAGGAACATTTTTGGGAATTGGAGGGAGCAGGGAGAAATACAAAAGGTACATTGAAAGGCAGCCCAAATAAGCAAGGAGCTGAAGAAAAATTGTTCTTAGGAGAAAAGAGGGCTAATAATTTAGCTTAAGAAAACAAAAAAGAGAGATTATGTTTATCAAATAGTGAGAAGAAAGAAGCCCTTCTTTCTCCAAGACAGCCACTGAAGATGATTCAGGACAATAAAAACTAAGTACTTTTTCACATTGCACATGGTGAAATTACAGCATGCACTGCCACATACTGTAGTGATTGGGGATTGAAAGGTTTCTGCAGGGACACTGGGTGGCACTGGATTTCTTCAGTCTATTTATCCCTAACATAAATTAGAATCTTCTGGCTGGAATCTTCTATGGCTCCAAACATTTGCTCAGGAATAGGTTCAAGCAAAGTGTGTAGGAATCTCTATGACCTTCTCAGCCTCTTCACCCCTCACAGATGCAGTAGATTATCCAAAATATTAGCACTCAATGCTAGATCAATTGTATAATGCAACAAGGACTATAGATCTGGAAATTAAGGTATCAAATGCCATAGTAGTTCTGCTTGGCAGGAAAAATGGAATGAATCATTGCAGGTTACATATAAATGATAAAAAATTGGAGCAAGTAGATGAATTTTTGTACCTTGAGGAACGTTACCAAATATGGGAAAATGGATGCAGAAATGTAAAGAAATGAAAATGCTGGTAGAAAGTTAGAGGTAGCATGTGGTCTGATTCCTCCTGTCGCAAGGAATCAATTTTTATGTAAAAAAACAAAACAAGAATAGTTGTGTATCAGAGATTGATTCTGCCTCTTTTTTTCTTAGATTTATATTTATTTCTTAGATTTTCTTAGATTCCCTATCACATATATGAAGGAAGAGAAAAGGGGTCAAGGGGAAAGGGAAGAGTGAGAAAACTGTGGCCGGATGTAGTTGATGAGATTCTCAAAAAGAGAGAGGTGAGAAGTTTAAAGAACAAAAAGTAATATATCAAGTGATGTACGGACATGGTGGAAACAAGGGTGCTGTGCAAGGACAGAAAAATATGTTGAGGTCTAGTGCAGGGTTCTTCAACCTTGGCAACTTTAAGACTAGTTGGCTGGGGAATTCTGGGAGTCGAAGTCCACCCATCTTAAAGTTGCCAAGGTTGAGGAATCCTGGGCTAGTGAATGGTGTTGGCATATGTTTCCTTTTCTTACCTTTGTTGTTGTTTAGTCGTTAAGTCGTGTCCGACTCTTCGTGACCCCATGAACCATATTGCGCCAGGCCTTCCTGTCCTTTTCTTACCTTACCCCTTTAATTTCTTCTGCTTACTATTTTTTACAACTGTTCTGTGCTCTGTATAAAAGTGCTTACTCCAAAAAGAAAGAGCCTGGTGGGTATGTATGCGACAATCTCTCTTCCCATCTGAGACGTAGTGTGCCTCTTGATATCAGATGTAGGGAGTAGAGACTCAGGGAACAAATATCTTTACCCTTGAGAAAAGACAACTGGGCCACTAGGACTCTGGAAGGCTTTGAAGGCGCTAAGATGTAGTCTCTGTTGTTCCAGAGTGCAGGACAAGAAAAATTAGGTTAAGCTACAGCAGTGTTTTTCGAACTTGCCAACCTTAAGATGTGTGGACTTCAGTGCTGCCTGGGGAATTCTGGGAGTTGAAGTCCACACATCTTAAAGTTGGCAAGTTTGAAAACTAGTGAGCTATAGGAAGGCAGATTCTGGTTAAAAGGAAAAACTTCCTAACAATAAGTGGAATTTGGCCTGGGAAAGAAGAGGCCACCTGTTTTCTGGTTATGTATAAGGAGAGGCTAGATAGGCATTCATTGGAGATGCTTTAATTTTCACTGGATTCAAAAGCTTGTATGATCTCTTTTGACTTTATAATCTGAATTCTGCTTACTGGCCTCCCAGGAAGGCCTCTGGTTGGGAAAAGAAGACTAGTTAAGTTTCCAGTCTGGTCCAGCAAGGCCCTCCTTGTATTGGATAACCTCTACCCATGATGAACCCTCCCCCTACTGAATAGAAGATGTCATGGGAATGGTATCTAGAAAATCAGCTTGCCTCTTCTGTTATCAGAAGCCAGGATTGTGTAATCTCTAATTGAGTTTATATATCACTAAGCTGAAATATATATTTTGGTTCATTTTTCTGGTTTGGTGTGTTTTGTAAACCTGGTAATTGTTTTGTAAATCACGAGTTATGGCTTAGCATGACGTATGGACCCAGCCAACTGTAGTTTATTCAATAAGCCAATATTAATCAATTCAGAACTTAGCCTTGCTTCCGTAAACACAACCTCTCTGTGCCTAGTAAGTAAAGATGACATTTGCCAAATCTAAAACCTAGGGCTGGTTTCATCTGCAGACTGATGGTACTGTAGAGAATAGTATTATTCTGCATTTCCCTGAATAACAGATAACCCTTCACATGTGTAAGGCCTGAGTTGCACAATACAACTAAGCCATTATATGGTTTCTTTTATGTTGGGGATTACACTTGGTGAGAGCCCAGCCATTCTGATCAATAAACCATGTTTTATGGCAACATGCAATGTGTGGTCCCAGCCTAACCGATTTAAGGAACCTTGGTTAAAGGAATCATGGCTTAGCAGGTTGAAGCTATTGACATATTTGCAGCCATTGGCAAGTTAGCCTTGTGACACTTCTTCATGGTGTCATTCATAGCTTTAAATTGCAGCTTCCTCCTTGATATGCCCAGATCTTTAATTAGTATTACTTGCTCACATCTAGAAGAAAAAAAACCTTGGCTTCCAGACTGAAGCCTGACAGCATGGTCCACAGGTTACAAATTATACAGCAATTTATCCTGGGATTACTCAGTGATGCAAAGGATGGTAATTAGAAGGAAGCTTGCAAGAACCTGTCTTTGCAGCTGCATGGTACAAGCACTACAACACTGCAATATAATTAAAGAGCAAGAGCTTGTTTTGTAGGGTCCTTCTCTGGGGTGATGCAAACAGAGGGTACAGGCAAGGGAATCATGAAAATGAGGTTAGCAGAAGGAATGGATTAGTTGATTAGAGGAAATGGGTAGCTACTTTGGGATTAAGGGAGCTAAATTTGCATGGTTCTGGGTTCAGCTCACTTTTCAGTGCATTGTTTCATCTGTCAGCCCCTGAGGATGAAATAGGAAAATAAAGAGAGAAAATCCTCAATACTCTAGCTAGGGAATAAGCACACTGAAGACACTAGGGCTTTCTTTTGAGCAGATACAGCCAGGATTTTGCCCTTAATTATGGTTGGTTTGTGAGCATCCCGATGTGCTGAAATGTGTCTTCCCCTTTCCCCCAAATTTTCTTCCCTTCTGGAAGAAAGGGCCACCTTTGTTTTTTCAACCTCATTCTCAGAACACTTGAGAATTCCTTCAGGATCTGGCTTCAAATATCCCAAAGTTTTCCCTCCTTATGAGATAAACTTTTGGGATGCCTGTGTATTTCAACTTATCCTCAGAGTTATATAGAATTTCTTACATTTGTTTTGGGGTTGTGAGCAGGGACAAGGAGGCTGATGTTTGGATAGGAAGAGTATTGACACCTTTAAACTTTGGTGTTGGAGAAGACTCCTGAGAAAACTGTGGACAGCCAAGAAAACAAACAGATCATCAATCCAATCAACCCAAAGTTCTCACAAGAGGCACAAATGACCAGGCTCAAATTATCCTAGTTTGGACACATGATGGGAAGACCCAACTCTCTGGAGAAGGCTCTAATGCTGGGAAGGGTGGAAGGAAAGAGAAGAAGAGGATGACCAGCAGCAAGGTGGATGGACTCACAGTGGTGATGTGTGCACCATTGGGAGACTTGAAAGAACAGGTTAGGGATAGGTTGTCATGGAGAAGATCTATCTATGTGGTCACTAGGAGTCGAAAACGACTGGATGGCACATCGTCATCATCACACCTTTTCCATGCGTCTGTCACTTCCAATGATCAAACACAAGGATTTGAAGATTTAAAACAAAAACAAAAACTTTAGCTAAATATAGAAAGTGGTTGGATTTCTGGGTGAACAGATAGAAAAGAACACATATTCCAGAAAGAAGCCATTTCAGCTGATGCAACTTGTTTCTTGCATACATGTAGCATGTGCACTTTGTTTCTTGTACTAGTTTAGATAAATATATGCATTAATTATTGCAGCTATTACACCTGAAATGACATACATGGCAGAATCTTTCCCTGGTGAATTACGGTCCTTGTATTGCTCATATTGCTGCCTTTGAGAATATCCAGTAATTATTTTATTAGCATGATCTCGAATAGTATCAGATATTGCCACCTCTAGAAGTTAAATCTCTGTGACACAAATATAACTCTGTAATTTGAGTAATGTGTTAACATTTACTTTAAAAGGTGGTAAACCAAATTATTACATTTGGGAAAACCTTCTGCTCATTCGGCTAAATAGGTGCCTGCAGGACTGGCCCGAAAGTCCTGCCCTCACTGTGACAGGCCTATAGATAGCCTAAAAGGGGGAGGGGGGGGGAATGCCAGAAAAGTATGATTTTTTTAGGGAGATAAATTAAAATGCAGGAGAAGTAGAACTTGGGGATGGATGGCAGGCTTCCTAGCCCCTCCCTGGCTACAAGCCTGGATAATGGGAAGTGGGCAGAGTTTGTTAACATAAAGTCCATGGGCACAACCTACATTCAGTTTATGGTCTGTAAGTAAGGGCACCATAAGTGAGCTGCAGAAGTCCAGACAAACTGTTAGAAGGTTGGGGCATGTAGACATTTTTATATATTAAGACATTTAGATGTTTAAACATTTATCTTTATATATTGTATAATATGAAGTAAAAGCAGGCCTAGCAAAATGCCAATATTCCCTTTCCTGTATGTATGGTTGACTGTACTTTAGATTATCAAAAGGTTGCATTCTTGAGGATGAGACCTTTAACACTTTTCAGAATCTCAAGGATGTGTTAATTGCTGACATGGTTTGCCTCTTCCTGACTGGAAAGGCGGCAACTCATGTAAGCAGATAAACTGTCTTGACCTGATAGTCTCTTCTTGTTCAGATGACCCCTCACAAAGAAAGATAAGCGGTCCTGACCTTGTTTCTTAGGGATGTAGGTTTACATATGGCTGTTAACACTCAAGGGGATAGAAATTAGTTTACATACAGAAGGGAAGAACCTTATTCGGCATCAGAGAAAGGGGTCCTGGGCAAGGGGAGGAGTATGGATCAAGGTAACTGGCTTCGATTGGATCAGAAAGTCATGACATCTTAACGTGGGTTTGAATGTAACAGAAGGTATATAAGGTACTGTGGGGAGGGGGCCCAGCGCGGCCGCCCACCTAACTGCCTGCTGCCATTGCTTCTGCACTTGGGTGAAGAATAAATCTCCTAGCTTCATGCAATTCGTCAGTGTCTTTACTCCCGGCTCAGAAACGGACCTGGTAAGATGACTTTTCTTTCCAACAAAACCATCCATTCCAACAAGCTGATGTAGAAAACTTTGTCATAACTTTTTGCAGCCGAGACCAGGCAGCTGTACTATTGTACATTTGAACTGTTGATAAACATATTGTAAACTATAGCACAACGTAAGACAGTGATGTTTTACTCTCCCTTAGTATAACTTTAACCAAGAGAATAAACAGTCTCTTGGCTTTTAAACCAGGGGCAGATAGAGCTGTGGCAAAAGAAAAGCGGTGAAGCTGGGACTCCTGTTTCTACACCACCTAAGTGGGTAGGCAGCTCTTTTGAGCTAAGGGTCCACCCTGGATTGTCGGTTTAGAAAGCTGATCCTAAATAAATAAATAAATAAATAAATAAATAAATAAATAAATAAATAAATAAATGGCTGAGGGCAGGGCAAAAGTAACATTAGATTTGACTGGAACAGGGCATAAATAAATGATATGTGATATATTTAAATATTGTTTACTTAAATGTATTTAGTTATTTTCCCCTTAACAATTTCAATTTTGCAACAGGGAAGGAGCTTGAAGCATAGGTATTGGGGGGCAGGGAGGGGCAAATGACAACTGTGCCATGATGTAAATGACATGAGTTATGACATCATTCCATAACTGCATCATTTGGGTGATGAGATCATCCAGGGCCTGCACTTCAGCTTGCACCTATCACTTGGGATCAACAGATATGACCTGTTGTGGGTAAATGAGATCCTAAAGTGACTACAGTATGAGAAAAATGAGTGCGACCACTTTTAAAATCTTTGTCTAGGAGATGTTGGAGGTTGTGGACCAACTCAGTGTTGGGATTGCCTTCCTTCTGCAGATTGCTTGAGATGATAGAAGAGCTCCATTGGCTTCAGATTTCAGCACTGCAATTTAAGCTGGCACCCTACCTCTCTGAGAAAGGAACAAATACTCCAGTACAATGAGACGTCAGTGCCCTACTCAAATGCCACATTGGCCTCATGGCCCATTCCACTGCCACAGCTGGTCTCACATCTCTGCCTGCAGTTGAAGTCATCAGATTCTGTTTGTTGATTTAATACCTGTAACCTCTGAAGCCATGGGGCATCACTTAAATGTAAGTGAGGTTGGCTACCTGGATGTTTCTGTGCAAATGGCTGCAAGCTGAGCCCATAAATGGAGGTGGCATTTGCAAAGGTCAGAAAGAGCTTAGCAAACAAAGGCATCTCAGAGAGAGAGAGAGAGAGAGAGGAGGAGAAAAACAGGAAGAGAACCAAAATAATGCTGGAATTTCGAGGGAACTATGCATTACACCAATGGTAACATCTGATAACAGCTCCGTTGGAAGATAGCAAAGGGATTAGAACAGCTCAGGTAGGATGTCACTACGTTGCAAGCTAAAGCAACTCCATCATTGCTAATGTCATTTAAACTGGGCCAGTGGGAACTGACAAAACCACAGTGTAGTTCTTCCTGCTTATTTATTGTGCATGGATCTTGGCTCAGCCTTTTTTCTTCTAGAGATTTTCCTTTATCCCACACTGCAGAGTGGAGAGTGACAGATTTATACGATCTGAAGAGAAACCAGTTGGTGTCCAACTATAATACATTTAATGAGAGGAGAGCAATTTGCTTTTATACACCTAGGGCAATATTTGAACAATAGTCAGTAAAAACCTAGTGGCTGCATTCATCTGACACACTAAGCATGGTTATTTTGGACCCTGACTTTGTATACATGTATATGCGGTTACTGTGCTGTGCAAATCCCTCTGGCTGGTTAGTTTATGGCTTTAATATTTTGTGGAGTCCCCCCAAATGGATTAATTCAGAAATTAAGTTGTGTTTGTAAACAGCCATCTAGTAAATTCAGCGGTACCATTTTCAAAAAATTGCTTCAAAGGATTATACCACACACGATCAGGTTAAAAAAGATGGTTAGAGCACAGGATATACATCCTTAAACTAGTTCAGCACTCTGTTCACCTGACTTCTTCCTGCTCTGACAGGTTTTTCCCACCCAGAATTGGCTCACACATCCTCTATTATTTCTGTCAATTATACTATTCTTCCATTTCCAATTCATTCTTGTCTCAAAAGAGCCCTTGGCAAACTATTGCTATCATCAAGAGTTAAATATAAATTGTTCTCAGATCAAGAGTGCAATCTGTGGGGGGTGGGGGAAAGATCATGACTAAGTTCCACTTGAAAAGAAAAAAAAATGGCATAGGACTTAGTCATGACTAATACATTTTATTGATTACAAGGGAAAATAGTAAAGGCTAAGCTTTTGGTAAATAAGGCTGGCCCTACCATTTAGCAAAGTGAAACAATGGGAGTGGGAGACTTACATCATTGCGAGTCTGAAAAAGAAAAGTTAATTGGCAGAGGAGAGAGAATCAGACATTCTTATCACACATACAATTTTTAGGCCAGATTCACACAATTTGTTAAGCCATAATGAGATTGTTTTATATTCCAGGGCCTGAAGGAGGAACTAGAGAGGATGTGGAAAGGCCAAAGTGGTCCCAGTCGTGGTAGGAGCACTTGGGGCTGTGACTCCTAAGCTGGGAGAAGGGCTCCAACAGACCCCAGGAGCAACATCAGAGCTCTCTGTCCAGAAGAGTGCAGTGCTAGGAACAGCTCAGATCCTGCGCAGAACCCTCAAACTCCCAGGCCTCTGGTAGAGGAGCCAAGAGTGAGGAAGACCAATACCACCCATAGGGGCGAGGGGATTTTATATATAGTGTCAGTCTAGGTGTTCTGGCTTGCAATCCATGGCTTATGTCTTCACTTGTTGTGTAAACCCAGCCAGCACGGTCTATTTACTGTACTCTAGTCACACAAAACAACACTAGTCAAGAGGCTGGCATGTGAACTTAGTGACTTTTTCCGGATATTTTTGCCCCCTAACTTGGCAGCTTTTGTACCTCTTAGAGGACAAGGGGATCTTGCAGGGCTGGACTCTCTCTGAATGCTAGAAGGACTTTGCTCTGAATTGCCAAAGGGCATAAAGCTTTGCAGAAGAATTAGTTCGGCACATTATTCTTGGCTAAATATGTGGGCAGAGCAGTTGGGGGGGAGTGATTCTTCTGGGGGAAAGGAGAAATTCTTCCACTTTGTCTCAACTGCAGGATTCCCTCAGCAATGAGAGAAGGAATGCTTTGTAAAAGCCGTCTGGGAAGAGCTCCTTTGTAGTTTTCCATTGGGATTGAATGGAAGTCTGGAAAACCAGGGAGACTAAAGACATCAGAGAGGTGGAAAACCAGGGAGGTTACAGGCTGCTGGAGAGAAGTGGTTGACCAGTGAGTCCCAGGGCACTGACACATCTCCCTTGGTCATTCTGTTACTAAATAAGAACACCATGTTTCTCCAGCAGAATTTTTCAGAGATTTTCTACTCTGAAATAATGGCTGAACCATACTAGGCAGTAAATGCCTACAACTGCCTTCCCCCAAAGCAGGGACATCTGGGGTCAGAATTCAAGATGGTGGCCATGACCATACAATCAAAGCCCCGCCCCTTCTAGTGCCTCACATATGCATCACATGTAAAAAAGGAATGGTCTTTGATCATACGGTTGCAGTTGCCATCTTGTCTTTTTATGAACCCCCTCTGTGGATGCCTTGGAAGCCAGCTTTGCCAGACTATCTCCCACCTTGGGAAGCATCGGGTCCTCCGGGTCATGTCTTTTGTTTAAAAACAAAGGAAAAAAAATGAATGGGCTTTTTGCTTGTAAAGAAATGGACTTCACTCATACTGTAAACGTACCAGAACAATAAAACTCAAGATAATGTTCAACCAGGTATCTTATTAAAAACAATTATAAATCTTTGGTATTCTGATTTGCTCTAAGAACTTCGATGACTGAAGATAAAAACATACATACATAATGCATACACTATATTCAACTATGTTGCAACCCATGATGATGATAAATGACAATACAAACCCTCTTTACTGGAACTTTATAAAAGCAGTATTTGTGCGATACTTTCAGAAGGCTTATATGCATACTGATACTACATCACTCTTTAAGTTATAGAACAGTGTTTCTCAATCTTGGCAACTTTAAGATGCTTGGACTTTAAATCCCAGAATTCTCCAGCCAGCTAGGCTGGCTGGGGAATTCTGGGAGTTGAAGTCCAGACATCTTAAAGTTGCAAAGGTTGAGAAAACCACTATAGAACCTTAGCTGCCCAGCTTCAGAATTTGCTGAAAACAAGTCTTCCAGATAGGCTACAGCATCTGTTAGTAATATTAATACTAGTAGTAACAGGAACAACTAGTAATGAGAGCAAGGATGGGGAAACTGGGTCCTTTCCCCAAATTCTCCCCTTCAATATGCACACTCTCATTCCTCAGGGCCACTGATCTTCTGGCATTGGAGTTGTCAGTTACATTGACCATATTTCTTATATATCAAACTTTTACGTGATCCCAGGCAGATTTGGAATCTCTAGTTGACAGAAGGAGCGTGACATAATCTATATCTCTGTGCTCTGAGAGCTTATGGGAATATATATATCCAGAGCGGCTGGATAGTGTAGTGGTTAGAGCACCGCTTTTGACTTAGGAGACTGGGGTTCAAATCCCGGCTGATACCTACCTTACCAGTAGGGTCCTTGGGCAAAGACCCCCTAATGCTTCACCTGCCTACCTCAAATATGAGAGTGACACAAACTAAGAGAGTCATGCCGGCTCGGACATTTCCCAGATTAACAAGGTCCATGTCAGATGTTGGGGAACCAGGACAATCTGATGATAAGTGGACTACAGGAACGAACCATTCATGGACGAGGCAAGAGAACCTGGAACTGATGGAATGCTACTACAACAGTAGACCTAATGAGAGGGGATATTTGAAATGTATGAGGGAACTATGGATAGACAGAAGACCTACATCCACACTAACTGAGAAACAACTAGTTACCCAGCACTTCAACATAGTGAAGAGGAAGCTGCTCTCACAACTTGAGATAGACCAATTCCACATTACAACCTGGACTCAAGCAGACCTGGAAAAACAACTGGATGTGCAGCCAACACCTAAAACTGGAATGTCACTGCTACCCCCTCCATTACAGAGCATAGCAGCTGATATGAGGCATAAGATCATGGATAAACTAGCTACAGTCAACCCTCGAGACTGATTACCAAGGCTCAGTGGAAAAGTACCATTGGATAGTATGGTAGAAGATGCCAATAGTGCCCTCCAAACAATCCCTACTACCACCATAATTCAAACCAATGAACTGGTATATGCTACAGCTGCTGTAATCCTGGAAATGCTTGACTACATGATCAAGAAGAACAGCAGTACACACACACACAGCCCTGGAAAATGAGATTGGAAGCTAAGATCAAGGCAACTTGTAGAGAAGTCAGTCAGCTGGTGGAACTACAGAAGAGTGTGGAGATTAAGGATAAGACCCGGTTACTGAAAAAATATATGGGCCTGACTCCGTCTGAAGCCCTAGAGACTGCTAAACAAAGGCTCACAGCACTGGCTGCCAGGCTAAGGAGATACACTACAGAAGCAGATAGATAGATAGATAGATAGATAGATAGATAGATAGATAGATAGATAGATAGATAGATAGATAGATAGATAGATAGATAAATAGATAAAGAAGATAAATGCCCTGTTGTCCAAAGAACCATCCAAAGTATACTCCCAACTGCAGGGCAACCACACAGTAACAGCAGAGTCACCAGCAGCAGAAACTGAACAGTATTGGAAGAACATATGGGAGAAAGAGAAGACACATAACACCAAAAAAAAAAAAAAAGCAAAGTGGCTGCAGGACCTGAAAGCAGACCACAATCATCTCCCAGAACAGGAACCAGTCACCATCAGAGTACCTACATGAACGCCTAGCAGCACAGATGAACCAGCTGTTAGCAGCAGGCTCCCACCCAGACTGGCTAATACAAGGAGGGACAGTGCTGATCATGAAAGACCCTCACAAGGGAACAGCACCATCCAAGTACCGGCCAATAACCTGCCTTCCCACAAAGTGGAAAGTTCTATCAGGCATCATAGCCACCAAGCTACAAGACATATGGGTCTTGTACATGTGCATAGCTCAGAAGGGAATTGGGAACAACACCAGAGGCTTAAAACACCAGTTGCTCATAGATAGAGCAGTCGCCCGAGACTCAAGTTCTAAGCAGACCAATCTGAGCACAGCCTGGATTGACTACAGGAAAGCCTATGACACAATGCCACACACATGGATCTGTGAATGCCTGGCGCTATACAAGGTCAACAGGACAGTAAGGACTTTCTTCAAGAACTCAATGGGACTGTGGAAGACAACACTGGAAGTCAACTCAAGACAGCTCGCACAAGTGGCCATCAAGTGCACCATATATTAAGGTGATGCGCTGTCCCCACTGCTGTTCTGCATAGGCTTAAACCCCCCCAGCCAGATAATCACAAGGACTGGATATGGGTACAAGTTCAAGAGTGGAATTACCATCAGCCACCTCCTGTACATGGATGACATCAAGCTGTATGCTAAGAGTGAACGAGAGATTGACTCACTGATCCACCTGACATGGATCTACAGTGAGGACATTGGGATGCCATTTGGACTGTAGAAATGTGGCAGGATGATAGTAAAGAGAGGGAAGGTAGTTAAGACTGATGGGGTGTAACTACCAGTGGACCACATAGCAGACATACAGACCAGCTACAAATACCTTGGTATCCCACAGTCACATGGGAACCACAATGAGGAGGCAAGGAAGACAGCAAAATCCAAGTACCACCAAAGGATAAGACAGGTCCTGAAGAGCCAGCTCAATGGAAAGAACAAGATCCATGCCATCAACATATATGCCCTGCCAGTCATCAGATACCCTGCTGGTATAGTGAGCTGGCCAAAAGAGGACATGGAGGCTGACAATGTGAAGACCTGGAAGCTCCTCACAATGTATGGAGTTTTCCACCCCAAGTCCAACACCCAGAGATTGTACACCAGCTGCAAAGAGGGTGGGTGGGGTCTGATGAGTGTCAAAGCCACTGTCCTGGATGAAACCCGGAGCATCCAGGAGTACATCAGTAAGATGGCACACAAAGATGAGCTGCTACGAGAATTCCTGAGGAAGCAGCAGACATGGGAGGACGTTCAAATGGAGGAAGTACCATGGCAAGACAAGCCCCTGCATGGGATGTACCATCAACAGATAGCTGAGGTGGTGGACATTGGGAAATCCTATCAGTGGCTGGAAAGGGCTGGACTAAAAGACAGCACTGAGGCACTGATCATAGCAGCACAAGAACAGGCACTAAGCACCAGATCCATAGAAATCACTAGACAGGACCCAAGGTGCAGATTGTGCAAAGAGGCCTCAGAGACAGTCCAACACATAGTGGCAGAACGTAAGATGCAGGCAGGAACAGCATACACTGAATGGCACAACTAAGTAGCTGGCATTGTGTACAGGAACATCTGCACAGTGTATGTGCTAGACCCTCCCAAGTCCAGATGGGAGATCCCACAGAAGGTTGTGGAGAATAACAGGGCTAAGATCCTGTGGGACTTCCAGATCCAGACGGACAGGCAGGTACTGGCCAATGAACCAGATATCTTGGTAGTAGACAAGGACCAGAAGACAGCGGTAGTGATAGATGTAGCGGTGCCAAGTGACAGCAACATCAGGACGAAGGAGCATGGGAAGCTGGAGAAGTACCAGGGCCTGAAGGAGGAAATAGAGAGGATGTGGAAAGTCAAGGCCAAAGTGGTCCCAGTGGTGGTAGGAGCATTCCGGGCTGTGACTCCTAAACTGGGGGAGTGGCTCCAAAAGATCCCAGGAACAACATCAGAGCTCTCTGTCCAGAAGAGTGCAGTGCTAGAAACAGCTAAGATCTAGTAGAGGAGCTGAGATTGAGGAAGACACGTACCACTCATAGGGGTGAGAGGGGAATTTTATATTTCCAATAGATTCTGGTGCTGGATATAATATCTGGGTTTCTCTGTCCATCACTGGATTGTGCTGTACCTCTCTTTGCTCAGAGAAAGGAATTACCACTTTCTTTCATAAGCAGAAGGAGATCATGTAGAGAGAAGAAGAATAAGAAAAGAAAGCTCAACAAGCCAGACAGGGACATCTTACAATCCCTGATTTACCCAAATTTCCTCTGGCCTCATTTTGTCTGGCTATTCTAAATTTAGTCCTGTCCATATTGAACATTTGAGAGGAGGTACATTTCTGGAAGCTCAAGGTGGTGGTTCTAAAAAGTAAGCTTTACTACTCTATGGGCACTCTACTCTACTGATTCTATTTATGTAACAGTTCCTCACTGAAACTGACAGGGCTGGGGGAAAAGGAACTGATTTCGTCTGAATTGTGTCTTGTTCTTCTTTTCATGGGGGGAGGGGGGAAATAGGCTTGGCTTGTTGTTGCAGAATGATTCTTTAATAAGGAAGAAAGTAATATTACAATCTGTTTGATTTATATTATCAAAAAACCACAAATATGTCCAAACAGATGGGACGTGATCCCAGGCAGATTTGGAATCTCTAGTTGACAGAAGGATCATTGCCAATTACCTCATAGGGTGAGATTAGCTTTTTAACTGGCATCTTGACTGAAGAATTTATAATCCCACTACGTTTACTGCAATCTTTCTCAGATTGCAGATCCACATGGACAACAGCAAAGGTGGGCAAACAATTATGTTCACCCTTCTGACAGCAGGACCAAGAAATGGTTAAGACTAGGCATCTTGTGTTATTATATCCAAAGAGATTTACAATGTTTATTTATTGTATTGCTGCCAATTCCTGGGTGGCTAACAATCAAAAGCATCACCTGAACACCTTCCTCCTGTAAAAAATAATAAATAACCCCACCCACAAAATAAACCATATATATTATCAAAATCATAGATAAATAATCTGACTGATACGCATCATCCTGCATTCTTTACAGGTGAACCAAGAACATCTTTCTCCAACATGGATCCCTCCAGACATATGGGATTACAACTTCTATCAGTCCTTCCAAGATGGTGAGCAACCATTTAGAGGGCAATGTGTTGGGAAAGGCAGAATTAGAGGTGAAGTAATGGACATCATATAACCTACATGACCTACACAGGCAGCTCTTCAGTTGATCTGCAATCCACCCAACTGTAATAATTATGAATTGTTTACAGCTCCAGGTCCATTGGAAATATAGGCTCTAGATCTACCATGTCTGGTATGTAAGAGACAGAAGGTGGAATGAAACCATTTATTAGTGAAGGAGGTATGTATGGGCCCAGGGGGAGTGAATAGGACTCAGTAGACATAGCCAATGATATTGCTTATTGAAACAGAAGTTTGGAGAAGATGCAGTAGTCTTAGATCTCATAAGATCTCAGCAAAGCTGAGCAAAGTTGGAGTGGACTCAAAAGAAAAACAAGGAAGGAAGGGCAATGGACCTTTTGGAAGCCATAGTTGTGCCTGGGTAGCACCTTCAAAATAATTTCGTGCTGCAGGAAGGCCAGGTTGGAAAGCCTGTTTGAATGTGCTCTGTGCCTGGCCAGTAAAGGAGAAGAGAGTTGTGTTAGGAGGGACTCCCTGAGGAAAACCTCTGTTTAAAAAAGGGTGAGGATGGGAGAGCTGTCAGTAAAATTAGATCAGCACAATCTTCCATGGATTGAACTGAAATCCTACCAGCCAGTTGCTTCCACTGTGACCTCTGACAATGCCCTCTTCAGGGAGCCAGCTCTGTAAACAGATGAGAGGAGGAAGTTCTTGCAAGTCAAAATAAAAACTAATGACATTCTTTTCATTGTGATTTGGTGAATACAAGGGGCAGGAATTCCAAAATTGAAGTGGCAGGAACAGGGTCAGCCAGGAAAAGGGAAAAGAAATTGCACAACATCATGAACAGCAATAAGGGAAAGCAAGCATTGGGGAGACTTCAAAGGCAACCATCATTGTTTGGGGTTCAAAGGGTTTTGCCAAGTCTCTGTTTATGTTGGACCAGGGAATGAACAATGAGGGAACTTTTGCAGAACACGCAAAATCCATTCTGATTACTCTGAAAAGCAAAGGCTAGAAGGAAGCATGTTGCCTATTGCAACACACACACACACACACACACACACACACACATTATACGATTAATGTGAGTTCGATTCTCCAGAAAATAGTCTTGCCTGAAAAGCTATCAGAGGCCAACTCTATTAGAAAGTATCCTTTGTTTGCAGTACTCCCTACCACCACTTTATTATGCAATTGTGTGCTTGTTTACATCAAGATTGCTTTGAGTGATTTTTAAAAAATGCATATATGGTGGTGCCCATTGATAAACTGGTACATAAAATGAGCAAGACCTTTAAACTCATAAAATACTAACTCTCAAGAACACTTCTTTTACAGGTGCTCATTAACAGGATGTTCACTCAAAAACATTCCAGAGAGATTATCTTAATGTTATCTTTCATATGGACTATATTCCAGATATAGAATAAAAATGAAAACAAAACAAAGCAAAAAAAAAAAAAAAAGGAAAAGGAAAAGGACCATACAGTGTCCCTAGTGAGCCTGTACAACATAGTCAGGTGATTAGAAATGTCAAAATCAGAGAAAAAGGTATTGACTGGTATAATTTTTTTAAAAGTAAAGGCACAAACTTTGATCTACTCCCATGGGTGGAATAACTAACATAAAACTGTAAAATTGGTTATCCCCAGGTAGCTGGCTAGAAGGCCTCTGAATGTCCCTTGGTATCAGGAGACTGCTATATATTGTCAGAGGGACAAAGTATATTAAATATACTTGAGGCAATTGAGGCGGCATCAAAAATTCCTGATGTTTTGTAGCCAAACCTTTTGCAACTTGACACACTCCAGTTTTAATATACAAAAATGAACAAGAGGGCAAGAGCAGGTATACAATCAACAAGGGTGCACAAGCTTTCTTGGGCCTGAGAGCTGAGCCAGCAACCACATGCCAAAAATGGGCTGGAGCCAGGACAAACAAGTGGGCATAATTATGACCCCAGTCATATTTGAAGTCATTTAAAATTTAAGCTTCCATTTAATTAAATTTAAAACAATGTTGCATAATTCATCTCTTCTTCCCCAGATGGCAACTACATAGCAGTTGATAGCAG